>NC_132924.1:113699593-114308760 GCF_047675955.1 Chlorocebus sabaeus | reverse complement strand
CTGAGTAGCACCTGTGAGCAGCTGGGGTCATCTCAGCAAATGAGCTGCCCTTCACCCAGGCAGCCTTGCTGGCATCACCTGTTAGGGCTTACCTCTGAAAGGCCATTTCTTACCGATGCTGCCTCTGTACTTTGGTGGGATGGCCCCATCCTCAGATGCCAATCAAACAAGAGAGAAACTGGTTATTTCTCACTTAGGAAACAAAGCAGATTCAAATACATGTCCTTCCTTTCCACCAGGAAGATTCTCTTCTACTTTACTAGCAGAGTCCAGACGAGCCCCGCTTTTGATACCTTTTCAAAAAGCAAAACTCCAAACTCATAAAACAAAAAGTTAAAAGTGGGGAAACAGTAAGGGAACAGGGAGGCATAATTTTCTTTGCCAAAAGATGTGTAACTTTGCCCTGGGATACAAATGCAGGTTTTGTTATGGAGGGGGTCCTAACAAAGGTTCCTAGTGTTAGGAGTCACAACTCATTGTAGAACCTTCAAAAATGAAGGGGGCCGAGCGCGGTAGCTCATGCCTGTAATCCCAGCACTTTGAGAGGCCAAGGCAGGCTGATCATCTGAGGTCAGGAGTTCGAGATCAGCCTGGCCAATGTGGTGAAACCCCGTCTGTACTAAAAATACCAAAATTTAGCCAGGCATAGTGGCAGGCGCCTGTAATCACAGTTACTTAGGAGGCTGAAACAGGAGAATCGCTTGAACCTGGGAGGCGGAAGTTGCAGTGAGCTGAGATCACGCCATTGCATTCCAGCCTGGGCAACAAGAGTGGAAAATGTGTATCTAAAATAATAATAGTATAGAAAAACAGGGACTCAACTAATAAATGTGTAACTTAATGCAGCGTTTTTGGAGCACAACTACTTTGTAAACGAAGATAAACCTGCTACAGGGGATTTAAAAGAGCATAGCATGGAGCTGCTGAAGCTGCAGATTTGCAGATCCAAACACCCCAGAGAAAGGAGGAGCCTGGATCCATCAGGACCCAACACAGTGGGCATGCGCAGAGGGAGTTAACGAGAAAGAGTTTAAGGAAGGAATTCTGCATACAGCTGTGTGCAGAATTAAAGGAACCAATAAGAGATGGGGAAGCACGAAAGGATTGGCAACAAAGAGGAAGAAGCAGATACTGCCCCTAAGCCTGAGGAACCACGGGAGGGAATTGCGTGTGCCTGAGAGCCTGCAGGAGCCAGAACTGTGGAAGAGAGGCCACTTTGCACAAGATGTGCCTTAAAGGAGCACAACACTGTAGAACTGTAGAACCAGAGGAGGCAGAGGGTGGGGAATGTGCAGATAAAGACTGCCACCTCCTTTGCCCTCTGGTTTTCTGGTGGTGCCTCCCAGTGGCCAAACCCAAGTGGAAGGCAGAAGGCCAGGGAACTCAGGCAATGCTGTCCACAGAGGTCAGCCTCCCAGGGCAAGGAGAGTGGAGCTGCGGCAAAGGAAGCCAAGCCAGCAAAGAGCCCTAGACTGAGACCCAGGACACCTGGTGCTAACTGTGCCACTGCCGTACTGGCTTTCAGACTTTGGACAACAACACATCTAGACTTCTAGGTAAGAGACTACTAGACAGTCTCTGTGGTCTCTTTGACACAATTTCATCCAGGAGTTATGTAGATCCAGGAGCTATACATATCCAGGAGATGTGTATCATTAGTAATAACACATCAGTTACTACAGGTATCCCAAGGCTTTCAACCACAGCCCTTCAATCTATGTAACACTGATGTGTTTACTAACTCCAAAAGTTAGACAGACATCAAATCCACAGCACAGAAACTGGACCAAAGAATTCTCATCCTCGTTTCTCAACAACTTCATCACTAAAGTGACGTCTACATCGTGGCCAGTTTCCCTTGGGTTTATCAAAGAGTTCAGAATTTCACGTGGCTCCCTTGTTTCTTTTGAGAACAGCAAATATGGGGACAATTGGAAGATGAACCATCCTGAACTCCAGAACCTGTGAGGCTGTGCCTGCAGGAGAGAGGGCTCAGATCCCCCAAATAGCAGGAAGAGACCCCCAGTCCAGTCCTAACCATTGCAGGCAGCATCTCCTATCGCAAGGGTCTCTTCTCTTTTGTATCCTTCCTATCCATAGACTGGTACCTGCCCCACACCAGCAAGTGGGGAAAAGATCCTCTGGACAATAGGTCCACACTTTGCTCTTTAATGGCAGGCCTTCTACTCTTTCCTGTCTCAGTACTTCTAGTGACTTCAGTCCTGTAGCTTTACAAAGTCTTCCTCTAGTTATTTCATAGCATCTTCAGTAGGGACACTACTAACACATAGTAGAATTGCAACTTTTTAAGCCTTAAGCAAACAGGGATCTTAGAGAAATTTCTCTCTCTTAAGAGGAGAAAAATTAAACGCTAAAAGAAAACATCAAGTCAAATGACATTTCAGAGAGAAGCAACTTCCCTCTTGCACCCTAGGGACGGTAAAAGGCGAGTTGTCGGGTGCTGCTGAAATCCCCAGGTGAAAAACCCATGGGGATATGACCCGAGAGAAAATGTGGTTTTAAAGCTAAGTCTACTAATAAACCAAAGAAATGCTAGTCTGTTGACCTTGGACTGAGGACCGTGGGTTGGGACACACACACTGTAACAGGTACAATGTGGGGCGGATAAAGTGTACCTGGGGTAATAAAGGCTCTAAATTTGTTTTATAAGTTTGCTCTGGAGTTATTACTGTCACTATTTGACTTAATAATTATGGCTTAATGTGTTAATACTTTTTACTTATGCAGTAATCTTGCAGACTAAGTAGTTGCCTGGGAACTCTATATCACGCACCTAGTAGGTCCTGGCAATAAATGTTAATTGCAGTATCTCCAGCCGCAGAACTTTGGAAGCCATGAGGGTGCATTGCTCTTTCTTCAGACTCTTATGCTCCCCCAGACTGCCTAGTACCATCTTGCATCACACCCCTTTCCGGTCCATTCCCATGTACACATATGATGTGTTTCCCTGCACATCTGTCTGTAAGGCACTGTCCAGGCCACTCTAGCTGTCATTTTTTAAAGCCTCTCTGATTCCTGTGGGTGCTTCTGTTTGTTTAGTTGGGTTTTTTCTTTGTTTGTTTGTTTGTTTACCTCCAGTATAGAAGTTTCTGGCAAAGAGACTGCATCTTCCTTAGGGACTGAGAGACCCATGCAAGTTAGACTGTGAGCCTCTTGAGATGAAAGTTCTCTCACTCATCACTGTATCCTCAGGGCCCAGCAGAGCCACATGGCCCACAGAAAATGCCTAAAAAAGATCTGCAGAATCTGAACTGAGTTTTAGGTACATTGGAGCCTAGCCGACCCTTTAGGGAAACACAGTGTTTAATGCAAAGGAAAAGCCGAGGAAAGGAGTCTTCCTTTCCCACAGCTTGGAGTGCTGAGAAATGCCCTTCTGTTGCAAGGTGGGAAGAGAACAGAGACAATGCTTTGGACTTAAATGCTTTCAGAAAGAAAAACTGTAGTGTGATTAGACCCATTTGATCCTGTCAGATATGAAGAAGGCTTGGGAAAACAATGAGGCCATGCCGGCCAGGGCTCCACTCGGTGGAAACTGTTAAAAGGTAACAGGCAAAGGAAACTGAATCGCGCATCTTGGGAAGGGGGGATGAGAGAAGAGCCACACGTGGCCAGGTGCTCAGCAGGAGCCTCTTGCTATGGAGAGGCCGATTGTGATAAATGTCAAGTAGCCTGGGGGGATTAAAGGAAGGTGAGCACAGAGCCCCCACTTAGCTCCCATGAGAACATCAGACACTCCATCCTGTGTTCTTTCCTTTGAGCTCCTGGAACTAAGTGCTTCTCCCTACTCTGTCATGCTTTCTTTCCTTAGCAATATATTTCCTTCTGGTCCTGTCCCAGTTACACAGAGAGGACATATTTTAGTGGAAATGAGCCTTGATGCTGGAGCCCGACTGCCCAGTTCGAATCCTTCCTTTGCCACTCACTAGCTGTGTGACTTTGAACAAGTTACTTAACCTCTCTACACTCCAATTTTCTCATCTATAAAGTGGGATAATGATAATAGTACTCATGCATAGGCTGGCATGAAGATTCAGTAAATTAGTGTATGAGTGCTGTAAAGGTGACCTGCAAGTTCACTGGCCATGTGACTCTCTGAGACTCAGTTTCCATATCTGTAAAACTAGCTAGTTAATAATAGGCATCTTGCAGGGTATTTGAGAGGATTGGAGGTAATGAATACATTCAATCTAAAATGCTAGGAATACAGCAGTTGCTCAGAAAAAAAAAAAAAAAAGCTATTTTTATTATTACCAATAGGTTTTGGCCCCAAAAATATTTCATTTTGGGAGTTTTATTTCTTTAAAAAGAATTCATCTCTACGACATTGGTCTTGTAAGTTTAAATTTTGTTTCCTTAAGGTAAGGAATATCCATGTTGAATTAATCATCTCCACTAA
This sequence comes from Chlorocebus sabaeus, assembly GCF_047675955.1. NCBI lineage: Eukaryota > Metazoa > Chordata > Mammalia > Primates > Cercopithecidae > Chlorocebus > Chlorocebus sabaeus. The sequence continues at coordinate 114,304,343 of NC_132924.1, read as the reverse complement.
AGCTTGCCTCTGAATTATTAGAATGATATTAGATGAAGGAAAGTCTCATATTAGATTTAAAATAGCCACATAGAATTTCTTTTCAAAATTCTGCTACCTGAAATGCATCTCCAGGGAAAAGATGAAATAGTACCAACAACCATTGGAAAGGCAGAAGACAAGCTTCCCATTTAGAGCACAGAATGTTCTCCAAGTGGAAGGAAGCCTCCTTCCATTTTTCCAGACAACTCCACCCTTGGCCAGGCACATCACAAGGAGCCCTTTTTCTCATTGGGTCCCATGTAGTTACCATCAGGGCAGAGTTCAGTGCCAGCATCCTGCTCGCACCCTCCCTGAACTGGGCCTTCTTCTGCCCTTTCACTGTTAACTACTTCTGCCATTTCACCTGTCACCCAGTTCCAAAGTCACTTCCACATTTTCAGGAATCTTTACAGCAGTGTCCCACTCTACCGGTACCAATTTACTGTATAAGTACCTTTTCACGCTGCTGATAAAGACACACCCAAGACTGGGCAATTTATAAAGAAAAAGAGGTTTAATGGATTCACAGTTCCACATGGCTGGGGAGGCCTCCCAATCATGGCAGAAGGCACATCTTACATGGCAGCAGGCAAGAGAGAATGAGGACCCAAGCAAAAGTGGAAACCCCTGATAAAACCATCAGATCTCATGAGACTTCTTCACTCCCACGAGAACAGTACGGGGGAAACCGCACCCATGAGTCAATCATCTCCCACTGGGTCCCTCCCACCACACATGGCAATTATGGGAGCTACAATTCAAGATGAGATTTGGGTGGGGACACAGTCAAACCATATCAGTCACTCTTCCTCTTCCAGGTAGGACCCTCTTCTATAAGGAACCACCAACATCCAATAGCCCACATTATCTGCAGCTCAGAAATCTCAGCAGGAAACGCTAAAGTCACAATAGGAGAGACCCCAGCTCTGAGCATGCAACAAAATATAATCCATACACTAGCTAAGGACATATCCATCAACAAAGAACTACATATATGACAGCGCTCATCCAGTAAGCTAAGGTTAATTTATTATTGCAGAAAGAAAAATATCTTTCATAAATTCAGGGTAGCCTAAGTGGATAGTGTTTATAAAGCCTACAGTAGTGTATGGAAATGTCCTAGGCCTTCGCATTCACTCACCAACTCACCCAGAGCAACTTCCAGTCCTGCAAGCTCCATTCATGGTAAGTGCTCTATACAGAAGTATCATGTTTTACCTTTTATACCTTACATTTACTGTACCTTTTCTATATTTAGATACACAAATACTTATTGGTGTGTACAATTCAGTATAGCAGCATGCTGTACAGGTCTGTAGCCTGGGAACAATGGGCTATATTGCCTAGCCCAGGTGCATAGTAGGCTATACTGTCAATGTCTGTGTGAGTACACTCTAGGGTGTTCACACAGCAACAGCACTGCCTAATGACGCATTTCTCAGAATGTATCCCTACCTTTTTTTTTGAGACACAATCTCACTCTCTGAGTATCTGATGCATTTATTTGCCAAGCTGGAGTGCAATGGCACAATCTCGGCTCACTGCAACCTCTGCCTCCCAGGTTCAAGCGATTCTTGTGCCTCACCCTCGTGAGTAGCTGGGATTACAGGCATCTTCCATCACACCTGGCTAACTTTTGTATTTTTAGTGGACGTGTGGTTTCACCATGTTGGCCAGGCTTGTCTCCAACTCCTCACCTCAAATGATCTACCCACCTCAGCCTCCCAAAGTGCTGGGATTACAGGCATGAGCTACTGTGCCCGGCCACATATCCCCATCTTAAGCCATGCATGGTTATACTTGCAATTTAAGAAACAACTGGCAGGATGCTTTAGAGCTGTACTGAAAAAAAAAGAGAAAGAGGAAGACCGGTCACATATGTACTAACAGAGGATTGAGTGACACGTGACAGGGGAGGACATGTGACAGGGCCTGGAGGGGTGCCAGACACGGGCTCTCATGAGGGTCCTGAGAGCCCCCAATTAATTAAGGTTGCCAGATTTAGATGGAATAAAAAGACCACTCAGTTCAATTTGAATTTCAGATAAGTAACAAATAATTTTTAGTATATGTATATTCCAAGAAATACTTGGAACATACACAAAAAATTTATTCATCGTTTACCTGCAATGCAAATGTAACTTGGCATCCTATGCTACCTGACAGTCATACCTCTGATATGCCCTGGTATTACAGCTCCCACCTTTTAGAGAATCTGCTAGAAGGTCTCTCCCATTCTTCTTCCTCTGCATCCTCTACTAGAAACACAAAGACAAAGCATGGCTCCATCCTCTTTCCCTTTCCCTACTGGCAAAAAGAATGAAAGTCTAAAGAAAATCCCTTCCTCACGTGACAGGGGGAGAAGCTATGGATGTCGTTTGGAGGCAGCTGAATTCAAACATCTTGAGTAGAACCTGTGATCTGAAGCCCATTTCAGGGTCCCTCGTGGGTCTGGGGATGGACTACTGTGATAGGGAGGTGACCGGTCTAAAACCATAGGCAAAAAATTCTAAGTGTGTGTTATTTTCCAGGAAGCTTATATAGATAGAGAGACAGAGAGACCTATAGAGAAACATATCCATGTATATAGAGAATTATCTACATCTATATCTGTGTATATATAAATATCTATATCTACATAGCCATACATCTTGATTTGAATTGTGTGTGTGTTTGTATAGAGAGAAACCTATAGAAAGAGAGATATCTATGTATAAAGATAAATATCTATTTCCACATATCTATTTCCACATACATATATATATCTATATATATGTAGAGAGAGAGAGAGATGTATACATATGTATTCACACACATATATAATTCTGCCAGGATTGTTCTAGATACTGGGAAAAGTCCTATAGTGAAGCAGAGAGACATGTTCCTGACCCCATGGCACTCACATTCTAGCTGCGGAGATGATCTGCAAAGAAGCAAACAAATAACCAGAAGTTTATTTCAGAGAGCAGTAAGCTCTTTAAAGAGCCTTTAAAATGCTTGGTAATGGGGAAAAGAGTGCCGGGGGTGGCTGGACATACTCCCTTATTCAGATCCTACAGCAGCCCCGTAGCCCCTAAGGTGTGCACAGCATTTATGAGTCTGGCACTCAGGCCCTTCTGTACTCTGACCCCAACCCCTTTACCAAATCTCATCCTTCATTTCTCTACAGCACAAACTCTCCACCTACACCATGTCTCTTGTTCCCACCTCTATGCCTTTGCTTACCTGCACACGCTCTTTTCCGGGTTCCACACATTTTTTCCAGTTTTTACTCTCGTGATCCGGTTCTTGATCTACCTCATCCAGGAAGCCATCTCTGGTTTCTCTACCCCTTAAAAAAATACTTAACTTATTTTGAATTCTTAGTGTATAGGCTACAAAGTATCTTACATATTTAGCCAAATTACTTTTAAATCATTTTATTGGAGATCTTGTCTCTCTACCTACATTACAACCCCCTAGAGGATGGACGTTACTCCAAAAACCCTTTCGTAATCTCAGAAACATTGTACCAAACCTAATAAATACATGCTGAAATCATGAATGAAAAGATTTGCCACTTGCATCCACATGGGGAAATGGGTCATTATTCTGTAAGTATTTTTCAATTTCATTTTACTCAGGAAGTAATAGATATTTGGTAATACATTTTTATGTGAACTAAAATAAGCATGGCTCCACAGAGGTGAACTATCAACAAAAAATGGACACATTTGCTGCTGGTCTCAGTAACTCTCTGGGATCTGGAAGCAACCTGATTCTTATTCAGACTCATCCCCTCAGAAACAAATTTGAACAAAAATAAAAAGTTGTCATAGGCCTAAGCTAAACAGGCTTTCCCTAAGTCTGTAGAAATCTTAAATACTTACAGGTTTAGCTGGAATTCAGGGGAAAAAAAAATCACATAATTTCCCAAACTCTACTACTCCTATCCCTACTCCCAAACCCTTTTCCAGTCTGACGGTGGTTCCAGAGTGAGGTCCAAAGTATTGTTTACATAACAGAAGTGGATTTACACTGTCTCCACACAATAATATTTCTATCATGGACCATAATGAAATTCACTGAACAAACTTACACAACGAAAAGAGTATGGATTTGGAAAAGGTTTGGATGCAGATCGACTCACAGCATGCCAATTCTCTTGCCTCTATTTCCGCTGAAAAATCTATAGACATTCCTAATTCCTGTGGAGTTCCATCAGGGGAGCTGGCTTATGTATACGATGTGGCTGCATTTGAGCTTAAGGACAAGTGAAAGCGTATGAGCACTATTTGCAGAAATGAGAGAGTTTGCAGGAGAGGATTCTCAGAAGAGAAGGAAAACAGTTCTAAGACCTTGGTGATTTCTCTTCTTGCTGTAAACTCAATGGACTATCAGAGACTTTTTGCTGTGTTTCTCTATTTTGCAAAATGTTCTCAAACGAAGTCTTAACCTCTATAGCAAGAGTTTAACATTCATTCAGGCCTCTGGACAAAATTATCTGCAAGTGTAAAATGAACAAACCTCCATCCACAAATGTCCTTTCCCAGTTCCACTCCAGAAGCAACCTGGGTTCTGCTTCTGGCTTGTCCACCATCCTGTTTTTCCTCCCTTTCCCAGGAGGCAGCCCACACTGGGAAACCTTCTCACTCCTGGACCCCTCACATGACACTTCTTGGCTCTCCTCCTACCTCTCCTGTGCAGCTTTCTTTTTATTTTTTATTTTTGGAGACAGAGTTTTGCTCTGTCACCCAGGCTAGAGTTTGGAGTCCAGTGGCGCGATCTCAACTCACTGCAACCTCCGCCTCCGCCTCCCAGGTTCAAGCAATTCTCCTACCTCAGCCTCCAGAGTAACTGGGATTACAGGCGCAATGCTCCACGCCTGGCTAATTTTTGTATTTTTAGTAGAGACGGGGTTTCACCATGTTGCCCAGGCTGGTTTCGAACTCCTGAGCTCAGGCAATCTGCCCACCTCAGCCTCCCAAAATGTTAGGATTACAGGTGTGAGCCACCGCGCCCGGCCCTGTGCATCCTTCTTTGTGCCCTTTGCTGAGTTCTTCTTCCCCCTGAGGGCAACCTGTGTTCTCTTCACACCCTCTTCTTTTATCTTGGAAACAAATCCTATTTTATGACTTCACTATCACCTCTATTCCATGACTCTCAAACCTGTATTCTCACTCAATTTTTCACCGACAATCTAGCTCGGGTGCCCACAAGCATCTCCAGCTGAACCTGTCATCATCACAGACTCTACGTGCCCCAAACTGACATCATTGTCACCATTCTCATTACTCCTTCTCGCAGCCTCACTAGGTTCTGCCGTCCAGGCTTAAAAGCCAGGAGCCATCCATTTGTTCATTCAGCAATTACTCACATGTGTATCTCTTGTGTCCTATAGCCTTTCTAGCCCACTCTAACCAAAATTTTAGCCCCTTTTATTTCAACTCAAAATGTCATCTTCCTTTCTCTCCACTTATCCCAGTCATAGCTACCCTCAAGGCTCAATTTTAGTGCTAAGTCATCTCTCCTTTCTCTGAATGTCTGATGCATTTATTTGCCATAGTATCATCCGGGTACTTAACACAACACTGCTTTGCACAGTTACCTGTTTCATGAGTTATGTTTTACACCATCAGTTATGTTATATAGCCATACTTACAAGCTCTGGATGAAAGGAACTGCGGGGATTTTTTTCAAGGACCTGCCTACCCTGGCACATAAGTAAATGAGCTGATCTTCATGCGATGCTTATCTCAGGGCCTGGTGCAAAATAACAGCCTAAAAATACAGGTTTGAAAAAATAGTAAGAAACTCTTGGTAAATTGAATAAGACTGAACTGCACAAAATGCTCCCCCAAAATGTCCACAGCCCCAGTTTGGCCTCTTCTACCAGCTCTAGTGGAAGGCTATCAGTACTGGACCATGATGAGGGCAGGCATTGTGAAGGACACAGATACATGGGAGTATTCAGTGGTGGATACATGTTTGGGTCTTGACAGGTCAAGCAAAAATGGTCCACACAGACTTGAATTATTCCAGAAGTAAAATGGAACATGAAAATACACTTGCTACTATTACTTTCCTTCCCCTCATAGCTTTTAATAATACAAATGTTTGGCTTCACCTCTTCTCAGCTCTGTCACTGGCTGCATGGCTGGCAATGAGAATGAGAATGTTCTGCAAAATAGATCTGGTCCCATGGGCTGGTACAGTAGGGAAACCACAAAGAGTGCAGCTGGATTTGAGAAGGAGGAAAGAAGCCGAGACCCAGCGAGGAGAGTGACCTGGTAATGGTCACCCTTCTACTGGCCCAACTTAACCTGAGGTTCCTGCCTCACTCCCCACTGCTCCCCTCCCTCCAGTCTCCATTTGAGGACACCACCAGCCCCTGCTAATGTTTCCCTCAGCTTCATCAGCATCTCACATCCTTGGTTAAGAGGCTTCTTCCTACTTCCGATGGCTGCCATCACCCTGTAGAGCAGAGCTGACCTCCCTCCACCCCTTACAAAGACAGAAGTGCCGACAGACTTCAGTGTCATTTTTAATCTCCAAGGAGAAGTTAACAATTGGAGTCAAAAACAAAAGAACAAAAAAACCACAAGTGACCATCCCAGAGGCCCTCTCTGCAAAACCACACACAGAGTCCCAGGCTGACCTCGGATGAACTCTGAGATGGTTCTCCCTTTCATTAGTCAATGACCCAAAAAACAAGGCAATCAAGTCAGGGTCACATGACTTTGGTTCTTTGGGGTTTAAGTTTTACTTTATTTAACGTGAGTGAAAAATCTAAACTGTCTCTCTTATTTTATTCCTGGGATTTAAAGCTAGCCAATGCACAAAAGAACATTTAAAAAATAGACTTTGTGGCTAATTCAAGAGGAAAATCAGATGCAAAAGGAGGAGAAAGAGGAAGAAAAAAAGATAAATGGAGGGAAAGGTGGAAAACAATGACATAAAGACAGGAGACAGGAGCGAATGCAATTCAAAGCCAGAGAGACAGCAGCTGGAATCTCAGATAAAGAATCGGGGCCTGGCACGGTGGCTCATGCCTGTAACCCCAGCACTTTGGGAGTCCAAGGCAAGCAAATTAGTTGAGGTTAGGAGTTTGAGACCAGCCTGGCCAACATGGTGAAACCCCGTCTCTATTGAAAATATACAAAAACTAGCTGGGCATGGTGACAAGCACCTGTAATCCCAGCTGCTCAGGAGACTGAAGCAGGAGAATCACTTGAACCTGGGAGGCAGAGGTTGCAGTGAGCCAGGATTGTACCCCTGCACTACAACCTGGGCAGCAGAGTGAGACTCTGTCTCAAAAAAAAAAAAGAAAAGAATCGGGAAGGTAGGTAATGGAGAAACACACACACACACAGAGGAAGTGTGAAAATAGCCACACAGCGAATACTGTGAGGAAATCACTATGCAGTTCTGCTCTGCTTATATTTAGTTCGTTTCAATTCCACAGTACTTTAAAAGATTCCAAAACAGCCACGCATGTGGCTATTGAGTAGTTGAAATGTGGCTACTGGGATTGAGAAAGTAAATTTCAACTTTGATGTCATTTTAATTAAACTTCCATTTAAATTTTAAAATGAAGGCAATATAAAGTCTGTTGCCACTAAACACAACTTTATTTGGTAGGACTACTTTTCACTCTGCTTCAAAGTCAATCTGCTTCAAAGTTCATCTTATCTAAAAAAGATAAACCAGTTCTATTAATAGGAGCGTGAATATTAAAGCTGATTTTTTTGGTACTCAATTTAGTTATTAAAAAAACTTTTAAATATGTTTGGAATAACTTGGAATTGTGCACTCACATTTTCAATTGTAAGTTTTATGGACTCTAATGATAGATCAAGTATTGCTGATGAAAATGTAGCACCCAAATTCAGATGTGTTTTAAGTATACCAGATTTTGAAAGCTTAGTGCAAAAAAAAATACGATCTCTCAATAAATTTTACGTTGATTATTCATTGAAACAAGAATAATATTTTGGATATATAGGGCCAAGTAAAATACACTATTAAATTTAAGTGAACCTGTTCCTTTTTACTTTTTCTAATGTGGCTACTGGAAAATCTAAAATTAGGTATGTGGTTCATGTGTTTCAGCTGGCCAGGCCTATTCTGAAGGAAGCAAAGCAAAGCTCCTTTAAAAAGGCCTGACAGGAACCAGCGCCACCAGGTGCCCTCAAATCTTGCTGGAGCCTTGGTAGCTGAGGAACCAGATAAATTCTTTTTTTTTCTTTTTTCTTTTTTTTTTGAGACGAAGTCTTGCTCTTGTCCCCCAGGCTGAAGTGCAACAGTGCGATCTTGGCTCTCTGCAACCTCCGCCTCCCAGGTTCAAGTGATTCTCCTGCCTCAGCCTCCTGAGTAGCTGGGATTACAGGCGCCTGCCACCACGCCCGGCTAATTTTTGTATTTTTAGTAGAGACAGGGTTTCACCATGTTGGCCAGGCTGGTCTCGAACTCCTGACCTCAGGTGCTCTGCCTGCCTCAGTCTCCCAAAGTGCTAGGATTACAGGAGTGAGCCACCGCGCCAGGCCGGAACCAGACAAATTCTACATAATCTGTAATGTTGGCTCCTAGGATGAGATGAACCAGGAAAGCAGGAAACTTCTTGAATCCAAAAAGGCATGCAGAGTGATATAATGGACTTCAGAGACTCAGAAGGGGGAGGATGGGAGAGGGCTAGGGATTTACAAAAAAGAAAGAAAGCTACACATTGGGTACAATATACACTACTCGGGTGACGGGTGCACTAAAATCCCAGTGTTCACCACTATAGAATTCATCCATGTAACCAAAAAAAAAAACTTGTGCCCCAAAAGCGACTGAAATCGTTTTTTTAAAAAAGGATCCCAGAGGACATGACAATATCCTCAACAAATGGAGCCTCCATTCATGGGGGACTTCCCACCGGGAGGAGTAACAAGGCAGGAAGTCCAGAAGTGCAACCTCCCCAGCACCCACCTTTCAGAGAACTTATCAGAAGCTCACAGATACCAAATCACGAGGAGGAGGAGAGAAACAGAGATGTGGAAAAGTGAGAGGAACACAAACAAACTCAGAGCAGTGGAGGATGAGAAAGAAATTGGCTTCATATAAATAATAGCAAAACAGTGCACACAGCTGTGTACTTATACCTAGAAAATCCATCCTGGTGTTTGCCAAAGGCAGAGGAGATCTCATTTACAATACTATTCTCTTCAGTATTAAAATGCGATCTAATCAATTAAAATGTTTTACCCAGAAATATTCTTAAAAGTAAAATTTGTAATCACAGAAATTCTTGCCCTCATTTGCAATGCAGAAAATCATTAACTCTCTACTTTGGGAAAGTGGAAGGTGTCATCATCCATGGAAGAGACAAGAATATTCTAGTTTTGCAGCCGGAGCTGAAGACTGATAACATAGATTTAGAAGCTAAATCAGTAAACACTGTAGCAGAGCTTAGAAACTTCTAGAAGGAAAGTACCAATATTGAATAGTCTTCTTTGTACTGCACACAAAACAAATTCAATCCGGTGTGTTGTACATGTTTTTTAAAATAATGGTAATTAATTTGAATTATTGGCCATCTAACCTCCCCCAATTAAAAACCTCATTTTCTTAAATGGGAGCAGTAAATTCATGGCAGAGAGAGGTTGTACTCTAGAACTATCCAATACAATAGCCACTACCCACACATAACTACTGCACACTTGAAATGTGGCCAGTCTGAATTGAGATGCACCATCGTATAAAATTCATATGTGATTCATATGTGATTTCAAAGATCTAGTACAAATAATTAAATCAAATTAAAAATTTTCAATGTTGATTATATGTTGAAATAAAATTTTGATTATATTAAGTTACACTATGTTATTAAAATTAATGTCATCTGTTTCTTTTAATTTTTTTAAGTGGCTACAAGAAAAATGACTCACATTCTGTTTCTACTGGACAGTGCTAAAGTGACCAACTTTAGCTCCCTAAACTAGGGGGCAAAGCCCAGGTTCACTGCTACAGGTGATGAGATTGATGGTATTCTAGAAGCAGACCCATCAAGCCCTACAGAAAAGCTCCATTTATCCTCCCTGATACAGTGACCAGGACCATCAGGAAGGCTGTCCTGTTGGAAACCACCATTGATGGGCCCAGGATGGGAACAGTTTTCAGAATGTAGGTATTCTGAGACTCTCATCACCCGCTGTGCTGGATGCCGTGGGATGCCACCAAGATTGCACTTCAGAGCTGAGGCATGGGATCTCCTAGTTATCCCCCTGCTGAGGCTCGAGGCTGAGTCCCACCCGGGGAATCAATCCTGGCCAAAGGCAAGGTTTCACCTAAGGTATGACCCTTTAGAAGCGGTGACTGGCCCCCAGTGACAGGTCAATTGGGTCATTGGAGGGTACGAAGTGAACAACTTCATAAAAACAACAGGACACTCTGAAGGGCTATCCCAGGTCCAAATGGACTGAGACCTTTGCTGCAACTCCATTGCCGCTCAGTAGCTCCCTCTGACCAGTCCTGCTGCCCTGCCTCCCTCTCTCCCATGCCCGCTCCCCAGTAACCTCTGCATACAAAGCTCTATCTCAAGGTCTGCTTCTGGATGAGCCCACCTAAGATATCCCCAGATGTGAAGAACACATTACAGCAAAATGTATATGCATGCATGCATGTGGCATGTCCCCACACACGCATATGCACAGAGGCGACTTTATCTGCTTTACATTCAGACCCAGGAATGATGTCAGGATAGCTGAGACAGCTAACAACAACAACAACAAAAAAAAAAACTAGCTCCTACCAGCTCCCGCAGGGTTCCTCCATTGTGATGATTATTGTGAAATATTTTTCAGCCCCTGCTCTATTGGGCAGAGAACAGAAATCCTGACAGTCAAGAGCTAACCTACCCGTGAAGCTGGTTATCTCAGCTAGTTAGAGCCCTTTGCTAACGAGTCCAAAGATAGAGGCTGCAGCTATCCCAAGGGGGCCAATTAATTTCATTCTGTTCCTTGACCACAGACTGCACCCTTAACCACACAGAACCCAGCAGCACTTTCGCTGTGGGTCACAGGGAGGCTATGTGGGAACATAGGCTTAGATCCGCATAAACAGTGGCCAGGTCAGGAAACTCACAGTGGCACACCCAGACAGGGGCTGCCCCCAGCTGCGTTTCTGCTGAACCTGCCTCAGTTCACTCACTGCTTCCATCACTAAGTGATTTTTCTCCCAGAGATGGTTTTCTGGGTTCCTGGTCTTTCCCTGTTTTCTCTTCTTCTCTGAAGCATTACTTCCCTGTCTGAGTCCACTGCAGCCCTGATACTTTAGTTCAACTGCACAGGTATTTTTTCTAAAGTTTGGAGAATCCTGGGTTGTAGGTTACACACAGTTAAGATACATCAAAAGCACGGCTTTCTATCACACGCTAAGCCATACCCAGGGAGGATATGCAACCATCTTCCAGGGCTCCCGAAGGTCTCTTTCCCCACTCTTTTTTTCCCTGGGGGCTTCTATCCCACTTGTCATAACACTAACCACCACTGAGCTGCCCCTTTTTCTCCATAGAGAAGTGAGACCTTTCCAACCTGGACTTGGATCTAACACCTGGGCTTCGGGGTAAGACTCAGCTCCTGTCAACAACCTGTCCTATGCGCTGGACTCTGAGCCTAGAGACAGTGACAGGATTTGTTAACACAGCTCCTGAGCATGAGCCTCCACTGAAGTCAACCGGTTTCTCAGTCTGCACTTGGGGCTGGGTTTTACAGTCCCCAACTGTGCCCTGTTTACCTCCTCCCGTCCTTACTTTCTTTTATGTTTTGTTTTGTTTTTTGGATTTTTTTTTTTTTTTTTTTTTGAGACAGAGTCTTGCTCTATCACCCAGGCTGGAGTGCAATGGCCCAATCTCGGCTCACTGCAACCTCTGCTCCTCTGGGTTCAAGCGATTCTCCTGCCTCAGCCTCCCAGTAGCTGGGATTACAGGCACGCACCACCATGCGTGCTAATTTTTGTATTTTTAGTAGAGATGGGGTTTCGCCATATTGGCCAGGCTGGTCTTGAACTCCTAACCTCAGGTGATCCACCCACCTTGGCCTCCCAAAGTGCTGGGATTACAAGCATGAGCCACCACACCTGGTCCTGTCCATACTTTCAAAATAAAGTATCTGATGGTGATGGTGATGGTTGTTATTATTTTACTTCAATGAATCCCGTATGTTTATAAGATTAAATACAAAAAAAATATCTTCAAAGGAAAAATCACTCATAATCCCACCACCCAGAGACAATCACTGTTAACATTTTGGTTTATTTCCTGCAGCCCTTTTCTCTGTATATGTGTATGTATTATCTTGTAACATTCTAATTAGAAGGATAATCTACATCTCATTTTATATTCTTCTTTTTTCAATTTGTATTCGATATGCAAGCATTTCTTTATGTCTAAAAATTCTGCACAAATGTCACATTTAATGGTTATAGCACACTCTACTATATAACTAAACCATAATTTGTTTAACTCTTACCCTATTTTTTGAGCATTAAGATCATTACCAATTTTTAGTGATGAACAATTTGAATTTAAAACTCTCTGTATATTTCACATTGTTCCCTTAGGATGGAAACCCTTAAATGAAATTACTTCGTCACAGAGCATGAACATTCTAAGACTTCTGATAAATATTGCCAAATTGATTTCAAGTAAGGTTATATCAATTTGATCTCCTATGAACACATCAACAATGACTGAGAGTTTTTTAATTTTGTTAGGTAAAAAAACAAAACAAAAAAAGATATGCTATTAGTATATTAATTTGCATCTCAGATTACTTGGTGAAACCAAATACTTTTCATGTTTGTTAGAAATGTCCATTTCTCTTTGCAACCTGTTCACGTCCTTTATGCATTTATTTATTGGGCTCTAAATCTATTTGCATGCCCTCTTGCCATATTCGGAAAGTTAATATTTTGTTTCTTGCAAGTATTTTCCCAATTTCCTTGCCTTTTAATTTTTCATTACCTTTTGGCCTGCACGGTTTTTAATTTAAATGTAAATAAACCTATCAGTCTTTTCCTTTGTAATTTCCCTTAAGCTTAGAAAAATCTTTCCCCCATCAGGGCATCAGATAAAAAATCACCTCTTTTTCCTGCTTTGTTTAATAGTTTCCCATTGACTGTTCCCACTCTCAAGGCATTTCTAATCAGCTTCTCTCCAGGGCTATCCTCACTCTGGGTTATTTTGTCCCACTCCTCACTTATCCCATGTGCTGCAGTTGTCCCTGGAGTGAAGACAGAGGTGACCCCTTTCAAATGGCCTGCAATATTTGGGGGAAGATGCAGGCTTCAGGCAGGTGGTTTGGCTCTGTTATCTTCTTACAACATTGCACACAGGGCCAAAAGAAAGTACCCCAGTGCCCCTGCTTACCTCCCAAGGGCTGCATCTATCTGCAGCCAGGGAGAAAGAAGTAATGTTTAGGATTTTTGGGAATTCCCCAGGGGCTCTGGTAACCCCACCCCACTTGCACACAAACACCTGCTTTCTCCTCTCGTTCCCATCTTTCCCTTTCTGTGCTTCTCTTTACCGAATCTCTGTAACTTCTCAAATTTGGGAGCAGCTCAGTGATATTGGGGAAACTTTCCTCTTACTCTTCCTCTTCCACTCAATACAAACCCTCTCTGAGACTGGAGCTAGTTCCACCCTGTACCTCCAGACATTCACTGTGGGGGCAACGAGGTAGGGTATGGACTGGGTTTGCATGTCAGAGAACATTTAGAAGCTGGAATTAGGGAGCTTTGGTCTGGTTCTCTCGTCCCCATCTCTTGTCGGTGATCCAGCAGACAGAAGAAAATCCCTGTTACACTCTTCTGTTTGCTCTCATCAGAAAACTAAACAGTGGACAGGCTTAAAGATTATCCTACATCCAGGACTTGGAAGGCTAAGCCGGGACAGCCAAGACAGGCCTGAAAGCCAGCAGGAAAGCACTGCATGTCTAGGGGAGATTGTAAGATTCGAAGGACAAGGGCCACACCTATCTTATTCACTGTATCCGAGGCCCTGGCAATCTCTTAGGGCTCAGTCAATAATTGTTAAGGAATGATTAGGAGTATCCTCTCCATCATGTACCCCATGAAGTATGGGAACTAACATGTGCATAGACAATCAACTGTTTGGAATTATCCACAGAGGATTTTGAGGTTGGGTTTAGTTTTAGTAACAAATGCACTTTTTTATCCATGGCTAGCCCATGCCCCACTTTTAGTACTTCATCCTCGAGTTCCTTAAATTTCTCTGGGCCTCATCACTAAAATGATATAGTTAGATTAGATAACCTCAGATGTCACTTCTAGCTATAAAATTCCATGATTAGATTAATAACTTAAAATGAGTGTTTTTATTGATGGTTATAAATTCTGTTCTGTCTACACATGGGCCTAGAGTACATGCAATAATTTACATCTGACTGTACTTTACTGGAAGCTAAAGTTCAAAAAGGAATTAGAATTGTGATTGACTTTTTCTAGCCTGCTGTGTACACTGCAACACAGGCACAGAAATGATTCTTCAAGCAAGTCTTCAACACCAACCACGAAACTATTATTAATAAAAGAACATATTCCTTACCACAATAAATCAGAAGGCTTCATTTAATGATTCTGAAATTTGGTAAAGGTCATTCCCAGCTTCATGAAAAATCAGTCACAAATGAAGATATGCCAATGGAAGCCCATTCGCCACAGAAGCCAATGTGATGGGAATCTCTGCATGCTAATACACTAGAACATTCCAACTAGTACTAACATAAATAATACTCATATTGAAATGAAAATTGATCCTGGGATTTCTTTTTAGATGGCCTTAGGATTTGGTGGCTTGTTCAGAGAGTGCCAACTCATTTGAATATTTGCCTAATTAGGAAGATAAATCTGCTACCCCCGCTGCCAGCAATCACGTCGTGCGTTCCAAAGCCAAATATAAATGCCTTTTGTATCACCCACTGTTTCAGATTATTCACCTCCCACGTCTGCATAGATAGCACAGAACTGACCCAACTGTTTCTCTTCTTGGCCTGTCCTCTGCTCTCTCATCAAGGCTTGGCTCTGCCACATAGATGAGAGTGCAGATGGCACAGAACAATTTTGAAGGCATGGGGTACAAGAAGATGAAAGAGAAATTAGGGTTTTATTAACCCAGAATGAGGAAACGTGATGGGCATGGAAATTCTTGGACCGGGTTCTGCACCAGGGGGAATGATCACATCTAATCCTGCTGGAAAAGCTGTCTCGCCACCCTGGACACAGGAGACAGCCCTGGTGTCCCTGAGTTTTAAGCAGCATCTGTCTCTCCTCTCATGGTACAGCCTCCGCATTCTCCCTCCCAGCCACACGGGACTCCTCTCTGCTTCTCAGACATCCCTCTGGCCTCCTCAATTCCATGACTTGATCAAGCTGCTACATCAATCTAGAAAGTCTTTGTTTCCCTCTTGCCTGGGAAGTCCCAGCCATTGTTCAAGGTCTAATTTGAAATCCCCTAAAACTCTCACCAGATCATCCTAACCTCAGCAAAATGATCTCTCCTTCCGCTCATGTTTTATGGCATTTGATTTGCTCCAATGTGCCCTTTGTTGAAGTGATTTGTTTATGAATATAGACACTTTAAGTTTTATGCAACGGAGAACAGAGGCAGTATCTTGTTGATATTTTATCCCCACAAATGCCTATCACAGACTTTACATATAACTATAGACCAGCAAGAGGCAGGCAAAAGAGAGTAGTTACCTTCTCCTGGTGCAATCTGGACATACATCTTTTTAGAAGCATCAAAGAGGACCACTGCTCCTAGGGGGACCAACTTCCCATGCCTGAAGACAGAAGTTATCCAACTTTGGCTAGCATAAAGGAATAATCTTTAAATCAGTAGTTTGAAGTGGCAGGATAAGAATCTGCATTTTTGCAAGCCCACTCAGGTAATTCTGATGCTGGTGGTCCTGGGATCGCTGTTTGACAATTCTGCCCTGGGAAACATTTCATGTGATATGGACAGATGCACAATGAAGTCAAAGAGGTCGAACTTGGCATTGCCAGTTTTGCAAAAGGGAGAGGTACATTTTGAGAGAGAACTCATGGGAATGAATAGGGCTCTCAACATTCTTTTATTTATTTATTTATTTTTTTGAGACGGAGTCTCGCTCTGTCGCCCAGGCTGGAGTGCAGTGGCGCAATCTCGGCTCACTGCAAGCTCCGCCTCCCGGGTTCACGCCATTCTCCTACCTCAGCCTCCCCAGTAGCTGGGACTACAGGCGCCCGCCACCACGCCCGGCTAATTTTTTTCTATTTTTTAGTAGAGACGGGGTTTCACCGTGGTCTCGATCTCCTGACCTTGTGATCCGCCCGCCTCGGCCTCCCAAAGTGCTGGGATTACAGGCGTGAGCCACCGCGCCCGGCCTCAACATTCTTTTAACCAGAAAAAGTCCATGTCAAAGTGCTCAGGGCTCTATATAAACACCCAGCTCCCTGAAGGTATCTGTGCTACAAGGAACCTAAGACTCTTTCTTCCCTCACAAAACACATATCCCAGTGGGACATGGAAGTTATAACACCCCCAGTCTAGCTCTTAACACGTGTCTGTGCTGAAATGCGTAGCAACCCGGAGAAGGAGTTGCCCAAAATGGAAGAAGAGCTTACGGTGGACTGTCACTTGGAGAAAGGTTTCCAAGGTTTACATGGAAAATGGAGGAAATGTATCCTCAGAACAGTGCTCTCGCAGCTGAGAGCAACAGAAATTCGACCTTCAGCAATTTCCTGGGTCACCCCATCAGGCTTTGAGCTAATCCTGCACCTAACAACTCCACTCTCACATTCTTTAACTTTGTTTGATTAAAGAAATGTCTTTCATGCCTACTATGTGCCAGATAGATATCACACCAGACATTGGGATTAAAAGATTAAAAGGCATGTCCCTTGCCCTAGGGTAGACAAGCACAGCAGTAAATACTTGTAAAATAAATAGTATGCTGACAGCAGTGTTCACAGGAGAGACTCCCAGCCTGCCTTGGAGAGAGGAGCAGGGAAGACTGAGGTTTCAGTCTCAGAATTGACACACTTCTCCAGGATGACCACATTCAAATCAATGCACTCTTGCTCCATCTGCTCCAAGTTACAGGAGAACTTCCCACCTAAGGGAGTGACATCTTCTGCTCCCCTCTGGCTATTAGGGAGGGCCTCTCACAGCTGTATTCAGATCGTCTCCTCAAGCTTCTCTCAATCAGGCTGTGGTGCCTCCATTAATAACCTCCTGCTTCCTGAGTTTGGGGCATGACTGCTGGATCCCCAAGGGCCTTGTAGCAGGGGGCTCAGGGCTCCTGAGGGCACACAGGCCTGCCTACTGGTAAAGGCAGGGTGGCTGGAGATCCACGAACACCATGGAGCTAGGGAAAGCTTTCTGTTAGGAGAAGAAAGCTACAGAAAGAGGAAGTAAGGAAGTTGAGCCCCTAAGTTTACATGAGTTTATTGGCACTTAATTCATATTTTTACTTTTATTTCAACTAAGAATTATAATGTATAGAAAAAGCAATACTGTGCTTCTGTGCTGCTGGATTTGGATTTGGTTTGCAACATTACTGATCATTAGAGAAATGCAAATCAAAACCACATCTCACACCAGTCAGAATGGTGATTATTAAATAGTCAAGAAACAACAGATGCTGGCAAGGTTGCAGAGAAAAAGGAATGCTTTTACACTGTTGGTGGGAATGTAAATTAGTTCAACCATTGTGAAAGACAGTGTGATGACTTTTAAAGACCTAGAACCAGAAATACCATTTGACCCAACAATCCTATTACTAAATATATACCCAAAAGAATATAAATCTTCTATTATAAAGATACATGCATGCATATGTTCATTGCAGCACTATTCACAATAGCAAAGGCATGGAATCAACTCAAATGCCCATCAATAAGACTGGATAAAGAAAATGTGGTACATGTACACCACGGAATACTATGTGGCCATAAAATGGAAAGCGAGCATGTCCTTTGCAGGGACATGGATGGAGCTGGAAGCCATTATTCTCAGCAAATTATTGCAGGAACAGAAAACCAAACACTGCATGTTCTCACTTATAAGTGGGAGCTGAACGATGAGAACATTTGGACACATGGGTGGGAAACATCACACACCAGGGCCTGTCGAGTTGGGGGTGGCAAGAGGAGGGAGAGCATCAGGAAGAACAGCTAATAGATGTTGGGCTTAATACCTAGGTGAGGGGTTGATAGATTCAGCAAACCACCATGGCACATGTTTACCTGTGTAACAAACCTGCACATCCTGCACATGTGCCCCGGAACTTAAAATAAAAGTTGATGGGAAAAAGGAAAGAAAGAAAAAGCAGTGCTGCCTAGACTAGATCATGTGGTCAGTTATCTGAAGCCCAGCTAGCTGGCCATGGGAGAACCGCCAGTGGAGGGAGCCATGCCACTGTGCAGTTTCCAGCAAACAGCAGCAGGTCTCCACCTTGCAGGTGCAGTGGCAGAGAGGGCCCTTCCAGCCCCCAGGGAGCAGGCTTTGCTGGCTTCCGTCTCTAAATAGGAATGCTGCAGAGGAGATACCATGTCAAATAGAAAAAGAAAACAGGAAATGGCTGGCACTGGGTGCGGAATCATTTTACTAAGCAAGTGTTTATTTTTATGAGGCATCAGCAATTTTTTTTTTCAGGTTACATACTGAGTAACTGCAATCATTGATTACATTAATGGATTACCTCTGGAGAAGGAATCTAATTACATTTTTGTACAAATTGCAAAATGTAGATTAATTTCAAACTTCCTTGGCAGCCTTGTGTTTTTTTGTTTGTTTGTTTCTTGTTTTCTCTTGAGCTCTAGGTCAGGAGCCCCAAAGCATGGCAAAGAAACCTGAACCTTGAGAAGGCTTTGTTTGTTCATTCAACAAATATACAATGAACTGCTTGCCTTCTGTATGCACCAGCTCTGTTCTAGGCACTGGAAATACAGAGGCAAACAGGACAATGTCTCAGTCCTCTTGGGAGTTTCCCAAGCTGTTAAAGAGCTTCAAGAGCTGAAAAATCCCAAATGTTCCTAAACCCATTTAAGCAGCTGCTAGGCTTTATTTTCTGAACACCAGTTAGGGCTTGGTGCCTCTTATCCAAAGGTTGTCAATTTCTTTAGCCCTGCAAGGGAAATCTAAAAGAGTAGGAAAGTAGGAGACCAAGGGAGGAGGATCACTTGAGGCCAGGAATTTGAGACCAACCTGGGCAACATAGAGAGACCCTGTGACCTGCCTGCAAGGTTCAGCCTCTGCTGTCCTATGAGAGAACCTCTGAGCTGTCTTGTAATCCACAAAAAAATAAAAATAAAAATTAGCCAGGTGCAGTAGAGCACACCTGTAGTCCTAGCTACTGGGGAGGTTGAGGTGGGAGGATCACTTAAGCTCAGAACTTCAAGACTGCAGTGAGCCATGATTGCACTACTGCACTCCAACCTGAGTGACAGTGAGGCTCTGTCTCAAAAATTAAAAAATAAATTTTTAAAAGAGTGGGAAAAGGATTAAATAAGAGGGAAAGTGAAGAGGGTAACAAGAGAAGGAAGGAGTCTTTGGTCAAGTGGCACACCCATTGAAGACACTGATCTACTCAGAGATGGCAAAAGTAAGATAACGGGAAAGTAGAGACAAAGAAAAGAAAGAGAGAACTTTACAAAGGAGAAACACAAGTGGCTGATAACCATTTCTTAAATTCAACCATTCTTATAATCATATAAATATTTCAAAAATGAGTAACTTTTTTTATCAATCAAATAAGCATATGTCTTGAGAGGAAAGGGATTTTTCAATGTGGGTAAAATTCGGTAGGACTATAAACTGCCTCAATGTTTCTGGAAAGCAATTTGGCATTATACATCAAGAACCTAAGAAATGTTCATATCTTTGAGCCAGTAGTTCCAATTCTGGGCATTTATCCTAAACAAATTATCAGAAATATGATCAAAGATTTATGCACAAGGATTATCATTACAACATTATTATAATGGCCCAAAACTAGTTCAACATAAACATTTAACTTTAGAAGAAAGGTTAAGTAAATTATGTATACTTACATGGTAGAATATTATAAAGTCATTAAAATTATGTTTATGAAGAGATTTGATGACAAGGGAAAATGCTTATCATGGAATTACGAACAAAATTTGGGATACAAAATTATAAAGTAAAATTTGGGATACTAAATTATAAAGTATGATTTACGCTATGAAAAGAAATATAAAGAAAACACAAAGGACACCACAACAGTAATTTGTCTCTTTTTGTTGTTGTTGTCTGTTTTGAAACAGGGTCTCACTCTGTTGCCCAGGCTGCTGTACAGTGGGAAATTAGACATCACTGCAGCCTCAAACTCCTAGGCTCAAACGATCCTCGCCACTCATTTTTTTTTAATTTTTTGTAGAGACAGGGTCTCACTGTGTTGCCCAGGGTGGTCTGAAATTCCTGAGCTCAAATGATCCTTCCACTTCGGCCTCCCGAAGTGCTAGGATTACAGGAATGAAACATCATGCCCAGCCTGCAATTTGTCTATTGATTATAGAATTTCATGTGGTTGTTTTTGCTTTTCTTTTACACTTTTCTGTTGTTTTTTTCTATAATAATTACATTTCATCTTGATGATCAGGAGAAATAAAATAAGCTGATGGAAAACACAAGAGAAAATAATAGGAAGGGAAACCGTTATTGTAATGAGGAAGAAAAGGATGTCTCCCCTCCTCTATGGAACTGGCGATGGGGTAGGTGGTTACAGGGAAAGACTGAAACCAGAGACTTACAGGATTCAGAGGACGGGCAAATGCATGCTGCCACAGTAGCATTCGGTGACAATGCCTGACCCAAATTTCCTTCCTCTTTTCAAGATTAGCTGGATTTACTGTTAGGTTTCCATCTCCCTGACAACTCTTAAAAAAACTTGACCTGAGTCCATGGAATTTTAAGTCTGATTTGGTTCCATCATATTCAGCCTCCAATTGAATCCTAGCTGGTCCTAGAAACTTCATACATTGACCCATGAAAAAAAAAGTTTAAAAAAAAAGCACACATCATTTTTCAAAAAAAAAAATAAATTCCCTAGTCACGTAATCAAATTCTACCCCTCAACCAAAAAAAAAAAAAAAGAAAGAAAGAAAAGAAAAACAAAAAAAAACCATAGTACTGACTCTAATCCATGGACTGTTCAGTCTCTCTCTGGAGACTCCATCCCACTAAAGGCGATGAATTATAGTCTTGGAAAGCTTCTAAAAAGGATGCCCCGTCTGTTCAGCACTTACCTTTCACTCAGTGAACTATAAATACTTAATGATGAGGCCAACCATGATGACGAAGTTGATCAATAGTGAGCATGGAGACAGCGTTCCATTTCCACACCCAACCAGGATGGATGCCGAGGAAATGGAGGAAAATGATAACAGCCTGAGAGACAGCTGGTTGCTCCTCCCCTGCTATCTTCATTCACCCACTGGTCACCACCAGCTGGCGGCAGGTCAGTGCTCCCGGAGCAGGGGCTTAAGCTGTTATGAGGCTGCACTAGAGGTCCTGACAGCCGATATGGACGGTACCAGCCATCTCCTCACCAGTGTCCTTTGGCCATGCAATTTTAATAAGCTCAACCTCAAGAAAGGAAAAGGGAGCCTGGGACCGTGTTGAATTATTCACAGCTCCAATCAGGGAAGGCAGATGAACCCCTCTTCTGAGAGTAAGTGATAGCTACTCATTGATTTTATTCCCCCTTCATGACCCCTAGATGAGAATCTAGTTTAAAAAAAAAAAAAAAGAAAAAAAAGAAAAGAAGAAAGAAAATCTATCTTAAATCTGAGTTCGTGAATAATTAGTGAAGTTGCGAATTGTGTTTAAGTTGACATTTTTCTGAAGAATAATTTTGATAACTTGGACTTGATTAGAAAAGGAAAAAAAGCAAGGACCTTGGTATATCTAAATTTATTTAAATACAACACATATATACAAAACTATTTTTATGGATTAATGACCATGATCAAAGTGATCTTATTTAACAACACAATAAAAATGATGTGAGACCTGAAAGCCAAAAAGATATATGATTCATGCATTTATTAGATGCCCATGTTGAATTAGCTTTTGAATGTGATGTGTGTGTGTGTGTGTGTGTGTGTGTGTACCTTATTTCTTTGCATGGACAGAGAAATGTCAGCTGTAAGAAAATATAGTTAATTCTTCCCTACACTTCAAGGAAAGCTTGCTTTCTAGGATTTATCTCATATTCCACACCCATAGCTAATGCTGATAAATGTCTTCCTGGAGCTAAAGACAGCCACTACGCTCCTTTAGACAGTGGGTTAGAAAACAGCCACAGAAGCTTCTTCAGGCCTTGTCCACACGCCTCAGAATCTCTGCTCTCCCCCAAAACACACTTATGCAAGGGCAACCACCACCTTAGCAGGTGGCCTCACCTCCCTATTGTGCGAAGTCTCATATCCCCTGCTGAGAGTCTGGTCCAGACCCATTCTCTCAGAGTAGGAATGTCACAAAGGCTCCTCACAGTCCGGACTGTACCCACTCACATCCATCCCATGCCTGGCTGACAATGCATTTCCTAAGACCTCCTAAAGTCATCACAAGGCTCACACGACACGGCTCTTCTGTGACTTATTTAACCTCTGTTAGCCTCAGTTTCCTCCTTTATCAAACAGATATAATAACAACATGTACCTCATAGTACAGTTGAGATTTCAGTGAATATGGTATGTCAGGCATTTAGCACAGCCTCTGCACACCCAGCAGAAGCGGTTATTATTGCACACAAATGCAAGCTCCATGAGGGTAGGGGTTGCTGCTCTTCCATCTAACACCTAGAACAGTGTCTGGTAAGTGAGAGAAACTCAATCTATTTTACTTCAGTAAACGAGTGAAGTACTTTAGGCTCCTCTCAGATGCCACTACTCCCGGCCAGTTATCCAAGCTAAGATGTTCGTTTCCTCCTGTGGATGCAGCCAAAAGCATTTTGTTTACCACACCTCCAGCCCCGCCCTCTGCCATCCTGAGTCTGTGTCATGGCTCTGTGTTCCCTGGGAGACTTTAGGTTCCCTGAAGGTGTCTCCTTCACTACCCAGCTCCAGTGCTGTCCACACAGTGGACTCTCAGTCCACACTGGACACTAAAGAGCAACCCTGCAAGTCATTCCAGCAACCAAAGATGGCTCCTCGTGGACCAGATCTGCAAAGCTCCGACCAGGAATGGTAAACACTGAAAATTCAGGCCCCTCGCCTTCAATTTAATGAGGGATTGAAACTGAGCTAGTAATTACGTTTTTTTTTTGTTGTTTTTTTTGTTTTTTTTTTTTTCAGAGTGGTAGAGTCTCACTCTGTTGCCCAGGCTGGAGTGCAGTGGTGCAATCTCGCCTCGCTGCAACCTCTGCCTCCTGGGTTCAACCGATTCTCATGCCTTAGCCACCCGAGTAGCTGGATTATAGGCATGCACCACCACGCCCAGCTAAATTTTGTTTTGTTTTGTTTTGTTTTAGTAGAGATGGGTTTTGCCATATTGATCAGACTGGTCTTGAACTCCTGGCCTCACGTGATCCACCTGCCTCAGCCTCCTAAAGTGCTGGGATTACAGGCATGAGCCTCCAGGCCTGGCCGGTAATTTTTAAAACTGTATGTTTCTGTTAGTTCTGCCAAGCTAAACAGTATTTCAGATCTTACCCATAAACCAGAGGTCCCTACTCTTTTTGATGTAAAGGAATGTTCACTTCCTGAAAATGAAAAGATCCCTTCAGAGTAGGTATTGATGGCAATGTGAGATGAGAGAGGGTGGCGTGTGGGACTCAGGCAACACAGAGAAAAAGCCAGCCTTGGGGAGCGTTCTGGAAGGGGAGTCAGCATGGAGCTACCTACTCGGGGCTAGTGTCAGTCAGCATTGTCATCCATACTCATGAACAACCACCAGAAGAGCAGCCCCTTCCTTCCCGACGCCCTCACCGAAGAGGGTGTTCCCGTGAGCTCTGGGGAGGAGATGATTTGTGCACAGTTGCTTTTCCTAGTTTCCTTGGCAACTGTGCAGCATTAGAAGCTCGAAGAAAGAGGCAGTGGATGGGGTGGCGGATGGAACACAGATGCTGATGTCAGTCAAATGTGTCACCTCCACACCCATGTTTAGCAGCCTCGTGGTTTCGGAAGCTTACACACACCACACACACCTCTGATTGCTCATTTCTAATTTGGTGCCAGGCGCATAAGCAAAGAGCCTCAGGGAAACGTGGCAGAATGGGTCTCATTGACACTGGGGCCTGAGATTGAACGATCCCAGCACCAAAGACACTGGATGCCCCTTGGTTGGGTTTCTGGATTTCATACAAGCCTACACAGGGCACATCAAGGGGCATTCATCGATTTTATATCAGTGGCTGGCTACAAGGGACAGAGAAATCTGAACTTTCATCATGGAAGTTGAGGGTATCCAACTTGGGGGATCCAGTCTAAAAACGACAGATGTAGTTGGGGTGGGGGGCAGAGATGGCAAGTCCATTCAGAGGCAAAACTGCCTGGAAAATAGAAAGTGGTAAAGTCTCCAGCTTTGCAATGAATTCCATTCCAAAATCTCATTTGCTAAGTCAATTATTTAGAATTCAGAACCCATTTCCAGAGAAGTCCTGTATGTTATAAATGATGACTGGGTTTCCTTTTTTTTTTTTTTTTGAGACGGAGTCTCGCTCTGTCGCCCAGGCTGGAGTGCAGTGGCCGGATCTCAGCTCACTGCAAGCTCCGCCTCCTGGGTTTACACCATTCTCCTGCCTCAGCCTCCCGAGTAGCTGGAACTACAGGCGCCCGCCACCTCGCCCGGCTAGTTTTTTTTGTATTTTTTTAAGTAGAGACGGCGTTTCATCTTGTTAGCCAGGATGGTCTCGATCTCCTGACCTCGTGATCCGCCCGTCTCAGCCTCCCAAAGGATGACTGGGTTTCTAGGATAGTCCACAAAAGCCTATTTAACTCATAATGTAGATGAAATACTATACATTTGCAATGAAAAGGAATAGAAAAAAAAACTCCTGTTATGATAGCAGTAATTAAATGAAAAAGAAAAACTGAGAAGTGGAAAATAAGTAGCTTTCTTTCATTTCTTTTGAACAAATGGACAAAGAGAAGGGTTCTTCATTTACTTCAGATAATAGGATAGAGCCTGTGGTGGGGGAGGGGTGAAGGATGGAGCAGGGAGGTCCTCTGGGAGAAGAGAAGGGCAGTAGGCCTGCCTCACGAGATATGTGTGGGGCTCCCTGGTGGTAAGGAAAGAGCATGAATTTTGCAGTCACAATTGTCTGGATTCTAGTCCTGCCTCTATCTCTTCTTGTAGCTCTGGGGGAGGTATTAGATCTCTTGTCTCAATTCCATCACTGACAACCTCGATTGCATCAGACAAATGCCTGCATGATGGGCACTGTGGTGCACCTTCCAGACCTCTCTGCAAGGAAAGACATGCTGCCACATTCTAGAAAGGCTGTCAGCCTTTAGCGGTCAATCCCTTTAGAGATTGCTCATACACTCAGAGCCACCTAGCCAAGGTCACTCCACCTCCAGTGCCTACATCCAAGAAGTGCCCAATATGGGAGTGTAAAGACCCAGTCATTTCAACCTCATTCAGGAGACTTTGAAGGGTCGCTCTAGGATGAGAGCCCTCCAAGGGGTGTCATCGCACCTACATCCCAGCCTGACTTCTACTTCTGCCAGACCCCGATTCCTCCTCTGCTCTTCCACGGGCATGAGTCCTAAGGAACTGAACTCCATCTGAGTCCACTTCCCAGGGAACTCAGCCTGCGACAGCCTGGCCGAGTTGGCTTGGGTAAATGTTGAGATCTTTGCCCTGCTGACTCTCTCTCCTTACCTGGAGAGGACACAGATTAGCGAAAAAGCCTAGTAACACCCCAAGTAGTTCTGGGATTGGGGCTGCTGAGAGCCCAAGGACTGGGTGGTGAGCAAGAATCTGGGAACTCAAGAAAATGTGCATTCCTATACCCCAAAAATGGCTGGGGCATCCAGCTAACCTATAAGGTTTTGTTTCTAATGTATGAACGTTTGTAATCAAGAGTTTACAATTTGGATACCAAATCCATAAAAGAAATACAAGCACTGCTTGTTTGGAACTGCTCTGTCTGATATGGTAGCTACTGGCCATGAGTCACACACAAACTTCAGTTGGTTTATATATTAGTCTGTTTTCACTCTGCTGATAGAAACATAACCAAGACTGGGCAATTTATAAAGAAAAGCAGGTTTAATGGACTCACAGCTCCACATGGCTATGGAAGCCTCACAATCATGGCAGAAGGCAAAAGGCACGTCTTATATGGCAGCACACAACAGGGAATGAGAGCCAAGCAAAAGGGGAAACTCTTTATAAAAACATCAGATCTCGTGAGACTTACTCACTACAATGAGAACAGTATGGGGCAAACCACCCCATGATTCAATTATCTCCCACCAGGCCCCTCCCACAACAGGTGGGAATTATGGGAGCTACAATTCAAGATGAGATTTGGGTGGGGACAGAGCCAAACAATGTCAATTTATAAGTAAAATGTGAAATTCTGTTCCTCAGTTGAACTCGTCATATTTCAAATGCTCAATAGCCACATGTGGCTTGTGGCTACCACGTAGACTTACAGAATATTTCCATCACTACAGGGAGTTCTATTGAATGGTGCTGATTAGAATGTTGACTTGTAAAGGATCTAGGAAGGTTTGAACTGTATTCTGTGCCAACTTTCCGCAGAAGGCTCCTCAGATGGATATGCATAGAGAGTGAAGCAAGATAAGTATCACTAGACTTTCAACCCCCACCCCCAAACTCCCAGAACTCTAGCTCAGCATGTGAAAGGCTGAATTCCATGCACAACTATTCTAGGCAAGTCACAATAACCCAGAACCATGCAGGCCCCTTGGCTATGACCTCCAAAGTTAAATCAGAGTTAGATATCAGGGTAAGACAAAAAAAAAAAAAAAAAAAAAAAAGAGTGAAAACAGCAGGGAACATCAGCTCCAAAACCTAAGAAAGGAAGAGGTTCTCCTCTCAGAATCATCTGAAGAGGCCCTTCCACGTACCCCAAACATATTAGCTCTACGTGGTAACCCCAACTCTGTAATTCCATAATCCAATCTATGACACAGCCAGCACCAGAACCAGGGCAAAGAGATGAAAATAAGGGGATAGTAATACAGTATAGTAATGTCACCTCGATGGCCTCCCCTCCACCCTAACAGCAGCTCTTATCCTATTCTTGGGCCCTCCTTTCTCTCTACATCCAACATTCTTGCAGCATCCTCCTTTTGGATGTGTGTTTTCACACACCTGAAATAGAATAGAAGAGGATCTGATCATAGCAAATGGAAAGCAGGGTTAGGCTAGACAGGCGAGTCTTTTGGTTCCCCTCAACAATTTCAATACATTGTACTCACATTGTATTTATCTTCAAAGCTCTGAAATGTTACTTTTTAGACACTAAGTACATAAATCTTCCTTTAGAGACTGTTTGTGTCTAAATTGCATTTTTATTGGACACAACTTATAAATTAAAGAGCTGCTTCTGCTGCTGGCACCACACTGAGGACCTCAAACACTGATAATTTTCTGCCCTGAAACTCCTTTCACAATATGCTACACTGTTGCCAGTAAATAATAGTCAGGCACTTTCTACTCCTACACTTCAAACACCTAATGCAAGTTCGCATCACACATACCAGTGCAGATAGCAAACCCCCAACACTTACGAAGACAAACAGCCACATACAAGGCCAACTCACCTGCACATGTTGCACAGAGTTAAACAGAAAACCTCCGAGTCAATGAAATGTCATTTCAGAGGCATTCCCCCCAGCTCCCACAGGACCTCGGTATGGGACCCCTGCCTTCCAATAGTGATAGCATCTCATGTTGGCTGGCATCAGACTTTGCAAACTTACTCAGAGATTGTGCATGAATTATTTCATCTAATTAAACTTTATGTTAATCCTCAAGGCAGGTATTACCATCTCTGTTTTACAAATGAGTGCACTGGGGTCAAAACACTTAAATAGTTTCCAGGGTCATATACCTGGTGAGTGGCAGAGGTGGAACTCAATCCAATATCTGCTGGACTCCATGGGGCTTGAAGCCTGTTTCCCATTAAAGGAGTACATCAGAAACATAAGATAGAGATTTGGAGGCTAGATATTAGGAAGATTGACTCAGCTAACATACACAATACCAAAAAAAAATTCACCTCACCTCTTCCATGCTGTTGTATTCAACTAACCACAAGAAATATGGAAGGAAAGTAAATTACCAGATCTACAGCCAGTCAACAGATAGCACACAAGAACAGGTCCTGTTTCCCTGAGAGGTTGTGCTAATTGGCAATATTCCATCTCCCAGCTCCCATCCCAAGCCTACTCATGTTCTCCTTCCCTGACCCTTCTATGACCACTAAAATCCACACCAATGCTCGCCAGACCAAGAGCTCTCAAACCTTGTCTTACAGATTCCTGGCCCACCCTTAGAGATTCTGACTCAGTAGGTTAGGCTGGGCTCTAAGAATTTGCATTTCAAACAAGTCCCCAGATAATGCAGACATTGCCAGGCAATGGACCCCATCTGGGAGGCACTGGCCTTGACTCTGGTAGGACTTTCATCACACGACATGAACTCGGTTACTCGCTCTGTTACTCCACCCTGGTTCCCAGCCACCTCCCTGCTGCCCTCCCCATCTTCAGAACACCCATCCCCCAGAATCCAGAATCAAACCCAGTCACTGTTTGTGACTGGTACTCGGAGTATAACAGCCTCCCATCTTGTTCTGGGCATAGCATACTTGCCTTGTGTGCCTTGGTTCTTATAAGTGGGCTCCTCTCTCAGCCACCATTCTCTATTTCTTACTCTAATGCCATTCCACTCCAAGTTTCTTGTAAAGCTGGGGCTTTTCTTCCTTTGGTGAAGACTCCTCCCTGGGAGTTCACTCATTCAGTCCTGAATGCCAAAGTAGCACCTACAGGACTTATACCTGCTGACCCACTTTATTGATGCCAGGTATCTGCCTGCTCTGACATCCATGTCTTACCTAACCCAGATTCTCCAACACTGAGCTGTTTCTGCCAGCTGGATTACTGAGCACCTGTTCTTGTTCCTCTTCCTCACTGCAGCAGTTTGCCTGGAAGCTGAGCTCAGATTGTCTTAACTTTGGAAAGAGGAATCACCTGCCGTATTAAGCTCCCTTTTCAGCACCTGGAACTGGGACAGTTCCCCTAGAGGACCCAGAAGAGGCAAGTCCAAATGATGCCCACTTATCCCTCGCTGTAAAAAGCAGGCCAGGCCTCTTACTGAGATAAGGTAGTTTGTCTTATATATTGTTTTTCCTCCTGCAATGAATCCTTGCTGATTTCAGTATGGAAGTTAGGACTCATGAAGTGTATATGTCAGCAGCATTAGCCTGTACTCTCTAGGTAGTCTTAAATGCTTAAACATTAAGCAACAAGTAATTTGAGCCCTTGTCTGGTTGGCACCTGGAAATATAGCATCCAATTTGGAAAGCAGAATACCTTTTAATATCCCCTCCAGTACCTAACATGGGGGTTCTCACAGAACAGACACTTCACGACTATTGAATGAACAAATGAACAAATGGATGAAGGCAAACAGTCGGGTTGTTCTCCCAGTTCTCCTTCATGGTTTGGTGTCCATATCAGTGTGCTCAGCCAGAATAAAACCACTTCTAATCTGCAGAAGCTGAGAGAGAGAATGCCTCCGGGCCAGACTTCCAACTAATTCCCAGCACAAAATCGGACCTGTGCATTCAGATGAATTGTGGCTTGAAGACTGCAATTACACCAGGTTTTGTTCAGGACGTGGATGTCTTTAACAGAAAAGGCTGTACTGTACTCCCTCCCACCTCTACTCCAGACGTCCTCCCTTCCCTCCCCCTAGGTCATCTCAAAATAAACTCTCCCTCTTACCCATGTAGAGGGTGCCCTTGTATACAGCAGCCATGCTACAGTGCATTTTCATCACTGACCCCTAGCCAGGCCAGCTATCTAAGTAGGTGGGACACACAGCTGCACACGCATATGCATTTATTATTATTATTATTATTATTATTATTATTATTATTATTTGAGATGGAGTTTCACTCTGTCACCCAGACTGAAGTAAAGCAGCGTGAGCTCTGCTCACTGCAACCTCCGCCTCCCAGGTTCAAGCGATTCTCCTGCCTCAGCCTCCCAAGTATGGCGTATGCCACCATGCCCACCTAATTTTTGTATTTTTAGTAAAGACAGATGTTTCACTACGTTGGCCAAGCTGGTCTCGAACCCTAATCTCAAGTGAGCTGGCTGCCTCAGCCTCCCAAAGTGTTGGGATTTCAGGCATGAGACACCGTGCCTGGCCCAACGTTCATAATTTTAAAGCATCTCTATGTTACCTGTAATTCCCTTGCCATCATTCCTTGGGGCAGGCCTCCTGAAAAATAAAAATGCTCTCCGGGGAAGGTAATCCAAGAACACATTAACCCCCTAGCTCAAGCATATTCATCAAATCAGTGAGCCTGTTCTGCAACAGAAACCTGAGGGAATGAGACAAAGAAGAGGTAAGTTTTGACAGGCAGGAAAGTTGCGAGGGAAAGGAAATGGCCTGGCATGAGTTACTTCTGCAAGAGCAGATCTTGGTGCAATATCACATTAAGGGGTTTGGGTTCTCTGCCCGGCCTGGTGCATAGATACCACCAGAGCTCTGGGAGGACAGGCACGAGGCAGTGGGTATACTGAAAGGTTTACAAGGTTCTCCTCAGGGGCTGGGTTGGGGAAGAGACACAAGGAATGGCTTGCAAAAAGCAAAGACTTCAGGATTTAAGGCAACCTATGATGACACGCTGTTGGCTGAGTTTTCTTGCTACCAAACTTTTCCACTTGTGGGGCAGTGTGGGGGGTGGTTTCTTGCTAGTGATGACCCCCGTGGATGCCAGTCTTGCAAGCAAGAGGCAGCTAACAACAGATTGCACACAGTAAGAGCCTCACACTGGCTGAGCACCAATGCGGATGTGGGAGAAGGAAAATGGCTGATGCTGCAGGGGACCTCAGCTTCTAATGTCTGCGATGTTTACCTCATTAGGCTGTTTTCCATAACATCAGCCAAAAACATGAAGAAAAAAAATAGCTGGAGGGACCCCACTGGAGCTCAGGCCTGGATTCTGAGCCCTCACCCTCGGATTCCTCTGAGGTCTGCGACGGGACCTCTAGGCAGCCCTTCCCACTGGCTCGGTTACCTCATCCGCAAAGGAGCCACAACAACACGGGAGGGGCTCCTGGGAGGAAACGCCAAGTCGCCCTCTGAGCAGCATTACAGCCGACTGAACAAAAAGACGTGCTTACTGTTGTTATTACTGTTAGTTTCATCCCAAGCCCTTTGGTCCACAGCATTCATCTTCTCATAACGAGGATGGCTGGGGGAGGTGGGACCAGGAGTCTAGGCAGCTCCTAGGCTGAGAAAGCCAGAGAGTTCTGGGTGGGAAGAAAGTCCAGAAGGTGGCCATTCTACATTGGAGCAGGCTGGGCTAGGACTGGACAGCTCAGTCCATTGGCAAAGGGAAGGCAGGTGCCATCAGGCAAACAGCCAACACAAGTTCAAGGTGAGAAGGTTGATGCCAGTGGGGAGGGCAGGACCCAGGGTGGCTGGAGAGAGTCTAGACAGCACCAGGGACCCTGGGGTTCAGGGGCAGAACCCTCTAATGCTGGAAAGGGAGAGGGTGAGGAAGAGGGCATGGGAGAGGCCAGGTGTGGGGGGCCAAGTAGAGCTTGGCCACGAAGCATAAGTTAAGAGTCCTGCTCCAAGATCCACACCAGAGCACCAGAACATGCTGGGCTTCCCACCATACACCAGCCTGGGGTCAGGACTGGTCCCCAAGACTGAGCCAACCCACAGGCAGGGGTCAGAGATCAAGAGCTGTGGGGACAGGGAGCCAAGTGTGTCATCCATGTGTCTGTAGTAAGTGAGACAGTTCTGGATTTTTACTTCTTGTCCCTCCTAGTGGTATGGACACTAAAATGTCCCTGCTCATCCACAAAGTCTTGGTCTCCTGCCTCCCTTCCTCCATCTCCACTCCTGCCTTCTTCCTCTTCCCCTCTCTTCTCCCTCCCTCTGCCGGCCAGGCCATACCCTGCATCAGGATGGCTCCTTGGCACTAATGTTCTTTGCCCCAGGGGTGCAAGGATCCACTGTGCTGGCGAAGGCAAGGACCCCCAATGCTGTAGATGAGGAACCTGTTCTGCCTGGTCCTGGTATGTGCTCAGCTTGCCTGAGGCAACAGCCACAGGGCCGACAAGTGAGCTCATATCTGTGTGTCTGGGGGGTAAGGGGTAGAGAGTAGGGAAGTCTTGGAGGGGAAATCATCTCTCGCTCTTTCCCGCCCTGGCCAGCTGGAAATGTGCTGTGTGACTTTCCAATGTAATTAGTTGAACCCTTACTCCTGACAGAAGAAAGCTTCAAAAAACACCTCTGGGTTTCTTGGCTCTCAGCAGCTCGAAAGACAACAGAGAGTATCTGATTGCAGCAAAGTAGAGCCCCAGCTCCCTGATCCTCGCTGCCAGGGGCAAGCCACTGCGAGAAAACAACCTCCATCTTGAAAACGCCAAGCAGAATGAGAACATCTGAGCTCACATCACAGTGACTCCACATCTCAGGGATCTGACCCTTAGGAAACCTTAGTAACAGCTGCCCACAGAGGCTCTGCCCAGAAGATCAGCAGATCAGGTGGCAAAGAAGACCCACTTCTAGTACGTTCCAATGGGTGTCTGCCCTGCAACCTCAGGCAGGTACTATTTGAGATGGAGTCTCACTCTGTCACCCAGGCTGAAGTAAAGCTAATACCCTCCAATGGGTGTCTGCCCTGCAACCTCAGGCAGGCTCTGCTGCCATGCCCTCTGCCAACCTCCCTGGGGTCCTCGCCTGGGGCAGCCAGGGCCCAGCTCCATGCCATTCCAGTTCCTTCCTGGGATGGACGCACTCACCCCTCAGCAACATCTTCCCATCCCCTACTTTCTCAGCCTCCTTCCTCCGCCATAGCCCACCCTGGCTGCCCAGGTCCTATTGCAGACCCCCCACTCCCGATCAGCCACCTCCCCTTGCTATGCCACTGGGCAAGGCCTAGGCCCCACCTGTGCTGAAAGGGCAATGCCTGTGGCAGGGAGAACAAGAGCAGGGGGGCTGGTGATGGCCTCAGGGGCTCCTGGGGGTTGTGCGAGGACGCTGAACTCGCCAAACAAGCAATGCTACCATAGACTGAACTATGGGATGTGAAAAGCCTATAGGAACATATTCTAGTGAGAGAGTGAAGCAGCTCCATTTAAAATGCCACCACTTCCCCTGACCGTGTCAATCGGATTCTGTCGTATTTAAAACGTAAACCAGACAGTCCACCCAGGAGCAGCACCAGCCCAGCTCATCTCCTGTGGCTGCCTGTCCCCTCCTCACTGGCCAGTGACACTTGCCTGTCCCGCTGCGTCCTGGAGGCAGCCAGAGGATCTGGGTCAGGCATGCAGCTCACCCTTGGAACCCACAGAAGTAGGACAAACGCTGTTCTACCTTGCTCCGCACTGCACCCCAGGGCAACGCACCACACTGCAGCCTACCCAGGGCCGTTGGGACCTCAAGCCAGACGGTGGGCAGGTAGGAAGGCAGATGGGCTGCACCAGGCCTGGGTGGACTAAGGACACGGATCCCAACTCCAAAAGGAATTCTGCCTTTTTCCAGGGTGAGCAGAAAGGCACCCACAGTACCCACCAGCAATCACCTACAAAACCAGAGTGAGAAACCGGTCACCAGTTCACCCAGACAACTCAGCATCTGAAACTCGTTAACAAAGACCACCCCCTTCCCCACCCCACACACAGACACACACACACACACACACATATACACACCCACACATACACACGCATTCATACACACATACACACACACACGTACACACACACATACACACACACAGACACACACATACACACACAAACACACATACACACACACAGACACACACACCCACACATACACACACATACATACACACATACACACACACGTACACACACACATACACACACACAGACACACACATACACACAAACACACATACACACACACAGACACACACACATACATACACACATACACACACACACGTACAGACACACACACATACACACACACACAGACACACACACACACATATACACACCCACACATACACACACACACATATACACATACACACACATACAAAGACGCACACACAGACACAGATACACACACACACATACACACACACACACACACAGACACATACACACACATATATACACACACACATACACACACATACACACATACACACACACATACACATACATACACACACATACATACATATACACACATACACACACATACACACACACACACACACACACACACACACAGGCTTCATCCTCTGACCTTTACTCCCTATGGAGTTTATTCTCTCTTTACAATTAGATTTGTAAGCCTAGTGGCCTCCAGTATCTTCTACCTTTCACCTTCTAGTCACCCAACCATAAGGTGTATGAGCACATGCACCAGAAGTTAAGCCTCCCATTGGTAGGTTTAACTTTTCAAAAACCACAATGTAGTTTTAAACCAAACTGTGCCTTTTTCTACTTGAAAATTTTATTTCTATATCAATGGTTGCTGATGAGGCCACATGCAAATTCCTGATGAAAAGTATGTAATTTAGGCCAGGTGCAGTGGCTCACACCTGTAATCCCAGCACTTTGAAAAGCTGAGGCAGGTGGATCACTTGAGGCCAGGAGTTCAAGACCAGCCTGGCCAACATGATGAAATCTGGTCTCTGCTGAAAATACAAAAATTAGCCAGGCATGGTGGCACATGCCTGTAATCCCAGCTACTTCCAGCCTGGGCAACAGAGCAAGACTCTGTGAAAGAAAGAAAGTAAGAAAGAAAGAGAGAGAGAGAGAAAGAAGGAGAGAGGAAGGCAGACAGGCAGGCAGAAAAATATATACTTCAAGTTTAACCAAAGTCCAAATATTTGCCAGAAAGTGTTTCAGGAAAAGAATCAAATTTCCTTCCTTTGGCAAAAACTATCTAGCAGGAAAAATTACAGAATCCAAGATGTTATGGTCAAATTATAAAATGATAACCAGGCTGGGCACAGTGGCTCACACCTGTAATCCCAGCACTCTGGGAGGCCAAGGTGGGCGGATCACTTGAGGTCAGGAATTCGAGACCAGCCTGGCCAACATGGTCAAACCCTGTCTCTACTAAAAATACAAAAGTTAGCCGGGCATGGTGGCACACGCCTGTAGTCCCAGCTACTCAGGAGGCTGAGGCAGAAGAATTGTGTGAACCCAGGAGGCGGAGGTTGCAGTGAGCCAAGATTGTGCCACTGCACTCCAGCCTGGGCAACAGAGTGAGACTCCATCTCAAAAAATAATAATAAAGATGATAACCAATCTAGGATGAAATTAGTTAATTTGATCCCACTTAAAGAGGACAGAACTCTCAAAACAAATAAAGAAATCAGACTGTGATTTTTTTTTTTTTTCATTTCCAGTATTTGATCAGGAGTTTGCTAATATTTAATCGTTTCTGCTTTATTTCAAAGGGGACTTATGTGCCTACTTCCCACCTAATGTCATCAATATCTGACCACTGAAAATTAAAATCGACACTTCCTATGCTTCCCCTCTTGCCAGCATTCCCAATTACACTTAGTACCAAATTCAGTTGTGACAGATGCTCACCTGCCCTCTAGCTAAAAATAACTGTCATCGATGTCAGAAATGGCACATGTGCCCTCTCTCTGCTTAACAGCCCATTAGGCGGCTTTGTGAAAGAGGCAGATGAATCCCTCACCAAAAGGTGGCCTCAACTTCACCCACACCAAGTGCCCGAGACCTTTTCATATATTAATCGTTGAGATGGCTTTTATCAGTTAAAAATAGATCTGTCACCCCAATTCACAGCAGAGGCTGCACACGAGATTTTGCAGAACCCAACAGCACTACAGTTTGGGAATAAGAACCTGGAGACACGCAGGGCTTAAAGAAGACCCCGCAAACCTTGGCATTATCCTCTCCTCTCTGTCTTTGCCGATGCCTCGTGACGTGTTTCCAGTGATGCCTCCCTAGGTAATCTCTTTGAATTCCAGGTTTCTACAGTGTGTGCCGTCAAAAGAGTTCTACCAGGTTTCCCTTGAAGAGTCTCTGTGCAACTTACACTAAAATAATTCTCCTTCTTGCTAAAAAATTTCCAAATTATCTTACCCGCTTAAAGCAATTCTACTATATTGTAATTATCACATTGCCTTGTAATGACTTGCATTATGAATGTCTCTCCCCATCCCCCACCCTCCTCCACCCGCAAACTTGAGCTCCTTAAAGAACCCTCTGTGGCCTCGGTGTTCACTGGCACAAAAAGAAACAGGGTCTCTTTGGTTAAATTGAGTTAATTTGAACTGAAGCTGCTACGTCAATAATTTCTTCCTTCTTAGATTCTGAATCCTATTACGACCCCCGTAACTTAAGTTAGATTTCAATGGTTAATCAACGGGTCTTATCAATCTTGAACATTCCTTTTAGGCTCCTAAGAAGGGACTATATGAGACTAATACATTGTGGGAAATAAGCAGTTATATTGCATATTTCTATATTTTAGTCCTTACATGTCTACCTCCAAAAGGAAATTAATAACCCTGATGACTAGTGTCTCTAAGGCAAATATAACATTGAAATTAAATATGTGGTATGCTTCGCTCAATGCCAGCACATGGAATCCTCTTTGAACATCAGCTCTCCATCCCCATGTGCTGCTTAGTGTCTCTAGTAATGGATAAAGCTTCTGGGGAAACAGCCTGGTAAATGCTATCTCATCCATTGGCACCTGCTCCATCATTTCAGGCCAGCAGTATTTAGTGACAATCATCTGGACACGCAGCCACAATATACTTCCTGACACCAATGAATGATTGTTCTGTTTAATTTCACTTGTGTTTCTTTCACCTCCCACTCCCACCCCAAGCTGTGGTGGTTTAATTAAAGCCAATCCCAAAAGTAGAATACACCTGGTGGGCCTAAGCCACGAAAAAGATAACTAAGCACCTACAAGGAGAAGAGAGATATTTTCCACCTAGAGATCTACCATCTTCAAAGTTTACCAATTAAGGGATCTTTACTATCAGGAAACAATGAAAGAACCCTCCTTTAAATATAGATGCCGACAGAATTTTAACCTTTCAAAATCTGGTGAAAAAACATGGACTATGAATGCATGACAAATCAACAGAGGCAGCATGAACTTGCTGACAGTAAGAATGTGTCAGCTTGAAGAACTGTGCCTGCAGGAAGCAAAGCTCTCCTGCCACAGACAGGCAGTGTATCCCAATGGAGGAGAAGAGTAAAAATAGCCAACAAACTCTGTTTGCTTATTAACTAACCCTCTCGTTGTCATTTAAGTCTCTGAGGATCCCTGGCCAAGAAATGCCCCAACCAGTGCACATAGATATTCTGATCTTTGCTGAGGAATTGCACATGAACCAGGGTTCCAAAACCTATCATTTAAGGGTAAACAGTAGATTTAAAGACCACATCCTACTTCTTAGTGACCTACCCAGATGCACATCTCCAATGTGATGCATCCTGCAACCACCAGCTGGTCTCATCCTTTACCAATGCAACCCAAGGGACTAACAGGTTACCACAATAATATTCCAAGCAACTTGGAGACAGGCTGGAATTATTAATAAATCCCAAGAGTTGGTTCAGTCAGGTAGGTGAAATCTTACATGCCTACCAGGGTGGTGAAATAAGGTAACTGTCTAATTGCTAGTCATTTCTGTAGTTTTGATGGTTGGTTCGTTCTTTAATTTTAGAAGCAAACTCCCCAAATTTATAATGCAATCAAAACCAACCGAGGCAATTCTGACCCAAAGGTATTGGCACTTTACGGAACCATCTCAATGTTCTGAGACCACCCAGAGACCCCAGAAGGAGGCATATCCAATCCTCCGATCCCTCCAAAGGGGACCTCACGGCACAGTCACAGCCACCAAGACTCAGGTGCACTTACGTAGGGCATGCCACTCGTCCTGACGGATGGTCTTCGTGATGTTGAAAGTGAGGTTCCTGGGGATGGTTGCTGAGGAGTAGTGGTATTTGATGTACGTGCATCGCTCAATTTCTCCTGGAAGAGAGAGACAGGAAACAAAATGTTAAGGAAGCAGCAACCACATATGGACTAGTTCTGGGATTAATTTTTCCATCCTGGAGAAGAAGACATTTCATATTGGGCCTGGTGACAACTACAGAAAGACAATACCTTCAACTCCAAAAGAGCAAGAGAGTAGAACTACAATCAAATAGCATTGATTTAGATGGAAAAATACATCCCGGGATCATGCAGAGGTGGGAAGAACCAATGTTTAGGCTGACAGCAGCTTGTCTAACATTCCCAGGAAAATCAACTTCCAAGTCAAGAGAGGAAGTTTGGCATCAAAAGACATCAACAGTTTCCATCCAGGGACCAGCAGAGAGCAGGCTTTGTTAAGCCTTAATGATATCATTTGTGCTCTGAGCACACACAATTTTCTGGAATGGTGAGCTGGGGGAATGATGTGCGGGGGGCCTCCATCCTCTCAATGTCATCCTCCCAACCTCACCTCTGAACACAAAGCACTCAGATTAATCTGGGTCTCTTTGAACTAGTCTCTTTTCAGGTTTCTTGAACAAAATTTTGATTTATTAACAGACTTAACACCAATCAAAGCATGCTTTACTAGTGGATTGTCAAAATAGATCTTAGATTGTCAAATTTAGATCTTAGGGCAGAGATTCTCAAAGTGTGGTCCCAGGGCCGGCAACATCAGCATTCCCTAGGAACTTACTACAAATGCAACTTCTCAGGCTCAACCCCAGACCTACTGAGTCAAACTAGGAAGTAGAGCCTGGCAATCTGAATTTACATCAGCCCTCCAGGGATTTTATTACACACTTAAGTTTGAGAACCACTGCCTCGGAGAAACTAACAGAATTGCCAGTGCATTAATGCATAAATCCACCCTGTTTGCAAATTCCAAAAGGAAGGCATGATGGGGAGCTCTTCCCCCATTACTTTTGGTTTCTTGCAGCCATATCTATTGACACTTGCTCATCTGGGGGATATAAAGACTCAATGTCAGAGCATTGTGAAGAATCAGGAAAGGGGTGATTTTTAAAGGTTAGGGGGTTTTAAATTTGGTTTTGCACCTGAATGGATTTTGATGGTAATCCATTTTGCACCCCACTGATTTTCAATTTATAAGTGGTGGCACATGATTGAATTGTTTGACCCCCGACCCACTGTCAGCAGGGAACCTGCAATTGGTGAAGTGCAATAATTTAGACAGTGCCTCATGAAACTGATGCCTTATTGTAAATCATATCTGGATAACTGCCCAGTTGCCAGTTATTGGCGGACACTCCTCCAGTGGGACTGACGCTATCCAAGAAGCACATTCTAGAGAGTAGTATGCGCTCTTCCTGCATCTTCCATTTTTCGACTTTGCTGCCTCTTTTCCTTTAGCCCACAAGCATCCTGAAGCCTCTCACATGCCCCCAGCATTCCCCCTAAGCACACCTCCTCCTCATACCTTCATCCTGTCATCCTCCTTCCTTAACTTGCAAAACTTGTTGAAAAAGGAGTCTACCAGCCAGTCTCCACTTCCTCCATTCACATTCACACCTCCAACCCCACATGCTCTAATTTCCATAACAATTTCCATTAATAGCATCACCTCCCATCCAGTCTACAACATAAATCCTGCAGTCATTGCGAATGCTGCTTCCTCCTCAAGGGTGCCCCACCTTCCTGACATCCAGCTGGTCACAAAATTCTGCCAGGTCTACTTCAGAAATGTCCCCGGAGTCTCGCACCTACTGTCTATCTCCCCTCCTCCTGTAGTAGTTGTCCTGATACAGTCAACAACCACATCACTTAAGGACTTATGAGATAGGAGGGACTCGCCAAGGCTGTAGACCACTGGTTTCCAACTTTACTTATGCTGTGGTGCACACACAGAAGATGTTTACAAGGCACCCTGGAGTGAACAGATGAGGCTGCCTACGGCTCTGTCCAGGCTCCTAGGACACTGAAGAAGCCAGGGTTTCTAACACACCTGGAATCTACTTATGGGTTCTGGACTTATTCCACCGGTGGGAAACTCTGTTATGGATATCAACTCATTTAATCATTCAATCCGTTCGACAACCAAATTAAGAAGGCATTACCATCCTTATCCCTATTTTTTAAATTTTTATTTATTGATTGATTGAGACAGAGTTTCACTCTTGTTTCCCAGGCTAGAGTGCAATGGCATGATCCTAGGCTCAAGCGATTCTCCTGCCTCAGCCCTCAAGTAGCTGGGATTACAGGCATGCACCACCACACCCAGCTAATTTTATATTTTTAGTAGAGGTGGGGTTTCTCCATGTTGGTCAGGCTGGTCTCGAACTCCTGACCTCAGGTGACCTGCCCACCTCAGCCTCCCAAAGTGCTGGGATTACAGGTATGAGCCACCGCATCCGGCCCCTCATCCCTATTTTCTAATGAGAAAGTGAAGGCATGAGGAGATTAAATGACTCACTGAAGGAGGTAGCAGTGCCAAGATTAAAATCCAGGACTGTCTAACCAGAGTCTCCTCTATCAGGCCACCCTCCCATGTGGAGTGTATTCTATAAAGGAAAATGTGATGATGTCACACCCCATTCACAGGCCCTGTGTTGGCCTCTTTACACACAGGATAAACCCCACACTCCTCAGGTATAAAGTCCCAGCTCCCTTCAGGCCCCAACCTTCACATACCCCAGGCTCCAGCCAGGTGAACCTCCCACCTTACCTTGAATATGCCATATTCACTCCTGACTTAGCATTTATTCTCCTTCCTGCCTTTCTTTCCCTTAGGATGAGCAAAAACCTACTCATCATAAGAGATGGCTCAAATGGCAGCTACTCAGCAAAGCCTTCCTCGCATCTAGATTGCACCCCAGCAGCAGGCGTTCCACCAGCAGCTTCCCTGCTTCTGTCCTTCCTGCAGCAAACACACTCCTGCACTGTGATTTATCTGTTTACGTGCCTCACTCCCCGACTAGATTATGAGTTTCTCAAGGGCAGGGATGTTGTCTTATTCATTCATCTTTACCTTCCCAGCACCTAGCACAAAGTAAGCACCAATAACATGTGCTTTGAGGAAAGAAATGAATAATACGAGGTGTTCTTTGTAAGACTGCAGTGGGTAAAGAATCCAACTGCTTTTATTACATGCAAGGAATTAAAATAATTGAGGCAAATTAGAATCTAATGAATGAAAGGAGGCGATTGTTGCAGAACTCTGTGAGTCTATAGCAAACGCCTCTTCCCTGCCTGGACAATACAAGGAGAGGCTTATTAATCACAGTGAGGTAGAAGAAAATGGCGTATGATCACAGAACAGTGTCTCAACAGACTTGGTAAAAGTAGCCGCAGGGGCAGCTAGGTCAATGGTTTTGGGAGAAAAAAAAAAGGAATCAAAGAAAGAGGAAAGGAAGATATAAAGTGTAGAAGGCTGTAACAAGAATACCATCATGCCTTGGACATGTGCAGTTGCGCAGGTTGTGTCCTGCACAAGGGCACTTCCCAGGGACACCTGGGCACTGAAATTCAGCTGCTGCTCTTTTGGCCAAGATTTGCACCCTGCTGGGGGTTGCTGGGGGCTGCCCTGCCAGAAGCTCTGCCTTTGTCTCATTTGCACAATGCTGCCTTACGAGCTAGCAGCAGCCCTACCTACAATAATTTCAAGATTCAACAAAACACCTCTAAGACCCAGCCTTGGGACACAAAACCAGGTCCCACTGGGAATGGCCAGATTGGTGACTCACTCTTGTGTGAGGAAAGCACTTGATTTCTTAGCTCAGGTCAGATTCTCTCAGCCTCAACAGAAACTCAACAAGTTGCCACTGGTTCCAGGCAGGCTGGAGCCAGCTCCCTTAAGCTCCTCCAACCGCAGCCCACCCAGCCAGAGAGGGAAGAGGCCCTTGACCTTCAGCAAGAGCAAGAAGCCAGCCCACAGGCACTGCAGGTGACTGGCTGGGGAGCCTGCCTGGAGCAGCCACCACAGCCCCCCTGGAGGCCCTGGCTATTTGCTTTGCCTCGGGGATTGCAAGCATCCTGCCTCTGACAGCAATTAAATTCGAAAGATTCAAATATTGTCTAAAAAGAAAAGGAAAATATTTATCCATGTGTCTGCAGGTCCTGTCAGTGTGCTGGGCTTTTGTAAATACAGGAACCATCTGGGCACCAAATAAGTAGGCCCAGAATGTGGGCTTCCTAATACAAACAGGTTTTCCTGCAGCACGCAATGCAGAGGGGGCTACCTGGAAGGCAATGGAGAAGTTCACGGCCTTCCCAGGAAGGAAGGACAAACGCTTCTTCACCAAATTCCTGCATCCCAGCCCAGCGCCTCCGTTCTCCCTCCAGAAGCCTCAGGTAGGGGAGGACTGGCTGGTTGAGACCCCAGGGGTGGCTCCTTCCTGTGCCCACTGTGGGAGACTTATTTATTTATTTAAAAGAGACTGGGTCCCACTATGTCACCCAGGCTGAAACGCAGTGGCACAATGATAGCTTGCTACAGCCTGGAGCTCCTGGGCTCAAGTGATTCTCCCAGCTCAGCCTCTGCAATAGCTGGGACTACAGGCACATGCCACCATGTCCAGTTCATTTTTTTTTTATTTTTAGTAGAGATGGGGTCCCACTATATTGCCCAGGCTGGTCTCAAACTTTCAGGCTCAAGTGATCTGTCCACCTCAGTCTCCTAAATTACTGGGATTACAGGCATGAGCCACTACACCTGGCCTTTTCTTATGTTTTGTAGAGATGGGGTCTACCTATGTTGCTCAGGCTGTCTCAGATTCCCATGCTCAAGTGATCCTTCCACCTCTGCCTCCCAAAGTGCTAGGAGTACAGGCGTGAGCCACCACCCCTGGCCTGGTGGGACACTTTAAACCCTCAGTCATACTCTGCCTTCTGAGCTGGTGACCCCTCCTGCCCATATGTCAGGGTCATAGCAAGACAGAGGTAATTAAGGAGAGTTTCACAAAAGGACAATTTAACCCAATAGCAAAAGAACGACCTGATTAAAAAATGGGGAAAGGATGTGAACAGACATTTCTCCAAAGGCAATGACATTCAAATGACCAACAGGAAAAGATGCCCGACATCACTAATCATCAGGGAAATGCAAATTGAAACCACAAGGGGACATCACCTCATACCTGTTAGGATGACTATTATCAAAATAAATAAATAAATCATACTAGCGAGGAGGTGGAGAAAGCAAAACCCTTGCATGCTATTGGTGGGACTGTAAGTCAGTGCAGCACTATGGGGCTCAGTATGGCGGTTCCTCAAAAAATTACGAATGATCCAGCAATGCTACTCCTGGGCAAATATCCAAAACAACTGAAATCACTATCTCAAAGAGATATCTGCACTCCCATGTTCATTGCAGCATTATTCACAGTAGCCAAAACATACAAGCAACCTAACTGTCCATCAGCAGATGAAGGATAAAGGAAACGTGTACCCATGCGATATCCAACATTGCATCCCTACAGTGCCATATAATCGGTCTTTAAACAGAAGGGAAGCTTGTTGCGTGTGACAACCACAGATTAACCTAGACATTATGCTAAGTGAATAAGCCAGTCATAGAAGGGCAAACACTGCATGATTCCACTTATATGAATTCTCAAACTAGCCAAGCTCATAGAAACAGAGAGGAGAACCATAGTTGCCAGGGGCTGGAGAGTGGGAGAAATGGGGAGATGTCATTCAACAGACACAAATTTCAGTCATGCAAGATAAATAAGAGATCTGCTGTATAACATTGTGCCTATGGTTGATAATACTATTATACACTCAAAAATCTGTTAAGAAGGTAGATCTCATGTTGAATGTCCTTACCACAATAACAACAAAACAGGGAGGGCAATTTACAAAGCTAAGCACAGAGTATGAAGAGACCAGTGAAGGATGGTGCAAGGGACCCAGGGCTGGCAACAGAAGCAGCTGGTATGACCCCAAGGCCTGGAGGGGCAGAGGAGGAAGCTGTTATCAGGACCTGGCAAGGGTGGCCATATGGACAGAGATGATGCAGCCTTTGGTGGAGAGTCACAGCCAACCTCTGGTGAGGTGACAGGGAAGAAACACCCAACCTCTCACTGCTCCAACCTTCAATCTCTCATCAGTTCCTCCCAGTAGCACAACCCAAACTAGAAGCCAGAGGGTAGGTCAGCCTCCAGGAGCTCAGAGCAGATGCAGAAGGCAGAGGCCAGGTTGGACAGGCAGACAAAACATCCAGCTCATTCCTCTCTTTCTCCAGGGCTCTTCCTCTCGCATCTCCCCTCGCTCTTCCACTTCTAAATGCATCACTCTAGCTTTTGCTCAGTCCAATGCTAGCACATTCTTCCTTCCCAGAGCTCCATGGTGGCAAAGGGAGACATGGGGAACCATCAATGGGAAGAGACTGTTCCATTACTTTTTCTCCATCTCAAATCCTTTAAGACCCAAGCATAGCATGACAACTCACATCAAGTACTAAGTGTGGTCCCTGCACATAGTAAGTGCTCAATAAATATTAGTTATTCTTATCAGTTGCTGTCCTAAGACTAAAGGGACATGAACACAGGAACTCAGAAATGATATTCCTGAAATGTTTGCATTGTGCTATAAACACAGATCTATGTCTATCAAGTATAAATTTTCACACACAATACCCCCAGGAGACTGGTGGAACAAGAGCTCTGATGTACGGAAACAGAGACCAAGGAAGGGAGGGTGCCAGAGATGGCACAGAAACTGCATGCAGTGACACTGAATTCTGAAGTCTGGTCA
The DNA here is from genome assembly GCF_047675955.1 of Chlorocebus sabaeus. Taxonomy (NCBI): domain Eukaryota; kingdom Metazoa; phylum Chordata; class Mammalia; order Primates; family Cercopithecidae; genus Chlorocebus; species Chlorocebus sabaeus. Next base: position 114,259,360 of record NC_132924.1, on the reverse strand, counting down.
CACCTACAGCAATGCCAGCAGGCAGCTTTTCTCCCCACATGTATCAGCTCTTAGCAATCCAGGGCTTCCTGAGTGCTTGTCAAAGAAGTCTATCACTCAAGGGTAATATATATTAAGCAGGGCCCTTCTAGGCAGAGTGGTTTTAGAGGCAATGCTGGGACCTAACTTCAGCCCACCTAAAATTATCTTCCCTAAACAAATGCTGTAGTACTTTATATCTCCATTAGAGAGTCATTCCTTTGGATCAAATATTGTTCTCCTGGACACCCATTGCTAAAGCTCTTGTAAATAAGTCTGAAGGGCTGAGATCCCAGATCCCCTTCCTCCAGATGGAGACCCCTCAGCTACAGAGTATGCCTAGAGAGCACAGATGCTGAGAAGGGATGAAGCACCCAAGGCAAAGGCAAGGCCCTTAACTACTCACAATGGCACCGGGGCACCTGGTGCTGACAGGGTGGCCGAGGAAGAATTGGAATGTGGGAACTCTCTCCCCCCATCACTTCACAAGTGATGAGATGGGATTGGAATGTGATGGCCCAACGTATTTAGGAGAGGTTGGGTTAAACAAAGTACAAAATGGCTTCCTTATTGCAGGACTTTAAGAGTTTTTAATATACATTGTGACTCCCCCCAAAAGGGACAGTTACAGCAGATTTTCCTAGACTCCCTTAATCCCAAACCCTTTTTTATTCAAATAACAGTTTCCAGCACTAGACGGAGTTTATCAAAATCAGAAACCAGGCCAAGTGCTGTGACTCAGCCTGTAATCCCAGGATTTTGGGAGGCCAAAGTGGAAGGATCTCTTGAGGGCAGGAGTTCAAGACCAGCCTGAGCAATAGAGTGAGACCCTGTCTCTATAAAAAAATTTTTTTTAATTAGCTGAGTGTGGTGTTGCACACCTGTGGTCTTAGCTACTCAAGAGGCTGGGGTGGGAGGCTTGCTTGAGCCCAGGAATTTGAGGCTTCAGTGAGCTGTGATCACACCACCACACTCCAGCCTGAGTGACAGGGCAAGATCCTGTCTCTTAAAAAAAAAGTCAGAAGCCATTTCTTTTGTTTATGTTCTATTCCACAGCCAAGCACAGCAATGGGTCTATAGGAAGCCCTCAGTTATATTTGGACGATTGAAAAATAGATACCAAGGTCTGCTATTTGATCAAATGATCTTCTAGGTAAATTAAGTAATGGCTCCAAGTGTCTGCTGCTCTCTTCTCCGAAGCCATATCTGAGAGCTGCCAGCAAAGCCATACCATGGTTGAGTTCCCACCCACAAGCTGTGTTCACACAATGCCTTAAAATGAGTCTGGAATCTGTGTGGACGAAACTAGTGCAACTGCCCTCAGTGTCCTGTGCCACATCCCCTGTGCTCACCTCTGATTGCAGCTGAAGCTACAGTGGACTCTCCTGGGCAAGCCAATAGTGCCCACAGCAAGCACCCAGCAGCCCTCCCTGCCCCCACTCCCTTCCCAAGTCCACTAAGCCCACGCTGAGCAACTACAGTAGATGGAGAGCAGCAGCCCCATCCTTTGGGAGAGTAATTATGAGATGCTTTCTGCACAGTTCCTCAGAGGGTCCCTCTGGAATTGAACCTCACAGTAGTCACTGGCTCCCTCACCTTCTTGACTGGCTTCTTCCTCTTTCCGGTCTCACGCTTCCAGCTCCCGCACACCTGCTTCCCTCAGAGTCCCCGTCACAAGCTCCACTTTCGGGAGAACCCAAACTAAGAACAATGACCTGGAGGAGTGTGACAGGCATGGTTTACACGCTTGAAAAAGGAACTGGTACAATCTAGTCTTGTGGTTGCTTTGAAGGGTCCTGTGGGCGCTGTTGGATGAGGCAGGCTCTCTCTTCCTTTGGGTTCCCCCGAGGCCCTTTCCTCTCCTGATATTCACCTATCTACAGGCACAGGATGGACTCTAGTAGTCCAGGACACACTACTGGACCACTTCTGAGAGTCCGTGTGTTTCCTCCACCCCAGAGCTCCGTTTTTAAAAAACAAACAAACAAAAATCAATTCAATGCCTACCACATGCCAGAGGTTCCCGTATTATCCCATGCCATCCTCAAGACAACCCCAGGTGGGGGGTATTCTAGGACCAGCCCTGTTTGACTAAAGAGGCCTCCAGGCCTTCATCTGTGCCAGCCAGGGGAAAAGCTGGGATGCAGATTCTGGCCTCGCTAACCCAGGGCTGTGCTTTCCAGCGTGAGTGCAGCAGTTCAGACACTACGGCTATAAGGATTCACTGTTGGGTGGAAGATTTGTTAGGAACAAGGATTATTTTTGCAGCCACAGTGCCTTGTACATGGAAGAAACTCAATACATCCACTGATGAGGAAAGAAAGAAAGGGAGGAAGGAAGGGACACTGTCCATGTCCTGTATGTTGCTCACCTTCCCACGGTGACAACGCTTGGAGTGGGAGACCACATGTGGGGTCTCCCAGTGACACATGCTGGCCTCTGCCCACCACATTGTCAGCCTTCAGGACTTGATGTTGTCTCACGCAATGGGCTGACACTTCTTAGACTTTCTAGCCTGAGGCCTGGCTAATCCCCTGCACTTAATATATGGAAGATTAAATCAAAAGTAGAAAGAGCACATGGGAAAAAACCACCAACAAAAAAAGACAAAACCAGTTAGAGCTTTAAGGCTCAGGCTTCATCTCCTCTTTAAAGAGCATTTTCTTCAAAAAGAAAAAAGTTAAAATAACATTTTAGCAGGGAGATTTTTCTTTAGCACATTAGGAAGGCCATTTATCAGATGCATTCACATTATCACATTGGATTCTTTAGAAGACCACGAGAGTTGGGTGGAGGAACACAGGAGTCCAGGGGCTTAAAGATTGGAGATTAAAAGGAAAAACTTTGTCAGTGATGAAAGGGGCAGGAAGCAAACCAGGAATATTCTGGGGCTTCAAAATGGGCAAACCATGCTGGTGGTTCCCATACCCCCCACAGCCCTGTCCCCAGCAGGGGCAGAAATGGGAGGGGCAGAGAAGGCACACCCTTGGCAACCTCCATCAAGACCGGCAATGTTGACAGGAGCTCTCCCTATTTAAGAGGCAACTCTTCACAAAGGCTTATTTCAAGAAATCTCCACACCCCACCTCCCCCACGTCTTCTCTTTAGCGCCTTCTGCTCCTCCCAGATGTTCTGAGCCCAAGGATTTGCAAGGCTTATAGCTGCTGCAGGCCCAGCCAGAAAGAAGGTTTTATTTTCTTCATACTGAGGAAAAGTGTTATCTATGTTTTTATTTTTAATGCTTTCAAATGCATTCCATTTTGTATGCTTTGTTTTTTTGTGCTGCCTTATCAATGTGGCCTTTTAATGTTGTTTTATATGCATTGCATAGACTGAGTCCTAAATATTTAATTTCTTTTCATTCTATGTTACATAAATGTTTGTTATGAGAGGTGCTCAGGGGACCCTCCTCATTACACACATGGAATTTCATTTTCAAAACCTGTCACCCACCCACTCACCCCACCATCGTGTTTCTGACCCCCTTACCCTGCCCCTTAACACCTTCTGCTGGTTACTGTTATAACACATTTATTATATATTCATCATGTATTTCTATCTATGGCAAAAGCTCTGAGATAGAGGAGCTTGTGTTTTTCACCTTTGTGGTCCTGATGGTCAAAATGATGCTTTGAGTACTGTTATTCATTGTAACAATAGCTTCTGTTTAATGAATACTTTCTATGTATTAAGCACTGTGCACAGAACTGTTTTATTCATTTGTTTAATCCTAAGAGGTGCGTTATTATCCCCACTCACAAATGAAGACCGAGAAGCTTAGAGACATATCCTTATCAAAAGTGCATAGCTATTAGGTGGCAGAGGTGGGATTCGAATCCACCTAACACACTCCTAAGTATGCCCTGCCACACGTGTGAAAAGAACTTGGGAAGTACCAGACTCTTCTGAAGGAAAGCAGGAGATCTTCCAAGGTTTTATACTGGAAACATAGAAAGTAAAACTTTTCCATTTGCAGGGATTTTCAGCACCTACAGACTCTGCTGCTCTTATCAGAGTAAGACAAAATGTTTGCTTCCATAGCTCCCCTAACAAGCTGGAGAGAAGATAGCTCCATAGTAACACAGAACACAGAAGTGAAGGAGAGCTCAAAGAGTGCTCACTAGCCCCACATCTGATGTCTTAAGTCTCAGCCACATTCCTGTCCCCACTCCCAGGACAAGCCGCTTACCAGCAGGAGCCTTTAGGCAAGTCGCTCACCCTCTCAAAGCCTCTATTTCATCATATACTGATGATAATAATAGCACGCACCTCAGAAAACAGATGAGGAATAAATGAGATAACCCGTGTAAAACCTGCTCCATGATGAGCCTTCAATAACATCCCCTTCCCATACAATAGCCCATAAATATTTAAAGACAATGCTTATGCCCCTCCCCACCCCCAAGTCTCCTTTTCTTCCAGCTGAACACTTCCCGGCTCCCCCAACCACACAGTCACAAAACGCATCACTACACTGGCCATCCTCCGGGTTCAGTCTGTGGTTGAGACTCTCTCCCAGGGTCACACGGAGCACTGGGCACAGTAACTCCTGTGCACAGTCAGACCTGTGCAAACCCCGTAGGGCCACCGGCTCCCAGGTCTGGTGTCACAGCTTTGGCCATGTGGCCTGGTCTCCTCTTAGCTTTGTGGGCTGCCACATGCCGGTGCTGTCACCTGAGAGGACGGCGCCAACGTGATTTCCTCCAACAAAGCTACTAAGCCAACTCTGCCCCTTCATGTGCTTGGGCAACTGTCTTTTCTCATTTTTCAGGTTTTTGGGGGGGGTTTTTGGGGGTTTTTTTTCCCAGTATTTTGGTTTGTTACCTCAGCGTAGGATCTTCTATTTGTTCCAGCCCCTGAAAAAAATTTTGGATCATGATTGTGTCATTCTACAAATTAGCAATTAGTCCCACATGCTGCACCAGCAGGCTATCTCCATCCTCGCCAAGCCATCACTAAAATCTTTCCTCAGGGCGGTGCTGGAGGCAGAACTCTACCCAAGCACACACACAAAGCCTTGTCGTGACCTGAAATCAGGCAGTTAGGAGAAAGCGCTTTGGGTGCCATCATTCTGCTGCCAGGAACTCAGCTCCCTGATCTGCTTCCACACGTTCCCGTTTTGTCCACCTGGATGTCACGAGAGGCCTTGCCCACACTGTTCACCCCATCAGTCTGTCTAAGAACCATATCCAAAAAGGGAATGAGGTCAGCTTGGCATGGCTTGTTCACTCTGCCGGCATCACTGCTTTCTCGCTGTGTGCTCACCCACCATCTGTTTAATAAGCCTTTTGGACAGTTTTCCAGGGCTCCCTCTAACTGGGCTGCTTGTCCATATTCACGGAATCCCCTGATAGTGCACCCTTTCATTGAAAATCTAGCCACTGGTCACCTGCCTCCAGGCTCAGAGCACTTTGCATTCCACAGCTCCCGCAAGCCATCCTGTCTTCACCCGCAACCAGGACAGCCCCACTAGAAAAAACCAACTCTCAGCCGCACTAGAAAAACCACTTCTCCCTGTGCTTCTACATCATCTGGTGGTCAGCACTCCAACTGAGAAACAAAAATGAGCCAAGCACAGTGGCTCACGCCCATAATCCTAACACTTTGAGAAGCCAAGGCGGGAGAATCACTTGAGCCCAGGAGTTCAAGACCAGCCTGGGCAAAATAGCGAGACTCTATCTACAAATTTTTTTTTTTTTTTTTTTTTTTTTTGAGACGGAGTCTGGCTCTGTCGCCCAGGCTGGAGTGCAGTAGCACAATCTCGGCTCACTGCAAGCTCCGCCTCCTGGGTTCACGCCATTCTCCTGCCTCAGCCTCCCAAGTAGCTGGGACTACAGGCGCCCGCCACCATGCCTGGCTAATTTTTTGTATTTTTAGTAGAGATGGGGTTTCACCGTGTTAGCCAGGATGGTCTCGATCTCCTGAACTCATGATCCACCCACCTTGGCCTCCCAAAGTGCTGGGATTACAGGTGTGAGCCACAGTATCCGGCAAAAAAAATTTTTTTAATTAGCCAGGCATGGTGACCTGCACCTGTAGTTTCAGCTACTTGGAGGCTGAGGCAAGAGGATGGCTTGAGACTAGGAGTTCATGGTTAAAGTGAGCTATGATGGCACCATGGCACTGCAGCCTAAGTAACAGAGTAAGACCCTGTCTCAAAGAAGAAAAAAGAGAGGGAGAGAGAAGGAAGAAAAAGGAAGCAAAGAAGAAAGGAAGAAAATAAGAAAGGAAGAAAGAGTGAGAAGCAGCCTCCCCACTGGGGGACCACTAGGCACCTCTCCCGCTACAACGGGTGGAGATCTTCTCCAAATTATGCTGGATGGCTTCCATTCCTCTGCCTTCTCATTGCATTTGCTAACCAGGTTCTTTTCATTCCTTTATCAAGAGACTCTTTTCCTTAACTAACGCACCTAGTAGGTTGCCATTACTACTAATGGCAGAAACCGCAATTACTTTTGTAGCAGCCTATAACATTTCACAGTCTTCTGTTGCAAAGGTCACCTTTTAGTGGGAGCTACCACCTTTTTATCCTAATTCCCTTTTTCCTGGATTCTGAATGCCTTTGCCCCTTTTCTGAGTTTTTTTTTTTTTTTTTTTTGCATGTTTTAAACAAGACATTTTAAAATGTCATTACATAGTCGCTTCTTCACAAGAGGAAATAAAGAATGAGCTGTCACCGTCTGTGCCCCTCATGGCCCATCCTGCCTGCGCATTTTTGGCTACTTTTTCCCCACTTCGCTCATGTATTTTCCAGTCTGAAACGGACTTCTTGGGAAAGAATGAGAAGGTGAGGTATGGCTTCAGATTACCATCTGGGGTGTAGTAAATAATCTATCCCTTATTCCCATCACATCCCTAATGACCTTGGGGAAAGTTCAGAGCCTCGAACTGCCACCACCCTGCCTGCGGCCCCACACGCCCAGTGCAGATACCCAGAGCAGCTCCTCCAGGCACAGTTTCAGCCAGTGGAAGAATCATCCATCTCCAGGCTCTGACAGACAAACGAGGCGAGAAGGAGACCAGATCTGGTTTTTCACTGGAAAACAATGAGCTCATGCTTTCTCTCTGGGGACCCAGGAAGTGGAGACAGATCTGGAGATGGGAGACAGTGATGGAGGCAGGCAGAGGTGATGAAGGATGGGCCAGGAAGAGGAAGGAGGCCAGTCTGGCACTTTTTAAATGTCACTTTTGATAAGAATCCCCAGCTCTCAGGCCAGAGGGAAACATCCATTTTCTTTAAATTAAGGATTCAGCATGAGGCAGTTGTCCTAAAGGAAAGGGACGAGGAGAAGATAAACAGACTTGGAAATTCGTCATTCCTGCTTCTTCAGAGAAAAGTAAAATGATTGTTCATGAGTCACCAGAATTGCAGATGCCAGGACAGAGATGGCTTTCCTGGGCTCTGCCACCGCTGCCTCTGGGTGTGGGGTTTTGGGACCCAATGGCAGACACTCTGCTGGCCAGCTTCTCCCCAGTCAAGTCCGCCTCCTCCAGGTATGCACCTCTAGAAGGCCAAGGCCAGGCATTTCGTACAGACTGAGCTCAATAAAAATGAAAGGATTCAGACAGCCACCCAGATGCTTCCAAATAGCGGAATGAATGTTTAGTTTTAGCTAGGGGGGAAAAAATGCGTATCACTGAGTTTTCCACTTTTCCTTTGAAAAGGGAGTTATATAATGCTGATTTTCCTTTTTACCAGTTAATTCAGAGAGAGAGAAAGAAGAGATTATGGAAGAACTGGGGGGAACTGTTGTACTTGAGAAACAAAATTCAGATGATTGACTATTTTCCTCTTCAACCTGTTACATGCCTTAGCTAAAACTTGAATGGAAACTGGCAGGGCGCGGTGGCTCATGCCTGTAATCCCAACACTGTGGGAGGCCAAGGTTGGTGGATCACCTGAGGTCAGGAGTTCAAGACCAGCTTGGCCATCATGGTGAAACCCCATCTCTACTAAAAATACAAAAAAATTAGGCAGATGTGGTAGTGCATGCCTATAATCCAGCTACTTGGAAGGCTGAGGCAGGAGAATTGCTTGAACCCAGGAGGTGGAGGTTACAGTGAGCCAAGATCGTGCCACTGCAATCTAGCCTAGGCAAGAGAGTGAGACTCCATCTCACAAAAAACAAAAAACAAAAAACTTGAGTGGAAACTAAAGATCACAGACAGAATGTAGAAACCCCAAATAGATGAATCGTGTTTCTCTTTATACCTCTGTCTACTCACAAAATTGATTATTTCCATGTTTAAGTTAAATGACTTGGCTAGATTACAGATGTTAATTGAAGTGTTAATTTATCCTGACTCCCTAGTTGCAATGAAATTCAAAAACAGAACTGAAAAAAGGAATAGCAACTTATTCACTCTTTTCCTCCTGTGTCCGGCAGCACTATGCAGAATAAAGAGCATGGGTGCTGGAGCCAATTTGCCATGGGTTCTAATCCTGGCTTTAAGAATCCCTAGAGATGGGATCTTGGCCAAATTAATGAAGCCCTCTCTATATACACAAGTGTCTTTATTTTAAAATGGTGTGGTGCAAGTATCGACCCCCTTAGGGATATTGCAAGGATTCAACAAGTTCATATAGGTAAAGCATTTTGTGCCTGGTATGTCATAAGCAATCCATAATTGTTATTGCTATTACTATACTATGGCACCATTTGGGACACAGATTGTAGATGTCAGACACCACAAATGTCCTTTAAGACATGCAGCAAGCACAAATCTGTCATGGTTTAACAAAAGAAATGAATGTCTAGGAGAAGCTTCCTATCATCCTGTCTTCTTCTGACCTCAGGTACTGATCTCACTTTCTTTCTCTGCCATGTTGCTGGCATCTCACCCCATCCCCACTCACAGCCCAAGGCAGCATCTCCCATTATGCTGTAACCCTGGCTGTGTCCTACCATCCTACTCCTGGCTCAAGGACTGACCCTACTGTGCCCTGATTTCCAGTCCCCTCGAAGACCAATTACACCAGTGAGCTTCTCCAGCACATCTCCTCCACCCATGCCTGATGACCCCAAGACATGGAAGCAGAAACATGGCTGCAGCTGCCCAGCACCAAGTATAGTTTGATGTTTGATGCACCCAGGGGAGTCATGACTCAGGACTCACCTTTGACCTGCAAGGATACTTATGAGTTAAACAAGTGCCCCCTAACCCCCAACCCTTAGCTCTAACCTGATGAGTCCCAGCCAAGATGCAATTTATTATTTTTTAACTTTCAGAAATGCTGCTCCACATTCCACTTCCCAATTAAAACAGTAAACCTAACAGATATACCAAGATTTGGTAAAGACAGGGGAAATAGAAACTTCCAGAAACTGTTATTTGGAGTATAAGTTATTCCAAACACTTGACAAAGTCAAGTAGAAATGTATATGCCCTATGGCCCAAATTTACAGCCCCTCGACAAACTCCTACATGTGTGCCTGAGAAGAACATATATATAAGGATGTTCAATACAGCATGCTTGCAAAAAAGAGTGAAAACCAAATATCCAAAAAAGAGTGAAAACCAAAAAAAGTGGAAAAGTATAAGGTGGTCACATTCACATGATAGAATATTATAGAGTCATTAAAATAGATGAACTAGAACTGTATGTGTGCATGTGTGTGTAATGACAGACCTCAAAATATAATATTAAAAGCAAATAGAACTGTAGATTGATAGGTACAGTATCATACTGATATGGTTTGACTGTGTCCCCAAGCAAATCTTGACTTGAATTGTATCTCCCAGAATTCCCATGTGTTGTGGGAGGGACCCAGGGGGAGGTAATTGAATCATTGGATCCAGTCTTTCCTGTGCTATTCTTGTGATAGTGAATAAGTCTCACAAGATCTGATGGGTGTATTGGGGGTTTCCACTTTTGCTTCTTTCCCATTTTTTCTTGCTGCCACCATGTAAGAAGTGCCTTTCACCTCCTGCCATGATTCTGAGTCCTCCCCAGCCACGTGGAACTGTAAGTTCAATTTTTCTTCCCAGTCTCGGGTATGTCTTTTTCTTCCCAGTGGAACTGTAAGTTCTCTTTACAGTCTCGGGTATGTCTTTATCAGCAATGTGAAAATAAACTAATACAGTGAATTGCTACCAGTTGAGTGGGGTGTTGCTGAAAAGATACCTGAAAATGTGGAAGCAACTTTGGAACTGGGTAACAGACAGAGGTTGGAACAGTTTGGTGGGCTCAGAAGAAGACAGGAAAAGGTGGGAAAGTTTGGAATTTCCTAGACACTTGTTGAATGGCTTTGCCCAAAATGCTGATAGCAATGTGGACAATAAGGTCCAGGTTGAGGTGGTCTCAGATGGAGATAAGGAACTTCTTGGGAATTGGAGTAAAGGTGACTCCTATTATGTTTTAGCAAAGAGACTAGTAGCATTTTGTCCCTGCCCAAGAGATTTGTGGAACTTTGAACTTGAGAAAGACAACTTAGGGTATCTGGTGGAAGAAATGTCTAAGCAGCAAAGCATTCAAGAGGTGACTTGGGTACCGTTAAAGGCATTCAGTTTTATAAGGGAAGCAGAGCATAAAAGTTTGGAAAATTTGTAGCCTAACTATGCGATAGAAAAGAAAAACCCATTTTATGGGGAGAAATTCAAGCCGGCTGCAGAAATGTGCATAAACAGCAAGGAGCCTAATGTCAATCCTCAAGACTATGGGGAAAATGTCTCCAGGCCGTGTCAGAGACCTTCATGGCAGCCCCTTCCATCACAGGCCTGGAGGCCCAGGAAGAAAAAGGGGTTGTGTGGGCCGGGCCCACATGCTGTGTGCAGCCTAGAGACTTGGTGCCCTGTGTCCCAGCCACTCCAGCTGTGGTTGAAAGGGGCCAGTGTACAGGTTAGATGTGGCTTCAGAGGGTGGAAGCCCCAAGCCTTGGCAGCTTCCACATGCTGTTGAGCCTGTGGGTGCACAGAAGTCAAGAATTAGGTAGGGGAACCTCCACCTAGACTTCAGAAGATGTATGGAAATGCCTGGATGCCCAGGCAAAAGTTTGCTGCAGAGGTGGGGCCCTCAAGGAGAACCTCCGCTAGGGCAGTGTGGAAGGGAAATGTGGAGTGGGAGCCCCCACACAGAGTCCCTACTGGGGCACCACCTAGTGGAGCTGTGAGAAGAAGGCCACTGTCCTCCAGAACCAAGAATAGTAGATCCACTGACAGCTTGCATCGTGCACCTAGAAAAGCCGCAGACACTCCACACCAGCCCATGAAAGCTGCCAGTGGGGAGGCTGTACCCTGCAAAGCCACAGGGATAGAGCTTTCCAAATCCATGGGAACCCACCTCTAGCATCAGCCTGGCCTGGATGTGAGACATGGAGTCAAAGGAGATCATTTTGGAGCTTCAACATTTGACTGCCCTGCTGGATTTCAGTCTTGTGTGGGCCCTGTAGCCCCTTTGTTTTGGCCAATTTCTTCCATTTGAAACGGCTATATTTAGCCAATACCTGTATCCCCATTGTATCTAGGAAGTAACTAGCTTGCTTTTTATTTTACAGGCTCATAGGCAGAAGAGAGTTGCATTGTCTCAGATGAGACTTTGGGCTGTGGACTTTTGGGTAATTGCTGAAATAAGACTTTGGGGGACTGCTGGGAAGGCATGATTGGTTTTGAAATGTGAGGACGTGAGATTTGAAGAGGCCAGGGGTGGAATGATATGGTTTGGCTGTGCCCTCACCCAAATCTCAACTTGAATTATATCTCCAAGAACTCCCACATGTTGTGGGAGGAACCCAGGGGGAGGTAATTGAATCATGGGGTCCGGTCTTTCCCATGCTATTTTTATGATAGTGAGTAAGTCTCACAAGATTTGATGGGTTTATCAGGGGGTTCTGCTTTTGCTTCTTCCTCATTTTTTCTTGTTGCTGCCATGTAAGAAGTATATGAGGTAGCCTGAAGCCAACCCACAAGGTCCAGAATGGCATATGAAGAGTCTGTACCTTGCTCAACAGGAAACAGAAGTACTTTGAGGGCCAGAGCTGGACAGGGTCCTGCAGGGGGCCTTTGGAACTGGCAGCAAGGCATTCAGGGAAGGACCTGGGCTGAGGCTATTGTGCTTATCCAGGCACCAGAGTGGGGCCTGAGTATGGCTGGAGACATGGGCAGGGTGGATGCACAGGAGCCCATCAAGTCTACACTTGGCTTCCAGGTCCCCTTGAAGTTGACTGCTCCTTGCAGGGATGGGCCCAGCCTAGGCCTCCCTGCACGCTGTGCTCACCCTTCTCCTGCAGCAGAGTCCAACAGCCACTCTCACTTCCCAAACATAAGAGCTAAGAGGTGGCAAGTGGGTACCCCCTGGCACCCCAAGCATCCAGACAGAGTGAGAGGAGAGGAGCAAATCATGCTGATGGAGTCACCTGACCCTGGAAGGGCTGCCCAACTCCTCCATATAAGCACATTATTCCCATGACTCCAGGGACCCCTTAGGTTTTGCATTCAGGGCTTCTCTGAAATCAGAAACCAGCATACAGAAGCAGAGAGAGATAAGACAGACAGCTGTCTCTTATCTAGTTTTGCAAGGCCTCAGGTTGCCACTCCATTCACTGCAGTGAACAGAACTGGTGCCGCAGGAGCCTGGCCAGGAAGCCTTCCCAAGGGAACTCAGGATCCCAAAAGCACAGCCAAGAGCAGGGGTGGTTCAGCAGAGGGGCTGGAGGCAGAGGATGCTATGGCCACCACCTCATGGGAGAAGCAGGCTGCAGGGGCAGGGCTTGGCTGGAGGATGGGCAGAGGAGTTGGAGGTAAGCAGAGACCATGGCCGGAGTGGAACAATTAGATAGAGGGCATGGGCAGCTAACATTGGAGAAATGTCCATTTTCCTACATTTTTTCCTGCTTACAGAAGATGGAATACATTAAGATTTTTTAAATAAAAATAAATACCAAATCGCAAGATGCCTCCCTCCCTGGGAATTCGGACTTCAAAACACACATCATAGAGATGTTTATGGAATAAAGTGGCAGATATGAACCACCAAAGCAAGTGGTGTCTAAGTACTGAGACAGATGGAAGTAAACACCTAAAAATGAAGACCACTGGCTGGGCGCAGTGGCTCACGCCTGTAATCCCAACACTTTGGGAGGCTGAGGTGGGCATGGATCACCTAAGGTCAGGAGATCAAGACCATCCTGGCTAACATGGTGAAACCTGTCTCTACTAAAAATACCAAAAATTAGTCAGGTGTGGTGGCACGCACCTGTAGTCCCAGTTACTAGGGAGGCTGGGGCAAGAGAATAGCTTGAACCAGGGAGGTGGAGGTTGCAATGAGCCAAGATCGCACCACTGCATTCCAGCCTGGGGGACAGAGCAAGACTCTGTCTCAAAAAAAAACAAAACAAAACAAAACAAAAAACAACAACAACAACAAAACAAAAAGAAGACCACTGCATGGAGAGTCCCCATTCCTTCTCATGTCTCATTCCAAGTCACAGCAGTTCCCAGTTAGCTCCTGGGATATCTGCCTTGGTGCTTCTTCCTGCTCGACTGGCCACCCCCACCTCCCCCTTCCTCAGGTGCATGGCCAGTCTCCCCCTCCATACCCTGACAGTCCTTATCTAACCTCTGGTGTCTCTGCTGATCTTGGTCACTCCCTGCAGACCTGGAGCCCTCTGCCTGTCCTCTCTCTATAGCTACTTGGTGCTTCTTCCCCAGTAGGCCCCTGCCTCTCTCTGCTGCATAGGTGATAGAAGAACTGGGCCAGAATTCAGAAAATCCAGCTCAATTTCAAACATGGGAATTTTCTATATAGTAATAGTGGCATCTCAAATCAGTAACGGAAATGATGGTTTATTTAATAAATGATATTCAGTAAACTGGATAGCCCTCTGGGAAAAATAAGCAAAATAAGATAAAAATTGAAGGCACACTTTGCACCTTAAACCAGGGTAAATTCCAAATGGATCAAATATTTGTTTGGAAAAATTTAAGTCACAAAGCATTGGAAGAAGTATAAAACCTTTTTATAGCCCAAAAGAAAGAAAGCCTTTGCAACTATGACCCAAAACCCATAAAAGAAAATACTGACAAATTTAAATACGTAAAAATACAAAATTTCACATAGCAAAACTCACCATAAGCAAAATCAAAAAACAAACTGAGAGGAATACTTGCAACTTACATCACAAAGAACTCATTTGCTGCAAGGATAAAAAAAAAAAAAAGCACCTACAACTGATAAGAAAGAGATCAACCAATACAATTTAAAAATGAGCAGAAGATGTGAACAGAAAGTTCATGGAAATACAAATGTCACTTAAACATATGAAAAGATACTCAAGAGCACTCAAAATAAGACAGCTACAGATTAAATCTACACTGAATGCCATTTGTAACTATCATTCTTGCCAAGGCCCGGAATCAAGGTTGATGGCAGTGGTGAGACGTGGAGAACCAGACACTGTCGTGAGTTGCCGTTGGAGTGTAAATTTTGTAAATTTGTTCAGCCTCTCTGGAGGGCAATCCATCAAGACCTCTCAAAATTACAAAGCCTCAGTTTGACCCAGAAATTCCACATTTAGTAACTTATCCAAGAGATGTTTCACAGGTGCGAAATGACAGATGTACAAGGTTATTCACTGCCACTTTGCTCATAAGAGCAACCTAAATTTCCATCAATAGGAGAATGAATAAATCATGGTACATGCATGCAATGGAAGGCAATAGAGCCATTTTAAAATAGACAAGGCTCTTTAGAAACTGATATGGAACGCCTTAACAGATAAATTAAATGAAAAAAAGCAAGGTGTAATATATATGATAAGCCCTTACTTAATGGCATTGATAGGTTCCTGGAAACTGGCTTTAAGTGAAATTACGTATAACGAAACCAGTTATTTTTTCTCATCAATGTTATAATGAAACAATGTTATTCAAGGACCTGATGTATGTTGCTTCACTTAAAATCGCAGCTTCCAAGAACCTATTGATGATGTTAAGTGAGGACTCAATATACCACATTTATGTAAAAAAAGGAAAAGAGGTGACAAATATAAATATAGATGAACAGGTATATGCTTGCCTATGCATAAAACATCTCTGGATGCAAACTAGTAATATTGGTTGTCTACAGAGGATACTTGGGAGTTAGGGAAAATGAGAGGGAAAGAAACATTGCTTGTACAGATGGTCCCCAACTTAAGAGAGTTTGACTTACGATTTTTCAACTTTACAATGGTGTGAAAGTGATACACATTCAGTAGAAACCGTATGTCAAGTACCCATTTGACCAACTTGTTTTTCACTTTCAATACAGTATTCAGTAAATTACATGAGCTAGGCATGGTGGCTCCTGCCTGTAATCCCAACACCTGGAGAGGCCAAGGTGGGAGGATCACTCGAGCCCAGGAGTTCAAGACCAGCCTAGGCAACATAGAGAGACTTCATCTCTATAAAAAAAAATTAGTCAGCCACAGTGGCACATGACTATAGTCCCAGCTACTTGGGAGACTGAAGCATGGGGATCGCTTGAGCCCAGGAGGTCAAGGCTATAGTGAGCTGTGATCACACCCTTGTACTCCAGCCTGGGCAACAGAACAAGACCCTGTCTAAAAGAAAAAAAAAGTTACATGAGATATCCAACACTTTGTTATAAAATAGGCCTTGTGTTAGATGATTTTGCCCAACTGCAGGCTAATGTAAGTGTTCTGAGCACACTTAAGGTAGGCTAGGCTAAGCTATGATGTTTTGTAGGTTAGGTATATTAAGTGCATTTTCTACTGCTGATATTTTCAACTTCTGATGGGTTGATCAGGACAAAACCTCATCATAAGTCAAGGAGGATCTGTTTATCCTTTTTTGCTTTTAAGACACTGAACCATGTGAATGTATTGCCTATTTTTTAAACGTTGATTATAATGCTAAAAAACAAAAGAAGGTAAAGTTAAAAATCACAAAAAAGAATATGGGTTTGTCCCAGCTCTGCCCAGGATGATGTGGGGATGGCCACTTCCCCTCTCTGAACCTCCGACTCTGAGCCCTGCCCTTCAGGGTTCCATACTCACAGCTGCACAGGGCCCAGCAGCCCTGGTGGTTCTTGGTAGAGACCATCCAGTTCCCAGCACTCAGAGCCCTCCTCTCGCCACAACTTGGGCCACCCTTCTCTAAACTCCAAGGCAAGGCTGACCTTTCCCAGAGAGACGTTAGAGTGGCTGACACAGTCAGGATTCTGCTCAGGCTGAGGTGGGAGCCAGCTCTATCACTGCCACCACGAACTCTGCCCTGACCTTATATACCAGACTGGGTAACTGGGCCTCTGCTTTATTCCCCCATGACCAGGGCCTGACTATGATGACCACTTCCGTCACCAGTTTCCCTAAGCTGAGGACTCCACCTTCTGGATTCCTGGCCTCAGATGAACTTCAGAGGCTTGGTCCCTGGCTGCCAGACCTAGGAACTGACCCAATAGTCTACAGGCTGCCCTTAAGTTCCTGCTGCTCTGCCTGTCTGCTGTCTGCCCGCCCACCAGGATCGGCCCACTGGCCAGGCTCAGCTATTCATTCCTGACTCCAGAGTGCCCTGGAAGGGTTTCCTCTACTCTGGGTGCCCCTGCAGCCACTGCATGGGAAAGTTCTGCCTTCACTCAATGCTTCGCGTGGCCAACCCATTAGAGCTTTGCTCTTGGAAACAGGCCTTCAAGTCTTTCCCTCTGGCTACGTTCTAGTACAATGCAATGAGGGATTCTCTTTTGTCATTTGATGTTCATTCTGGGTTATATTCAAACAGATCACAAAGTCTCTTATGATGTCCAGGTACCACAGATGTCTGAAAGATGAAACATGGCTTCACTGTAGACCTTCAGAGCTACACTGGCTCCACCACTCTGTCTTTCGAAAGGACACTGTGACCTCCTCAGTTTGGACTTCTGATTCCTTGTCAACTAATTCAGCATCAGGCCATGTGGCCTTGGACCTTCCTCAGGCAGCTGGATTCAGGGACACCTTCCAGCTCAGCATTACCAATGAATAACGCTGGCTGTTTTCGGGGTTTCTCAGGTTTGGGTAAGTCTGTGACCTTGATTCTCTCCAGGCTTATCTTCAATCCGCAGCACATCCCAGACTTTGCAAAGCAGCCTGTAATTTTTGTGTGTCCTCTCGTGTGAGTACTTCAAGGTCACAATCACCAGCACAGAGCAATCAGCTCTCAAATGACTGTCTTAATGGATGTTGTTTGCAGCTTATCCTAACTAGAATGTAAGCTTATTTCTGTTTTATCTCCTCATAACACCTAGGGAAGCACAAGGCCTGCATACAGATGTAGAACATACAGGAAAAAAGTTGGGGACTGGAAGTCAGGAAGCTAGATCTGTCTCTCACTTGCTCACTGTGTATCACTGGGCAAGTCTCTCGACTTCTCGCTGACTCAGTTTCCTCCTGCATCAAATAAGAGCAGTTATGCAAGTTGAGTATTTGCACAAGAAGTGTTTTGGATCTTGGATCTTTTCAGATTTTTGAAACACTTGCATTATACTCACCATTGAGCCTTCCTAATCCAAAAATCCAAAACCTGAAATGCTCCAATGAGCATTTCCCTTGAGCGTCATGTTGACACTCAAAAAGTTTCAGAATTTGGAGCATTTTAGATTTTGCATTTTTGGATTAGGGATGCTCAACCTGTACCTACTTCAAGGGGTGGTTGTGACAATCCAGTGAGTTCAGGCATGTGAAGATGTGGGTTTAGCCATTACACACAACACAGTAGCTAAAGAGACTGGTATACTGAAAGTCACTTTAAAAGCATCATCTCAAAGAAGCTTCTCTAGGAGAAACGGGCTCTGTGTCATCCACATGGATTTGCGCTGCTCCACTGTGCCAGATACCAGGTGACCCCTAAGACACTGCAGGGCCAACAGCCCTGGTAAAAGGACAGCCACATTGTTAGCAGCCACTGGTAGGGCTACTCACTGTCCCTGGGAATCAAGAGACCCACTCACATAACAGTTTTCACAGCTCCATCCCCTAGAAACTAGAGAAACATGCCTCGGCCACCCATGCCACATGGCCCAGCACAAGATGCTGAATGAGGCTGATCAAATCCTCTACGAAGTGAAGATGATGCCAGAAATACTGAAAGAATGCAGCTGAAGTGAAGAGGGGACTATAAGATGAAGCTGGTGTCAAGGAAA
Source organism: Chlorocebus sabaeus (assembly GCF_047675955.1). Lineage (NCBI taxonomy): Eukaryota > Metazoa > Chordata > Mammalia > Primates > Cercopithecidae > Chlorocebus > Chlorocebus sabaeus. Next base: position 114,241,227 of record NC_132924.1, on the reverse strand, counting down.
AAAAAATATCAATAAAATGAAATAAATAAAATGTAGGTTAAGGCAGGAAGGAGACGGACAAGGAGGAAGCTAAGTAGAAACAGCAGATGGGGAGGGAGGAGCAGAGGCCCTGAGAGGAAGGGCAGGATGGGGCTGCTTCCGTTTACACCCCTGCCAGGCATGCCATGCAAATCCACCCTCTTTTCTTGACATAATCTTTGTGGGTTTCCTGATGTCAAACCAAACAAACTTGGTACCCTAAAAATGCATCCAACTTTCAAAACACAACTCCCTCTCTGGACCAGGGCTATTGGCACCACCTGCTCAGTTCCTGGCACCTGCTGGACCTTCTAGGATTAGCTCTTGCTTCCTACCCATGACCTTGACTCTTTACCCACACACTGAACCTGCTACAGGTTGATACTGGCTTTCTCTCCACCCTAACACATGCACACCCCTACCCGAACCCCACTTTTCTTTTTTATAGTATCAAGTCACAGTGGGCAGGAAAGGTGATAAGTGACTAAGGATCTAGAAGGTTTCAAGAAATTGAAGTTTCAAAAGGAGAGAATTCTCAGGAGAAGCTGATCAAGGACCAAATTCCACATTAGTCTCACAATTAAGATTATCTACAGAGATCTGCTCTGTGCAGGTCTGATTGAGGCATTTAATATCAGCTCCCCAGAAAAGCCCTGAATGTAACATCTTAACAGCCTATGCCACGACTGTGATATGGAAAGGTGGAAGGGAAGTGCTGGGTGGAAAAGGGCATGGTCCCTGGCTAGGGAATCCATCCCCAAGGACCGAGGTGAGGACTGGCATTTTTGTTTGCCCAAATGTGGCATTTTCCAAGACAACCCTGGCCTGCCACACCCCCATCCTGTACCTATAAAAACCCCAGAGACCCTAGCGTGAAGACACACAAGCAGCTGGACGTCAAGAGGAACGGATCTGCAGAAGAAGACACAAGCAGCTGGAGACAGGAAGAAACACATCAGCGGAGGAACACACAAGCGGCTGGGCGTCGAGGGACTGTTGGGAGTCCACCGACAGGCAAGGGCATGCCAGCAGGCCACTGACCCGCAGAAGGACATGGAGTTTGGCCAGGGCGGTCGGGGAAGAGCCCAGGCCGCTGAGCGGCCTGAATTCAGGGGAAAACCATCTCCCTTCTGGCTCCACCATCTGTCGAGGGCTACTTCCACTCAATGAAACCTTGCACTCATTCTCCAAGCCCATGTGTGATTGGATTCTTCCAGTACACCAAGGCAAGAACCCCGGGATACAGAAAGCCCTCTGTCCTTGCGATAAGGCAGGAGGCTAATTGAGCTAACACAAGCCACCTACAGACGACTAAACTAAAAGAGCACCCTGTAACACACGGCCACTGGGGCTTCAGCTGTGAACATTCACGCCTAGACACTGTCGTGCGGTTGGAGCCCCACAGCCTGCCCATCTGTATGCTCCCCTAGAGCTTCCAGCAGCAGGGCACTGAGGAAGTGAGCCACACCCCCATTGCATGCCCTGAGAGGGGTGCAAGGGAACTTTTCCCCTTTCAACTGCACTGATCTTTAGACGTGTCTGGCCACGTCCAGAGAGTCAGTAGGACAGCTGCAGCTTAGAACAGAAGTGCTGATTGGAATTCAGAATATCTAGAGTCTAGTCCCAGGATTACCTGTGTTTTCCTCTCTCTGGGTCTTCCAGAAGTTTGTTTGTACCAAGGATCAATGAGTCGGCCAGGAGAATATTCATCCTGAGAAAAGGGTCACTGTGCGTAAACTTGGTCCAAGAACAATAGATCAGAGTGAGGAGAGGGGGATTCCAAATGCTGGCGGATGTGTTGCTTTGGAGTTCCCCCAAGCTCCCTGCTCTGGGGATTGATGTCAGAGCCCTAAAGAGGTTTAACAAAATAAACAAAGAGCCAACAGCCAAAAGTCCCCAGAAGATATTGCCACACACCCAGGGCAGCACAAGTAGGTGAAATTGACTGGGAGAGCCAGAGGCTCCCACATATACCACGTGGGGAGTGGCAGGAGATCCTCAAAGTTGGGGCTAAATAGGCCATAGGGTGGGTCTTGCTGGCAGAGAGGACAGGGTGAAGGAAATGTCAGAGCCCTCCAGGAGCCTACAGTCAAGAGCATTTAGAAACACACCAGACACTCCTGGGAACTCTCAGAACCCACTGGGAAGAATTTGAGGGTCCCTAAAGAACAACAGTGGGGGAGGAAAGACTGAAAATCCGGCTTAAAACCTGATCCAAGACAATAAAGCAACAGCTGATCTATCACATCAATCAGGTAAAATCCAGTGAACAAATACCGAGCAACTGTGAAAAATACTGTTCAAGATAATAGAAATATGGCCTCCAGAATGTTACGTAGATTACTAGGCCCTGATATTTTCCTCAAGCTTTAAAAGCAATTGCTGTTCTCACTGGTAACGGCTGATAGCCTGAGCTGTTCTGCAGGGAACTCTGCGAGGGAGAGGAATCCCCCAGGAAAACTCCCACAAAGAATGTCTTTCCTTTAATAAAAACCCTCTAAGTGCAGGGACAAGTTTCCAAGAAGCATCGCTGGCTGAAGGCTGCCCTCAGAGAGGTCCAGTTCCATCGTGTCTGAACATGATGCTTCTTTGCTGAGGCCAAACCTGGCTGTCCTGCACACCAACGAGGCCGCACGCTGGGGCTAACTCCACTATGAACCAGCACGTGGATGAACCCACGGTCCTCAGCTCAGGACCTGTCACTTCCAGAAAATGCTCTTATTTCTCAACTATCACAATCATATACATATTCATAATTATCCATAATTCATGTCATTACGTATCAGGAACAACACAAGGTACTGGGTTGAGAAAAGTAAGAAAATGCAGTCTCGGCCTTAGCAGGTTACAATGTGATCTATTTGGAGGAGCAAAAAGGAGGAAGATGAGAAGGAGGAGGAGAGAAGGCAAGTCTAAGGAATTGTTGCTTTAATAAACATAAAGAACTATGTGGTGACTAACACATCAGTGTTTAGGATATAAATAGGCGTCTCTAAATTGTTTGAAATCAGAAAATGATACTTATTTACATTTCTAATATAGACAAGTAACTGCTTTTTCCTAGGTAACACAAAGAAAAATTTCAAACCCAGCTGTTTGCAGAATGAAAAGGTCTGACTTAAGAGAGCACTAATTTTTGCCACTTACCAAAATAATTTCCTGTGCATTTTCAACAATTGAGGGCAAATCAAAGGACCCGGAATTTGAGAGGGAACATTCTAACGACAGGGTGGGCTATGAAGGCTGCCAAAGATCATAAGCTATTCCCTCCCACCCTTGGTTTATTAACCCCATGCTGCTGAAAGAGTTCAGGTCTGCAAGAGATCAAGGACAAAATGTTTACTCTGAGGTCCTCTGACTCACAAGGCATTAGGATGTATAGTCAACATTGTTTTTATAATCAGGAATATTAGCCATTAGGGCAGTGCACTTCATTCATTCAAGCACATATGATTCCCCAGTAAAAAGGTTTGATTAGTGACAAAATTCAGGACTTTGATATCCTTACTTCAATGTCTGATGAACACCATTTCAACATGTTTACTATTCAAAGCTGTATTGGTTTGCTCTCACGGTGCTAATAAACACATACTTGAGACTGGGTCATTTATAAGGGAAAGAGGCTGAATGGACTCACAGTTCAGCGTGGCTAAGGAGACCTCACAATCATGGTGGAAGGCAAAGGAGAAGCAAAGGCACATCTTATGTGGCACAGGGAAAAGAGAGCTTGTTCAGGGGAACTCCCATTTATAAAACCATCAGATCTCATGAGCGTTCTTCACTACCACAAGAACAGTATGGTGGAAACCGCCCCATGATTCAGTTATCTCCACCTGGCCCCACCCTTGACATGTGGGGATTGCTACAATTCAAGGTGAGATTTGGGTGGGGACACAGCCAAGCCATATCAAAACCCAATGTCCCCATCAACTCTTCTGTTTCCCTCCCTAATTCTTCCCAGCCAGGTGACCTACTTCTCTTAACCTGTGGGATTCCAGATGGACTGTGCCCTAGAACTGGACTGTTTGAGGCTTTAACACACAATGAATTCTTGACATGTGTTTGTTAAAACTCATGATTAAATACATATAAGGGGAATATATAATACAGGGATGACCAGTGTAACAAGCCAGTATAATAAGTTTGAGACCTGAAGACACAATAACTTCTTGACACACAAGTCAAGGACCAGGGCTGTTGGCCCCACCCTCTTGGACCCAGCAGGAAGAGTCTAAAGAGTTTCCTGGCTGCACATAACGTGTCCTTAGTTATGCAGGCCTTCTCAATCGTGGTGGCCTGAGGCTGTTGCCCGGCGAGCATGCATGAGTTCCCTCAGTGCCCAGGACACTTACCTGGTTCCAGACCCCTGATGTCCAGGCCCCCAAATTCTTTCTCTGTGTCATATTCTTATAGGTCTAACTTTAAGGCATGAGAACTTCAAAAGTAAGCCAATCAGAAAGGGTGTGTACTGGGAATGAGCAGGACTGGGTGAAAAGACTACTCAGCTCAAGGTCTAGCCTGAATGATAATGACGCCCAGTCTAAATATCAGTGTTGCTAGTGCAAACTAGATTAGTTCACAGGCAACGGATCCAAGCTGGTGGGTGGACTCCAGCAGCAGGACTCTTTGGGTTGAGGTGAGCCTCCTAGTTGGGCAGCCAGTAGCACCATGATTCTAAAGAAAGTGATTGCGGATCCTGGACAGGATTGGCACCCAAAGAGGAAGACTCACCAAGAGTTTTCAGGAAATAAGGGATGCAGTTTAGCATGGTAACATTCAAGGACCAGAGATCAAAGAGGAGTATATGTGGCTGTGGCTCTCCTGGTCCTAGCTCGTGGCTGTGAACCCGAAATCACTGTCACCCTAGTCTTATCACTGACAGTTAATGCTCATTGCAGATTTGAAGTGGCAAAGGTACATTTATTTGCAAAGAAATGCAATGTTAATGGCAGAACTAGGGCACAGGATATCATCTCCCAATCCACTCATCTCAAATATTTCTCTCTGTGGGAAGCCAGCCTATACCGAGCCCTTTATGAGACAGTCAGGCTACATGGAGCCTTTTCAGAATCAGCTAGTCTACACCAACTATTTCCAGAGTCAACCTGTCTACACTGAACCTCTCCTTAGTCAGCCAGCCTACATCAACCCTTCCCTAGTCAACCAGTCTACACTGGTCATCCTGTATTGTATATTACCACTGTATGTACTTTATCATGAGTTTTAGCAAACGTGTCAAGAACTTATTGTGTGTTGAGGCCTCAAAGGGCTTACAATCTAATTATATATTTGAAGATTATTTATGAGCACATCGTTGTAACGACACACACTTGCATTTGTTTCTAGTCTCTGGCTGTTTCATATATCTAATTTTGTCTCTAATACTGAAGGGTAAGTTCCCCGGAGAAAGGATCATACCTTCTATGGCTTTTGAATCCTTACCATGCTTACCCTATGCAGTTCACTATCATACTCGGCACATGAGGAATGGAGAGATGAATGGATGAATTGACAGATGGGTGGATGGGTGGATGGATGGGTGGGGAGGAGGATGGATAAATGGATATTGATGGAATTTTCCTTACGTGGAGCCTTTTTTAAATGGAATTTAGAAACAACAGAGGACAGGGCACAATAAAACCTAGAAGTTTACAAGTGGAAGTGACCTTAGAGATATCTGATTATATTTCTCATTTCACAGATAAGGAAACTGAGTGCCAGATGAATTAAGAGACAAGTCTTAGGTCAAACCACAAGTAATAGACAATTATACAAGTTGAGAACTTGGAGACACTACTGTCCTCAGCAAGGTGGTATTGAAAACTAAAAAGATTATATATCAAAACAACCCATTGCATTAATTTGAATATTTTCAATTAATGTGACACAGTAAGTCTACGAGTGAAATATTAATTTTGTTCCCATGAAGTGACTAAAGGAAGGGAGGCCTCTGGACAGAGGTAAACTAGAGAACAGAGCTGGACTAAGTAGCACAGTTTTGCATGGATTTGTGGATTTGTATTTTCTTTCTTTCTTTCTTTTTTTTTTTTTTTTTTTGAGACTGGGTCTTTCTCTGTCTCCCAGGCTGGAGTGTAGTGGTGCAATGTGGGCTCACTGCAACCTCCGCCTCTTGGGTTCAAGCAATTCTCCTGCCTCAGCCTCCCAAGTAGCTGGGATTTACAGTGCCCACCCCCTAAGCCTGGCTAATTTTTTGCATTTTTAGTAGAAACAGGGTTTCATCATGTTGGCCAGACTGGTCTCAAACTCCTGACCTCAGGGATCCACCAGCCTCAGCCTGTGCTGGGATTACAGGCATGAGCCACCATGCCTGGCCTGTATTTTCTTTATATTCATAATTTTTTTAAAACACAGCCATCAATTCTCCCCCTCTACCATTTTGACACATTGATGATAAGCACAAAGAAAAACACCATTTCTCTCCATACTGTTTCATGGAGAGTTATGGATCACCAGCCATTTACATCTTAAGTTGGTTTAATTAAATTGCTTTCCTGTTAAAAATGGTCTGAGATGGAAGAAGTGATGGAGGTGGTTTGGGAGCATGGGGCACTGAAAGAGTGAGGGCCTGAGGAAAGTAGACAGTTGGCGCTTTGGACAAACCAGCGAGGCCAGGAAAGACAGAGGAGCTGTGGGAGAAGGCTACAGAAGGGAAAGTAAAGTGCATTAAGGACTAAATGGGACAAAATCAAACTCATCTTCTTTGCAGTGTGGCCAACGGTCAGCCTGGCCCTGGGCTCTCGCGTGGCCCTCGGGACAGAGGACACTTGCCCAGGATGGCCTGCTCTGACACTGGCATTAGAAAGGCATACCCCTCAACCTCACCCTTCATACGATGCTCTGTCCCTAACCACTTAAATCCCACTCCCTGCAGCCCTTTCTCTTGTAAAGGTCATTTTAAATTCTAAATATTTTCAAACAGAACTTGAACTACAACTATTTCTCTAGACCTAATCTTCTGCTGTCAGCAAGTTCACAGGGAAAAAAAATCAATAAAGGGATTAGCTTCGAGTGACACTGCATATTACAGTAGCAGCACATTGCATCCATGCTGAAGGACTTGCCAACTGACTAATATTATGCAACCATTTCAAATGATGACTTTTTATCAGAAAGCCTCTCCTCACCTTCTGTCCCTCAAAAGAAAAAGAAAAAAATTAACTTATCAAGAAAAGTCCCTTTGTTTCAAAAATTTATCCATTTCTTTCCATTGGCAAATGCTGCCACTACTTTGCCTAAATTATTATTAACCCTTCAAAGCAGGGATTAACTTCACAATTTTCCGATATTAATATAGCCCTTTATCCAGAAAACTAAACTAGGCTGGAGGAGGGCATTTTCTTCCAAATTTCAGAGAAGCTAAGCAAGTTCTAGCAAGTGTATCTAGACCTTTAGCTTTCTAGTCTGAAGTCTTATTCGATAGACCAGTGGTTTCCAGTTTGATGTCAAGGGCTTGCCCATAAGATCAGTAGCTTTCTAGCAGCACAGTTCCACCTTAATTATCTGAAGCGCACTTACAGATCAACCTCAACTAAGCTAAAGTCAGCTGAGAACCCAAAAGGAGGCGAAAAGAGGTTCGGAACAAGCCCAACACCCATTCACAGAAAGTGCACGTTCCTTAGTCGCAGGAGAGTCCCTCGGGCCTCCATTCAGAGCCTGCTGCTGCTTCCTCTAGACAAAAGTCTAGCAAAGTTAAATTATGTAATTTTGGAGGCCACAAAAAATTATAACCAGAAAGAACTACTGCTAAAAGCTGGCAAACTGACAGCAGCCAAGAGGCTGTCTGCGGTTGTCAAAGTAGGACTCAGGAGAAAGAGGATCGCAAAAGCCAAAACAACCTGGGGTGTTCAGTGCAGGGACCACCATGGAGTACATAATTGCATTACAGCAAAACAGAATACTTAACCTTATGATGATGACGGTGTATCACCAACATATCACCTTAAATCATGGCTAAAACAAGCCATGTAAGAAGGAATAAATTCCACAACCAATTCTATGGTTATTGCCATTGAAATTGTTTTAAGCTTTGTGTAGGATGTCACACAAAGCTAAGTAATCTGCAAATTTAAACTTTGTGGTCCAGTTCATATGTCAATGATTATGGAAGAAATGATTAGGATTATTACATTAAAGTGGATAGTGCTAAAACACTTCTGTCTTCCCGGGTGCATAATTTCTTTATGATAATTAATATTTTTAAAGAAAGCACCTTCACTAGAATCTCTTCAAAGCCTATTCTATCCAGTCTGCTAAGAAATGTTTTTGTGGGGGCCAATATTCAACACTCTTAAAGAAAAGAATTTTTAACCCAGAATGTTATATCCAGCCAAACTAAGCTCCATAAGTGAAGGAGAAATGAAATCTTTTACAGACAAGAAAATGCTGAGAGATTTTGTCACCACTAGGCCTGCCCTACAAGAGGTCCTCAAGGAAGCACTAAACATGGAAAGGAACAACCGGTACCAGCCACTGCAAAAACATACCAAATTGTAAAGACCATTGATGCTATGAAGAAACTGCATAAACTAACAGGCAAAATAACCAGCTAGCATCACAATGGCAAGATCAAATTCACACATAACAATATTAACCTTAAATGTAAATGAGCTAAATGCCCCAATTAAAAGACACAGACTGGCAAACTGCATAGTCAAGACCCATCGGTGTGCTGTGTTTAGGAGATTCATCTCACGGGCAGAGACACACATAGGCTCAAAATAATGGGATGAAAGAATATTTACCAAGCAAATGGAAAGCAAAAACAAGCAGGGGTTGCAATCCTAGTCTCTGATAAAACAGACTTTAAACCAACAAAGCTCAAAAGAGACAAAGGGCATTACATAATGGTAAAGGGATCGATTCAACAAGAAGAGATAATTATCCTAAATATATGTGCACCCATTACAGGAGCACCCAGATTCATAAAGCAAGTTCTTAGAGACCTACAAAGAGACAGAGAATCCCACATAATAATACTGGGAGACTTTAACACCCCACTGACAGTATTAGACAGATCACTGCAACAGAATATTAAAAAGGATATCCAGGACTTGAACTCAGCTCTGGACCAAAAGGGCCTAATAGACATCGACAGAACTCTCCACCCCATATCAACAGAATATACATCTTCTCAGCACCACATCACACTTATTCTAAAATTGACCACATAATTGAAAGTAAAACACTCCTCAGCCAATGCAAAAGAACAGAAATCATAACAAACAGTCTCTCAGACCACAGTGCAATCAAATTAGAACTCAGGATTAAGAAATTTACTCAAAACCACGCAACTACATGGAAACTGAACAACCTGCTCCTGAATAACTAGTGGGTAAATAAAGAAATGAAGTTAGAAATGAATTCTGAAACCAATGAGGACAAAGACACAACATACCAGCATCTCTAGGACACATTTAAAGCAGTGTGTAGAGGGAAATTTATAGCACTAAATGCCCACAAGAGAAAGCAAGAAAGATCTAAAATCGATCCCCTAACATCACAATTAAAAGAACTAGAGAAGCAAGAACAAACAAATTCAAAAGCTAGCAGAAGACAAGAAATAACTAAGACCAGAACAGAACTGAAGGAGACAGAGACACAAAAAAACCCTTCAAAATATTAACGAATCCAGGAGTTGGTTTCTTGAAAAGATCAACAAAATAGACCACTAGCCAGACTAATAAAGAAGAAAAGAGAGAAGAATCAAATAGATGCAATAAAAAATGATAAAGGGGATATCACCACCGATCCCACAGAAATACAAACTACTATTGGAGAATATTATAAACACCTCTATGCAAATAAACTAGAAAAGCTAGAAGAAATGAATAAATTCCTGGACACATACAGCCTCCCAAGACTAAACCAGGAAGAAGCCGAATCCCTGAATAGACCAATAATAAGTTCTGAAATTGAGGCATCAATTAATAGGCTACCAACCAAAAAAAGTCCAGGACCAGACGGATTCACAGCCAAATTATACCAGACATACAAAGAGGAGCTGGTACCGTTACTTCTGAAACTATTCCAAATAATAGAAAAAGAAGGACTCTCCCTAACTCATTTTATGAGGCCACCATCATCCTGACACAAAAACCTGGCAGAGACACAACAAAAAAAGAAAAATTCAGGCCAATAGCCCTGATGAACATCAATGTGAATGTATTTATTCCTCAATAAAATACTGGCAAACTAAATCCAGCAGCACATCAAAAAGCTTATCCACCATGATCAAGTCGACTTCATCCCTGATGATCAAGTCGACTTCATCCCTGGGATGCAAGGCTGGTTCAACATCCACCACATAAACAGAACCAATGACAAAAACCACACGATTATCTCAATAGATGCAGAAAAGGCCTTTGACAAAATTCAACAGCCCTTCATGCTAAAAACTCTCAATAAAATAGGCATTGATGGAACATATCTCAAAATAATAAGAGCTATTTATGACAAGCCCACAGCCAATGTCATACTGAATGAACAAAAACTGGAAGCATTCCCTTGAAAACCAGCACAAAACAAGGATGCCCTCTCTCACCACTCCTATTCAACATAGTATTGGAAGTTCTGGCCAGGGAATCAGGCAAGAGAAAGAAGTAAAGTGTATTCAAGTAAGAAAAGAAGTCAAATTGTCTCTGTTTGCAGATGACATGTTTGTATATTTAGAAAACTTCATTGTCTCAGCCCAATATCTCCTTAAGCTGATAAGCAACTTCAGCAAAGTCTCAGCATACAAAATCAATGTGCAAAAATGACAAGCATTCCTATACACCAATAACAAACAGCCAAACCATGAGTGAACTCCCATTCACAACTGCTACAAAGAGAATAAAATACCTAGGAATCCAATTTACAAGGGATGTGAAGGACCTCTTCAAGGAAAACTACAAACCACTGCTCAAGGAAATAAGAAAGGACACAAACAAATGGAAAACATTCTATGCTCTTGGATAGGAAAAATCAGTATCGTCAAAATGACCATACTGCCCAAAGTAATTTATAGATTTAATGCTATGCCAATCAACCTACCATTGACTTTCTTCACAGAATTGAAAAAAACTACTTTACATTTCATATGGAACTAAAAAAGGGCATGCATAGCCAAAACAATCCTAAGCAGAAAGAACAAAGCTGGAGGCATCACACTACCTGATGTCAAACTATACTACAAGGCTACAGTAACAAAAACAGCATGGTACTGGTACCAAAACAGATATATAGACCAATGGAACAGAACAGAGGCCTCAGAAATAACGCCACACATCTTCAACCATCGGATCTTTGACAAACCTGACAAAAACAAGAAATGGGGAAAGGATTCCCTATTTAATAAATAGTGTCAGGAAAACTAACTAGCCATATGCAGAAAGCTGAAACTGGATCCCTTCCTTACACTGTATACAAAAATTAACTCAAGATGGATTAAAGACTTAAACATAAGACCTAAAACCATAAAAACCTCAGAAGAAAACCTAGGCAATACTATTCAGGACATAGGGATGGGCAAAGACTTCATGACTAAAACACCAAAAGCAATGGCAACAAAAGCCAAAATAGACAAATGGGATCTGATTAAACTAAAGAGCTTCTGCACAGCAAAAGGAACTATCATCAGAGTGAACAGGCAACCTACAGAACAGGAGAAAATTTTTGCAATCTGACAAAAGGCTAATATCCAGGGCTAATATCTATCTAACAAAGGGCTAATATCCAGAATCTATAAAGAACTTAAACAGATTTACAAGAAAAAACAAACAACCCCATGAAAAACTGGGCAAAGGATATGGACACTTCTCAAAAAAAGACATTTATGTGGCCAAAAAACACATGAGAAAAAGCTCATCATCACTGGTCATTAGAGAAATGCAAATCAAAACCACAATGAGATACCATCTCATGCCAGTTAGAACGGTGATCATTAAAAAGTCAGGAAACAACAGATGCTGGAGAGGATGTGGAGAAATAAGAACGCTTTTACACAGTTGGTGGGAGTGCAAATTAGTTCAGCCATTGTGGAAAACAGTGTGGCGATTCCTCAAGGATCTAGAACTAGAAATATCATTTGACCCTGCAATCCCATTACTGGATATATATCCAAAGGATTATAAATCATTCTACTCTAAAGACACATGCACATACATGTTTATTGTGGCACTGTTCACAATGGCAAAGACTTGGAACCAACCCAAATGCCCATCAATGAAGACTGGATTAAGAAAATGTGGCACATATACACCATGGAATTCTATGCAGTCATAAAAAAGGATGAGTTCATGTCCTTTGCAGGGACATGGATGATGCTGGAAACCATCATTCTCGGCAAACTAATGCAAGAACAGTAAACCAAACACCACATGTTCTCACTCATAAGTGGGAGCTGAACAATGTGAACACATGGACACAGGGAGGGGAACATCACACACCAGGGCCTGTCAGGGGGTGGGGGTGGGGAGGTTAGGGGAGGGATAGCATTAGGAGAAATACCTAATGTAGATTATGGGTTGATGGGTGCAGCAAATCACCATGCCATATGTATACCTATGTAACAAACATGCACATTCTGTACATATACCCCAGAACTTAAAGTATAATTTTTAAAAAATGTTTTTGTGATGGAGGACTTGACTGATTAGAAAGGTAGAGAACCACTTCTCACACCTGCATGGTCTGTTCCCCTTGTTTGAGTTGGCACAAAACACAATACTGGCCCCCTATTAACTCTATATATGGAGTTGAGTCAAAAGAAAGGAGAAGGGGTTACTTTGAAGAGCCCAGAGACTTAATATGGCAATGGCTAACGTATGACACACGTATTCCTCCCCCACCCATGGCAAACTTGACCAGTCAATTCAAAACTAGTATAAGACTTCAGAATCCTTCCCTCAACACAAATTCAGACAAACATTATGATTGATCGAAGTTGACATTCAGAAGGAAATGATCCCAGGCGTAAGTTATTATTCAATGACCTTAAATTTGATTTATATCTTGTCAGGGTTACAAGTTTCTCATGTGAGATAGACTATCTTTGATATCTTCACATCCTCAGTCATGACCGCGGGCCAATCTTTCAGTCTTGACTCAAATACTCCCTCCTCGGTGAAGCCTTCCTTGGGGGCAGGGTGGTCAGGGAGTAAGTGACTGGTTCAACTCTGTTTCCATAACATTTTGTATATTATTGATTCAGCTCAATCAGAAAACATTTATTGAGCATCTACTTTGTGTCAGGCATGGTACTAGGTACTGGGGATATAAATTAACACAGGGCATTGTTCTTGCCTTTGAGGAGCTTACCGTCTACCTTGCAGTATTTACCTCTGTTTCAAGTTCCTTAAGGGGAAAGGAAAACTCTCACTCAGCTTCAAACTAGACTACCTCTCTATAATGTTCATTCCAGTTGCACTATTCGTTACATGATCCATCATAGAATTCTCAATGTGGTATATAGACTCAGACCCCAACAGTAACCAATTATTCAAGTACCTACTCACTTTTCTCAATACCACATTAATTCTGGTGATGGATTCCTGGATCCCCAGAGTCAAGTATAATGCTCAGCAGTCTCTGGGAGACTTAGCTGGTCACCCTGTCCAGGAGATACAATCTGGACTTCAACAGTGATATTCATGCACACACACACTCACACACACCACGATACATCTGTGTGTAGATGTCATCTGTACAATACTACAAGGAATAATTTAACCAGAATTTAACAAGGAGAACAAAAGAATTAACAGAGAATGACAACTTTTGCTTTGAGATAGAACTTACACATAATTAAGTACAGAAAACTAGAAGTACTACACCTTCACCATCTCATAATCACTAATTGTTCCTCCCTTAGCTGATGTGGCCAGCAATCGTTTCCGTTCTCATCCAATCCTGCTATATCTGCTCCTCAGGTCCTCCTCTGTGGCATCCTGTGCTGCTGGGAGGTAACAGAGTCCTGGTCAGTTATTCTCAAGAGGCTCTGAAACCGAGCCTACTCCTTGTGGATGTGGACACAGCACCACTTGCTGAGGTTGCAGGGCTCTGAAATTTACTCTGTTCCAGGGGCCCCTCCTCAGCCCTGTTTTCTCTCCTTCACTGCATGTCTAAGATGGTCTTGGTCTCCTTGCTGGTGGGGAAAATAACTTTCAACTTACATTCAAGATGAAAAATACTTCCTACACTCCCCATCAAGGGCAGAGACATGGAGTCTGGTACTCCTTATGTAACATTATCAATATCCTCCCAGGCAGCAGCAAATCAGAAGTTTCACTCTTGAACCTAGTCCTACCACCATGCTGGCATCTGGCAGACTCTCAATACACATTTGTGAATGAATGAATGAGATGAAGCAAAATTATGAAATAGACTACTTTATGTTCACTGTTTTGTGAGTTGGAATACTGATTCCAACGCTGTAACCTTGGAGAAGGTACAGACAGTTTACAGACAGTTTCCTCATCTGTAAAAGGGCAAGGTGTATCACACAGCATCAGTGAAAGGAATAGAGAAACTATGTATCAGGCACCTACTACAGTGCCTGTCTCATAGTAAGCACACAATAAATGGTCACAGTCACAACACTAGCACACAATAGGTACTCAACAATTACCTGTTAGGAATCAACGTGTAGAGGCTCCAACAAGACTTGAAGGTACACACCCCTCTTGCCCTCGCCCTTCATTCATTCATTCATTCATTCATTCACAAATGTGTATTGAGAGCCTGAATGGTGTTAGGCACTGGGTTCATGGAGTTAGGCTGGCCTACATTTGCACATGTTCACACTGCCTTGCTCAACTGTCACCTCTCTACCCCCTGCCCTGTCTAAGACGCCATCTTTGTCTGCCAGCTCTGTGCTATGACACCACAGCCATCCCCTCTGTCTGGAATTTGCATGCATCACTCAGAAGACAGTGTCACATGGGAGACCGAGGCCTGGCCAGGTGGTCGTGCATCCCCACTTCAGAATAAATTATGGGTGTGAGTCTGGTCAAGGCACAGCCCAGAAACACCAACTAGCAGAATAGTTGAAAGACCTGAGTTCTAATTCTGTCTCCATCACTTGCCAGCTAAGTGATTGTGGGCAAGTTACTTGAGCTCCCAGACTGTTTCCCAGTCAGTAAAAACGATTCCACAGAAGTACCTACATCATAGCATTATTATATAAACAAAGTAAGATAATGTGTGTAAGCACTTAGAACACTGCCTATCACATAGTAAAAAGTCTAAAATGTTTGCTTTTTTCCAGAGACAGGGTCTCACAATGTTGCCTAGGCTGGTCTCAAACTCCTGAACTCAAGGGATCCTCTGTCCTCAGCCTCCCAAAGTGCTGGGATTACATGCATGAGCCACTGCACCCAGCCTATTCTTAAATAAACAATAGGCCTACCCTGAAGAGCTAAGAGTAGACTACAAGATTTAAAAGCGAAGAGTTAACACTTCAAGCATTTATTTTAATTTATATTTAGAGTGTGTTTGTGTGGTGTGTAGTCTGAACCTGTAATAACTATTTAAAGGCTGTAGATCAATCACGGAGTGAAGTAGAACACATAAGTCACATGACATTGATTGACAGAGGAATGCCGACTGTGCTTTGCAGTTTGGCGTATTCAGGGCCAGGCACAGGACCTATGATAGTCCTGCTGGGAAGGCAGAGCAACAGCAGTTAAATGAAGACCTGACCAACAGGGGCTGGTCCAGGATTAGTGCTGTCTAGGGCACTTCCAGATACTTCCCTGTTAGCGCCTGTGTCTGTCCCCACCCCACAGTCTCAACTCTGATACAGCAATGCATTGCACACAGTCCTTGTCAGCTGGTGGGAACTTAGTGGCAGCCATTCTGGGAAGGGTCATTAGGAGCAGATACGGGGCGGGGTGGGGTGGGATTTGAGAGGCAATCAGTTACACCATCGGTAACAGCTGACTTTTGTATCATTTGCAGAGCAATTCCATAAATTCCATTGTTTGATCCTTATAACAACCAGAAACAACTGTTGCTTCCCATGTACAGGTGAACAGTATGAGGCATACTCAGATTAAGTCACTTACCCATGATCTCATGGCCAGTCACAACACACTCGATAAAAAACTGAGAAGAGCCACAATGAAAGAAACAAGGTATATTCAACCATAAGACTGATCGTACCTATTTTGGGGGTCCTGTAAGAATCCCAAAAACTACTCATTATAAATGGGAGGGACTCTCTCCAGGGACTATTCAGATCAAGAAAATTAACTCACACTTTGGTGACAGAATAAATTAATACAAACATATGAATAACAATATGAAAATACTTACCAGAAACCATGAAAATGCCCAATCTGTGACCTAGTAATCACACTTGAGGAAACTTAGGCTAAGGAAATAACCCAAAAGAATTTTAAAGTTATACCCAAAAAATGTTTATTGCAGCTGTATCATGGCAAAAATGTAGAAATCTAAGTATCCAATAGTAATGGAAAGCCAAAGAATGTGAAAGACACACTTGATTGTATTTATGTAGCAATATGGAAAAATATTTGTGTAAGATTGAAGAAAAGTCTTAATTTATGCAAAAGAAATTATGTATTCATGTGAACAGACAGTGGAAGGGAACATACACTATTGAAAACAGTTTGATTTGACCAAGAGGATTGTGGTGGATTTTTTTGCTTTCTTTAATCCAGAGTTGCACAAATATTGCTAAACATTATTGGCATACAATGTAAAAGTCTGAAAATCAAAATGTGGAAAATTGTGCTAGAATCTCTAAGGTTTCTAATAGCTCCAATAATCTTTGTGAGCCTTTTGAGGCCAGGACAAGGGTCTTTTTTATCTTTGTATCCCCGGAGTTTTCTGCAAGTGATTATTTTCTCCATAAATACTGAGGAAACGCTACAAGCAAGCATGTGGATGATCCTTTGCAGAGTCTGTCAGAACCTTGACTACCCCAAGAGCCATGTGTCTAGATATTAACCAGATGAATGTTCTATTATAAAAATACACACACACATACATTCATTACAGCACTATTCACAATAGCAAGGACATGAAATCAACCTAAACGCTCATCAGTGGTAGACCAGATAAAGAAAACGTGGTACATATACACCATGGAATACTATGCAGCCATAAAAAAGAATGATATTATGTCCTTTGCAGGGACATGGGTGGAGCTGGAGGTCATCATTCTTAGCAAACTAACACAGGAACAGAAAACCAAATACCACATATTCTCACTTGTAAGCAGGAGCTAAATGATGAGAATACAGGGACACATAGAGGGGAACAACACACTGGGGCCTATCTGATGGTTGAGGGTGAAAGGAGAGAGAGGCTCAGGAAAAATAACTAATGGGTACTAGGCTCAATACCTGAGCGATAAAATAATCTGTACAACCAACCCCGATGACACAAGTTTACCTATATAACAAACATGTATCCCTGAACCTAAAATAAAAGTTAATTTTAAACTAAGAAAATATTCAGGAAAAACTAATTTTTAAAAGAGGTGATCAGAGGAATGGATTTGGAATGTTTCCAACACAAAGAAATGAGAAATGTTTGAGGTAATGGGTATCCCAATTGCCCTGAGTTGATCATTACACATTGTATGCTTGTATTAAAAGATCACATGTACCCCATAAATACATACAATTATTATGTCCCCATAAAAATTTTTTAAAAACGAAACAGAAAATATCCAGGAGGAATCATCTTTTTTTTGTTTGTTTGTTTCTTTTTTGAGACAGAGTCTCCCTCTGTCGCCCAGGCTGGAGTGCTGTGGCATGATCTCAGCTCACTGCAAACTCCGCCTCCCGGGCTCAAGTGATTCTTCTGCCTCAGCCTCCCAAGTAGCTGGGATTAGAGGAGCTCACCACCACGCCCGGCTAATTTGTATTTTTAGTAGAGTCGGGGTTTCACCCTGTTGGCCAGGTTGGTCTCAAACTCCTGACCTCAAGGGATCCACCCACCTCAGCCTCCCAAAGTGCTGGGATTACAGGCGGAATCATCTTTTGAAAGAGGAAATCGGAGCAAAATCTGGGGAAGAGAGTGCTGGATTTTAAAATTTCTCAGTTTGCCCCTTTGATGTAATTCTACAAATTACAGTCCCCAATGCCAAGTTCACAAGAACAGAATAGCCTTGGTTCCCACTCTCCAAGGCCTGGAGACCTTCTCCAAGGCAGGACATGTCTCTGGAAGGAGATGCCATGAAGTTTGCATTAAATTCAGCGTCACCAGAAGAATGACTTGAAGCCACGAGCCAACCAAATTACACCAAGTCAAAGGCATGAAATATTAGAGATCTTTGGATTAGAAAACAGAGACAACCAGCTAGGTAGGTGATCCATCTCCACCAGCGCAAGCAAGTCACTTAAACACTATGGGATTCAGATTCCTGGTTTCTGCCCTGGCCGTCTCACAGGGATGTCATGAAAATCAAACATGTTAAGAAAAAGACGCATAAACTTGAAAGTGCTATCTATAGAAGAGCCTGGCTGCAGCAAATTCGCGATAAATGTTGGAGCTAAGTGAGTGCATGAAAGCGTGACAGGAAGCCAAATAATTATGAGATTTTTACAGAAATGTAGGGGCAAATATAAGGTGGGGCGCTGGTCTGTGTTCAGAGCAGCAGGAAAAAGCTGCTTCCCTGGGTCATGACGGGTAGGCTTCTCGGACTGCTGGCAAATTGGCCTTGGGAGGAGCCACCAGGGCACATCGGCCCTGTCCAGGGCTGCATTCCTTTACAGGGCCTTAAAAGGGTAGAGCAGCCTCAGAATCAGGAAGATAGCTATCCTACGTTCACTAATTATGCATTTAAGGCCAGCACAGGCCTAAGCATTTCACAAAATTTTAAGGGATTGAAGGGAAGCCCTTTGTGAGAGGGCACATCAGACATGGGCGTGATCAAAGGGACAAAAAAGAGCGAGGGATGTCAGTGACATAGATCCAGGTCCCTTGTACATGGTGACGTGATTAAAGGCACAAATCTGCTTCAGAGTTGTCATTCCTAATAGAACCTGATGGGAACGAGGAGCAGCGAACTGGCAGGAGGGCAACACGATTCGCACACACTCACAGTGACTGCCTCGTGCCAACTTGCTGCTGAAGGCCCCAGGATGCTGAGATAGGCAAGACAGAGTGTCCTATATTGGATCTGCTTGGAGTCACACAGAGGGACAAATGACAGTGAGGGATATTTGGGGTCACAGACACATGGGTGAAGAGGCGATTTCTTAAGTCCTGCATTGAAGGACAAGATGTAGTACGCATGGGCAATTCTAGATAATGTGTCAGCAGACTAGTTCCATGTACCCTCAGAGCAAAGCAAAGAGCCCAGAGCAGCTTCTGCTGGAAGGGACCTTAGATCACATAGGTCAACACCCTTATTTTACAGATGAGAAGACTGGAGCCCAGAGGAGTTAAATGACTCGCTATAGGCCACACAGGAAGCTACTGGCTATGATCTTTAACACTGTCATTTTCCAAACGTAATATTATGTGATAGGTATGAATCTGGCAGAGTTAACATGAGACTGAGAGGAAACCGTCTGTTCCAAGTCACCCATACAAGGACAAGAAAGGGAATGAATGGCTATTAAGAGGC
The DNA here is from genome assembly GCF_047675955.1 of Chlorocebus sabaeus. NCBI lineage: Eukaryota > Metazoa > Chordata > Mammalia > Primates > Cercopithecidae > Chlorocebus > Chlorocebus sabaeus. The sequence goes on along the minus strand of NC_132924.1, from coordinate 114,221,606 downwards.
ATCTGTGGGTATCAAACTTCAGGAGGAAAAGCAATAGCCAGACAGGGCACACACTGCACTCCAGCCACGATCACAGTGTTTAGCTCCCATCTGCAGGAGAAGCTGTCCTTGGTCTTTTCTCATTCGTCTTTAAAAACCCAAAAGCAAGACTTGGCAGTGATCTAGTTCTTGGTTCCTAGTGCTACTCTTTGTCCTAAAAAGGAGCACCTGACACAAGAAAGACAAGGTTAGGGCAGGTTCTGGGCCATTCCTGTGGGTCTCCTGGGTGGCAGCCCTCCACATCCCCTGGAATGTTTCTTCCTATCCCCTCTTGTCAATAGATAATATAAGGCGGCTCTGATCTTTGCAAAGCTTTCTAGCCCACCCCACATCTCTTATGGCAGTTTCCAAAGGAGCTACCTTCCTTTTATGAAGATTAAATATGTTCTGAGGAAAGCAAACATATCAAACACTCACGTGGATGCACTGCTGCTTCCACCAGCTCACGCTGGTGTGAACTACTCAAAAGGATTCCTCCATTGGGATTCCGACACAGAGGAAAGTTGATTGTTCCCAATGATCAAATAAACCCAGCAGGACCCTTAATTCCTGATGACCTCTTAGCACCTGCCTGGTTGCAGTTTGTGTTTCTCACTCTCCTAGAGCCCAAAATGACCCCTCAGAGAGCACTGTGGATCCTGCACAAGGGAGACTTCATAATGGGAAAGAAGGTTTCATCTGGGTCCCACCTACTATAGGTCTAGTGGCCCAGATTCTGAGTACAGCAATTGTGCCAGATGCTGCTGGTTGTCTTTGACAATCCAGCCTGCCTTTTATTCCTCAGGAACAGCATCCCAATTTTTAGCTAGCTAGGCTTGTTGCTTTCTGGAAAAAGCAAATAAAGACTCCATTTCCAAAGCTCTCTCACAGCTAAGTGTGGCCATGTAACAATGCCCATGCCTAACAATGACAGCACCTCACTGTGTGCCGAGCACAATGCTAAGCATCTTTCTGTACATAAACTCACTTAATCTCACAAAAACCCTATGAGAGGCACAGTGATTGTCCTCTTTTTACAGGGCAAACATCCCAGAGAAGTTAAGTAATTTGCCCAATTCATACTGTTAATGAGTGCCACAGCTGAGATTTCAACTCAAGCAGCCTGACCCCAGTCAAAGCTCTTCACCACTCATTACACTACACTAAATTCCAGCTGTAAAAGCAGAAGTTTTGTGTTGAACTTCCAGGAGCATGCCTTTAAAAGGAGGGAGCTCCAGGAGGTGGAGCTGAATGCTCCTTCCCTTGAGTGTGAGCTGAACTTAGAGACTTGCTTCTAACCAAGAGGGTCTGGAAAAGGAAATAAAATAATTAGGCAGTGGAGAAACCTGGCAGACACCACCTTAACTAAGCGATCAAAGTTACCGTCGCGAGCAGTAAGGCATGCTGATACCATGAACCTTGATATGATGCAATGAAAGGGGGCTTCACTTCTGTGAAATTCTCCCCAAAGCCCAATAACCCAGTCTATCCATGAGATAACAACAGAGAAACCCAAATTGAGCAACTTTCTATGCAATGCATGACCAATAATCTTAAAAACTATCAAGATCGTGAAAAACAAGAAAAGATGGAGAAAATATCACAGGTTGAAGGAGGCTAAGAAGATATAATGAGTACATGCAACGTGGAATCCAGGATTGGATCCTGGAGCCAAAAAGGGACATTAGTACAAAAATAGGCAAAATTCTAATAAATAATATTATCAGGTTAATAATATTGTACCAATGTTAATTTCTGCGTTTTGAAAGCTGTACCATGGTTTTGTAAGATGTTAACATTAGGGAAAGTTGAATGAAGGATATATGGGAACTCTCTGTACTATTTTTGTAAATTTTCTATTAATCTAAAATTATTTCAAAATAAAATGTCTTTCAAAAAGGAAGAGGCAAGTGCTACCCCTTCCCATTTCTTCCTATTGCTTACTTGTTAAATGATGGTGATTGCTGGAACTCCAGCAGCCATATTGATCCATGAGGTGACCTTGAAGTCACCTTGAGGATAGAAGTCATGTCCTGAGCATAACAGAGCAGAAAGATGGGTGCCTAGATCCCTAATGACACTCACTGCCCTCTTATCAGCCCTGAACTCCTAGTTGCAAACCTCTTTTTCTTATGAAAAAGAGAAATCACCTCTATCTTCTATAAGCCACTTATTTGGGGGTTTCCTGTCAAATGCAGCCAAATCTAATCCTTGTTAATAACAGCAATAGAATGAAAACCTGTGCAATTTCTATCACTGATATAAAAATTAGAATCTTGGCCTTGGACTTGGTCTTAAATTCTATCTAGTCCAAATTGTCATTTTTCACATGAGTAACAGAACCAAAGAGCTGAAACATGTGCTCAGGTCCCATCACCGGCAACAAAGCAAACACAGAAACCCAAGTCCTGTCCCAGTCCAACCTCCTCCACTGGGTCTTACTGCTTGGTGATAATTCCAAATACCAGCATTGCAGCATTAATATAGTCATTCACATGAAAGTCAGGGTGATGTACTGCAATGCAGGTTTTTTCTGATTGTCACACTGACTTGCCTATCTCACTCTAATGATAATGTTCTGAAATCTTACATTTCTGAAGATTACTGAACACAGCAACACGTCTGCAAACTATAACTGTGAATTTCACATTTTGAATTTCAGGAACTGAAGACTCACATATCAAAAATGATGCATTTGTTATATTTACTTGGTTTTCATTAAAAGGGGGTTGTACAAAGGAAAATGTGTACTATTATATCTATCAAAGGGTATTATATTCAGAGAAAAAATAAGGTTTCAGTAGTCCTGGTCACTAATTACCTAAAAACCCAGGACAAGTCACTTCCCCAATCTGAGTTAAAGATGTCTTAGTCTGTAAAATTAGAGGATTAGCTGGGATTTGATTTCCCATGGTTTCCTAATAATCAATAATTTCACAACACTAAAAAAATCACTCAGTTTTCACTACCTATGTATAAATGATTATTTCAAGTATCTATACCTTTGCATTCTTCACTAAATCTTCTTAAAATATGCTGTTTGCTGGCCAGGCATGATGGCTCACCCTGTAATCTCAGCACTTTGGGAGGTTGAGGCAGGCAGACCACTTGAGGCCAGGAGTTCAAAGCCAGCCTGGCCACATGGTGAAATCCTGCCTCTACTAAAAATACAAAAATGAGCCAGGCTTGATGGTGCTCACCTATAATCCCAGCTACTCGGCAGATTGAGGCACGAGGAATCACCTTGAACCTGAAAAGGCAGAGGTTGCAGTGAGCCAGGATTGCACCACTGCACACCAGCCTGGGTCACAGAACAAGACTCTGTCTCAAAAAAAAAAAAAAAAAAAAAATGCTGTTTGCTAAATAGAGAATACCAGTCTGCGGTAGACTGCATGAATGATCCCAATTCTTCACCCTTCTCTTTGCTATGAAACATCGCAGTTTCTCTCACCAATGAAGTAGAGTTGTTATCCCTGCCCCCTGAATCTGAACTCAGCCATGTAACTTGTTTTGGTCAATATCATATGGTGGGAGTGACAATATGCCAGTTCCAATCCTAGGCTTCCAGAAGGCTTACATATTTCTGTACTTATGCGGCTTCCACCATTATCATGAGAATTACATGCTTTGGCTAGCTTGCTGGTTCTAGTAGGGGGATAAGTACATGAAGAACTGCCCTAGCTAAGGCACCTCAGCCAGGCCCCCATCAGCCTAGAGATGCATGAATGAGTCCAGCCAACCAGCAGAACCACACAGCAGAGAACAGAACAGATCTATTGCACCCTGAAGACACTGGAGAAATAATGTTCATTGTAAGCTATGGAGGCTTTGTGGTTGGTTGTTACACAGCAAAAGCTAGCTGATACACTGCTTTAAAACCTCAACTTTGAAGGGAACCTATTTTTAGCAAGCACTAGCGATATGCATAACGCCATAAAATGTTCTGCAGGAAATGGACTTGGTTTGCTAGTGAAGTGATGGATCCACATGCATGCTTGGCACCACACATACAATCAATCCTTTGCCCACAAATGGGCCAGGAAATCTGCCTACACACTCTCTTGAGCTTTATTTTTCACTCCCATAAAAGCACATTCAAATGCTGAGTTATCTACACAATACCACCTTTTGAAATCATCATTTAAAAACCATTTATACCAGACTCCATCTTTTGCTGTGCCTAAATTCAATCCAACATGCCTATTTTGATTAATGAAATAAAATGCTAGTGTTGGTACCGTGGGAATAAGATTCTTTTCTAACTATGCATTGGTAAGAAACTAAATTAGATGTCAACATCCTATAATGGGATGAATATTGCTTTTATTCCCATAGGCAGTAGTGCTAAAAGGCAAATGTATTTAGTTGGGCCCATTTTGCTTGTTTTTCAAACATTCCACAATTACTTATTAAGCATCAACTTGCTCTCTGTAAACATTGTTCAGGTGTCAGCCCCGGGTGTGGGCAGCATCCGGAACCAGCAAAGCTCAGGGTGTATCACATGCCAGCAATGAGCAGACAGGAGGTCAAAGGACGGTCAGGCCACAGAGCCCAGGGACAGCTGAGGGATGTTAAACATGAGCGGAACAAGGTGAGAGGCAAGTGGCTGGAGAGAAAGAGCAGGACAGCAGCCAGCAGGAGCTGCAGGGCGCAAGGCGTCACGCATCAGCCTCCAAATCAGAGATGGCTTCCTGTTTTGTTCTAGGCTTCTCTGCAGTTCCTGTGGGGAAATGGGGAATCCTAGGGGAGCTGGCCAAGCCCTGCAGGTAGAGAAAGGTGGTTGTTGGCACCTGACTGTGGGGCATCTGGAAAATTAGCTCCTGGCAAGGGAGTGCTGGCTGCTCAGCGCTGGGAAGGATGCCTCCCTTTCTGCCTGCAAATGCACACATCCTCACACAAACTCACGCACACTCGCACATGCTCTTGCACACTCAGACCACACTCCTGCACTCATATACCACACAGTTGCACACTCACATGCCACACACTCTGCTTCTCTCTCACCACCAACCTCACAAACTCTCATACACACTCTTCACACACAAACGCACACACTGTCACACACACCACCCACTCTCTCACCTATACAGACACACACAGAGTTGTCAAGTTCTGTCCAGCCCACCTCAAAAGTGTCTCTCGCCTTCCTCCCAGGCATCCATGCCCAGGCCCGCACTGCCTCCCACCTGTTCCCCTGGAAGAGCCTCTGGGTCTGGAGGACCACTGCTGTCAGCGCCTCAGCCCACCCAGGCATTCCTGTGCATGGTCGCAAGTGATCTTCATAAAACTCAGCTTTGATCTCGTCACTCTTCTGCTAAAAAGCCATTGATTCCCCCAGCGTGACAGAGTAATGGCCACATAACAGACCCACAAAGGCTCTGGCTTTACTCCTGCGTCACCATCCAGGCCTCCTCCCACTTGTTAGAATCCCTCTGCCTTTCCCAACTCATCTCCAGCAGAGCATTCCCGTCGAGCCTTTCTGCAGCCCCATGGCTCAGAGTAAAATCCCCTCCCTCTGTGGCTCCCTCAGACCACTCCCCACCTCACCATCCACCATGGCCCTGGCCGCTCTCATCCCAGTCTTGTTGGACAGAAGCTCTTCGAGACAGGTCCTGTGTCCCATTCATCCTTACATGTCTCTTCCCATTCCCTCATGCTTTTAGAATAAGAGAACTGGGCACAGTGGCTCACGTCTGTAATTCCAACACTTTGGGAGGCCAATGTGGGTGAATCACGAGGTCAGGAGTTTGAGACTAGCCTGACCCACATGGTGAAAGCCCATCTCTACTAAAATTACAAAATTAGCCAGGTGTGGTGGCGCGTGCCTGTAATCCCAGCTACTCAGGGGGCTGAGGCTGGAGAATCACTTGAACCTGGCAGGTAGAGACTGCAGTGAGCTGAGATCGTGCCATTGCACTCCAGCCTGGGCAACAAGAGCAAAACTCTGTCTCGAAAAAAAAAGAAATCCAATAAAAATGTATTGAATTCAAGGTTAATAATCGAATCTCTATGCAAGCCAATTAATTGTGTTAACCCCGCATCCAGCCAGTTCCCATCACAGAGCACAAGCTCAGTGGACCAGAGATCATAGCTGGTTCCAGGTGACTCAGACTCACCATAAGGAAAATGGTGCAGAACGTACGCCCACTCTCAACAGTCACTCAAACACAGGCCTCAGAAAACACCACTCGGCAAGCAGTTATGCAGCGTGTGTCATGTGGCAAGCACTCTTCTGGCCACCAAGGCATAGTCAGACAGCAGGTTAGGGAGGCAGAGAGCAACGTAATCCATCCTAGAGAACGATGACACTAGCAAGGCCAAGAGAGGTGGGGATGTGGTGGAGGGAAGGAGGGGCAAGGAGGAGGCGGTGACCGGCCAAACCAAGTCTCTTCTGGGAGGAGATGCTCAGGCCAGTGGGACAGCAAAATCCAGTGAGCTCAGAGCTTTCAAAGAGAAGTGAAGCTGGTGCCAGGGTATCACTGTGTACCAGGGCCCAGCATGGGGGGCTCGTGAGTCAGGAGGTAAGATACAGATGGCTTGAAATTCATCACCTCACATAAGAAGGATACAGTGGCCTTTGGGGACTCAGGGGAAGGGATAGGAGTAGGGTGAGGGATAAAAGACAACACATTGGGTACAGTGTACACTGCTCGGGTGATGGGTGCAGCAAAATTTCAGAAATCACTACTAAATAACATCCATGTAACCAAACACCACCTGTTCTCCAAAAACGATTGAAATTATATATATTACATATTGATTATATATAATATATCTAAAATATATATTACATATTGAAATTTATATATATGTATATATAAACAAAGCTTCTGCATTGCTGAACAATTTTTTAAAAATTCACCACCTTAGCCATTTTAACAGCTCGGTAGTGTTCAGTTCATTCATGTTGTTGCACAGCCAAACTCTAAGATTATTTTCATTATGCAAACTGAAATTTCACACCCATTAAACAACTCCCCATTCCTCCCTCCCCCAACCCCCTGACGACCATCCTTCTGCCTTCTGTCTCTATGGATTTGTCCATTCTAAGTGGAAGGAATAGTCTATCTCGTACAAGTGAAATCCTACAGTATTTGTCTTTCTGTGTCTGGCTTATTTCACTTGGCATGATGTCCTCCAGGTTCATCTGTATTGTAGCGTGCGTCAGAATTTCCTTCCTTTCTGAGATGGAATAATATTCCACTCTATGAATATGTCGCATTTTGTTTATCCATTTGTCTGTCGGTGAACACATGGGTTGCTTCTGCCTTTTGGCTACTGTGAATAATGCATTCACGAACATGGGTGTACAAACATCTCTTCAAGATGCTGCTTTCAATTTTGGGGGGTGTATGCCCAGAAGTAGAATTGCTGAATCATACGGTAGTTCTATATTTAATTTTGGGGGGATCTACCATACTATTTTCTAGAGCGAGGAGTTGGGATTTTAAACTAAGTGAAACTGCAAGGCCATTTGAGGGTTTTGAGCAGGTGAGTAACATGATTTTATTTAAGGGTTTTGAGCAGATGAATAACATGATTTTATTTAGATTTTTAAACCATCCCTCTGGCTTGGTAACATATAGGATGGATCGTGGGAGCAAGAGTGACTTCAGGGAGACCACTGCAGCTAGAAGGTCATCATGAGACCCTGGAAAGAGCGGAGGGAACATAGAGACGAGGAGATGTAAGCAACCATCAGATGGGATAGAATAGGGGTGCAGGCAGGAGAGGTTGGGGAGGGGCCACTGAAGAGGCCTGAGTCCCTGGGTGTATGGTGACATCATTCACAGAATCAGAGAAAAGCAAGGGATATAAAATATCTTTAAATAGTTCACAAAAGGTATCAAAGCCCTGCCCAACCTCTTCCTCCTTTCCCATGTCCTCTCCATCTCTAATTTTTTTTTACAGTCCTAAATTTCCATTTAACCTTCATTCTCTCAGGTTCCGTCTGCCTCCTCAAGAACAGAAAGTGACTCATCAAGAGGTCCCCCACAGGACCAAGACACTACTGGAGCATGCAGGCTTGTTCTTTCGGCATGCAGGCTGGCAGGAAGTCAGACTGCATCTCCAAGCAGAGGCCTGAAAATTGGCCAATCGGCCATCCACAGTTGTCAGCAGATCCCAGGGCTCAGGGGACCGCCCGAGATCCGGGCATCCCCGGCCGGGCTCCAGGCAGACAGTGACCCTGTCCACAGGTTCGGCCTCTTCTCAAAGAGTCTCCAGGAGTTTTGTTCTTCCTGCTGGTCTTCTTGTCCTTGCCATATTTATGGATAAAGGATGGCTTTGGGGAGGCTGAGATTGGTCTTTAAGCATTCAGCTAATATTTACTAAGCACCTATTGTGTTCTCAGCAACGTGTGGATATAAGGGATACAAACACTGATCAGACATGGATCTTGCTCTTGAAGAACTTTCAGGACAGACCTCAGTTGGCAACCTGAGGGGCCGAGTGCAGTGGCTCACGCCTGTAATCCCAGCATTTTGGGAGGCTGAGGCAAGAGGATCACTTGAGGTCAGGAGTTCGAGACGAGCCTGACCAACGTGGCAAAACCCCATCTCTACCAAAAGTACAAAAATTAGCCAGGCATGGTGGTGGGTGCCTGTAATCCCATCTACTTGGGGGGCTGAGGCAGGAGAATCACTTGAACCTGGGAGGCAGAGGCTGCAGTGAGCCGAGATTGCACCACTGCACTCCAGCCTGGGCAACAGAGTGAGACTCCATCTCAAAAAACAAACAAACAAAAAATTGGCAATCTGAGGCCACCCAAGGTTAAATACCATATGGTAAAGAGAAAGAGACTGTTGCGGACTGATGTCTGTTAGCAAAAGAGAGTGGGACTCATGCTGACCTGCACGGAAAAACCCAATTTGGGCAGAGAGGAGAGGAGAAGATGCACCAGGCAGGGGAGAGTGCTTCATTACAGGCACAGAGGCGGGAAGCAGTAGAGCCAGTGAGCAGGATACAGGAAGCAGGGTGGAAGGGCCTCTGGGAGGCTGAGATGACACCCAGCTGTGAGGAAATGAGGGTCTCAGAGAGGAGCAAGAAGGAGAAACTAACATCACCATGATGTGCTGGGCATCATGCCAGAAGTGTCATAGCTGTTACCTCACTGGAGAACTCACAGTCACCTGCAAAGAGTGAGATTGAGGTTATCACCCCCATTTCACAGATGTGCAAGTCAGGCTTAGTTACAACTAAAAGTTTTTTTGAGTAAGACTGCCAGAGATAGGACCTGGGGTCCAACTGCTGAGAGAGATGAGGAAGCAACTGTTACTCTCTTGGACCCAGACCTCCTCTCTCTGTGTTGTTGTTTGTTGTTGTTGTTGTTGTTATTGTTTTGTTATTGTCCCTGGGTGTTTTGAGTTTCATTTGTTTGCTTGTTGGTTGGCTGGTGTGCGTGTGCGTGTGCGTGTGCGTGTGCATGTGTGTGTGTGTACGCACGCATGAGCAGGAAAAGAGAGGATCTGTTTTGCTTTGCTATGCTTCTTGCCTTAAAGCTGTGCTATAAAATGAGGACACTTCTCTCCTAGGACCACAGCATGAGAGGAGGAAGTGTGTGGTCCTCTCCAGTAGACTGCACCAACTGTCCCAATTCTTCACCCTTTCCTATCCTCAAAGTCACCATGAGACTTGGTAGTTTGCACCAGGAGAGGCAGAGCATCCATCCCTGTCCTGGGTCTGTCCAGATTGGCGATGTGACTTGTCTTGGCCAGTGGGAAGGGGGCAGAAGGGACCGTGAGCTTCAGCTCCCCCCAGGCCTCCAGAAGCACTGCATGTTTCCACTTTCACCACTGCTAAGAGAAGGATATTCTCAGAGTTGTCTGCTGGCCCCAGAAGACTGAAAGCTGGGAGCTGGCTGGGGAAGACCTGAACCCCAGCTATAGCTGGGAAGCCAGTCCAGCCTAGATCAGCAGCATTCTGAAATATCCCCTGGTTGCAAACCACTGTTTTATCCCAAATCCCTCATTTATCAACAGATGCATGTGAAACCCAGACTGGAGAAATGATCTGCTAGAGCCTTACAACCAGTTAGAAATTGGGTCTCCTGATTTCTAATCCACAGCTTTTTCACCATCCCACCCTATCTCATCAAATGAATTCCCTGCAGGCTGCAAGAAAAGAAAGGAAATATGAGATGCCAACCAAGTAAGTAATTAAGCAGAATAAAAAAGCATGAAAGCAAGATTTAACCTGGATAATCCCTCCATAATTTAGAGTTGATCCGTCTAAACGAGTTCCTGTTGATTTCCCAGGAGGCCCTTTCTTCTTCCGCTGAAGTCACTGGGAGCATCAGAGCTGAATCCATTAACCCTATCATCTTTCAAGGTGTCCGTCTTTTGTACCTAAGAAATGTGGCCGATGTTTTTCATTTTTGAATTTGTGTTTTATTAGTAGGCTCTATGGTACTCAAAAATAACTGTTTTTTCCCCAAGTGACTTTGCATGTTTTTCTCTGCTTCACACAGATTTGAGTCCGCCTCAACATTGCCTTAGTAATATCATTATCTATAAATACTGCTGTCATTCAAAAATTCTTATAATCATGGCATAGTAGGACTGGAAAAGACCTCAGAGATCCAGTTCCAACACCATCATTTTGCAAAGAAAAGACACTGAGGCACAAGGAAGGTAATTGATCTTCCCCCAGTCACAGAGCTAGTTACCGGCAGAGCAATCAGTACTATGAGTGAGATTTGCAGAACCATGCTAGAAATACAAAATAAGCTCAAGTGTCTAATGGAGTCACTGAAAATGGGTCACTCCATATTTGCTTTGGGTTTTGTTTGTTTGTTTGTTTGTTTGTTTGTTTGAGATAGAGTCTCACTCTATCGCCCAGGCTGGAGTGCAGTGGTGTGACCTCGGCTCACTGCAGCCTCTGCCTCCTGGGTTCAAGTGATTCCCCTGCCTCAGCCTCTCAAGTAGTTGAGATTACAGGCGCCCGCCACTATGCCCAGCTATTTTTTGTATTTTTATTTATTTATTTATTTAGGAGACGGAGTCTCGCTCTGTCGCCCAGGCTGGAGTGCAGTGGCGTGATCTCGGCTCACTGCAAGCTCCGCCTCCCAGGTTCACGCCATTCTCCTACCTCAGCCTCCCAAGTAGCTGGGACTACAGGTGCCCGCCACCACGCCTGGCTAATTTTTTTGTATTTTCAGTAGAGAGGGGCTTTCACTGTGTTAGCCAGGATGGTCTCGATCTCCTGAACTCGTGGTCCGCCCGCCTCAGCCTCCCAAAGTGCTGGGATTACAGGCGTGAGCCACCATGCCTGGCCTGATTTTCATAATTTTGGTAGCAACAGGTTTTCACCATGTTGGCCAGGCTGGTCTCGAATTCCTGACCTCAGGTTATTCACCCGCCTCAGCTTCACAAAGTGCTAGGATTACAGGTGTGAGCCACCACACCCGGCCCCTTATTTGTTAAGATGCCCGATGCCCGGACTCATGCCCCAAGTCTGGGCAGAGGTTGAATAACAAAACAAAATGGCCCTGCCTAGGAAGAAACTGAGACCTCCCTGAAGAGCCAGCAGGTTGCCAGGGCTACTGGCACTTCAGACGCTAGCCTAACCACAGGATGGCTGAGCACACATACCCCTTCCCTCAGACGTGGAAGCCAAGCACCGCTGGAAGGGCGAGGGCACTGCTGATGACGTGCTGGAGCCAGCCTGTGCCAACAACTCAGAACCAAAAGCTTCATTTTGTGTGCCAGTTGTTAAAGTGTTGAGAGCTTGAAACCATGGTGGATGTATTTAGACCACGGGGTGCTGTCCCTCCATCAGGAAGTCATAGCCTGCCCTAAAATTAAGAAGAGCCTTCCCCACAGACAGGGATACTCAGAGGGGGGAAAACAGAATTAGCAAGGAAAAAAGAGCTCCTACCCAGATCCTTGGCAGCAAAAGCCCCATGTGCTGTGTTCCTGTAGATGAGTACCTGACTCACATGTGCCTAATGTGATCTCTACAAACTGCTTCTCTAAGTCTTCTGCCTAAAATCCCAGTATCCTGATTATTGTTGCCCACACCAGTCCCCTGTTTTCAGCCCTGGACCGCCTAACATTGTGTCCTACGAGTCCACAGATTGGCTGAGGGCAACAGCAAGGAAACCAACCTGTTTTCTCCTTTCCTAACCTGAGCTGAAAAAATCAACAGCTCGGCCAGGTGCAGTGGCTCATGCCTGTAATCCTAGCACTTTGGGAGGCTGAGGCGGGTGGATCACTTGAGATCAGCAGTTCGAGGCCAGCCTGGCCAATATGGTGAGATTTTCCCCCCCATCTCTACTAAAAATACAATAATTAGGCATGGTGGTGCGAGCCTGTGGTCCCAGCTACTCGGGAGGCTGAGGCTGGAGAATCATTTGAACCTGGGGAGTGGAGGTTGCAGTGGGCCAAGACTGTACCACTGCACTCTAGCCTGGGCAAGAGAGTGAGACTCTGTCTCAAAAAAAAAAAAAAAAAAAAAAAAAGTTAACAGCTGCATCCCAGGAACTGAGAGCTCCAGGGCTCCAGCTAACTCATGAGGAAATAGAACTATAACTATCCAAGGGCCACTGTGGATCCAGGCCCATCGCCTTTCCATGGAGAAAGGGTCCAGTGTTTACCGGAAAACACATGTGCAGGAACTGCTGCCCTGACCCAGAAAAGCAAGATTCTGACAAAGGACACCACTGTGTGATCAGTTTATGGGAGTCACACGACCTTCAGTGGGTCAGGTTTTCCCGTCCATACCAAGCCACCTCTGCAGAACCAACTGCACAAACAAAGACGCCAACTAGGCACTGCAGTGGCTACAGCAGAGCCTTGGTCTGTCCTGGATGAGGGCCCACACCTGCCCTCGAGGACCAGTTCCAGGAATGAGGACCTCAGCGACCCATGTGGCATGGGCTGGCCTAAGGCAAGGGCTTTGCAATTTTACTGTCTGATCTCTTAGTAATACATCTTTCATTTAGGCAGAAAGCCATTCTGGCACAAGCCTTCAAATTCTGGCCTTGTCTAAAGGATTTTCCTCTTTATCTTTTCCACCTATGGAAGGCAGAGCCACTGCAGTGGCATTCAATCAGCCCCCAGCTGACTGTATTTAAAAATAAATCTCAGACGGATAGCAAAAGTAAACAGAAGTGGGGAAATTGCCCACCTTGCTTATGTAGCCCCAATGCCTAGAAAGTGTCGGGTACAGAATAGCACTGAATAAATATTCGTCAAGACTTCAAAATGAGTAAAAGAATTGATTTTTTAATGAAGGTATCTATATCACCCTGCATAGAACCAAAAGTAAAAACAATAAAGTCTAAAGACTGGCAGATTTGTTTACCTAGACATTTAAAACTTCTGTACATTAAAGATACGATAAAATAGAAATACACGATAAATGGAAAAATATCTGTAACATATGACCAAAGGTTTACGTCTTATAATATATAAAGAGCTCATCCAAATCAATATGGAAAAGATAAACATTCTAATAAAAATAAAGGCAATTCACAGAAAAACAAGTGGCCAATACATATAAAAATTGTCCAATGTCATTTAAAAAGGTATTTTTCACATCAGAAAATTTACAAAGTTTAAAAATAATGAAATAATGAAATACCCACTGTTAGCAGAGTTGTGAAGAATGAATATTATCATACTCTGCTAGCGGGAAAGTAAATTAGTGTAAATCTTCAGGAAAGTGTTTTTGAAATAATATCAAAAGCTTTTAAATGTATATGCCTTTTGATGCAGAAATAGCACTAATAGAATTTATCCCCAGGCAGTCTTCTGAGATATTTGCAAAGATGCTGAACAAAGTTGCTCATCGTGGCATTATTTATAACAACAAAATTTATAAGCAAACTCAAGTTCCAACAATAGGGAGAGATTTTTAAAAATAAATTATGGATTCCCAGATAATGAAATACTTTGCGGCCACAAAAACCAGGTGTTGAAAAAATCTTCAACGTTGGAAAATGTTCAAAATATATTGCACAGAGAGGGGAGAGCAGTCTATAAATTAGTACTTTCACAAATCCATTAAAAAAATACACACAGGGTACATGGAAAAAATATCAACAGTTGCTATCTGTGAATAGAGAAACTATAGACGATTTGCCTTTTTTACGTTTTGCAAATTTTCACCAAGAACATGTGTCTGTCTTTCATCTGGAAGAAGCACAGTTCAGTGTGCAGGCCTTGGTTTAATTTTTGGTTCCACGATTTATCAGCCACGTGACTTAAGACAAAATATCTACTTTCTCTGCACCTCCTTTTCACCATCTGTTTAAAAAAGGACTCTGGTACTATCTCCCAGAATTCAATAAAATAATCTTTGTGAAGTGCTTAGCACAATTCCTGGTACATAGTAAACGTCTAGTAAATGTTAGCTACTGCTATTAGAGAAAATGAATAGTAACTATTATTTAAAAAGAGAAATGAGTATTTTGAGATTTGGCCTTGGCCTCTACGGGGGTCTAATAGAGTCTGCCTGACTGCCTGTCCAGTGGAAAGGCCAGCTCTGTCCAAGGGGAGAAGCAGCCCCTCAGGTCGGAGGCCCCCCACTGAGCCACTGGACAAGAGCGCCTACTTTGCACCTCCCAATCCCCTGCTAATGTTCTCGCTCCTGAGTCCACAATGCTATCTCAGAAAAAAAAAAACTTTAACTTCAAAACCCTCCTGAGTATCCCAGTCAGGACAAAGCTTGGTCTGTTGATGTAGAAGTGACAGAGGGTCACACTCTGCCCTCAAGTTCCGGGACTCACAGAAACCAGGAGTCTATAAATGAGCATTGGGAAGCAAAAAGAGGCGATCGTTGTCTTTGAGGTGACTCCCATTTTGTGAAGTCTGGAAGCCACACCTGCATGACATCTCAGAACTCTGAGGCCCTTCCTCCCAGAGACGGTGCCCACCAGTCCTGAGCCGCCTGGAAGGGCCTCCCTGCAGAGAACGACCCACGCCGGGCTGGAGGCTGAAAAGCCCCGCTGCAGCAAGAGCGCTCTATGCCCGTTCCCAGGGCCAAGAGTCTTTCCCAGCCTCCTAGTATGGGGCCCAGGCGGCCTGCATCCCGTCCTGAACGCTGACTTTGGTCTCCTGGCTTGGCAGCTGTTTGTCCACGTGTGCTCCCTTATTAAGCTGGCTCCCAGGGCTTAATGGTGAGAGGCTTCCTCCAACCCTGCACAGTGCCATTCCTCTCAGCACAGGGCAACTCAGTGGCCTCTGAGCCCCCTCTCCCCCTACGGGTCACAGAGACACGGAAGTCTTCTGTGGATCTTAGCTTACAGCCCCCACTGTAGCACACTGTCCAATGGCTGTGACATCACGTGCCCGGCTGCACCCGTGAATCCTGGCTGCAACGTCCGTGCTGTGGAGCCCACAGGACACAGCGTGTCCAGGAGGGACCTGAGAGGTGAGGGTCACAACCCTGTGGCTGACCTACACCCCCTACATTTGGCTATGTCTTGAATCTGGTACAATGAGACAATGTCCTAGAGTAGCCCTGCCTGTTAAGGTCTATTTGGCAGGAAGGAGGGATGGCTTTCAAGATCACACAGATGAAAATCATGATGATGTGGGTTCACATGGCCTTCCCCTCCCTGCTGAGGTCCTGATTCTCCTTGTGCGGAGGGAGAACTATATCTCCACAGTGATAATCAATCCTCTTGATGCTAATTGCCAACCCAGTCAGGGACTCCATCTGACCACAGGATTCACCGAACCCATCCTACAATCTGGACCCATCCCCTGCCTTAGAGTCAGGTGAGGGACTCATGGACAATAGGCAACCTGGTGGAAAGAATATAAACTTGAGAGTCAGACCCAGCTGGTACATCATCCACCCCTTTCCAGCTGTGTAATCCTGGCCAAGCCCCTTACCCCTTACAAGACCCAGTTTCTGTATCTGTGGAATGAAGAATAATCATCCCCACCACACAGGGTTGTGGTGAGGTCTAAATAAGATAATGAATATAAAGTACATGAGACCTGGTGAGAGGTCAATCAGTGACAGTCATTATTATCGTTAACCACATTTTCTATCTCCACAGCCATTTCTAGCGCACAGGGATGCTGCACACTCAACAATAAACGCCAAGGGGAGAGTCAGTGACAGTATTTTGAGTGTTCATCCCATTTTCCTCTGTGTCCTTCACCTACTGCCCTGCCAGGCATATTGTAGAGAGCAGAACCTTAAATATTTGTTGAAGGAATAATTTAATGAATGACATTTGGTCTCTGAAATGTACCTTCTGTATTTTATCATTTCATGAATGATGTATTATTTCGTGACCTTTTGGATTTTCATTTAATCATGCATCTAGATTAAATCCTGATTTATTTCCATGACCCTGAACGGTGTAGCTCTTTTCCTCCATATTATCCTGCTTATCTGGATATGAGGTCTACACCAAGTGTATCCCTTTGTGTAATCAACCACCCCAAAAGTATATGACTTAAAACAACAAAAATCTCTTTATTTCTTCCAGTCTTCTCAGCTGACTAGGCAGTTCTGCTGGTCTCACTTGGACTCACTCATTTGGTTGCAGTCAGACAACAGCTGAAATGACTGGCCCAAAATGGCCTCAGCCCCAGCTGTCAGCTGGACCTCTCTCTCGTCCTAGAGGAGTCCAGCCCAGGCTTCATTCCGTGACAGCAGGGGTGAGCCAAGAAGCCAAAGTCAGAAGCTGAAAGACCTCTGGAGTCTAGGCTTGAAACTAGCTCAGCGTCCCTTCTGCCACTTTCATGGGTCAAGAGAAGTCCCAAGACCAGTACAATTGTTTCTTAGTCGGGGAGGACTTCGGAGGGAAGAACAGACTCTACCCATTGATGGAAAGAGCTTCAAAATATTTTGGTCCAGTTTTCAAACCAGTTAAAGTAAAAGAAACATACATGTAACTGAGCCCATGTAGCTCTGGGGGGAAAAATGCATCCTGACTTGGACCTACAAAAAGTCAAGAATATCCAACACTGGAAAATACTTTTTCTCCAAACTAGGATGTTTCAAGGCCATTCAGGGTTGTCTGAAACTTCCTCTCCCCGGTGACTTCATTTACTGTCATTATTTCAATGCCATCTATATGCTAATGACCCTCAAATTTATACCTCTGGCTCAGCTTCTGACTCACAGATTCAACTCTTGATTTTCCTCCCCAAATCTCTCCATCCGTAGTCTTTCCAACCCCAGTAAAGAGACTCCTCAGCCACCCGAGTGTTCAGGCCACAAGTCTAGTTTGTCCTCAGTTGCTCTCTTTCCTTCACCTCCCGCTTTCCATCCATCAACAAATCCTGTCAGCTCTACCCCCAGGCCACCTCTCCCCATCTCCACTGCTGCATCAGTTTCTAAGTTTGTTGTAACAAACTACCACAAACCAGGCAGCTAAAAACAACAGAAATGTATTGTCACATAGTTCTAGAGGACAGAAGGACAAAATCAAGGCAGAGCCACGTTCTCTCCATAACCCGCAAGGTGGAACTCTTCCTTGTCTCTTCCCAGCTTCTGGTGGTGGCCTTGGTGGCTCTTGGCTTACAGTTGCATCACTTCCTTCTCTGCCTCAGTCATCATAAGGTGTTCTCCCCAGGGGTCTCTGTATCTGGGTCCAAATTTCCCTCTGCTTATAAGGACACAAGTCACATTACATTAGGCCCATGCTAATCCAGTATGACCTCATCTTAACTTACATCTGTAAAGGACCTAGTTGTGTTGTTGTTGTTACCCAGGCTGAAGTGCAGTGGCATGATCTCAACTCACTGCAACCTCCACCTCCAGTGTTCAAGCAATTCTCCTGCCTCAGCCTCCTGAGTAGCTGGAATTATAGACATACACCACCATGCTCCGCTAATTTTTGTATTTTTTTTAGCAGAGACGGGGTTTTCCCATGAGCTTGAACTCCTGAGCTCAAGCGATCCACCCACCTTGGCCTTCCAAAGTGCTAAGATTACAGACCTGAGCCACAGAGCCCAGCCTAAAGGTCCTGTTTCTGAATAAGGTCACATTCACAGGTACCAGGGGTCAGGGCTTCAACATATATTTTTGGAGGGTAACAACTACTGAAATCTAGTCCAACCCAACATCATCGATTACTGCAATCTTCTCTTTTACTAGTCTCCCTGTTCCACTCTTGACCCCTCCTACAACAAAATCTTAGCACAAAATCTGAACTCCTTACTTGGCATTCAAAGCCCAAAGCTGTGATGCTCACAGCCTCTCCCAACCTAAATCCCTACTGCCCTCCTCCTCACCTTCATGCCACAGCCAGCCACGTGGAGCTCCTCTCCATCTCTGACAAGCTAGGGACCATCCAAGTAAGGGCCTTTTCACTAGTAGCTCCCTGTGCCTGGAATGCCACCCCCAAGATTCAAATGACCCACTCTTCTTGTCATTCAACCATAGGCTTAGACATCTCCTCTTCGGAAATCTTCCCAGAGATCTTCTCACACCTTTCCTAATTTGATTCCTTACATGGCACTTAGAACCATGTGACTGATTGATTGCCTTTCACCCTCAGTAGGATATGAACAGGGACTGTGCCTCCATCACTGCTCTATTCTCTGCACCAAGAATAGTGCCTGGCACACAATGAATGCTCAATAAATATTTGTTGAATAAATAAACTGCTTCTTGATTGTCAAGTCCAATAGGCATTTTTCAATCTTTGTCCTGCAGAACCTATTGCATTTGACAGGAGCAATCACTCCCTCTTCTTGAAACTCTTGACCATCTCCTCCCAACCCTGTCCAATCTCCATGCCATGGTTTCCTGGCTCCCTTAACTATAACTTCCCTGCCTGCTTTGCACACTCCTCTTCTTCTGTCTGTGCCTTTAATGTCCATAAACCTTGGGGTTCTGTTTTAGGTCCTTGTGGTAGACAGAATAATGCTCCTCTAAAGATGTTCACATCCTAATCGCTGGAACCTGTGAGTATGTTACCTTGCATGGTTGAGGATCTGTGATGGGGAAATAATCTTGAATTATCTAGGTAGGCTCAATGTAATCTCAAAAGTCCTTATAAAAGAGAGGCAAGAAGGGTAAAGTTGGAGAAGATGATGGACAATAGAAACAGTGGTTGGTGTGATATGGGGCCATGAGCCAAGGAACGTGGGCAGCCTCTGGAAGCTGAAAAAGGCAGGGAATGGGCTCTCCCCTAGAGCCTCCAGAAGGGACATAGCTCTGCTCACACCCTGATTTTAGCCCCCTAGGACCCGTTTCAGCCTTTGGACCTCTGGTACTAAAAGATGATACATTTGTGTTGTTTTAAGCCATTAGGTTTGTGGCAGTTTGTTACAGCAGCACAGAAACCTAACGCTGTTCTCTTCTTCTCCCCTGTACATGTTCTCTTTGGGCAACTTTACCTTCATCCCTAGCTTCATTCCCTTAGAGATATGTCCACCCATAGAAATAAGTGGATATTTCTCTCTAAAGTTCAGACTTCTACATCCAACAGCTTGTTTAACATCTTTAACTGGATGTCCTGTGGGTACCCCAAACTCAGTACACCCTCAGCTCAATCCCTCTCCCACTCCCCCACAACCTGTCTGTCTTGCTGTGTTCTCTGTCTCAGCCGATGGCAGCATGCTGTGCCCATTCTCCCACGTGGGGCTCCTTAGGGACTTTCTTTCCTTCTCCCCAATGTGCAATTAATCTCCAAGTCCTGCTCTTTAGATTGCATACGCTCACCCCTCCTCTCCATTGCTTCCATCACACCCCTCTTCATAGCTTGCCTTGATTTCCACAATAGCCTTCCCTCTGGCCACCAGCCTCCATCTTTGAACTCCTAGAGTCCATCCTCCATGTGGCATTTTTCTTTTTAAACTGCAAAAATCTTAACACATCCCTCCTTTCATAGATTCCTCTGAGATAAAAGTCAAGTTGCTAAACATGGCTTACAAGGCTCTCCTCGCCTGCCTCCCACCCCTACCACCCAGCCTCACCACCACCCAGCCTCACCTCCTCTGCACCACAGCCCGTGCTTCCACTACCCCAAATGCACTCCTCTATTAGAACACGGGAGGGAAAGAGGGAGGGAGGGAAAGAGGGAGGGAGGGAAGAAGGGAAGGAGGAAGGGAGGGAGGGAAGAGGGTAGGGATGGAGGGAGGGAGGTAGGGAGGGGAAAGAAAAAAGGTTGGTTTTACTACCAATCTTTCCTTCACTCACTATGCTTCTCCAAAACCCTCATTTGACTAATCCCCAATTCAAGGGGAGTAGCAGTACCCCTCCATATAAGACACCTGCACATGTAGATATCCACTCTTACACATTCTCATTACTCAAGACAAGCAGAAATGCAAAATCATGCTCCAAGATGCAAATGCATGTAATCGTCATTCCCTTAGAGATATGTCCACCTATAGAAATACAGAGATACAGAAGACACAGACAGATGCTGATTCAGCTGCAAGCACCTTCCCTAACTAACCTTAAAATCCTCGTACACAGACACAGCCTGAAGACACAAACCTCCACACTTTTGCGGCTTAGGGAGCAGGAGAAGGGATGGGAACAGATGGTAGAAGGATTATGGGTGAATGGGAGAAAGAAGAATGACCATGGAAGAGCCAACGGGGATATATTCATTCACCAACATTCCCTAAGCCCCAGTGACAGGCCAAATGCCATGCTGCTAAACAATAAGGTTATGAAGATCCTTGGTAGTACTGATAATAACAGTAATAGCAGCCAATGATAGTGGTTGTTATATACTAGAGACTAAGTGTTGTGCTTATGCTAACTCCTTTAATCCACATGGTAATCTCATGATAGATACTGTAATTATCCTCTATACATACATGATGTAACAAGGTGCAGGAAAGTGCACTAAAAAGTGGCAGAACTTGGATTCCTACCCAGGCTGTCAGAGTCCAGGGTCTGTGCTGTTATGCACCTTGCATACAAGACCCTGCCCAAGAGTAATTCACAGGCCACTAGACACTCATATGCTGAAGTTGGGGATTGGATATATTCTTCCCCTATGAAAGCAGCATGGAATAGAAGGAAGTAACAGGTCCTTGGGGGATGGACACCAGTTGTAAAGTCAGGTGGACCTGCACCCGATCCTAGCTCTGCCGCTCACTGTGGAAACCTTAGCAAATTACTTCACCTCTCTGAGTGTCAGTTTCCTCATCTGTAAGTGAGGGTATTAACACATACTTTGCTGAGTTTTATTAGGATTAAATGGATATAGGATATAAAAGTATTGAACACAGTGCTCAGCATACAGTAAGCACTCAACAAATAAGAAATCCCTTCCCCTTGTTACTCCAAAAAATAGTTACCCTTCAGCTCCCTGAACCTAATGCTTTCCAGAAGCATCACACGAACAATTGCAAACTACAGCCCTCTGGCATGTATAGTGTTTGGCCAGCAAAGTATTTTAGAAGGCTTAGTAGCTGGGCAGGAGCCCTAATTTAGGCCACAAGACAAGCAGTTCAGCACCTAGCAGCTCTTGCAACTACAGATGGCCACCCCCAGCCCCTGAAGGCATTTCAGTTCTCAACTCCTGCATCAGCATCAAGGGGGTCTAAAACTATCTGCTTCAGATCTATGGAATCAGACTTGTCCAGGGAGGGGCCCTGTACTCTGCTGGTGAAATTCTTGCACACGCTCATGTGTGAGAGCCACTGAGTTAAAGAATACAAGAGACACTTTGTGTTTTCCAGCAAGATGCCTGGCTCGGGGGTGAATGCACTGAGCCACAATGCTGCCAGGTTTGGATGCTTCTTTTATAGGAGACAGGAAATAAACAGAGGCCATCTTTCTGTTCCTAGAAAGAAGGAGCCCTCTTAAAATAGAGTTTCCAGGAACTTTTCCAGGAGAAGTCACTGGGTCTTCCTTGTTCAGATTTCAGAAGCCAGAAAAGCTAGGCACAGCAGGGTTAACTCTACCAGGCCTGGGCCATGAGGGAAAAGGTGGATCTGAGGCTGAAGAAAGCAGTTCCTGGAGGACAGAACCCCTGCCTGGAGTGGCAGAGTCAGGAGGCAAACAGTCCTGTTCAATCCCTCCTCAGGAGCCAGGGACCGACCGAGGGCAGTAGCACAGCCCAAGGCCTGAGGGAGCAGAGCCAAGGGGCAAACGAGGGTCCACCAGGCCTAGTAGGACGTAGGTATTTATGCTGCACAAGAACAAAGCTTTGAGTCAGGCCTGGGGCAAGTCTTGCCCACTGACTCAGTATGCAACCAAAAGTGACCTTAGAATAATTTCCTCAGAAAAGTAATTATGCCAGAGCTAAAGGTCAGATAGCAACCAAAGACTCCAACATCATACTCAGCATTTCCCCTCAACCTAGAGTTAGGATGACGTGACTATCCTCCCCAGCCAACTTGGAGCGCCTGCAGCTTCAGCCACCCTGAGCCTGGTCAGTGAAAACAGGCAACAAAAGTGCTGTGGGTCAATTGACAATTCAGCCTCGGGTCTGGCTTGCAGGGTCCAGTCCTGGCATTGTGCCCTTCACTTTTGCTCCCACCTTGAACTGCATGTCTGGGAAATGAGCTCCTACCTCCTTTGTGCCCAAATCTCTGAGCCCAGCTTACACTACCTCTGCCCCCATCCTTAAATGAAGGACTATTCCTGAGTCCCTTGCCTGAATTTAGAGTCCTGCTCTCAGCAAGCCAGTATCCTTTAGAAACACTTCCGACCCCCAGTGCTCAGGCCTCCCAGCATCGTCTGTGTCTGGTCTTGGCACTGTAAGGAGAGTGCCCCAGCAGCCCCATCCAGCCCTCTGTGCTCTACCATGTCACATCTCTAGCTTTGTTCCAAAACGTTACCTTCAACAGAGAAAAAAATAATTCGCACATTTATTGCACCTCTATTTGTACTTCTTTGCTCTCAGCTATTCTTTTTATTTTATTTTTGGCATAAGAAAAAACTTGTGTCTTTGTTATACCTACCAGCAAATAAAATAAAATAAATACCAGCCAGATATCTCACCTACAGAAAGCAATACTCAGCTAGAATTCACAGATACCTTTTCTGATCATAAAGCTTAATTAACAAGTTGTGGAAGCCCTAACCAGAGCCATCAGGAAAGAGAAAGAAATAAAAGGCATCCAAATAGGAAAAGAAGTCAATTTGTCTTTACTGATATATGATTCTATACCTAGAAAATCCTAAAGATTCTGCCAAAGGCTCCTGGAACTGCTAAACAACTGTAGGAAACTTTCAGGATACAAAATCAATGTATAAAAATCCACGTCATTTCTAGACACCAATAACGTTCAAGCTGAGAGCCAAATCAAGAACATAATCCCATTTACAATAGCTGCAAAAATAAAATTTTTAAAAATCTAGGAATACATCTAACCAAGGAGATGAAAGATCTCTACAAGGAGAACTATAAAACACTGCTGAAAGAAATCATAGATGACACAAATGGAAAAACATTACATGCTCATGAACTGGAAGAATCAATATTGTTAAAATGGCCATACTTCCTAAAGCAATCTATAGATTCAATGCTATTCCATTCCTATCAAGGCACCAAAGTCATTTTTCACAGAACTAGAAAAAAACTATTATTCATATGGACCAAAAACAAAGTCTGAATAGCCAAAGCAATCCTAAGCAAAAGAACAAAGCCAGAGGCATCACATTACCTGACTTTTAACTATATTATAAGCCTACAGCAACCAAAACAGCATGGTACTAGTACAAAATCAGACACTTAGACCAAGGGAACAGAATAGAGAAACCAGAAATAGAGCCACACACCTACAACCATCTGATCTTTGACAAAGTCAACAAAAATAAGCAATGGGGAAAGGATTCCTGGTTCAATAAGTGGTGCTGCAATAGCTGGCTAGCCATAGGCAGAAAAATAAAACTGGACCCCTACCTTTCACCATATACAAAAAAATTACCTCAATATAGATGAAAGATTTAAATGTAAGACTTCAAATTATGAAAATTCTAGAAGAAAACCCAGAAAACACCATTCTGGACATCGGCCTTGGGAAAGAATTTATGACTAAGTCCTCAAAAGCAATTGCTACAAAAACAAATATTCACAAGTGGGACCTAATTAAACTAAAAAGCTTCTGCACAGCAAAAGAAACTATCAACGGTGTAAACAACCTACAGAATGGAAGAATATTCGCAAACTATGCATCCAACAAAGATCTAATATCCAAAATCTATAAGGAGCTTAATTCATCGAGCAAAAAATAAATAATCCCATTTAAAAATAGGCAAAAAACATAAACAGACACTTCTCAAAAAGAGACATACAAGTAGTCAACAAACAAACATAAAAAATGCTCCACATTACTCATCATCAGAGAAATGCAAATCAAAACCACAATGAGATACTATCTCACACCACTCAGAATGGCTATTATTAAAAAGTCAAAAAGCAACAGATGCTGGAGAGGCTGCAAAGAAAAAGGAATACTTATACACTATTGGTGGGAATATAAATTAGTTCAGCCACTGTGGAAAGCAACTTGAAGATTTCTCAAAGAACTTAAAAGAGAGCTACCATTTGACATAGCAATCCCATTACTGGGTATACATCCAAATGAAAATAAACCGTTCGGCTAGGGATGGTGGCTCACGCCTGTAATCCCAGCACTTTGGGAGGCCAAGGCGGGTAGATCATGAGATCAGGAGATCGAGACCATCCTGGCTAACACGGTGAAACCCCGTCTCTACTAAAAATATAAAAAATCAGCCGGGCATGGTGGCAGGCACCTGTAGTCCCAGCTACTTGGGAGGCTGATGCAGGAGAATGGCATGAACCTGGGAGGCAGAGCTTGCAGTGAGAGAGAATGCACCACTGCACTCCAGCCTGGGCAACAGAGTGAGACTCTGTCTCAAAAAAAAAAAAAAAAAAAAAGAGAAAATAAATTCTTCTACCAAAATATACATGCACTCATATGTTCCTCACAGCACTATTCAAAATAGCAAGACATGGAATCAGCCCAGGTGCCCAACAGCAGTGGACTGAATGAAGAAAATGTGGTACATATGTGCCATGGAATACTATGCAGCCATGAAAAGAATGAAATCATGACTTTTGCAGCAACATGGATACAGCTGGGGGCCATTATCATAAGCAAATTAATGTAGGAATAGAAAATCAAACACTGCATGTTATCGCTTATAAGTAGATGCTAAACATTGGGTACTCCTGGACATAAGGATGGCAACAATAGACATTGGAGGCAGGGTAGAATAATTACTGGATACTATGCTTAGTAACTGAGTGACAGGATCAATCATACCCCAAACCTTAGAATCACACAATACGCCCAGGTAACAAACCTGCACATGTACCCCCTGAATCTAAAATAGAAGTTGAAATTATTTTTTTAAGTTACCTAGAGAATTAGAATATAAACATCAACACAATTAGTGAACTTGTAAGTACTGTATACACAAAGGGAATCCTCAATTTCATACATTCAGCTTTTTTTAATCAGTCTAACTTTTCTTTAATACTTTATGCACTGAAACACGTAAAGTTTAAACCATGGCTCATATGTTAAGATTGGGCATTAATTTCATCAGGTGTTGAATGAACATTGCAAGTTCTCTCATGAAAGTTCTGCTTCCTGGACAGGTTTCATTCATTCCTTCCCTCAACAACTGTTTCTTGAGGGCCAGCTATGTGTGAGGCACTGTGGGTGAAACATGGCACCTGAACTCATGGAGTTGACAATATATGTGGGGAGACAGGCAATAAATAGGAAAGCAAACAAATCATAATGTACTGTATAATTTAAGCTATGGATGAAAGAATCAGGGTACTATAATAAAAAATAAATGAGGAACATACCAGTAGCAATGGGCATACCTGGCACCCAGATCTCGGTTTCTAAGGCCATTCAATAAAAGGAACCAGGGTTCCTTGGAAAAATGACTGATTCCAAGACTGGCACAGGAAAAACACAAGATGATTCTGGAGTATCTTGTACTGCCAGAAAGTAAGAAGATGAAAAAAAAAAATTGATGGGGCAAGGTCAAAGAAATGCAGGAACCATCTGGAAGAGTTACCAAAGACCAAGGTTGGAACAACTGGAGCAACAAAATAAGCAAGGTAGTACTGAATTATAACCTAAAGTATAAAATAAATATTCACGAGTTGATACTGATATGAATAAATGATTGAATATATTAATAAATGGAGAAGAAATAAATTTCTTATGCAGAAAAATACCAAACAATTTATATAGATACTGCATCCTAAAGGAGGGGAAGTATAACTCCCAACTCCTTAGGATGGGCTGTGTCTAGTGACTTCCTTCCAAAGAGTACAGCAGGAAAAGAAGGAAAAATAAATAACTTCACAGTAGAAAAATCTGACAAACACTACCTCATTCAGGTGATCAAAATCAATGTCAACATTCATAAATCACATTTATAACAGGCACCCTTGATACAGTGAGATGAAAATGGCACTTTGCCTCTGTGGTCTTCCTCTCAAATACCCATAACTCAGTCTAATTATGAGCAAAACATCAGACAAGTTCCAGTAGAGGAGCATCCGACAATATCCCTGACCAGTACTCCTCAAAACCATCAAAGTCACCAAAAACAAATTCTGAGAAACTGTCAAAGCCAAGAGGAGCCCAAGGATATATAAGAAATAAATCTAATATGGAGTCCTGGATGGGATCCTGGAACAGAAAAAGGACATCTGGTAAAAACTAAGCAAATGTGAATAAACTATGAACTTTCATTAACACTGATATATCAACATTGGCTAATCAATGGAAAGAAATGCACCACACTAATGTAAGATGTTAATAATAGGAGGAACTATGGGCAGGATCTATAAGAACTCTGTACTGTCTGCTCAGTTTTTCTGTAAATATAAAACTGTTGTAAAAAATAAAGTCTATTAGTAAAAATAAGTATGTAAATGGAGAGATGAGTCTAATTTAAACAGAGTGTTCTAAGAAAGCTTCACTGAGGAGTTAACTTTAAGCCTGCACTTGAAGGTCTGGGTCCTGTAAGGAGAGGAGAAAGAATGTTCAAAGCTTCAGAAACAGTTTATGCAAAGGCCCTGTGGCAGGAAGGACCTTGGCAGATCTGAGGAATGGAGAGAATGTCCAGATGCCTGAAGTGCCATGAACAAGAGGTGGAGTAGAGGGAAATAAGACTGGGGAGTATGCAAGAGCCAGACCACTCAAGACCTTGATGCTACAGCAAGAAGAACCTCTGGCAGGGCACAGTGGCTCATGCCTGCAATCCCAGCACTTTGGGAGGCTGAAGTGGGCAGATGATCTGAGGTCAGGAGTTCAAGACCAGCCTGGCCAACATGGTGAAACTCCATCTCTACTAAAAATACAAAAATTAGCTAGGTGTGATGGCAGCCACCTGTAATCCCAGCTACTTGGGAGGCTGAGGCAGGAGAATCGCTTGAACCCAAAAGGCAGAGGTTGCAGTGAGCCAAGATCACACCACTGCTCTCCAACCTGGGCAACAAGAGTGAGACTCTGTGTAAAAAAAAAAAAAAAAAAAGAACCTCCTTCTAAGTTCACCAAGATGTAACAGGAGTTTAGTTTCTCAGTACAGCCATCTTATTTAGCAGAACAATGTTTGTGCAACTATGGAAATTGCAATCATTCATTTCATAAAAGCAAATGGGGGCTCAAGTGTGGCAGCTCATCCTTGTAATCCAGCACTTCAGGAGGCCAAGGCAGACGATCGTTTGAGCCCAGAAGTTCAAGACCAGCCTGGCCAACATGGCAAAACCTTGTCTCTACAAAAAATTAGGCAGGTATGGTGGCATGTACCTGTAGTCCCAGCTACTCAGGAGATGAGGTAGGAAGATCTCTTGAGCCCGGAAAGTTGAGGCTGCTGTGAGCTGTGATTATGTCACTGAACTCCAGCTTGGGTGACAGTGAGACTCTGCCTAAAAAAATTTTTTTAAAGTGAATAGGAAATGAAATACTGAAGATAAAAATTGGAAGTCTCGTAAACACATTTAAGCAAAGATGGAAACCATTAGGCAGGCTGAAAATGTAAAAAGGTGAAACCAAACTCATCTTCGCATATTCATTGTATTTCAGTTGACTGTGTGATTAATGGCGAAAGAAAAGAATAAAACTTAAAAATATCTTTAAAATGTTGAGGTGATTTCATTGAAGATTATGTCTGAAAGATACAGTTTAACTTTGGTGTTCATAATTTTTTATATCTCTGAGAAAAAAAACCCTCTGGAAAACATGTAAGTCATTTTTGTACATGATTTTAGGAATAAAAAGGAAGTGGGGAACAACTTCTACACTTTCAACCTATAAGTCTTATCTTTAACAGCTTGACTAAATTTTGAAACAGATTTTTTTTTCAGTGCCTTCCCTACTGCTTCCCAAGTCCAGCATTAAGTCCACATTCACCTCCCAAAACATGAGATGATTAAACTCCCCATCCATATCCACACACACCTCCACCCCCACCCTTAGAAGGCAAGGTCCTGGGATGAACCCACCTGGGTCATATTTTCTCTTCTGGGGTCTTGTTTCCCCAGACCTTTCAAAGGAACTGGCAATAGAATCTGTTAAACTAATTCTCCATAAGGACCCATATGGCTCTCCCTTAAAATTTTGAATTTTAAAAGAGATCTCGTGAAAATAAGAGCACCTTAAGCCAAGAAACAAATCTTTACTAATATACATTTTAGGAGTTCTGCCAATCTGGTGGGAGATACATTTTGTAGAATGGAAACTCATAGCAACCCCCTTCCATCATACAACATGGACAACTAAATACTGTGTCATCTCAGAAGTTCCGTTTTATTATTAATAACTTCAGTGTATTTTCTCTATTTCCATATCCTTCAAACAATTTTTTTCATTGATACATAATAATTGTACATATTTATGTGGTACCTGTGATATTTGATATATGCATACAATGTGTATGATCACATGGGAGTATTTAGGATATCTATCACCTTAAACAATTATTATTTCCTTGTATTGGAAATATTCAAAATCTTCTCTTCTGTTTTGAAATATACAATAAATTATGGTTAACTATAGTCACCCTATTATATTTTCAAACACTAGAACTTAGCCAGCCTCTCTTCATGCCCCACACATACCCTTCCCAGTCTCTGGTAACTATCATTCTACTCTCAACCTCCATCAGATCAACTTTTTTAGCTCTCACATATGAGAACATGTGATATTTGTCTTCCTGTGGCTGGCTTATTTTGCCTAACATAATGACCTTCGGTTCCATCAATATTGCTGAAAATGACAGGATTTCATTTTCTTTGATGGCTGAATAGTATTTCATTGCATATATATGCCACATTTTCTTTATCCATTCATCTGTTGATGGACACGTCACTTGATTCCGTATCTTGGCTATTGTAAACAGTGCTGCAATACACATAGGGATGCAGGTATCCCTTTGATATACTGATTTCTTTTCTTTTGAACAAATACCCACTAGTTGGATTGCTGGATCATATAGTAGTTCTATTTTAAGTTTTTTTAAAAACCTCCATACTGTTTTCCATAACGACCACATTAATTTACATTCTCACCAACAGCATATAAGAATTCCCTTTTCTCCACATCCCCCACACCCAGCATTTGTTTTTGTTTTTGTTTTTGTTTTTGTTTTTGTTTTTTTCTTTTTCATGATAGCCATTCTAACTGGGGTGAGACAATATTTCACTGTGGCTTTGATTTGCATTTCCCTGATGATTAGTGGTGTTGAGCATATTTTCATATACATGTTGACCATTTATTTGTATGTCTTCTTTTGAGAAATGTGTATTCCCATCCTTTGCCCGCTTTTTGTTTTTTTAGAGATGGGTCTCACTCTGTCACCAAGGCTGGAGTACAGTGGTGCAATTATAGCTCATTGCAGCCTTGAACTCCTGGGCTCAAGCAATCCTCTCGCCTCAGCCTCCCAAGTAGCTGGGATTATATGCATCAGTCACTGTGCCCTGCTTGCCCACTTTTTAATGGGATTGGGCTTTTTGTTTTGTTTTTCTGTTGAGTTGTTTGAGTTCCTTATATATTCTGGATATTAATCCCTTGCTGATTAATTGTTTGCAATTCTTTTCTCCCATTCTACAGGTTGTCTCTTCACAGCATTGTTTCCTTTTCTGTGCAGAAGCTTTTTAGTTTAATATAGTTCTATCAGTCTATTTTCGGTTTTGTTTTGTTGCATATGCTTTTGAAGTCTTAGCCATAAAATCTTTGCCTGGACCAATTCCTGAAGCATTTCCCCTATGTTTTCATCTAGTAGTTTTATAGTTTTAGCCTTATGTCTTTAATCCATTTTCAGTTGATTTTTGTATATAGTGAGACATAGGGGTCCTGTTTCATTCTTCTGCATGTCTATCCAATTTTCCCAACACCATTGATTGAAGAGCAAGTCCTTTCCCCAATGTAGGTTCTTGTCAACTTTGTTGAAGATCAATTGGCTGTAAATATGTGGCTTTATTTCTGAGTTCTCTGTTCTGTTACATTGGTCTATATGTCTGTTTCTATACCAACACCAAGCTGTTTTGGTTACTATAGTTTTGTAGTATATTTTGAAGAGAGGTAGTATGAAGCCTCCAGCTTTGGTTCTTTTTGCTCAGTATTGCTTTAGCTATTTGGGGTCTTTTGTGGTTCCATATGAATTCTAGGACATCTCCTTTTTCATTTCTGATTTTATTTATGTGGGTCTTCGCTTCCTTTTCCTTGGTTAGTCTAGCTAGCAGTTTATCCATTTTATTTATCTTTTCAAAAAAAAAAAAAACCTTTCATTTCACTGATCCTCTGTATTTTTTTAGTCTCTCTTTCACTTAGGTATTTATTTCCTTTTACTAATTTGGGGTTTGGTTTATTCCTGCTTTTCTAGTTTCCTGAGGTGTGTCATTAGGTTATTTGAAATCATTCCACTTTTTTGATATAGGTATTTATTGCTATGAGCTTCCCTCTTAGAACAGCTTTTGCTGTAACCCATAGGTTTGGGTATGCTGTGTTTCAATTTTCATTTGTTTCAAGATTTTTTTTAACTTCCTTCTTAATATATTCACTGGTCCAATGGTTGTTCAGGGACATGCTGTTTAATTTCCATACATTTGTACAGTTTCTAAAGTTCCTCTTGTTATTGATTTCTACTTTTATTCCATGGTGATCTGAGAAGATACTTGATATGATTTTGAGTTTTTAAAATTTATTGAGACTTGGTTTGTGGCCTAAAATACAGCCTATACTGAAGAATGCTCTATGTACTGATGAGAATAATGTGTATTCAGCAGTTATTAGATAAAATGTTCTGTAAATGTCTGTTACATCTATTTGGTCTAAAGTCCAATTTAAGTCCAATGTTTCCTTGTTGATTTTCTGTCTAGATGATCTATCCAATGCTGACAGTGTGGTGTTCAAGTCTCCTACTGTGATTGTATTGAGGCCTCTCTCTCCCTTTAAATTTAATAATATTTGCTTTATATATTTGGGTGCACCAGTGTTGAGTGCATATATATTTAAACTTGTTATATCCTCTTGCTGAATTGATCCCTTCATTATTATATAATGACCTTCTTTGTCTCTTTTTCACATTTTGACCTAAAGTCTGTTTTATCTTATGTAAGTATAACTACTACTCTTGCTTTTAATTTCTGTTTGCATGTGTATTAGTCCATTTTCATGCTGCTGATAAGGACATACCTGAGACTGGCAATTTACAAAAGAAACAGGTTTATTGGACTTACAGTTCCACATGGCTGGGGAGGCCTCATAATCATGGTGGAAGGCAAGAAGGAGCAGGTCACATCTTATGTGGATGCCAGCAGGCACAAAGAGAGCTTGTGCACAGAAACTCCCATTTTTAAAACCATCAGATCTCATGAGACCCATTCACTATCACAAGAACAGCATGGGAAAGACCTGATCCCATGATTCCACTGGGTCCCTCCCACAACACATGGGACTTATGGGAGCTACAAGATGAGATTTGGGTGGGGACACAGAACCAAACCATATCAGCATGGAATCTCTTTTTCCATCCCTCCACTTTTAGTCTATATGTGTCTTTACAGGTGAAGTGAGTTTCTTGTAAGCAGCATATACTTATGTCATTTTTTAAATCCATTCAGTCAGTGTGTATCTTCTAAGTGAGATATTTAATTCATATTATTGATAGGTGAGTACTGTCATTATTGTTCATTGTTTTCTGGTTGTTTTGTATATTCTTTGTTCCTTTCTTTCTCTCTTCTTGTTTATCATTGCAGTTTGGTGGTTTTTTGTATTGGTAACATTTAACTCCTTTCTCTTTCCCATTTATGTGTCTGCTCTACCACCTGCTTTCATACTTTTGTGTGTTTGCATGATGGTAGATATTGTTCTTTCATTTCCAGATGTAGGACTCCCTTAAGCAGTTATTGTAAGGTCAGTCTAGTGGTGATGAATTTCCTCAGTTTTTGCTTGTCTGGGAAAGACCTTATTTCTCCTTAATTTTTGAAAGTTAACTTTACTAGATTTAGTATTCTTAGCTGATGGCTTTTCTTTTTTTTTTTTCCCCACTTTCTGTACATTGTTGTGTTGGGTTTTTATGTTTTTGTTGTTTTATTTTATTTTGTTTTATTCAAGTCAGTCTCACTCTGTTGCCTAGGCTGAAGTGCAGTGGCATGAGCTCACTGCAGCCTCAAACTTTTAGGTTCAAGCGATCCTCCCACCTCAGCTTCCCAAGTAGCTGGGACTACAGGCATGCACCAACATGTCCACCT
This sequence comes from Chlorocebus sabaeus, assembly GCF_047675955.1. Lineage (NCBI taxonomy): Eukaryota > Metazoa > Chordata > Mammalia > Primates > Cercopithecidae > Chlorocebus > Chlorocebus sabaeus. Next base: position 114,188,953 of record NC_132924.1, on the reverse strand, counting down.
AATGTTTTTACTTTTTGTACAAATGGGGTCTTGTTACATTACCCTGAATAGTCTCAAACTCCTGCCCTTAAGCAATCATCCCACCTCAGCCTCTCAAAACACTAGGATTATAGGCATGAGCCATTACACCCACCTCTTTCAACATTTTGAATATATCATCCATTCTCTCTTGGCCTCTAAGGTTTCTGTTGAGAAATCTTTTGTTAGTCTGATGGGAACTCTCTTACACATAACTTAATACTTTCCTCTTGCTATTTTTCAGAATTCTTTGTCTTTGACTTTTAGCAGTTTGACCACAATGTGCCTTGGAGAAGATCTTCTTGGGTTGAATCTATTTGAGAATTTTTGAATTTCCATGTACCTGGTTGTCTATATCTCTTGCAAGACTTGGAAAGTTTTCAGCTATCATTTTGTTAAATGGGTTTTCTATGCCTTTGCCTATCTCTTCTCTGAAACTTTTAAAATTCAAATGTTTGGTTGCTTTATGACATCGCATACGGAATGTAGGCTTCCTTTATTCTTTTATTTTCATTTTTTAAGTCTGACTGGGTTATTTCAAAAGAACTGTCTTCATGAACAGAAAATCTTTCTTCTGCTTGATTTAGTCTATTATCAAAGCTCTCAATCGTATATTTTATCTCATTCATTGAATTATTCAGTTATGGGATGCCTGTTTGGTTTTTTATGGTAAGTATATCTTTGTTGAGTTTCTCATTCAGATCATGAATTGTTTTCCTGATTTCTTTGTATTGTTTATCTGTGTTCTCTTGTATCTTATTGAGTTTCTTTAATGTCATTATTTTGAATTCTTTTTCAGGCATTTCTTAGTTTTTCTTTTCATTAGAATCTGTTGCTGAACAATTATTGTATTCTTTTATAGGTGTCATATCTTTTTGCTTTTTCATGTTTCTTGTGTCCTTACATTAATATCTGCACATCTAGTGTAACAGTTGCTTCTTTTAATCAATTTTATGAATTGGCATAGGGAAATATTTTTTTCTATAGATATATCTGTAATGTTATTTGGGTAGGATACTTTGACTTTGATTTTGGGTGGGTGCAGTAGTGTAGGGTCTGTATGATTTCTTTAGCTATAATCAGCATCGGAGGTGTCCATGAATTCCTCAGTGGTTTAGGCTGCAGTTGTTAGTGGAGGCTATGGCAAGTCTCTGTGGGAGACAGGGATGCCAGGCAGACTGGTCATCAGACACCGGTGGTGGTGGCAGTGAACTGAAATTGTCAGTCCTTGGATCCCCAGGTGGTGTATGCAGGCACTGGTGGTAGCAAGTTCAGGCAAGTGGATCCTTGGGCCTCCAGGCAGCTTGCTTGGGTGTCTATAGTAGCAATGGTGGCTTGAGTGTGTAGGAGGGTCATCAGGCCCCTAGGTAGCAAGCATGGTATTGGTGGTGGTGGTAGCTTTAGCCAGCCAACCCTCAGGCCCCCAAGTGGCACATGTGGGCACCAGCAGTGGCAGTGGCAGGCTGGGCAGACCAGTCCCCAGGCCCCCAGGTGGCACGTGCAGGTGGGTATCAGAGGCTATTTCCAGACCCTATCACCAAGCCATATTACATTTTGTTTTTAAGGAAAAATTCAAATATTAACTTTGCCACTGCCAGAAACTCCTAATAAATACATTGCTAAATGTTGATTAAAGCGTAACATGTTTACTTTCATAGTTTTAAATGTATTCATTAAACAAATATTTATTATGTGCCAGCACTGATCTGAAAGCTTGGAATATAATGATGATCAAATCAAACAAGGTTCCCAGTCTTGAAAAGCTTATTTTCTAGTTAAATTTGGTTACAGCCAAAAATCCAACCGAAAATGGTAGTCTGCCCTTAGAAGCCCAATAGGAACTTAGGACTTATGACCTGCTGAACAAAGACAGGGAAAGGTAGGAGAAATTAATAGTCTTATTTTCTTGAGCAGAGAACACAGAATCCACAGTGAGTTTCAGAGTGAAGGAAATCCTCAGCCTCAGCACTCAAAACAAAGGCCTAGGGCTATGAATAAAGGTTCAAAGTCTATGGTGAGAAAGAAAGAGGAGTGAAATTATATAAAAGCAAATGTTGGGGCAAATGAGTGCTTGTTCAAACAGAACTGCATACTCATGACCATATTAACATGGTAACAATACTAAATGCTGGTAAAGCTGCAAAACAACTGCAACTTTCTTATGTTGTTGGTGGGTGTATAAAACAGTTCAACCACTTTTGAGGACTGCCAGTTTCTTATAAAGCTAAAACATGCACTTACCAAATAATCCCACTTATAGGAATTTACCCAAGAGAAATGAAAGTCTGTCCACAAAAAGACTCGTACAAAAATGTTCATAGCAAATGTATTCAAAATAGCCCAAAACTAGAAACTACGCAAATGTCCATCAACAAGATTGTAAACAAACTGTGAGATATTCATACCATGAGGATACTACTCAGCAATAAAAATAAACAGAACAAGGTGAATCTCAAAACCCTGTGATACGTAAAAGAAGCCAGTCAGACAAAGAACACGTAGTGTATGTTTTCAATTATACGTAACCATAAATGGGCAAAACTAATCTGTACTGAAAGAAGTCAGATTTGTGATTGGTTGGGGCTGGGAGGAAGTAGAGAATTGATGAGAGAACATATGGGCTGATAGACACATTCTGCATCTTGTTTTGGGTGATAGTTATACTCAGCTGGCAACACATATGAAACAGAACACTTAAGATCTGGACATTTTATTGTATGTTAATGAAGACTCAATTAAAAAAAATTAAGCTGCTTAGTATAAGATTACCAATAAAGAGCACACAAAAATACCAGCAAACAACTGAGTTGAGAGAGCTGCTCTCTTTTAAGAATATACAAAGATTTGGTGGCTACCCTTGGCATTCTAGGTCAGTAATATCAGGTTGGGTAGACTGGTCCAAGAGAGTTTTGCAGCAAATGCCTTCTGGGATTCAAAAACAACTTGGTCACAAATAATCTTTTAGAAAATAGCTCTCTTGTAAAAAAGCAGATTTACTGAGAGTCTACCAGGGCCGGGCAAGGAACTGAGTGCCTGGGAATTCAACCCTAAAACTGATGAGTTCCTGTTCTAACAGGGAATGAAATGGCAGCAGTGGGAGAGGGTCAGCTATAAAATAAACAAAAAAGTTAATTAGATAATTTCAGATGCTGACTGATCACATACTCAGTTTGTACTTAAAAGGTCGTCTTGCTTTTAAGTTTTTCTAATTAAGGTGTGAAGTTAGAATGCAGAATGGTATAGCACTAAAAAGCACGCATGGGCTATGGTGATAGAGCATTTAGTTAATTGCTTAGTATAATTCCTGGAATATATTAAGCTTTCAATAAGTCTCAGTTATTGTTATTATTATTATCATTATTATTTGCCTCCTCTCCCTCCTCTCTTATAAGAAAAACATAAACTGTGAGAATATATGTGCAATTAAAGATATGAACAAAAATATTCATAAAAGTTTCATTCATAATAGCCAAAACTGGAAACTACCCAAACAGTAGAATGGATAAATAAATTGTGGTATAGTCGTATAATGGAATAGTTCCTTGCAATAAAAAGAACAAACTGCTGTTACACAGCAATTAACCACTTGGATGACTCTCACGATATAATATTGAGTGAAAGAAGGCAGACATAAAAGATCACATATTATACAATTACATTTATCTTGAGGACTAAGCACTGATTTTTCTTATCTTGCCCAAATTCCTATCTAAGGAGTCTGGGAGTCATGCCCTACAAACCATAAATTCTCATCAGATGGGTTTTATTTAACCATATATGGTGACTTACTTTCCAATGTGACTTGCATAATGTTATGTGACAAAGAAGAAAATCTAAATATTTTACCCCAAAACATGTTTCTTTGCCATATTTTGAAATGACCCTGCAAAGCCGTTCTTAGTGGAGGAAAATTTGCATCTTTAAAGAATCTCTATTAATATAGCTAAATCTTTTTCTTTCAGGCCCTCCAAATCCTAAAGAAATTAACTGAGAGTCTAGCACCTTTTAAAGGCATGAGTACGAATCTGAATAGGAAACATCTGTCATCTATTGTCTTTAAGGGCAGCCACTATGAGACTTGAAACTTCAAAAGAACCTTGGTCTCCATAATCTTTTGTCTTAATCTGAACATTTCCTTTCTATTGATCCCAGGTCTTTAGAAAACCTCAACAAATTGTCAACTGGAAAATAGTTATAGCCTGGAAGCCACCCCGCCCCCTACCCTTTGAATTATCCCGCCTTTCTGGATCAAACCAATGTATTTCCCAAACGTATTTGATTGATGTCCCATGTCTCCCTAAAATGTGGAAAATCAAGTTGCACCTTAACCACCCCGGGCACATGTTCTCAGGACCTCCTGAGGGCTATGTCATGGGCCAAGGTCACTCATATTTGGCTCAGAATAAATCTCTTCAAATAATTTTAAGAGTTTGACTCTTTTCATCAACAATATGAAGTTCAAGAATAGGCAAAACCAACCTCTGATAATAGAAGTCAGAGAGTGTTTATATTTATTTGGCAGGAGTTTTTGACTAGAAGGATCCATAAGGGAATGCCCTTGAGTGTTAGAAGCATTCTTTATCTTGATCTGAGTGCTGGTGACATGGGTGTATACATGTGTAAAGATTAATTGAGCTGTTCACTACAGAGCTGAGCACTTTCCTGTATGTAGCTTATACCTCAATTTAAAAATTTCTAAAGAATATAAGTGCAACTAAGCAAAATAAAGAAGTACCTATGGGAATATGAATATTTCTTATATAATATCTCAGATGTTTTCAGCTACTGGTGGCTGCAGTAAATGAGAATGCTGGACCTCCTCTATCATAAATAGTTCATTCATTCAATCCACATTTACTGAGCATCTCTCAGCTGCCAGGACCATGCCAGCTCCCCAAGACACGTGAATGAACGTGACAACACAATCCCTACCCTCAAGAGCATCCCTGAAATGGGCAGTCAGCCATGTAACCCACTATCTTGGGGCAACTGGTGGCAGCTTCTCTAAATGTGACCACAGGGTCTTGCAGGATTTCACTGACTTCTATAAGAGAAACCTTAGACTGTAATTTTTAATTTAGTAACTGAAACATCATGTATGGTAATCCATTTCTTCTGAGGAGTAATATGGGTAATATGTCTCCAATCATGGTGTTTAATTACAATTGACATTTCTAGGTCTTTCTTGATGGTGATGACAACATCCTCCTGGAAGGCTCCTTATTTCTGACAACAGCAGAGGAGAAGAGGCTAATTTTAGAGAACGTGGCCTGGCTTCTACCCTCCAGAGGAACATCCAACAGATGACTCTTTGTTCTCTCAGCAGGGGAAGTGATGTGGGAATCAGGAAACAATGTCTGACTTCAGCTCCTGCCTACCACCCTCATCATGGGCCCTGGAATTCTGGCCTCCAGATGGTTCAAGAGTTAACCCCATGCAGTATTAATGTATGAAACATGACAAACTGTGCTTTGTTCCCGGCATGAATTAACAATTTGTTTAACATATTTTGGAGCTTTTTTTTTTTCAAGGATGCAAGTTAATCGATTTTGCAGCCAAAATAGCCTGATGTGCTTGTTCACTGTAGAGAAGCATTTTTACAATGCTGAGTGGCAAAAATTAGGACACATAAGGTGCCCAGGGGCTGTTCTGCCTTGCCAAATAAGGCTGAAGACCAAAGAAGTTTGATAACTCCTTAACTATAAAGACACATTCAACCTCTGGAGAGAATAAGAAAGCAAGAGAAAAGGGACTTGGGAAGGCCAACAATTCCTCCTGAGGCCAAGCAAGCAATTATTCCTGACTTAATACTGACAAGACCAAAAAGCAGGCCCAATGGAACTGTATTCAGGTTCCAGATATGACCCGTAGGAAGGATGACCAGTTGTCCCAGTTTGCCTAGGATAGTCCCAGTTTACACCTGTTATCAATATTAATAGTGTCCCCTTTTATTCTCAAGAGTGTCCAAGTTTGTCTCAAACTTAACTTCTATGCTCACCTTATCTGTAAGGGGACAATAACTTATACAATCACCTTATCAATAAAGGAAGCAATAGCCAGTGAACTGGAATTCACAGAGCCTTTAGGAAAAGGGGACCAGATCCTCTTATACCCTGTGGTTCACTTTTGGGCCTGCTCAGAGAAGTGAGATCCCACAGCCAAGACTCTGAGAGGTAATATGGTGCAAAGGAACTGAACCTAAAATGTGAAATGCTTGTTCTACCAGCATGAAAGACCTCACACATAAAGAAGATTAGAAAACCTCTAAAGCAGCAAAGACCTCTCAGGGAGGCTAAAAGGGTTGACCACAAAGGGGAGAGGAGGCTGTACCCCACAGTGCTTGTGTTAATTCCCTAGGGCTGCCATAACAAACTTCCACAAACTGGGTGGCTACAAACACAGAAATCTACTCTCTCACAGTTCTGGAGGCCAGAAGCCCAAATCAAGGTGTCTGCAGAATTGACTCCTTCCAGAGGCTGTAGGGGAGAACCTATTCCATGCCTTTCTCCAGTTTCCGGTGATCCACCAGTAATACTTGTGCTCCAACATCCCAATCTCTGCCTACATATTCACGGGGCCCTCCCCTCTGTGTGTCTCTGTACCTCTGTGGCCTCTCTTCTTCTTATTGGGACACCTGTCTTTGGATTTAGGGCTCACCCCAAATCCAGGATGATCTCATCATGAAATCTTTAATTACATCTGCAAAGACTCTTTTACCAAGTAAGAGCACCTTCACAGGTTCTAGGGGTTAAGACGTGAACATAACTTTTTAGACATTCAGCCCACTATAAATGTGTATAAAACGTTCCCAGGTGAGTCAAAGTTTACCAAATATTCTTTTTAAAAACTCAAAAGGTCTATCCAAGCTAAATTTGGAGTAAGAAGAAGAAAAAGAGCTCGATCCCTTGCAGGAGAAAGGGGTTAAGTGAACCAAATGCCCAAGAGGTGGGAACACTATTTTATGGCCATTGTGTCCAAGTAGGAACAGCTGGACTGTTGGTCATGCCCACCTCTCACCTGCAAGGCTTTCCCTGGTATTCACTGCTGATGGCCTGGGAAGGTCAGCTATACACAGGGTCACACGGCTGAACGTGCTAGAGCTGCATCTGATGCAAATCCGCCTGACCCTACAGCCTCCACACTTTCCAACTTTTGGTCACCAAAAGTATCAGCTGCCCACTCCTCAACACACACACACACACATTGAAAAGATACCAAAGACGAGATAGGTAGCTTCAGTCTCAAAACTCCCCCAGGATTTTTCTAGACCAAGGTCTCACAGTGATTTTAACACCAAACACCATTTCAACTTAGCCCATCCATCAAGTGCCCGCGAATATAAACAAGACATAAAACAATAGAAAACTGAATTTAAACTTACTGTGTCATTATCTTCCAGGCATGTCATTCCCCTGATCAAAAAGCATCACTGATGGTCCATCGCTAAAGCAGTATTTTCCCAGTGGTTTTCCATTTACTAAGCAGGAACAAGGTGCAGAGTATCGGGCAAAGGAATAGAGAGGGTCGGGTTTGGGGGCAGCACTGCAGATTTCAATAGCACATCTCCCCTTCTACCCATTTTATATGATCGCCTTCCATGTAAAACTGCATCTTAAGAAAGGGTTCTGAGACTAAATGAATAAATGTAGGAAACCACAGATCTACAGCATCAAGACCTAGCTCAAATTACAAAGCTTTTCACAAACCAGTCCCTGCCCACCTCTCCTGCCCCATCTCCCATTCACCTCCCCCAGACCCCATCTCCACCACCCTCTATCCCAGCATGCCAGGACAGTGCTTGACTCATGCTATTCCTCAGCTTAGAATGTTCTTCCCAATCCCCTCCCCAACCTGCAAACCAAATGTCCTCTCAGAATCCTTTCCGCCATAATGTTTTCTACCTCCACCCCAATCCAAGATGGCCTCTCCTCTCTCGGAACTCCTACCATACCGACCATTTGATCACTCATTTCACACAATCTGGTCATCACTTGATAACTGTCTTGCTCTCTTCCTGCTAACTAGCAAAAAGCCTGTTAGGGAAGGGAGCTCTCAGCATTAAAGGCCAGTAGCATCCCTTAGCAGTCATTCAACAAAGTCCACCAACTGACAAAAGACAAGGTTACTTGAGGGTCCAGGAGAAATTCCAAAGCTGGGCTTTAATAGGTTAAGTACAACTTATATTCAGCTCATTCTTATTAATTTCCTGCACTTCCAGTGCCGAAAGAAATTTTCTAGCAAACTGACTTATTTTACCTGGAGGGTTGCAAATGCCAACTGTAATTAAAACCACAACATCATTTTCCAGTAGGTTTCAAATGGCTTGTGGCACTGGCCCTCACTTCTTTTTTTTTTTTTTTTTGAGACGGAGTCTCACTCTGTCACTCAGGCTGGAGTGCAGTGGCGCGATCTTGGCCCACCGCAACCTCCACCTCCTGGGTTCAAGTGATTCTCCTGCCTCAGCCTCCTAAGTAACTGGGATTACAGACGTGCACCACCACGCCCGGCTAATTTTTGTGTTTTTAGTAAAGATGGGGTTTCATCATGTTGGCCAGGCTGGTCTCAGACTCCTGACCTCATGATCCACCCGCCTCAGCCTCCCAAAGTGCTGGAATTACAGGCGTGAGCTACCACATCCGGCCCCGGGCTTCACTTCTTAACAAGCAGGGAGGAATCTGAGTTGTTTCAGTTTGGGGAGTTTTTATGTTGTTATTGTTATTATTGTTGTTGGCCAGATTTTATAACAGGCTTCTTCCTCCTGAGGTGATGTATGGCATATCTGTCTAAGCCAAAGCAAATTGAAATTAATTTTGCCTTGGGAATTTTTGTTAATGTCTTAACACTCCTTAAGCTAATTGGAGACACTTGAGAATGTCAACTAACAAAACTGAGGTTGAGATAGGAGAGAGATTGTCTGCTAAATCAAACACAGACATTCTCTTAGAAGCATTTTTTTTTAATTCCTTGGAAAAGAAACAACTAATTAACATCCCGATAGGGGGCCTCAGGTATTTCTTTTATCTTTGGTTAACTTCCAACAAACCAAAGTATAAAAAAGACAGCATAAAGGAGGACAGTAGGTAGCCCAGGTAATTCTGGAAGCTTCCTTATAATTTTGTCTTTTGACTCTGTTTGGTAAAACAATAATCTTGAAATTCTAGGGAGGAGGAAAGTGATGGGTAATGAGAAAGAAAACCACTGTGTAATCTTCTTTGAAAGGTTTTTATTTCACAGTGTATGTTTTGTTAGAAAAAATTAAAATATAATACTCATATCCCTACTTTGCTTATGTTGTAATTTCAAACATTTACAATGCATGCTTAGAATACCATATGTTAGGCATTGGAGTCAACAAATATTTATTATTATACATTCCTGGCACACTGCTAGGTGCTGGGGAAACAAAATAAATAAAATGTGACCAACTTTTTCACTTCCAGGAATGTGGACAAGTAGATACTCTGAAGAGGTCTCCAAAATAAGACAACCAGGAGTCCTGCCCTCACAGAGCTTACAGTCAAGGCAACCATGCTTGCCAATAGTAAAAGGAGGCAGAAGGAGACACAGGAAAAATCATCACTTCTTAATGTTTGATATTCATTACCAGATAGTCTAACCTGTGTCAATTGAGGCAAAAGTTCACATTTATTTGAAACTTTTTTTTTTTTTTTTTTTTTTTTTTGAGGCAGAGTCTTGCTCTGTCACCCAGGCTGGAGTACGGTGGCATGATCTCAGGTCACTGAAACCTCTGCCTCCCGGATTCAGGTATTCTCCTGCCTCAGCCTCCTGAGTAGCTGGGATTACAGGCCCACACCACCACGCCTGACTAATTTTTGTATTTTTAGTAGAGACGGGGTTTGGCCATGTTGGACAGGCTGGCCTCCAACTCCTAACCTCAGGTGATCTTCCCACCTTGGCCTCCCAAAGTACTGGGATTACAGGTGTGACCCACCACACCCAGCCTGTTTGAAACCTTTAAAAACAGAATGTTCAGGCCTGGGATGGTGTTTCACATCTGTAGTACCAGCACTTTGGGAGGCCGATGAGGGCAGACCGCTTAAGCCCAGAAGTTTGAGACCAGCCTGGGCAACATGGCAAAACCTTGTCTCCACAAAGAATACAAAAAAATAGCCAGGCATGGTGGTGTGTGCCTGTGGTCCCAGCTACTCAGGAGGCTGAGGTGGATGGATCATTTGAGCCCAGGAGGTCAAGGCTGCAGTGAGCCTAGATCATGCCACTGCACTGCAGCCTGGGCTACAGAGTAAGACTCTGTCTCAAAAAAAAAAAAAAAAAAAAAAAAAAAAAAAAAAACCTGTTTAATATGACTCTAAGAAAGGAGAAATAAGCAGTATGTCATCCTAGCACGTATATCAGCCAAGAGCTTCAGAGTATGTTCTAGTTCAAAGGGCTACAGCAATCTCTAGCTCCCCCACTACCAACGAAGGAAGCCAAGGCCCACTGAGGTCAAGGTCTGCCTGAGTTCACAGTGGTCACCAGTACAGACACCGGAATTAAACTCCATGTCCCTGGGTCTGAGGCAGGTGCACAGCCACTAACAGCTGCCATCTCCTCTGCATGATGCAGACACTTCAGCCTGTGAACTACTCCAGGAGCTTCAAGGAATGATGTGACAAGGAGGAGAGGAGGAGAAGACACTCTTGTTCCTGTTGTTTCCTACATATACTGCAGGACATGGAAAGCCATGCCGTCCTCAGAGAATCTTCATGATGACAGACAGTGACACCACTAGTCTTGGCACTGGGCCTGAAGCTATAAAAGGAGAGCCTCCCAGGCCACCTGAACACCCAGTCCATTAAAGCTCAATATTGTCTTTCCAGCCTTATCTGATTCCAAAAGTCTCTTTTCCCACAAGATGGGCATAATTTCTATTTTCCTGTGTATCCTTGATAGAGCATCAAGAGACAGGGAAAAGACAGGCTAAGGCAACATGCAGGACACTTAGAAGAGCCTTAAAGCAAGGGACGGCAATAAAAATAGTTAAAGGAGAAGAAGCAGAAGCAGCATCAGAATGTCAGGCATAACACAGAGTGTGGAACTGGACTGAAATTCAGACAGAGGCTCTTGGCTGACCACAACTGGCATTTCCAGCTTTGAGAATGTTTTTCTTCTTTTTCTGACCAGTAGCCTTGATCCGCCTGCAAGTGGGCAGGAAATAATGCTTGGCTATGGAAGCAAACAAGCTATAATGGTTATCTTTATAGCTATACAAACAAACACGCTATTATGGTTATCTTTCATTCAGAGCCTTCAGATTTACAAAGAAGTGGGAAAGAAAGAAGAAAAATAATGGGCAAGATGAAAAAGGAAAAAGCCCTTATCCATAATTTCCTCCCATACCATCATGATATTACAGTTCCTCCCATACCATATATAATATTACATTTGTGTAATCATCTTTAAAGTTAGGCCCACAGTCTCCACGCAGTTCATGGAGATGTCCCTGGACCCAGCGTTCATCTCCCATGATGCTGGTGGTCTTCCTCTGATAGAGGTGAATCACCATTCCTAGGACAGGATGGAATTTGTTTTGCAGAATCAACATCCCTTTGTTTCACAATCTTGTGTCCTTAAGACCCTCTAAGGCTGACAAGCATAAAATTCTTACATGTGACAGTCCTTGACAAAGATGCTACAATAATAGTCCATTGATAAATCCATTATCAATAACAATTCCCTAATCTACAGTGTCTGAATAGCCTGCATTAGACAGAACTAGCCTAGATTTTCGCTTTTTCCCCTTTTTGAAAAGTCTTTATAAAGTCTTTCCTCGAGGCATATTTTTTCTGCTGAGGTCTCTTCCTTCCTTTTTCCATTCCTTTTTTTCCTTTTCACTATTCTCTCTTCGCTTACCCAGCGAAAGTCTTATTTCTTTATTAAATGGAAGACCTTGAATATATTATGTTCCAGTTTTCCAGTGAAATATTCAGGCCATTTTCATTTATTTCTAATAATAATAGACTTCTAATTGGACAGAGCAAATCCAATAATACTTGGTTTTCTCCTCTCCTCATGAAATCTACCAATGGAAGGAAAGGGTTTAAGGGGGGGAAATGCCTGCAACCCACAAAGACAAAGAATGGGAAAGGAGACTTCAACAGATGAAAGATTTCAACAAATTTTTGGAAGGAAGAGAACAGGTACCTGACTGAAGAGAGCAAAGGAAGTTACAAGCTCAGCAAGTCAAAAAGGGGATGCTAAAAAGAAGAGAGATTCATCTCCAGAGACCCAAGGAAAGCCTAAGACAATGACACCACGTTCATGGGGAGGGAAAGATCAGGTCTCATAAAAAGAAACAATCTAAGAGTCATCACATCCCTCATTACCTAGAGATTTGTGCTTTCTTTTTTTTTTTTTTTTTTTTTGAGACGGAGTCTCGCTCTGTCGCCCAGGCTGGAGTGCAGTGGTGCGATCTCGGCTCACTGCAAGCTCCGCCTCCCGGGTTCACGCCATTCTCCTGCCTCAGCCTCCTGAGTAGCTGGGACTACAGGCGCCCACCACCGCGCCCGACTAATTTTTTGTATTTTTAGTAGAGACGGGGTTTCACCGTGGTGTCGATCTCCTGACCTTGTGATCCGCCCGCCTCGGCCTCCCAAAGTGCTGGGATTACAGGCGTGAGCCACCGCGCCCGGGAGATTTGTGCTTTCAAACTGACATAATTAATTTCAACTTAGAACTCTCTTCCCAATCAAACCATCAGGCAAGACTGAGAGAGTAAAAGCATTTTCAGGGAAACAAGGACTCAAAAATGCACACCCTTTTTAGAGAGGCTACTACAGGATGTACTACAGCAAAAAGAAGAAATAAACTAAGAAAAAAGAGACAGGGCACTCGTGGAAGAGGGGATTGAATCAGGAGTGTGATCAATTAAAGCCTAGGATAACTGAGATCACACTCCCAGCCTAAAGAGAAACTAACTCAAGCTGGAAGAAAGAGGGCTCTGCAAAGGGGAAATGGAACTTACAGAGTATCTGACATGTATGGGTGTTTGGAAAACAATACTGACAGGTATTTCACAGATCTACTATACTCTTTGGGAAGATTTAGCCATAGATAGATAAAAAGCTAAGCAAAAGATTTTAAAGGTGATTATTAACTCTAGGAAAACAAAACAACGTACAAGAATTAAACATCATCATAATACAATTTGGCTCGAAAGTAAATGATATTTACACAGTCATAATAATGTAAACTCTGACAAGGGATTTAACCAAAAATAGTGATACAGTAATATTAAGAAAATAAGAGGGAAGTGGGTGAAGGATGGGGTATAAGGACTATAATCCAATCAAGTATGCTAGAAAGTCATAATATGCAATGCTGCCCAAGAAATAGCAGAAGCAGTATATAATTATAATAAGTATTATTATTATTACTGTTATTGTTATTTAGAGACAGAGTCTTGCTCTGCCACCCAGTCTGGAGTGCAGTGGCACCGTCATGGCTCACTACAGCCTTGATCTCCTGGGCTCAAGTGATCCTCCCACCTCAGCCTCTGATCCCTGGACTAGCTGAAACTACAGGTACATGCCACCATATCCAGCTATTTTTTTTTTTTTTTTTAGAGATAGCGTCTTGCTATATTGCCCAGGCTAGTCTCCAACTCCTAGCCTCAAGGGATCCTCCCACCTCTGCCTCCCAAAGTATTGGGCTTATAGGAGTGAGACACTTCATCTAGCAAAATATATTATTTTTAAACATGGTGATATATGAGAAAATAACTAAAAACATCCAAAGTCATTGCCTCTAAAAAACTGGCTTAGGAAACAGAAGGCAGGGGACCGCTTTTTTCTTTAGGACACCTTTAGTCGTATTTTATTAGCACTGTTTGATTAAAAAGTATTAATGAAAATAAAACTAGATTTAAAAGCTTGTATCCTATTAATATATATTCTGAATTAACATTTTATAAAAGCTACAATTATCCTGTATAATCTTGCACAATTGTATAGTATTGTATTATGTTACTAAAAGCATTTTATTGAATAGAAACTTTCAAAATAGTCCATCATTTTTTAAAAAACTAACATGGATATGAATGCTATCCATTCATAAACAGATATATTTTCTCATCTAATCTTCACAACAACCTGGTAAATTGCATATTACCATTTCCTTCCTTCTGCAGATAAAAAGAAAGGAAGGTTGAACTTGCCCAAGGTCACAAGACTTCTAAAGGGAAGAGCTGAAACTCCATGCAGGGCTTCGGACTTCAGGTCCTCATGGCACACACTGTTGACATCATCGCCTTACTATTCTAAGCCAGATCCCTCAATGCTAAGTTGCCAAATTTTGCCTACAGATATGGAGAAAAACATTGCCCTTCCCAAAGCTATGGTTACAAGATACATCTCCACCTCACCTCACCCTCCCATTCCTGTCTAAGATCTGGCCACTGTCTCATTACAGTTGGACTACCTAGTAAAAGCAGACTATGCCTTGATGATAACACTTTTAATCCCATGGTGATGGCAGAGTTCTGCCCTGCTCCAGGCCTCCAAACACTAGGAGGAAGAGAGAGCCCACAAAGCCCTCTGAGGTCATCCTGCCTCACTGAGAGCTGCACCAGAGGGTATCCCATCCAAAGCCACGCTCACATTCCAGGGACCTCATCGCATTCTCTCAACCCACAAAACCCCACCTCCCTTCTCCAGACTTTCCTCCATCTCACCCTTACCCTCCCTATTTCTGAGGCTGAACCAAACACAAAAGACAGGGATTCCCCACTGAAGACAATTAACAAATATACCTGCAAAATACATCAAAGCATGTTCATAAAAATGTGCTGAGTGCCACCCTGAGGTGTAAGTGTTACACAGAACACAGACTTGAACCATCTCTATCTGTGTAGTGAGCAGTCGACATTAGGCAGAGAGAGTACACGTGCTGTAAAATCACACTAAGTCACTCTAGTCTAGGGAAGGGCAGTAGCCCACATCAGTGTTCTGCCCCCATCCTAAGGGCTCCTCAGGCCCTGCAGGCCCTCTTCATCTTATACTTGCCAGCCTATGCCTGACAGCTCCCTCTAGCCACTAGAGCTCACTGGGACCAAGTGAGACAGACCTGAAGTGCCAGGCAATTAATGCCCCCATCCCCAGTAGGCCTCAGCAAATGACTGAGGAGAATCAGTGAATAAATGGATAAATAGGCCAGCACCCTCATGGGTCAGCCTGAGTAACCTGAACCATTTTCTGCTCTGTCTCCCAGCAATCTCCAGTGGGGTGGAGCCCCAGGTGCCCCCAGCACTAACCTGCTCAACAGCTCAGCCTCTGCAGGCTTCCTTCCTCCCATGCCCCTTCCAGTCTTCCTCCTCCCTTGTTTCAGGACTTCTGGGAGAACTCAAACTAATACAAGGCCTGCCTGACTCAGCAAAATGTCTTAAGAGAGCCAAGCGAGCCAAATAATTATCCTCGGGGACCTGCTATACTAAATAGATAAGATTAACACATAATTAGCACATCTGGTTTTTTAAATGCAAAATAAACGTTGTTAGGAAGTAAGATTTTCTGAAGTGCCTTGAACAAGACCCTTCTGGTTTTGTTTACACTGTTGTTTCCTTCATACCATTTTTTCCGTACCCTTTCTTCTTTGCAAAGGCAAACTTCTTCTGACCACAAAGTCTTTCAAATAGGCAAATTAATCAGATCTGAAATAATGAGAGTTCTGGATCACTGATATATTTTCTACCCTAGTGTTGCCTCTTTAGCAAAGAGTCTTCAAAATTGTCAGCCATTCAGTCGTCCTACAATACTTGTACAGGACTCTAACGAGCAGGCCCAGAGTTTCCCCCTGGGGTCACAGATCCCTGATTTAACTAACATAATCACCATCACCATCAGTCACTATTGTATACCACTTACTATATGCTGGATGTTCTAAACACTTTACATATATTCACTCACTTCATCCTGCAAACTAGGCATTATTTATTATCCTCCCTATTGCACAGATAAAGAGACAGAGGCACAGAGTTTAAGTAACTTGTCTCATGTCACATAGGAAATGGAGAAGCTAAGATTGAAACCCAGCCACCTGAACCTAGACTCAGGGCTCTTCACAGGCTCTCACCTGTGGGCTCTGATTCCAAGAGCAAAGACAGAGAGGCAAGGCTTCCAAAAGAAATCCAATTTGAGTTGGAGGCCAACCTAAGTCTATGAATCAGACTTGAAAGAGAGGCTCTCGAAGAGCTGGGGCCACTGCGGGCACAGGAATGAGCCACAGACAGAAACATTTGCAGTGCTAATGGAGTCCCACCATCTGAACTTTACAACTAAGCTCCCTTCCACAGGAGTGTTTTACAACACAACAATTTCCCAAAATTGTATGAGGGATAGCAAATAATGTAACATTTCACAAATATTTTACTCCATCCACAGATGCCATAGAAGGGTCCCTTAACCCCCAAAAAAAGTCTCCAAGTTCAGGCATCACGCTACCTGACTTCAAATGATACTACAAAGCTACAGTAACCAAAACAGCATGGTACTGGTACCAAAACAGATATATAGACCAATGGAACACAACAGAAGTCTCAGAAATAATGCCACACATCTACAACCATCTGATCTTTGACAAACCTGACAAAAACAAGGGATGGAAAAAGGATTCCCTATTTAATAAACGGTATTGGGAAAACTGGCTAGCCTGATGCAGAAAACTGAAACTGGACCCCTTCCTTACACCTTATACAAAAATTAACTAAAGTTGGATTAAAGACTTAAATGCAAGACCTAAAACCATTTAAAAAAAAAAAAAAAAAAAAAAACTAGAAGAAAACCTAGGCAATACCATTCAGGACACAGGCATGGGCAAAGACTTCATGACTAAAACACCAAAAGCAATGGCAACAAATGCCAAAATTGACAAATGGGAACTAATTAAACTAAAGAGCTTCTGCACAACAAAAGGAACTATCATCAGAGTGAACAGAAAACCTACAGAATGGGAGAAAATTTTTACAATCTATCCACCTGAAAAAGGGCTAATATCTAGAATCTACAAAGAACTTAAACAGATTTACAAGAAGAAAAACAAACAACCCCATCAAAAAGTGGGCAAAGGATATGAACAGACACTTCTCAAAAGAAGACATTTATGTGGCCAACAAACATGAAAAAAAGCTCATCGTTACTGGTCATTAGAGAAATACAAATCAAAACCACAATGAGATACCATCTAATGCCAGTTAGAATGGCGATCATTAAAAAGTCAGGAAACAACAGATGCTGGAGAGGATGTAGAGAAATAGGAACACTTTCACACTGTGGGTGGGAGTGTAAATTAGTTCAACCATTGTGGAAGACAGTGTGGTGATTCCTCAAGGATCTAGAACCAGAAATACATTTGACCCAGCTATTCCATTACTGGGTATATATCCAAAGGATTATAAATAATTTTACTCTAAAGACACATGCATACATATGTTTATTTCAGCACTGTTTGCAATAGCGAAAACTTGGAACCGACCCAAATGTCCATCAATGATAGACTGAATTAAAAAAATATGGCACATATACACCATGGAATACTATGCAGCCATAAAAAAAGCATGAGTTCATGTCCTTTGCAGGGACACAGATGAAGCTGGAAACCATCATTCTCAGCAAACTAACACAGGAACAGAAAACTAAACACTGCATGTTCTCACACATAAGTGGGAATTGAACAAAGAGAACACATGGACACAGGGAGGGGAACATCACACACCAGAGCCTTCCAAGGAGTGGGGGCCTAGGGGAGGGATAGCATTAGGAGAAATACCTAGTGTAGATGACAGGTGGATGGGTGCAGCACACCGCCACGGCACATGTATACTTATGTAACAAACCTGCATGTTCTGCACATGTATCCCAGAACTTAAAGTATTTTAAAAAAAAAAAAAAAATCTCCAAGTTCATTGGAGAGTCAATTCATTGGAGATTCAGTTCATTGGAATTTAATAGTCAAAGAAATTGACTTCGGCCGGGCGCGGTGGCTCAAGCCTGTAATCCCAGCACTTTGGGAGGCCGAGACGGGCGGATCACGAGGTCAGGAGATCGAGACCATCCTGGCTAACACAGTGAAACCCCGTCTCTACTAAAAAAAAAAAAAAATACAAAAAATAGCCGGGCGAAGTGGCGGGCGCCTGTAGTCCCTGCGACTCGGGAGGCTGAGGCAGGAGAATGGCGCAAACCTGGGAGGTGGAGATTGCAGTGAGCTGAGATCCGGCCACTGCACTCCACTCCAGCCTGGGCGACAGCGTGAGACTCTGTCTCAAAAAAAAAAAAAAAAAAAAAAAAAGAAATTGACTTCAACTCCCTACATGAACCAAACATTTGAATCTAGCATCCCTCTTGGTCTCAGGAGATGCTGTTTGTACTCCTGAGTCCTCTTTCTCCCTTTCACCTCCATCTCTGAGCTTCCTTCCAGCGCCTCCTGGAAGGCCACAGGGCAGAGGGAAACGTTCTCTGCCATTCTGTGTCTGCACCCACCTTTGCTTTGGGCTTATGGCTGTGTTGGCACAAAGAACACCAAATTGTCTCTGGCTAATGAGAACAGACGCACCTCAATAGGTAAATAATGCATTCAGTCATGGCCAGCTGTTCAAACAAAGGTTTCTCAGTGGTTCAAAGAGAAAAGCAGGCGGCAGAATGAAGTCAGCGTGGGACGCACAAAACATTGAACTCGGAGCTGAAGCTGCCAGCGCCATACTCATTTGCCAAGAGCAATTTCATTTGAGTAAAAAACATCATCCATCACATTAAATTAATGTTGTTAATTTCCATTTTATTGGTTTTGTCATTTTATTTGTTTTTAATGTGTAAATCTCATTTGGTTTCATGGATGTGTGAGAGCTTTAAGTACTAGGAGTTTATACCTAGCTTCATTTTGTACATATTTAAATAACATTATAATAAAAATAATCTAAGTCAATGCTGGGGGTTCAGAAGAATGTTTTCCTTTAAATGCAGCTCTCAACCTTGCAGACAGGCCTTTGCCCTCAGAGGTGGATGCCCTTGGAAAGGTCACTCTTTACCCTCCCCAGGGATCCTTGCTTCTAGCAGGTGCTACTGAAGTTTTCAGTTGATTGGACCAGGGAACTTTGCCCCTCATTCACCTGATTCCTACTTTTATGTCTCAACAGTTTCTTAGCCCTTTCTCTCCCTTCTCCATCCAATAGCCTCCAAGTTTTAAAATTTCCACAAATTAATTCCTACTTTTCATCAAATTAAGGGAAAGTTCTGAGTCCTATGCCTGGAGTTAAAAATTTTTAAACAATCTGATAATTTTGAATACACCTTTCACTCTTTCCCTACAACACCCCTAGGCCCCACCCGGCTTTTCTGCTCATTCCTAACATTACGTAACACTGGAGTCCCCTCTGTCCTTCTCCCCAGCCCATTCAAATCCCACGGATCCAGCCAGGCATGGTGGCTCACACCTGTAATCCCAGCACTTTGGGAGGCCAAGAAGGGTGAATCACCTGAGGTCAGGAGTTCAAAACCAGCCCGCCAACATGGTGAAACCCTGCCTCTACTAAAAATACAAAGAAAAGTAGCTGGGAATAGTGGCACACACCTGTAGTCCCAGCTACTCAGGAGGCTAAGCCAGGAGAATCACTTGAACCCAGGAGGCAGAGGTTGCAGTGAGCCAAGATCACGCCACTGCATTCCAGTCTGGGTGACGAAGCGAGACTCTGTCTCAAACACACACGCGCACGCACAATCCCACAGATCCTAACTGACCTTCTTGGGATTAATCTAGTCCACAAGCTCCGTGCACACTGCCCTTCTCTTTTTCTGTCTCTGGTAACACCTACCCAAGCTGAGTCACCCATTTTGGCCTTTACCCATACAAGACATTCTAAAGTAACCCAAGCGTTCCACACCATTTTCCAATCAAAGGGGAAGCTCTTAGAGGACCGGGAAAATATCTTACCACATTCTTTATTCCCCTGTCTTAGCCTGAATTCCCTGCTTAAGCAGAGTCTGAGGTAACAGCTTATATGCAGTAGGTGGGATGGATCCAAAGAACAGGAGTGAAAAACTGGGGGAGAGGGAAGCCCAGGAGGGGAGAAAGCCAGTGTACCGGCACATTAATGAGCTCAGCCCCATGGAGACTTTGGAAGGAGACAAATAGAATAGGCCTCAGAAGCACCTGCCCAAAGGGCAGAAGGAGGGAGCATTTTACCACCAGCTCCTATTCACTGGCAAGTGTTGGCCTGACAGCTGTTGAAAACTTTGCATCTCCAGGTAGCACAGGCATCAAGTCCAATGGGTCTCCCAGAGATGCTTCACAGAAACCCTGGGGCAGAAAGGGAGAGATATACAGATACACAGTGCAGCTGAAGGGAGACACAGTGCAGCTGAGGGGAGAGATATATAGATATACAGTGCAACTGAAGGGAGATGCTGTCTAGTTACATCTGTGTGAGGCTGGTTGCCCAGCAATGATCGGAGTACGAGATGGACAAAGAGGATGTGAGACAGGACACAGAGATGCCTGCCTCCCTCAGCAACCAGTATGATGCTATGCTGAAAGGAAGTGTGTTGCAATTCCTATAGAATCAGTGCAAATATTTCTCCCTTAGGGCCTTCACATATTAATCAATGCTTTTCTGTGGTCATCTAGTTTCAGATCTGGAAATCTCAAGGCTTCCTCTTTATACCAATTATAAACTATCTTTGATCCTCATACTAAAATGCCCTTAACTATGAAAATAGCAAGACAATAAATAACCACTATGTTAGATTTCTACGTAGCATTTCTGTACACACACACATTATCTAAATAACCTTCTCCCCTGTCTGAGATAGCAAAATTACCACGCCCATAAATCAGAGGTCATATAGCTCAAATGCCCATTCAATGGTAATCAAATAAAATGTTGTCCTCAACTCAATTCTACAGACGTTCACCGAGTCCCTGTGAAACACAACTTGCTGCTGTAGGTGCTGGGATGTAATGATGTACATGCCATGGTCCCTGGCCTCAGACTGAGGATGGCCCAGCTCACTGCGAGGTAGACATCAAGAGGAACCTCAGAGAAACAGAAGCACGGATGGAGCTCCCATTCCAATTGGATAATTAGGAATGGCTTCCTAAAGAATAGGGTGTTGAGATGGGTGGTCATTCTGTCTGAAAGGATCCTCCCAGGAAGAGGTATGAGAATAGGAAGGAAAGGGGTGCCAGCAGTCCCATCTGGCTGTGCAGTGCCCTCACTTGAACCTTCCATGCCTGTCTAGTCCAATGGTTTTCAAGTCCAATGGTTTTCAAGTTTGATGGTGTGCAAGCTGTGTGATGTGGAGTCTCAGGATCTCAGGAAACAGATGGACAGTGATGGGACAGATGGGACAGAGCACAGGGCTCTGAGGGTCCCCCTCCCGCTTCAACTGGAACAGCTGAGTGAGAACAAAATGGACTCCACCGGTAAACAAGCATCTGAAACCCAAAAACCACTCAGAGTTAAATGCACCAGTCTGGGTAGTTACCCCACCACCAAGCAGCCACACAGAAATGAGCAAGGGCCTTGAGTTTTCTCACTCTCATCCTTCAGCATCTCTCAAAATATCTCCAACTATTTCTGCTGTCTCTGAATTGTTAGACAGCTTGAGTAGATATTCCAAATATCTACTTAATATTTGGAAGCCTGATAAAGTATTTGCTGATACCCAGTGGTCTGCCTCTAGTTAAAATGCAAAGCAAGTTCCCAAGTCACAGTATATTTTACTTCATTTTACACCTCTTCCTCACATGAGGGGCTTGAAGAGTAAGATAAATGAAATACACTTCCTAGCCACTCACCCAGCAAAAGCCATTTATCACCCTGGTCAAGTGGATGAGTGGCTATTTGCAGAACAAAATGCATGGTTTTGAGAGGGGTCCAGGTGAGTTCTCTTCTCTCTGATAAAAAAAAAAAAGAGAAAGTCCCGCTCTTTGCTGTGACTGGCAACACCGCCTTAGATTTCCTAGAGTCAGATGCCTGGAGATGATGTAGAGGTATCCTTGCAAAATATAAAGGGCAGCAAAGCAAGAAAGAGAAGAAATTACTGATACTTTGGCCTAGAACTATTAGCAGATTGCTAAATGCTAATTCAGTAATAAAAGACTTTGGTTGGGCATGGTGGCTTAAGCCTGTATCTCAGAACTTTGGGAAGACGAGGCGGGAGGATCACTCGAGTCCACAAGTTCAAGACCAGCCTGAGCAACCTAACAAGACTCCATCTCTGCAAAAAATACAAAAATTAGCCAGGCTATGGTGGCTCACACCTGTAGTCCCAGTTACTCAGGAGGCAGGGGTGGGAGGATTGCCTGAGCCCAGGAAATCAAGGCTACAGTGAGCTGTGATCACCCATTGCACTCTAGCATGGATGACAGAGCAAGACTCTGCCTCTATAAAAGGTAAAACAAAAAAAAAAAAAACAGAGACTTCATGAGTTCATTAGGTGGTTTCTGAAAATAAACCACTTTGAGGTGAATAAATCTCTCAGATTACAATTAGCCCAAAAAGCATGAAAATGACCTATGTGTGTTCATTCTTCATGACTACCAATGAATAGGCTAATATACACATACATACAGGCAAAAACTAAAGATCAAATATAAGCAAATAGCAGGAAAAATAATTATTGACTCTGTAAATTGTGTATCCTTAATACTTCTAGAGACAAATGTTTCTGCCTTTGTCAGGAAATGCCAAGCTTGTTAACTTCAACTACTATAAATTAATACACATACTTTAGTTTAGTGAGGGGTATAATCAGAATGAAAATATTGATATAGGCAAACACTCATTTCTGGCAATAGAAAAGTAAATATAAACACAATTCACAACAGCATTAATTTGTCTTACTCCTTTTCCTCCAGGATTATTATAAAGTGTTCTAGCCCTATCATATCTGAGGAAATGATTAAGAGCCTTTTCAGTTCTGACCATTCCTCCTTCTCTTTAATTATTTCTTTATCCAGAATTAACATTGGCAAATCCCCTCCAACTTTTTAATATTCATCTTCTCCGATCTATGCAAGCTGGCTTCTCCACAGCTGAGACAAGAAGAAGCCACCTATATTTAAGGGACATTCCCTAGGCTAATGAATTGTCAGCAAGGACAGCATTTTTGAAGCAATCCTGTATAACAAAAATGGCAAATTAACATGCTAGATAAAGACAGGTTAGCAGATGCCATATTATCCAGGTTGTAGACACCAGTCTCACAGTGCCTGTGTTTGCTGGCTCAGGCTGCCTCATATGACTTGGCTGTGTCCCCACCCAAATTTCATCTTGAATTATAGCTCCCATAATCCTCACGTGTCATGGGAGGGACCCAGTGGGAGGTAACCAAATCATGGGGGGTGGGTTTTCCTGTCCTGTTCTTGTGATAGTGAATAAGCCCCATGAAATCTGATGGTTTTATAAAGCGCAGTTCCTCTGCACATGCTCTCTTGCCTACCACCACATAAGACATGACTTTGCTCCTCCATCACCTTCCACCATGATGGTGAGGCCTCCCAGCCATGACCTTTCCTCAGTTGGAGAACAGAGAGCGAGCTCTCATGGGTATCTTCTTACAAGGACACCAGTCCTATCAGATCAGGGCCCCAGCCTTATGACCTCATTTAATCTCAATTACTCCCTTACCCCAGATACAGTCACACTAAGGTCAGGCTTCAACATATGAATTTTAGGGGGACACATACGTTCAGTCTATAACAGTGTCTGTGGAGAAATGTGCAATTCTCTGGAATTCAGGAAAATTAGTCACTTGCTCAGTCAAGGTTTATTCAACTCTCCTATGTGCCAGGCATTGTCCTGATGGTGAAAGGAAAGAGAAGAAAAAGGAGAGGACACATTTGGAGAACAGGCAAGCATGAATAAGTGCTCACATCCAAACAGTTACCTCTCTTCTTCATACCTACAGTTTTGTCTATTAACCTTTGAGTGTATATTTATTGATTCTCCAAATGCTGCCTGTATACATTAATGTGGTGCTTCAGATGGAAGTAGCACAATTTGAATCAATATTTGTGTGTTCCTCCCAAGTTTTGATGTAACTATATGTTCCCAGTTGTATTACTGGACTTCCACTACTTATTTACTAAAAAAGTTATTTCTTCAAACAAATTTTATAATCTATAAGCCCTTGGGGGAAGGGGCTTTGTCTTGTTCCGTTGAAATCCACAGCTACGTAGCATCTGATACATGATAGACATTCATACAACTGTTGAATGAATAAAGAAACATTACCACACGTAAAATTAAAAGATATGGTTTTAAATAAAACTGTTAAAGAAATAAGCTGCTAAAATCCAATCATTACTTTTCCTACCATGTACTTTTTTCTCCTATAAATTAGCTTTTAAAAATGGCATAGGGTTTTATTTATCTTTTAATCAATAAGTCATAAATTTTATAAAATCCTATTTAATTTTTGCTTAAGAGTCTTTTTTTAGAGAGAGAGCGAGAGAGTGACAGAGACAGTCTCGCTCTATCACCCAGGTTGGAGTGCCATGGAACAATCATAGCTCACTGCAGCCTCGAACTCCTTGGCTCAAACAATCCTCCCGCCTTTGCCTCCCAAAGCACTGGAATTACAGACATGATCCTCCACATCCAGCCCAACAGTCAGTTTTTCATTCCTGTGTTAGTGTCATCAAAAGCCACAACAGCCATCTCCTGCCACAGGGTTCTCCCAAATTAACTACCATCACCATGGGACTTGCTTTTCATTCCACAACTATTTATCGATCTCCTACAATCTGCCAGCCTCTGTCCTAGACAAGGAGGGTTAATAGTAAGGAGAAAGACACAGTCCCCGCCCTTGTGATGCTTACAATCTAGTAAAGGAAACAATCACACTAATAAACATTAATTAAACTGAATTAAGTATACTGAAGAAAAGGAACACAGGCCTTTGAAAAGGGAGAGCAGGCGATCAGGTAAGAATCCAAAAGCTTTGTCATTACCAATAACTGCAACTCCTCCATAATCACAATTTCATGTGTCACACTCTGTCCACCACCCCCTGAGTTTCCAGCTTACTCTCTCTAATATCCATTTCTCCATCAATCATTTAACTCCACCAAGACTTACAACACACTGATCCCATCACCTTTTCACCACCCCTCACCTTTTCCTGTCCTTTTTTCCCACATATCTCAGCCAAGAATCCATCACCAGACACTATATCACTCCATTCCCATGCCTCTCATTCACTTCCAACAAACTCCTTGATACGGTTTGGCTCTGTGTCCCCACCCAAATCTCATCTTGAGTTGTACTCCCATAATTCCCACGTGTTGTGGGAGGGACCCAGTGGGAGACAATTGAATCATGGGGTCGGTTTCTCCTAAACTGTTCTCATGGTAGTGAATAAGTCTCACAAGAGCTGATGGTTTGATAAGGGGAAACCCATTTCACTTGGCTCCCATTCTCTCTCTTGCCACCACCATGTAAGAAGTGCCTTTCACCTCCCACCATGATTGTGAGGCCTCCCTAGCCACGTGGAACTTTAAGTCCATTAAATCTCTTTCTTTTGTAAATTGCCAAGTCTCACGTATGTCTTTATCAGCAGCAAGAAAATGGACTAATATACTCCTGGTTAACTCCAACTCTCTGCCTTCTCCATGCTTTCGCTAACACAGCAGAACACTGCTAGAGAAAAACACACAATCATGCCAAACGAGTCTCGTGTTATATCTGGGACCACAACCTTCAAGTGAGCCCTAAAGCTGCCTGCAGGGATACTGGAAGTCTAAGTCCACCCACTTGCTCTAGCATCTGGACAGTTATTTCACACGTCTTCCTTCCTCTTCACCTCTCATCACCTGCTCCCCCATCTGACTCTTGGGTGATGATCTTGCATCCTTCAACACCAAGAATTGATGCAACCAAAAGAATTTCCACAAACTCTTACTACCACATCTGTCTACCTAATAGCATGGGTCTAACCATGATACACTCTGCCTTCTCTCCTGCTACTATAGATGGATTGCCCATGAAACTTCCAGATGCAAACCTGTACACTGGGTCCCACCCACTGTGACATCACTCTAAGGATACTCCCTCTCTCCCACATCAGCAAATTTTCCTTCTGCATTGGACGATTCCATTATCATTCAAACCATCTCTGAAAATCCTTCTCCCAAAATCCCTTCTCATCCCAGCTGATGCTTCATTTCTCTATGACCTTTATGACCAATCATCTTTAAAGAGTTCTCTCTTTTAACTGTCTCCAATATTTCTCCTTCCATCTTCTCATGAATCTTCTCCAATCAGGCTTTTACTCCTCTACCACTACTACTACCAATAACTTCTAAATTGCCAAATGCACTGGTAAAATCTCAGTCCTCAGCTGTTTGACCAGCAACATCTGACAAAGACCACTTTCTACTCCTGGAAACACTTTCTTCACTTGACCTCCAGAAAACCACAATCTCTAGCACGTCACCAATCACATCTTTTCAATCTTATTTGCCATTCCTTTTCTTCTCCAGGAACTCTCTATGTTACAGTGTCCCAAGCCTCAGTCCATGGGCCTTTTATCTTCTCTTGTCCCCTCCCTTGGTGATCTCATCTAATTATAGTTTTAAATACCATCAGTGCTGACCACTCTCAAATTTGTATCTCCAGTTCAGATTGTTCTGCTGACCTCTAGACACATATGTCCAAGTGCCTACTCTCTGATGTATAACAGACATCTCCAATTTAATATGCCCTAAACCAAAGCCCTTATCTCCCTAAAGCCTGTGCTAGCCATCTCGATGCCCATGTTAGTTGATGGCAACTCCATTCTTGGCCAAGCAAAACTGTGGAGCTTTCCCTGAGCCCTATATTTCTTTCATATCCCCTCTACATACTCAATCCATCAGAAAATCCTGTTCATTATACCTTTAAAGTATCTCTACTTCTCACCCGCTCCACTGCCAACACTGGGGACCATGCCACCGTCACCGTGCCTACATTGTAGATGCAGCTTCTAACTGATCTCCCTGCATCCACTCGTCCCCCACTACCATCTCTTGTCAACACAGTACCCAGAATGATCCTTGAAAAACATAAAGCATATTATACCACTGGTCTGCTCAAAATGGTCCAACAACCTCCCATCTCAGAGTAAAAGCCAGGACCTTACAGTGGCCCTATGTGACCACATCTCCTACTGCTCTATCCCTCACTCACTGTACTCCATGCCACCAGCCTCCTGGCTGTTTCTCAAACACACTGGGCATACTCCAGCTTTAGTAACTTTGCACAGGCTGCTTCCTCACTCTTCCCCCTCCTACCCCAGAAACATATTTCTTAGTCCTGTATCTCCCTCAATGTCATCTTCTCAGTGAGCTCTTCTTCCCTGTCCAGTCTATTTCAAATTGCAAACCAACACCTCAACTCCCCATTCCCCATGCTCTTTACCTTGATCCATCTTTTCCCAAAACATTCATCAGCCTCTGATTGTTGTCTCCCCATTGGACTACTAGTCTCAGGCAGGACAGGGATTTTGTTTATTTTTGGCTCATGTATTTTGGGCGCCTAGAACAGTGCCTGGTATACTATGAGCACCTAATAAATATGAAATATGTGTTAAGTAAATACAGTAAATGAGAGGCAGAGACAAGATTACTAAAAGTCACAATTAGAATATACATAGTTTATCCAGGAGTGACGATGGTGATGATGGGAGAGGACCACTGAGTTCCCAGGAACAGGTTAGCATTTATAAGCACATTTACACAAATGTGTTTATCAAATTACCTGGTTGTTACTTCAGAAAGTGGCCTGAGAAAGAAAGAAGGCTCCAGATACCTGGTGTCTCAGAGAGAGTTTAAGTATTTCTAAAACTTTCCCACAACCCATCAACTTACTCCAGAGAGGAAATAACTGTGAACTTGTACTCCTAGGGGAAATGAAGGGTGGGTATGGCCCAGCAAAACCTAAATGTCTTTAAAGAAACACGTTTTCACTTCAAAAGTTAGATGCCTTTTATGTTCCTCTCTGTAATATATCTATGTGTTTTAACATACAAATACTGTTAAATTATTTAATGGTTTAACTGATTTCCTGAACAATCTTAAAATGCACAAGTCAGAAAAAGGGTGCCATGTCTTCCCTGGGCATCACACACTCCCTAAGAAGCAGGCGAACCCCAGTTTTAGAATCACTGGGCACTTTGGCACCACCAGAAAACAACTATGAAGAATGCAAAGTCAAATGGAAGTATAAATACAAACTCACCTATTTCACAATTCTGCCTTGGCTGACCCAAACTGACCCAATTTTTTTTTTTTTTTTTTTTTTTTTTTTTTTTTGAGACAAGGTCTCACTCTGTTGCCCAGGCTGACTGAGATCTCAGCCCACTGCAAACTTCACCTCCCAGGCTCAAGCAATTCTCATGCCTCAGTCTCCCAAGTAGCTGGGATCATAGGTGTGCACCACCATGCCCAGCTAATTTTTATATTTTTAGTAGAGACAGGGTTTCACTATATTGCCCAGGCTGGTCTCTAACTCCTGAGCTCAAGGGATCCACCCACCTTGGCCTCCCAAAGTGCTGGGATTACAGGCATAAGCCACCGCGCCCGGCCCCAAACTGATCATTTTTAAAGGCTTTATTAAAAGGCCCTTTTGAATTATGTGAACCTTGTGCAAATTTCCGGCTTTGCTTTCATAGTCTTCTAATGACCAAACACTTCGTTCTAGAGCTATTTAGAGCATTTTAGGTTTTCCCCTAACATCTTTAGCAGCTCGAACTTGGAAGAAGTCACTACGAATGATGAGTGAAATTAGGGAGAAGAGTGTTTTTAATGAAAATGATATTAATGTGCATTTCTATTTGTAGCTAAATAAAACAAAAGAAATATGTTTTTTGTTTTGTTTTGTTTGAGATGGAGTCTCACTCTGTCGCCAGGCTGGAGTACAGTGGCACAGTCTCAGCTCACCGCAACCTCCGCCTCCTGGGTTCAAGCAATTCTCATGTCTCAGCCTCCCAAGTAGCTAGGACTACAGGCACACACCACCATGCCAGCTAATTTTTGTATTTTTAGTAGAGACAGGGTTTCACCATATTGGCCAGGATGGTCTTGAACTGCTGACCTCAAGTGATCCGCCCACCTCAGCCTCCCAAAGTGCTGGGATTACAGGCATGAGCCACCACGGCAGCCTAGTGTTCCCTCTTTTAAATAAAATCTTGGAGTGGAGGGGGATTTGCTCATACAATGACAGTTTAGCCAGCTGGCCCTTCTTTTTTCCCACAGTGACTCCTGCTCTTTGCCCATCTTTCCTCTCCCACCTCACACCTCCATCATGTCAACTTTGGGATGAAAGGTCACACTGGGGTTGGGGTAATTGTCTGCTGTGGTGGGTTTAAGTCGGAACTCTGACTCTCATTCAACGCAACTGTCTTTAAAGTTCACAAAGAGTTCTGACTTTCAGGCTGTGTTCTGGGCCAAATTGTATTCTCCTAAAACTCCTGTGTTGAACTCCTACCTCCGGGGACCTCAAGATCTGTCTGTATTTGGGTCTTTACAGAGGTAGTTAAGGTAAAACCAGGTCATTAAAGGAGCCCTAATCCAATATGACTGGTGTCCTTATAAGAGGAGATGAAGACCACACAGGTGCAGAAGAAAGACAACGTGACGGCACAGGGAGAAGACAGCATCTACAAGCCCAGGAGAGAGGCCTCCGGAGAAACTGGCCCTGCCGACACCTTGATCTCAGACTCCTAGCCTCCAAAATTGTGAGAAAATACATTTTTGTGTTTAAGCCACCGAGTCTGTGGTACTTTGCTACAGTAATCCAAGCAAACGAATATAGCCCATAAATAAGAGACATGATTCAGTCCCAATGAGGGAGAGAGTAGAAAGCAGCAGAGGTAGCTGATGACAGGGTTGAGAGGGCAGAGACAGAGGAGCAGATAGAGGGAGGATAAAACTCTGAATCCCAAATTGCATTTTTAGCCCTAGAAAGAATCCCGACTTTGCCCTGCAGTAGTTCCCTCCTCACATCTTCTAATATATTCTTGCACCTGGAGAGGAGTGTCATCTCACTTGCTGGCAGTAGAATGTTTTCTAGAGCTCCACAGGAGGCCCACGTCAGCCTTCCACAGGTCACTGTGCTCGAAATACAGGCTGAAAACAGAGGATCCTTCACCTCTACAGCAGGGGCCGGGACAGCCCACATGCTGTCAGTCTCCAGGTGAGGTAAAGGCTTTATCAGCTGCCCAGGATGAAACTCCTGCATCCCAGGAGGTCGGGGAAAAGCAAATCAGGTTTGTTTTACATTCGAAACTCATAAAATTTCTGACCTGGCTCAGATTCAACTAAAATAACTGGTCGCTCTAAAAATGCATGAATGGATTTTTTCGGTTGTGCATGGCAAGGGGTAGGTGAGAAAGAAAGGAAGAAAACAGTTTCTATTTTTTCAAATGATACCCAGTGACCCCAAGGGAAGATACTCTTCTGTCAACAGTGATTATGCAGAGGAATTGGTTCCTGAAAGGCTCCTGAATCCAATCAACCCTGTTTTCTTTGCAATGATAAGGGCTTACCAGGGAAAATCCATAATTCCAGCACTAATACAGTCTTAGTAAAATCTGCCAATAAATCTTCAGAGAAAATGTCAGCAATAGTGTTTTAAATAAATAGAAAAAAACATATTATGTGGTACAAATTCAAAAACCACATCTCATTATTGCACAAATTCAGGTTTCTTGCAGGTCAGATTTTGTTTCCTAAAGTTACATGGAGGCCCAAAGATAGTCCTAACCCTCCTTCTAAAACCAATGTTAAAAATTCACTCAGTCAACCGGCATTTCCCATGGACCGACTATGGACCAGGCAGAGTGACAGAAATGAAAATAAACAGACAAATGAGATAGAGCCCTCGAAAAACTCATTATCAGGTAAAGTAGACAGACAAAACTCAATAGATTATAGTGTAATATGATATGTGCTCCAATAGAGGCAAAGTGAAAGAAGACAGGGAAACTCAAAAAGGTGATCATTGTACATGGGATTCTGAAGGCACTTGAATTTCAACTTCCAATCAAAGAGGATACAAGAGAGAAAACATGCTTGTTTCAATGCTTTATACTCTCAACTCAGTCTGACAATGTATGTCCACTCTCAACTGCCCCTCTCTTTCCTACCCCGATGATCTACAACCACAACTGTGATTCGGCGGGTCTAGACTGATTTCTTCCTTTCAATGTTCTCGGAAGAGATGAGTTGACCCCACCTGGGGAGCAATCATTTTTTTTCCTTTCTGCACTTGAAAGACTAGGTAGCTGGAAAATAACAGATATAGCAGTAGGGAAAGCCCGCAAATGACATGAAGTGCTACTCTGGGTAACTTTGGGCTCCTGGATTTAACTGCCCTTTGGAGCACAGGCCTTGGGATGTCAGTGAGTGTGGCTGCCTGCGATGGACAGAGATCCAGATGGTGGTTCCAGAGACCTGGCTCCACCTGCCTTAGCCACTTAACTGGACACATTTCATTTAATCTCATAAACTTCAACTTTCTCCCCCGTAAAATGAGGTCATAGCACCTACTCTGCCTGCCTCACAGAAAGCTTGGAAAATCAAAGGAACCATGATAAGTGGAAATGCTCCTAAGCCTCAAAAACACCGTGCAAATATAAGAGAGGGTTATAATTAACCTAGCCACAGAGCTGCCTTAGGGCTTGATTAAAATACACTGTACCCCTCTAGATCGACAAAGTGTGAATGTGGTTAAAAAATAGGGACAGCTACTCCTAAACAGAGACAGTTGGTGTGTGGGCACATCCCCATAAGCATTTTCTATGCCAGGAAACCTGCATATGCTTAGAAACTAGCACGTTTCTGTTGGCCTTATAGCAGCAGTGTAGGAGAGCTCGAAAAATTAAATCTGTAACAGGCAACACCACTGCCAAACACAACTGTCCCAACTCCCAAAAAGCATGTTGAACACCAACCCCTGTCAATGGAATAAAATACACCCTGCAATTAGACCAGGGAACCCCATGCAGCCAGACACAAGCATGATAAATGCAAATAGGGCCTCTAGCAAAGTGACCACTGTCCTATACAGGTCAAAGCCTATGAATAAAAAGGTTTCTTCCTAAGAGAAAGGTTTTAGATAGTGAAACTCTTTACCTACCCTGACAAATGATTCACAAAAACAGTACTTTCTGTATCTGATCACAGTAAATTTTCCAATACAATGAATGCTTTGTTTGGCTGAACCATTTAATAGTCATTCACACTCTCTAATGAAACTACTAATTACAAAATCTCTGCATTGCAGGCAATAAAACAGGGTTGCTAACCTCTTTACAGTGCTTTAGTTCTGCCATCAAGTAGCAATTACTATTCAACGGGCCTCCCTCTTTTTCGCTGAGTCTCACCTCAAACATCCTAATCAAACCTACTGAAAAAAACTAAAATCTACTCATATACATAACTAAGCATACAGGATAAGCATGTATGTACACACACACACACACGTTAGCACACACTATCCAGGAACCTGAAGAGAAAAAATAGAAGGTACTGACAAGCATTCTAGAAGACCCCCATGTTCCGATTATTCCTTTGCACTGGCTAATTCATGAAGAGCAGGGCTTCAGCTCACTACACACTAGACATGTAATTTTTAGTAACAGGCCATTAAAACTAAACTCTACCACAACAAAAATATGTGATACCTAATGGAGTTGACTGTAACAGAATATGCTGCACGTATTTTTATTTATAGATAGCTATCTGTTATCCATCAGTCTCTCCAGTTGCTGCCACCACGCAAAATAGAGGGAAGCACTGAGGCATCATAAGACATGTTTGTTTCAGGATTATTACCATTATGGCAGCTTCTAAGTTCAAACCATCTCAGAGTAACTTAATGCACCCTGTGTCCACAAGGGCATCTTCACCTGTACCAGAGAAAACAGGAATTAATCACTTCAACCATTACAGCTAGGGCTGCTTAATCACTGGTGAGGTCTGTTGCTGAAGAAATCAATGTTTACCACATGACCATAGGCAAAAAGAAAGAGGTAAAAATCTATTATTCCAGTTTTTAAAGGTTAAAGGGAAAAACAGAAAGACTGCATGAAACATTTTATTGTCATTCGTTAATTAATTAATCAAGAGTTAGACAACAAGCAACAGATTTAGAGTAACTTCTGCCAAACCCAAATTAGGTTCAAAAGAGCCAAAATATTTTTTCCCAGATTTGCAGGTTAGACTCAGAATTTGGTGGCTTATCTAATGCACCAGAGGATATATCTGAAGGAATTATTTTAATAACTTAGAAAACTACTCAAATCAAGCCTACGGAAATTTATATTATCTCCTTTCCAAAGATCCAGGGAACGGTGTAAGAGCTTTAGGGCACATAAGTCAAAATACGTCTACCTATAAAGTAGCCAGATTCTTTGAAGGCATCTGTTTCTTTACAGAACAAACACCAAAATGTATGTATACACTCAGTTTCATTCCTCAAAGCCCTTTAGTACTTTACATTTGGGCCCATATAATTATTCCATTACTCAAAAGACATTTGGAATGCTTCTTTTGGAATAGATTTTGAATTAGTTTATGAGCCACACAAGAAAATCAGTTTGTCACACATTCTACATATATATGTAGAATATGTATACATTCTGCATATATATACACACATATATATTCTACATTCATATATATATACCTGTGTGTAGTACAGTCAGCCCTTGTTTATATCTACAGAAGAGCTTCAGGGCAAAAAGTCTAAAAGTAATTTCTATTGAATATTTGATGAAGCATGCTTTTGTATTTATGTAAGAAATAGGTTTATTGGAACTTCTGTAAATTTATGTTAATTAAAATAATACAAACACATGATGATTAGCGAGCCAGACTGAATCAGGAATATCTGGGAGATTGACCAGTTTTCCTGTCTCTCCTCCACAAAATACAGCATCTATCTACTCCAAGCTGGTTATAAAAAATGCTAGCATTTCTCATACTTTCCAAAAAGAAATATGTATGAGTGTTCACACTTACACAGAGAGCAAAGTGAGAATTTTCAGGAAGAAAACGACCACTCAATCAAAAGTTCCAAAAGAACTAAAAGATGGACGTATCCAGTAATTCCCAATCCACCTATATTATAGAATGTCTGGCCCAACCAAACATGCTGAACTACAAGTTACTTATTTAAAAAAAAAAAAGTTACAGATTTGGGGTCTGAGAATCTGCTTATTCAAAAACTGCCCAGGTGAATATGATTGCAGTCTAAATTAAGAGACACCGTTTTCATTTTACAACCACAAGCTCCAAAGGGACCAGTGACCTAGGTAAATGGCAGAGCTGGATATAGGAGTCAATGCTTTGACTCAACCTAGCACAGTGATCTTTCCATTAAATGTCACCAAAGCTGTGATTAAGGACCATAATGCATGAATACAGGTGACACATAAGAAATTGTGATTTGCTAGAGCTCCATAATAGTGCAAACCAAGCTCCTGTGCCAAATCAAGAGATTAGAACATTACTGGGTGTGGAGGTCTATTCTGATCTGCATCTCTCTTTGAGAAGCTGTAGCTTACGGTTCTTTAACGATACATTGCTGGCTACATGTGAGTCCATTCAGCACACTGACAATTCAATTCAGGATGAATTAATGTGCAAACCTTTAATCAGACCCAGACATGTAAGAAAGTTTTCAAAAGTAGCTATTTATAATAACGTTTAAAATGAATATGTGGCCACAAAATACTCATCTTACCTAATAGCTTAAATTTCACATTAGAAATGTATCTTTTTTCCCTAAAGCTTAGTCTCTATATCTGTAGCATGTTCTCCTGGGAAGGGCCAGCCATTGAACTTTATTAGTCATTTGCAATTGAAAATAATAAAGGGTCTGCCAGCAGGAAGGAAGGTAGAGAAATGACTTCATTCATAGAAAAGGGAGGAAAATTCATATCAAGGAGGAAAATATTCTGAAGGAGGAGGCTGGAATCTCCAAAGACAAACTTCACAGCTGTTCCTAGATACTATCCTGCCCTGGATGATAATGTATGGTCTAACTGGCTTTAGCAAAGTTAGAAGATTTTTGTTTTGGGTTTCTCTAAACATGTTTTCTTGTTTGTTTTGTTCTGGGTTTGGTTTTTGTAAATAACGATGGCCGAGATGGAGCCAGACAGATTATTAAAAGGGTAAACTTCATTGGAAAGGTGAAGGCAAAGCCCTAAAGAAATCACAACTGGAGACTTTCAGATATGCACTTGCACATACAGCACTTCTGACAAGAGAAATCATTTTGGCAGTTATCTAATGCAGATACTCACAAGGAAATGACCTTGTCAACTCACTCTATTTTCTTATGAGTTTTAAAGATAATAATAATAGCCTACACTTACTATGTGCCAGATACTATTCTATGGCATTTACTTGTACAAACTCACTCAACCTTCACAATAAATCTCTTAGATAAAAATACAAATATAATCTCCATTTTACAGGTAAGGAAACTGAGGCATAGAACGCTTAAGTAATCTGCTCAGGGTCACACAGATAGTAAACAGTAAAGCTGAGATCCGAAGGCAGTATAACTTCAGGGTCTACACTCTTCATTGCTCACTCTCTACAGAAGCTACTTGCAACAGTAACTGAGACAAACCAGTTTACATACAAATGTCTTTAAATTGGGTTAAGACAAAAAAATTTGTAATTGTGTCCTGACAAATCTGATAAATCTTGGATCTAAAATCTTAAGCCCTTCAAGAGAGCGGTTCTGTATTTAATCTGGTATGAGGAATTATAGTTAGAAGAACATTCTCCCATTGACACTGGGGACATTTTCCAGTACCAAAAGTTTCAAGTGGCACAGACTCTAACATCAAGTGAGTAAAAGAGATAATAAATTGGAAAAATACCTTCTCACTGGGAAAAAGTTGTAAAGATTCACATTTTTGGTAAGGGAACATGCAGAATGGTGGACTTTTGGTAATGTCATGAATCAGAATAGAAAATCTGGCTGTGTGTGGTGGCTCACGCCTGTAATCCTAGCACTTCGGGAGGCTGAGGTAGGTGGATCAGTTGAGCCCAGGAGTTCGAGACCAGCCTGGGCAACATGGTGAAACCCCATCTCTACAAAAAATACACAAATTAGCTGGGTATGGTGGCACACACCTGTAGTCCCAGCTACTTGGGGGGATGAAGTGGGAGGATCACTTGAACCGGGGAGATCGAAGCTGCAGTGAGAGAAATCATGCCACTGCACTCCATCCTGGGTGACAAAGCGAGACTTTGACTAAAAAAAAAAAAAAAAAGGAAAGAAAGAAAATTAAAAGAAAAATAAAGGGAATGGCAATTTTTTGAATGAGAAAAATAAGTATATGATGAATAAGTTTAAGAAGAAGTACTGTACACACCATGGACAATGAAGTTTGGGAAAGTTTGCAAATTTAACACTTGATGAAAATGCTAAAGATTTCAAGACCGTGGAGAGACCCCATATCGCTCTATTGGCCGAGAGGGTTCAAGATGGACTGTTTCTCTTCAATTTTGGAATAGTAATCAGGATGAGGTTAACAGACTCTTGACAATTCTTAACATTTTTGAGAAAAAAAAGTACTGAATTTATTCTTTATTTCTTCAAATCTTGTTATAAATGCATACAGATTAATATAACATGTATTGTGTTAACCTAGATGTAGACAGTTTACACCTTGTCTTAATGTTAGATGTGATATACGATTCATATTACAGTTGAAAGGGGATGCATTATTATATACATGTATAAATAATGGAATACTAGCTACTGTAACAGATAAAATCTAAAATCTCAGTAACTTAGCTGAGAATTTTTTTTTTTTTTTTTTGAGACAGTTTCTCACTCTGTCACCCAAGCTGGAGTGCAGTAGTGCAATCATATCTCACTGCAGCCTTGACCTGGGCTCAGATGATCCTCCCACCTCAGCCTCCTGAGTAGCTGGGACTACAGGCATGTGCCACCATGCCCAGTTAACTTTTTAAAATTTTTTGTAGAGATGAGATCTCACTATGTTGCCCAGGCTGGTCTCACACCCCTGGGCTCAAGTGATCCTCCTGCTTCCCAAAGTGCTGGAATTACAGGTGTGAGCCAGCCAGCCAGCCTCTCTGGAACTTCTGTCTGACCAGCATGAAGTTAAGGTTCCCACGATTCCCTTTTGGGTTTGATTAATTTGCTAAGGCAGCTCACAGAACTCAGAGAAACACTTACTTACATTTTGTGATGTATTATAAAGGATATTACAAAAGATAAGAAGAGACTATGGAGTGCAGTATGAAGGAAAGGGTATGGAGCTTCCCTGCCCTCCCTGCTTATACCGCCTTCTAGGGACCTCCACATGGTCAGCTGTCCAGAAGCTCCAGAACTTCTTGTTCACTAAAGTCCAATTGGCCACCAACACAGGGGAGGTCACCATTTTCTGATGTTCAAGGACTCAGGCTTCTCAAGGCTTTGCCATCTTCACTCCTTGCCTTCTAATGTCACACAGCATATTAGCATCCAGAGAGAAGATAGAAGAAAATAGGTGATCACACAGAATAATTTTATGAGACAGACAGGGAAGTGGAATATATCACGTATACTCACATATCACTGGCCAGAACTCAGTCACATAGCCACACCTAACTCTAACTGCAGAGAATGCTGAGGAAAATAGCCTGCCTGTGCACCCATAAGGAAAGGCACTCTCTGTTCAGTGGACAATCATTTAACTTGCAATCCAATTTAAAGCATAGTGTAACAAAATATCTACAACTAGAATACCACTCTATTAAATATTTACCCCCCAAAGCTGGGGGAATGCCAACTACGAGGAGCCAGAGCAAGAGGCTGATCATCTTCTATGCCCCCTCTGGATACCATGCCTGAGGCCATCAATGCTAGTAGTGGCCTTGATAGGTTACAGCTTGGTTGCCTAGATTACCATCAGCATTTACACTTCTCTTCACCCACCTGGTCACTCCTATGGATACCAAGTGATGAAAGGTAAAAGTACAAAACAGGAAAACACGCAGGCACATCCCCAATTCAACACAACACCATGAGGCAGCATCCTGGAGTGCAGTGGTTGAAAGATCACTGGAAAAGGCAATGGTTCTGATCTGGTTCCACTCTTTATTAGCCAGGCAATAGATGGTAAACTCTTTTGAGCCTCAGTTCTTCTGTATGTAAAATGAGAATAATCATACCTCCTCTGCACGCCACGTATATTGGTGAGGTGGCTCAGGGTTTGATTGGTGAAAATAAAAGTACTGTTGAAAGGATCTGATTGAGAGAATACACAGCTACTGAAAGAGACAGAGCGAATGAGTGACTGAAGGTTATGGAGGAGAGCAATCTATTCAATAATCTCATGTACTGGGATAGTTGTGGAAGAAAGCAGCAATAGCCTAACAGAAAAAACATAAGCTAAAAAATTCCCAAGAGTTTGAAAAAATAAAATTGGTCATGACATACACTCCATAAAACATTTTATGGAAATTAAGAATCTACTTGTTTACAGATAGAACTCAGCATATTCCCAGACACATACCAGAAGGGTAAAGTCAAAAGTTAAAGGCAAATTAGAGGTAGAATTAAATGGCATTTCTCACATGGTTTCCAAATTGGAAACTAGTATTCCACTGTTTCTGAGTAGAAGGCAATGGGGAAATGATACACCACCTGCTCCACTAACTTGCACCTGTTACTCTTTGTCTCCAGAACATACACAGCTTTTCTTAGAATTTTGAGTCCTTACAATCCCCACAGAAGAAATAAAAAAGGCTAATGACATCCATATCTTCTCAAAAAATCTACAGAGTGGCTGCCTATAAATGTGGCCAATAATTTTCACACAATAGCCAGACTCTTTTTTCCAAGAAAAGAAGGTTTTGTGACCGTAATTTCTATATTAATTTAGAAAATACTTGTTGTGGGGAGGTTACCAGGAATTCTTGCACTTGGGTTTTAAAAAGAACTTAACAGCATAATAGACAAAACTGATTATGCATCACTATAGGTCTTCAGTCATTTAATCAGAGGCTCTGAAATGCAGACACAGTGCAGCATTTTTAGGATGACAAGGCAAGAATGTGGCTATTCAGCCTGAAAATAAAGCAGCTTTATCTCAAAAAGTGACCTGAATGTCATCAGAGCCAAAGCACCCTAACATTCTAATTAGAGTGATGCTATTAAATGAAAAACTGCAGAAACCATTGGCAAAAGGATCCCTAAAGGAGATAGCAACTAGGAAGAGAGGTTTGAGGATGCGCTGTCCTCTCTTTTAAAAAATGAAACCTGTTTATAGTTTTCAGAGCACCATACTTCAAGACACAGCATGTCACATTCCAACTAACTGAGGGCAAAGTGTCTCAGAATGTCCAACCAATCACCAGCCACCCAGTGCTTAGAATAGCTGGGCTACTCTGACCAGAGATCCTTTTTATAAAGCAAAAAGCAAACCACCATACCCAAATAAGATATAGTAAGGTTCACTTTCCAATCCTGCTTTCTTCAGAGAACTCCCATTAATTACTCAAGAATAAAAAGATGCTAAAATGCTTCAGAAACTCTCTTCTAAAAAGCATAAAGCTCTTTGCTCTATTTTTGCATTAGGTTGTAATGTGAGCAAGATAATTGATACCTTGCATCAAGAAAGACCATCTCCAATTTTTACTTCCTGCCTCACCTAAAACATGTGTTTCTTCCTGGGCCATGTTCCTTTCCTTCCATCTTTTTTTCCTACCTTGCTTCCTGCTTCAACCCTATCCAGCAGTTGCTCCTGCAATTCTACTCTCTCTTTTTTGTTTTTTCTGCACTGTCGGTTTTGTCCCTAACTATGAGCCATTCACGTCAGCCTACACCTATGCTTTCATTTCTCTAATTTAAAAAGAAAACCTTTTTAAGTCTCTCTTGACCTAACTTTCTCAGTACAGTTACCATTTTTTTCTTTATATTTATACCAAAACTCCTTAAAAATTAGTCTTTGCTCACTGTCTCCAATTCCTCTCCTTCCATTCACTCTTGGACCCACGTTGGTCAAGTTTTTATCCCCAACAGTGAAATCAATGACCTCTGCATTGTGAAATCCAAAATTCAAGTCTCAGGCCTCATTATACTTGACCCATTGATAGCACTTCATGCCAGTGACCACCTCCTCCTCCTTAACATACTTTCTTCATTTGACTTCTAGGACAGCACACTTTCCCAAATGTTCTCTTAGCTCACTGGCTGTTCCTCATAGTCTCTTTTGTGGATTCCAAGTCATCCCCCTGAGCTCTATCAAGTGGGAGTGCCCCAGGGTTTAATCCTGGGACATTTTCTCTTCCAAGTTTACAATCAACCCCTCTCTAGGTGATCTCTTTCAGTCTCACAACTTCCAGTACCATGAGCTGATGACTCCTCTGTTTACATTCTCAGTGAGACTTCTCCCCGAACTCCGTCCTATATATCCAGCTAACTCTTGATATCTCCCTGTAAGCATCTAAAAAGGCACCTCAAAGGTTATCATACACAAAATAGTAGATCTTCAAAATAAGATCCTGTAGTCCTATCCATCATGGTAAATGGCAGCTCTGCTCTACCAGCTCCTGTTGAAATGTTGGTGCCATCTTTGACTCTTCTTTTTCTCATCTGCCCTGAATCTGATCCCTCAGCCAATCCTGATAACTTTCCATTCAAAATACATCCAGAATCCAATCTCTTCTCCCTGCACTCTGGTTCTAGTCACCATCTTTGCTGGTTGGTCTCCTGGCTTCTACATATGCCCTGCTATAATCTATTATCAATTCAGCTACCCAAGGGATCCTTTTGAGCCATAAATCTAATCGCATCAGTCCTCTTCTCAAAATCCTACAATGCTTCCTATGACCTTCAAACACTACATAACATGGCTCTTTAATTCCCTGACATCTGACTACAACCCCCCTCACCTGCTCTGCCCCACTCATTCTGCCACCTTTGCTATTTCTATAACACACCACCATTCTCTGACATCAAAGTCACCGCCCTTGTTATTCCCTCCCCTTGAAATCCTCTTCCTCAGAGAGCCCCATAGCTAGTTCCTTATGTCCTTCAGACCTTGACTCAAACATCAGCTTCTTAGTGCACTCTTCTCTGGCCACCCCATCTGCAATTTCAACTCTCCACCTCACATTTCCTATCCCTTTTCCATGCTTTGCTTTCTTCTCCTTAGCACTAAGCTTTATCTAATAATGTATTATAGGTTTTACTTACTTATCTTATTATTGTCCATTTTCTCACTGGAATATGAGCTCCATATACGCAAAGGCTTTTGCCTATTTAGTGAACTACTGCATCCTAAGCCCCCTGTACAAATTATGACATGTAAGTATTCACCAAATATTTGTTGAACAAGTGAATATATAATCTATTTAACTTACCCATGCATCATGAAGGAGAAGCATAAAGTAGAAATTGTTACCCCACTGGAAAAAGTCACCATCCTCTCTCGACTCATATGCATCTAGGACCTCTCCTGTACATAAGTACATTCTGCACAGGTAGACTCTAAGTGTCCCCAGCCTTCAAGTCAAGAAACTCAGCCAAGGAGGTTCATGCTGTCTTCTGCAGGTTTCCATTGCCCTCCACTTCCGTCTATATCACTTTATTTCCAGGGCCTTTACCTTTCCTAGTTCCTCACGGATGCTTTATCCAAGCCCACTCAAGTATCTTAAAAATCAGTGTTCAGATTACAAGGTTTTTTTAAATTGGTAGGGTAACCAAGAATTACTATAACCAAGAATTACTATAATCAAGAAATATTTGAGACCAAGGCAACTAATCCTTTCTCAGTCTGGGAATTCTTCCATTAACAGAAGCTGAATTTGTATGGAATTCAGCTATAACAGTAGACACGAAACCTCCTGGAATGTATCTTTAGCATGTTAAAGTACATTGGGTAGGGCGTGGTGGCTCACGCTTATAATCCCAGCACGTTGGGAGGCCGAGGTGGGTAGATCACTTGAAGTCAGGAGTTCGAGACCAGTCTGGCCAACAGGGTGAAACCTTGTCTCTACTAAAAATACAAAAATTAGCCTTGGTGGTGCATGCCTGTAGTCCCAGCTACTCAGGAGGTTGAGGCAGGAGAATCACTTGAGCCTAGGAGGCAGAGGTTTCAGTGAGCCAAGATCACGCCACTGCACTCCAGCCTGGGAGACAGAGCGAGACTCCATCTCAAAAAATTAACAAAGTATATTCTAGGACTCATCACCTTGAAAGAGTCTATTTCTTTCTTCTAAATAATAAGGATCTCAATGCAGGGATATTATTGTTGTTTTTCCTAAATGTACTTCACTACCTGGAGACAATCTATCTCCTATGAAGAAGCCATTATGGTCTTTTGATGCAGCTCCCTTTTTAGCAGCTTATTGATCTACAAGCGCCCAGCCAGCCACCACACCACTACGGATATGTGTAATAAAAGCTGCTACAGGCATGCTGCCGGCAGAGGAGCACAAATGTCCTTCTTTGAAATGTTAACAACTCTGCTGACCCAAAGAGAAGAAATTCCACCTTCAGTTTGAAATAAACCACTGGGTTCCTACAGGTTTTTAAATAAGTATATATATAAAACAAGAGACAGTTTTCCAGGGAAAGGGTTACCCACCATTTTATGAAACTTGAATTACTGTATAACTCATTAATAATATTTACAATTATTTTTTACAATTAAAGCCAGCTCTTCAAAACACAAGTTTAACAGAAATGTCTACCCAATGGCTATTGCTGAATTTTGACCTATAGCACTTTATACAACTTGGGCAGAAAGTGCTGGAAATCATTTTCCAGCTTAACCCAGCATAGTTAACTCCTAATATAAATCCAGGAGCTATGGGGGTCACAGGAAATGTTTCCTTGATATGAATCATTTATTCAACCTAGTTTAGAGAGCCAAGCAATGCAGCTATATCTATATTTATCTGCAAAAAGCAAAATAATTACTCTACTTATCTGAGTTAGATGGCAATGGGCTGTGCCCTTCGGATCTTATGGCTAAAGGAGAAGTCCTTATAATCCTGACTGTGACATGACCTGGACTGAACAATAGTTGTAGGCATTTCCAAAGAGAGTCTGCTTCTTGGTGAGACCCTAATGAGTGAAACTGTCTCACATATTGTTAACTTGGAATTTGGTGGTCTTTGTAAGAAAAGGTGTGGCCATGACATCTCTCTGCCCCTGAATCCCCTTACAGGGGACAAAAGCTTTCTGTAACATTCACCTACCACAATAGGGACAGATATATCAGAGAATCAGAGGCAGACAACCCACCATGTTTTCCCAACATCACTGACCCACTCCTTTTGAAAGTCATGAAAAGTGAACTGAGGAATGAACCAAAGA
The DNA here is from genome assembly GCF_047675955.1 of Chlorocebus sabaeus. NCBI lineage: Eukaryota > Metazoa > Chordata > Mammalia > Primates > Cercopithecidae > Chlorocebus > Chlorocebus sabaeus. Next base: position 114,145,590 of record NC_132924.1, on the reverse strand, counting down.
AGAGGAAATTACAGAAGGCACAGTTTGCCTTCCTTCATCAGTCTGTTTTCATTATCTGACCAAAGTCACCATCAGAGGAGATATGAGGAGGCTGCTCTCAACAACGTTTGAGAGAGAGGCTTCATCAAGACAACCCGAGGACATTATTGATGATAAACATTGAGAAACTTGGAAAAGGATGCTGAGAGAATAGTCAGATATGCCAGTAAAAGACTCAGAAGTAGGCTGGGTGCAGTGGCTCACTCCTGTAACTCCAACACTCTGGGGTTTGCGATGCTGAGGTGGGAGGACCCCTTGAGGTCAGTAGTTCAAAGCTGCAGTGAGCTATCATTGCACCATTGCACTCCAGCGTGGGCCACAGAGTCAGACCCTGTCTCTAAAATTAATTTTTTTTTTAAATGTAAAGGTCCAGAAGCAAATTTGGAAATTCTTATATTCATGATAGGAACAAGAATGGAAGTAGGCTTCTCTGTATCCAAGGATGCTGATGAGAGGAACAGTCTGGGAAAGGCATGAAGGGTAGCGAAAGTGGGCAAGATTATCATGAAGTGGTGGCTAGACTTTCAATTGCTTTGTGAATTGGGGATATGGAGGCTTTAAGAAAAAATAAAACCTTAAAAAAGAAAATAAATTGAAGTTTATCATATGCATTACAAAACAATCCACATCAGGGTTCCTTTTAATAGTGAATCCCCCACCCTAGCCCAATTAAGTTATGAATCTTTTTAACATGAGATTTCCAGATCTAGTGCATTAACTGAGATAAACTTTCATTCATTCAACAAATATTTACTAAGTACCTATTATGGCCCATGCATCATATCCATGCATTATGCAAAACCCTGAGGATAAAAAGGTGAATAGGAAATATTTCCAAAATGGTCTCAAAAGGGAGGAAACATATGGGTAAGCAAATAAATATGACAAAATGTCACTATTGCTGGAAAGAAAGTATGTTTGGTGTGTCCAGAAGCCTAAAGGAGGGAGAAAGTACTTCAACCTCGTAGTTGGGCATGAGGGGACATCCAGAAGGACTGGGAGAAAGGGCTTTAGGCTGATTCCTATGGGATTCACAGGCACTGGACAGGCAGACTTGGAGGTAGAGGGCCGAGATGGGGAGGAGGCTTCCAGACAAAGGGAGCATCATAAGCAAAAGCTCCCAAGGGATAAAATAGCTTAGCTTGTTTGGGGGCCCAGGAGTTCTTCACCATGACTAGAGCAGAGTGTGCTGGTGTGGAGAAAAGTATGGAAGAGAATGGAATGCAAGATGGGGGGGGGTGGGGACAGCCATGTCACCAGACTGGTGGAGCCTTATGTGCCATGTGCCATGATGAGGATTATGGACTTTATTCTGATGGTAGGCTGTGGAGAGCCACTGAAGGGTTTCAAGAAAAGTAATAACATATTAGTGTTGTATTTAAGGAAAATCGCTCTAAATAGGAAGCCCTGACAAGAGATTAGAGAAAAGAGAAACCAAGTAGACAGTGCTGCCAGAGCCCAGGAGACCAGGAAGGACCCTAGGATAGGATGGGGAGATGGACATGAAAGTTATTAGGAGTTAAAGTGACTTGTTCACTGCTTGAGTGAGTCGGGCAGAAGAGGAGAGAACCTTGAAGATGAGCTCCAAGTCCCTGCTTTTGGCAAGTAGAGAGGCAATAAGCCGTGTTCTCCAAGACAGAGGAAAATGAAGAAGAGATGAGTCTGGAGGAAAAAGATAAAATAGATTCCTTTGGACTCACGGGTGATCCTAGTGGAGATATCCAATAGGCAAGATGCTTGGATGGAAAGACTGGCTAGAAATTCCCAGTGCAACTAGTCGTGAGCGTAAAAGAAAATGGCCCTAGACATGGCTGAGACTGATCCAGGAGAAGGTGAAGAGTGAGAAAGAGAAGTGGAATTCTGAAGGATATCCACACAGTCTGAGGAAGAAAAACTGGCAAAGGAGAAAGAATAAGAATAGAGCTACAAACAGATCCGGTAGAGAACGGTGTCTGGAAAGCCAGGGAGGTGAGGGTTTTCAGGAGCAGTCCCAGGAGGGGGATGGGTGAGGAAACCTAGCACACGCGAGTGCATGGGAGGTGCACATGAGGAAGGAAAGAAAGCCAGGCAAGCAGAGAAGCCACAACTAAAAAGAAAAAGGGCCAAGCAAGTCACCTTCCACTCCGTTGATGTTGACATTGAGGAAGGAGTGAGACAGAAGAGGCTGAAGACACAGAGCCCAGCCTCTCCCAAAGTGGAAGGTCATTCGCCTCACAAAGTGCAACATGTCTCCCTCCCTGCAGAGCATCAAGAACGAAGCAGATCACCCACCTGGGACCTTCAGCACTGGCCTGTCCGGGGCTGCATCTGGGCATCTCTTCCAGCCCTGTGTTTACCAAAACATGAGCACTGAAGTTATTCTGCTTCAACACCCCTGAAATCCCTTGGAACTTTCATGATCCCTTGGTAATGAGAGGCCAGCTTTGGTTTTTTTAAAGCATTATCAACTGAAAAAAAATGGAGTTCTTGCTACAATTCTGAGGGGGTTTTTCATTCCAGCTATAGTTTGTATAAATAGAGAAGGCAGAAACACATTATCTTAACATAGGGACTCTTGGCTGAAGCCACCCTCATAATTTTAAGAATAAATGATTGGGCCGGATGCGGTGGCCCAAGCTTGTAATCCCAGCACTTTGGGAGGCCGAGATGGGTGGATCACGAGGTGAGGAGATCGAGACCATCCTGGCTAACACAGTGAAACCCCGTCTGTACTAAAAAATACAAAAAACTAGCCAGGCGTGGTGGCGGGTGACTGTAGTCCCAGCTACTCGGGAGGCTGAGGCAGGAGAATGGCGTAAACCCGGGAGACAGAGCTTGCAGTGAGCCGAGATCCGGCCACTGTACTCCAGCCTGGGTGACAGAGCGAGACTCCGTCTCAAAAAAAAAAAAAAAGAATAAATGATTGATACCTTACTCATCAGTAGTAAAACGACTTGAAGTTTTACCAACATTCTCTACTCAGTTTCAAAAGTGATATGAAAACTGCTAAAGAAGACAACTATACTCTATTTCTTTTTTATCAGTTCTCACCTTTTCTTTACTAGTTCTCACTGAATTCTCTTTCCTGGGGTTAAAATGCCTTCTGAGAGGTCTGTGCTCAACCCTGGGTTTGTCTCACACCCTCAATAGCTGGTTACTCTCTGCCTCAGTGCTCTATCTATTTAAAGTTCAATCTATGATCAAGTTAATTGAAAAAGTGATTTTAGTTCAACTTTCTGGCTCTTGGAATTCTTGATTTTTTTTCTCCACAAGCAGCAGGAAATTTAAAAGGGGGTGGAATGACTTGTCCATTAGTCTCCATCTCAGTAATCAATCATTGTAAAGCCCTGATTTCCCCCTCTTACACGTCAGAAGGGATTAAAGCAAAATGTTATTCTGTCTACACTCTTCCCTAATAGCTACTTTCAAGGAAAATGTTGGTTAGGGATGAACTGATTCCCCTTTTTTCTAAATGCTTCTTGTTACTAGTTGCAAAAGTCAACCACAGACTGCCCCAAAGACAACGTTTTCTGGTAATTTTCCTTAAAGAAACTGCATCCTGCACACTGAACAACACAATCTGAATAAAATTTTACCTTTCTTATCAGAATTGTAACAATCACTCATATGGCTTGAATGTGCATGCACGTGAATATTTGCTTCAGATCTTTTGTTTTTGTTTTCAAAAAACAAAATATCAGGCCAGATGCGGTGGCTCACACCTGTAATCCCAGCACTTTGGGAGGCCAAGGCGGGCAGATCACTGGAGGTCAGGAGTTCAAGAATAGCCTGGCCAACATGGTGAAACTCCGTCTCTATTGAAAATATAAAAATCAGCTGGGCATGGTGGCAAGTGCCTGTAATCAAGGCCGAGGCACAAGAATCGTTTGAACCCAGGAAATGGAGGTTGCAGTGAGCAGAAATAACACCACTTCACTCCAGGATGGGTGACACAGCAAGACTCTGTCTCAAAAAAATAAATACATAAATAAAATATCATAGATGCTTTGGAAGGTCCCTGGCACCCTTCCCAATTCCATTTCTTTCCCTTTCTTGAGAAAAGTAAACACCATCCTTCATTTTGTGTTTATTAGTCTCATGCATATTTTTATGCATACAATGCAAATATGTTTCTTTAGAGAATATCTAATATGGTTTTACCTGTTTTTGAACTTCGTATAAACGGTATCGTATTCTATATTTCATTCTGCATTCTACCTTTCTTACTCAAAGTTGTGTTTATCCATTTGGAAACATATACATGTGCTTCATGTAATAATATTAACATACATGTGTTATATAATAGAAATGATCACAGTATATTTGAAATACATGTTTTAATATTAATTGGGTCAGGCGTGATGGCTCATGCTTGTAATCCCAGCACTTTGGAAGGCCCAAGGCAGGCAGATCACTTGAAGTCAAGAGTTTGAGACCAGCCTGGACAACATGGGAAAACCCCATCCCTACTAAAGATACAAAAATTAGCCAGGAGTGGTGGCAGGTGCCCGTAGTCGCAGCTGCTCAGGAGGCTGAGGCACGAGAATCACCTGAACCCAGGAGATAGAGGTTGCAGTGAGCCAAGATCACACCACTGCACTCCAGCCTGAGCAACAGAGTAAGACTTGGTCTCAAAAAATAATAATAATTAATTAATATTAACACATGTATTTCAAATATACCATGATCATTTCTATTGTATGAATATACCATACATCATTGTCTATCTTCTTATTAATGAACATTTAAATATTTTGTTTATTTTGTGATACTGTCACAAACAGTGGTGCCATGGACATTCTTGGATGGGCTTCATGTGCTCATAAATGGAAGGGCCAGGCCACAGGCACGCACGTCTTCAACCTCATGATAGAGTGCCCCATGTCTCTCCAGTGTTGTGCCAGTGAGCAGGCAGCATCACCTGAGCATGGAGCTTCTTTTGGGCCAAAACAACCCTAGCCCATCCAGGCCTGTGAAATACTCCAGGCCCTTGGGGAATGGAGCTGCATTGCCTAAATAGAATCACTATTATAAAGATGAAGAGAAATTGAGGGCAAAACTGAATGAGAGGGACTCCAGAGCAAATAAAGTATCCAACAGAGTGAGCTCCAGAATATAGAACAGCAGGGCATTTTAAAAAGCAGGAAATGATATAAATGCATGAAGATGACCTAATATAAAGTAAATTGCCTTTTCTTGGCAAAATACTTTGACGCCAAAAAAAAAAAAAAAATCAATTGAAATAATTCAGACACTGCAGTCTCCCATAAAAGCACCAAATCTGTCAAAGTTCTGTGAATGCTCACAGCAGCTTGTACTCAAACGAAACATCACCTGTAGATGAATCCTAGTGACTCCTGGAAGGTCCTTTAAATGCCATCTCTGTGCATACAAATTTACAAAAAAATAGGCCAGGCATGGTGGCTCACACCTGTAATCCCAGCACTTTGGGAGGCTGAGGTAGGTGGATCACCTGAGGTCAGGAATTTGAGACCAGCCTGGCCAACATGGTGAAACCCCATCTCTACTAAAAAAAAAAAAAAAACAAAAAAAAAAAGAAAGAAGAATACAAATTAGCCAGGAGCGCCGACGGGTGCCTGTAATCCCAGCTACTCAGGAGGCTGAGGCAGGAGAATCACTTGAACCTGGGAGGCAGATATTGCAGTGAGCCGAGATCATGCTGTGGCAGTGGGCGCCTATAACCCCAGCTACTCAGGAGGCTGAGGCAGGAGAGTCACTTGAACCTGGGAGGCGGAGGTTGCAGTGAGCCAAGATCGTGCCACTGCACTCAAGCCTGGGCAGTAGAGTGAGACTAGGTCTCAAAAAAAAAAAAGTTACAAAACAATACACTCTTTTCATCCTTGAATCACCTGTTCACTGCCCAGCTTATATTTATACTTGCTGTTTTTAAACATTATGAATATACGATCTCGGATATGATGTGATCTATAAAATTTGGGCAGCAATGGCTGCCTTTAGGAGGACAGGCATCTGGGGGACAAGCGGGGTGGCAGGGCGACTAGACAAGCATTACCTAGTCAGGGCTTAAAACATTTAAGTGAGGCTGAGATTCCACCTTATCAATCCACAAATATCTCTCTAAGAACATCTTAGGATCGATTGCATGTCGCCTTTTCTGCAAAACATGCCCTGACTGCTCCCAGATGGGGCCCAGTCATTCAGGTTCCCAGCACAGAAATCTCCTGTAGAACTAACCAGGGTGCTTATACTTGTGAGTTTACCTGCCTGTCTCCTCACCTTTTAGCTCCATGAGAACAGAAACAACAGATTTCACTCAAAATCCTTCATCTCAAGTAATGTGCCTAGCATTGTTGGTGCTTAATAGACATTTTTTTAAATAAGTTCAGTGAAATATTCTTCACCATTCAATGATTTTTAAATGTCCCAAGGGATGTATTCATTAGTTTTCCTTGTCTTGTGTATTGGTACTCCTTAGAAGCTCTGTTTAGAAAAAGCAAAAAAAAAATCTAAAGCTCAAAAATGTTTAGCTGTAAGCCCTATGAGGGCAGGAATTTCGTGTTTTATTAACTTCTGCATCCCAAGCATACTTTGGCTGTGCCTAATACATAGGTGCTCAAAGAATGTGCTGAATAGGCCGGGCGTGGTGGCTCATGCCTATAATCCCAGCACTTTTGGAGGCCGAGGCGGGCATATCACCTGAGGTCAGGAGTTTGAGACCAGCCTGGCCAACATGGTGAAGTCCCATCTCTACTAAAAATACAAAAATTAGCCAGGCATGGTGGAGTGTGCCTGTAATCCCAGCTACATAGCCTGGGCAACAAGAGTGAGACTCCGTCTCAAAAAAAAAAAAAGAAAAAAAATTGTGCTGAATGAATGAAGAGACTTGGCTACGAAGTATTCCACACACTAAACAGAATCCAGTTCCTTTCTCTATTGAGTGTTTAAATGTTATATTTATTTCATGGGGGAATTTACCATTTTAACCACTTTTAAAGTCCAGAGGCATTGAGTACATTCACACTGTGGTGCATCTATCATTACCTTTCTCTTAGGTTTTTCACTTTCAACCTGATCTGCACATCACATTTCAAGCCATTCGAAAGAGGAAAAGTTCATTTTTATTACATGATTGTAGAGTGGTAAGAAATTAGCTATTCCTATTGCAAACTAGCACCCGGGATGATCTCTTTAGAAATCGCTTTCTTTGTCTCTCACGTATGTCTGTCTGTCTCTCTCTCTCCTCCTTCCCTCCCTCTTTCTCTTTCCACTCCCCATCAACTTTCACCTTGCCCATCTTTTCACCCTCCCTCAACCTTGTACCTATTATCTACTTTTTGTCACCTAGATCTAACTTTCTCATCAAATGTAAAAGTGTAAAAGGGCTTGGAGTTTATAGAATCGAAACACATTATTTCACATGTGAGAAAATAAGTCATATAAAAGAAGGTATGAATTCTCTCAAAAACAGCAATCAAGACATTAGGATGATTTTTCCATCTATTCATCCACCAAGTCACACCCTTCCTCCTCTCTCTGTGTATCATTTGGGGGTAGTAAGTTATTAACATATCTGCATCTAAATAAATGCCGGTGATTCTGACATCTAACATCTAGATGTGTGCATGTGGGGTGTGCGTGTTGGTGTATGATGGGTCAAACTAACCCAGAGTGTGTTTCGCATTCTGCCTGAAGGCCTAGGATCACTTACTAATAGCAAAGAGGGGGAAATGTTTTTAACCAACAATCCGAAGTGGAATATACAGTATTGATCCTCTAATTGATCCTTACTGACCCTACAGTAAAAGAATAAATAAACTGACCTCTTCAACAGAAAAAAAAAGGCTCTAGACTTTGTTGACCCAATAAAAAGAGCTCACTCCTGCATTCCCTGACTAGTTGATTCCTGATCCAATTGACGCAGGTAAGACCTCCTGAGGAAACATCTGATACCACTGCACATGACAATGAACTTGGGAAACCATGAGCTGGAGTGTAAGCTGCCTTAAGACAAGAACCAACCATGCCGTTTTGTTCTCCCTCCACACCTAGCAAAGAGCTCTGCACACAGCAGGTTCTCAAAACACATCTCTTTACTCCATCCATTCATTTACCCAGTGAGTCACAGGTTTTCTTCTCGAACCATTGACTTTCACTGGTTAGTTGAGCTTTAGGATGACTGAGGAGGAGAGGTGGGACTATGAGTGTGTTTATTTATTAATACGGGCATACACACGGCATATATGCAAGGAGGTGTACATCATGTATACAAGACTACGGATGTTTGCATGTGTTTATTTGAAGGTGAGTATGTCTTAAGTTTTTTAATCAATCGGCAAACAGTTTTTCAGAAGCTATAAGTACAGGACCCCAAGTGTGTTTCAGAAATTAAACAGTTCCTGCCCTGAAGGAATTAAATAAAGAGTGCAGAAAGAAAGAGGCTGTGGAGGCCCCTCGGCTAATGAAACCTCCTGAACTCCAGTCTATATTAGGTTTGCCACCTCTTTTCCCTGCAGCACCCAAAGCCTCCTTGTATTATAAAATTAAAACTAATGGAACTACAGCCACATGTCACTGAACGACAGGGATATGTTCTGAGAAATGCATCGTTAGGCGATTTCATTATCATGCAGACATCAGAGTGTACTTCTACAACCTGGATGGTGTAACCTGGTATACACCAAGGTTATGTGGCTTAGCCTATTGCTCTGAGGCTATAAACCTGAACAGCATGTTACTGTCCTGAATACTGTAGGCAATTATAACACAATGGTAAGTATTCGTGTTTCTAAACACAAGAAAGATGCAGTCGAAATGCAGTAGAGAAGACAAAAATTGATACACCTGTGGAGACTCTTACCACGAATGGAGCTTGGAAAACTGGAAGTTGCTTTGGGTGAGTCGGTGAGTGAGAGGTGAGTGGTGAGTGACAGTGAAGGCCTAGGACACTACTGTACACTACTGTAGACCTTATAAATGTTGTGCACTTAGGCTACACCAAATGTATACAAAATATCTTTCTTTTTCCAACAATAACCTCAGCTCACTGTAGATTTTTTACTTTATGTGCTTTTTAATTCTTTTAACTTTACAACTGTATGAAATATTTTCTTTCTGGTTTTTTTTTTTTTCTTTTTTTGAGATGGAGTTTCACTATTGTTGCCCAGGCTGGAGTGCAAAGGTACGATCTCAGCTCACTACAACTTCCGCCTCCCAAGTTCAAGCAATTCTCCTGCCTCAGCCTCCCGAGTAGCTGGGATTACAGGCATGTGCCACCATGCCCGGTTAATTTTTTGTATTTTTAGTAGAGACAGGGTTTCACCATGTTGGCCAGGCTGGTTTCGAACTCCTGACCTCAGGTAATCCACCCACCTCAGCCTTCCAAAGTGTTGGGATTACAGGAATGAGCCACCACGCCCAGCCTCCTTCTTTATAGCCTTATCCTATAAGCTTTTTTCTGTTTATAAAATTTTTTATTTTTCAACTTTTGAAACATTTTTGTTAACAACTAAGACACACACATACATTAACCTAGGCCCGCATAGGGTTGGGATCAACAGTCTCGCTGTCTTCCACCTCCACATCTTGTCCCACTGGAAGGTCTTCAGGGGCAATGGCACACATGGAGATGTCATTTCCTATGATAACAATGCCTTCTTCTGGAATCCCTCCTGAAGGACCTGCCTGGGGCTGTTTTACTGTTAACTTTTTTTAAAAGCAGAAGGAGTACACTCTAAAATAATGATTAAAAGTATATCATAGTAAATACATAAACCAGTAACAGTCATTTTACTATCAAGTATTACATACTGTACGTAATTGTTTGTGCTAGACTTCTATACCACCAGCAGTGCAGTACATTTGTTCACACCAGCATCAACACAAACACAGGAGTAATGGGTTGTTGCACTGTGACATCTATGATGTCACTAGGCCTTAAGAAGTTTTCAGGCCGGGCGCGGTGGCTCAAGCCTGTAATCCCAGCACTTTGGGAGGCCGAGACGGGCGGATCACGAGGTCAGGAGATCGAGACCATCCTGGCTAACACAGTGAAACCCCGTCTCTACTAAAAACACAAAAAACTAGCCGGGCGAGGTGGCGGGCGCCTGTAGTCCCCGCTACTCGGGAGGCTGAGGCAGGAGAATGGCGTAAACCCGGGAGGCGGAGCTTGCAGTGAGCTGAGATCCGGCCACTGCACTCCAGCCCGGCGACAGAGCAAGACTCCGTCTCAAAAAAAAAAATAAATAAATAAAAGAAGTTTTCAGCTCCATGATAACCTTATGAGACCACTGCCATATGTGCAGTCTGTCTTTGACCAAAATGTCACGGGGCATATGACTGCGTTTCATTTTTGGCTTGCTTGTCATTCTTCCCCTTTGCACTTCCTAAGGGCAGACCTTCATGGTACCCACTACCCTGTGCTATATTACACATGATTCATGTATTAGATATTATTTTTACTCTATGAGTATTTTTTTTCAGATGGAGTCTCGCTGTGTCACCCAGGCTGGAGTACAGAGGCACGATCTCGGCTCACTGCAACCTCCACTTCCGGGATTCAAGCCATTCTCCTGCCTCAGCCTCCCGAGTAGCTGGGATTACAAGCACGGGCCCCCACGCCCAGCTAATTTTTATACGTTTTGCAGACACAGGGTTTCACCATATTGACCAGGATGGTCTCGATCTCTTGACCTCATGATCCGCCCACCTCGGCCTCCCAAAATGCTGGGGTTACAGGCATGAGCCACCATGCCTGTCCATGAGTATTTATTTATTGTCCATCTCTCCCCTCTGGAATGTAAGCTTCTCCATGTGGTCCAACACTGGACCTGATGTACAGCCCACAGGCCCTCAATAAATACTTGTTGAATGAATGAATGTGTCCTTCATGTCTATAACTTCATCACCTACCACAGCGAGCAAAGTAAATATGCAAAAGTTATATGACAAAATGTGTATGCACTTTGGTCAGCGAGCTTCAAAACAGGGTGTGTGAGCCGCTCTAATTACTTCCATTTAGAATTGAGATTCCAAGAGTATTATTTCCTTTTTCCTCTCAATTTGTGGAATCAATATCCCAGTTTCTCCTCCACCTCAATCCTGCCCCGATAGATTCTAAGATGATGGTAGAGTGTGGTAGGTGTGTTCCCACACCTGGAGCCAGAATTCGAACTCTGACACCTTCGTTTCCTAACTAACTGTGAGACTTTGCAAGTTATCTGACCTTTATGTGCCTCAGTTCCCTCAACTTTAGGATGAGAATTTAAAATAATACTAATACTTCCGAGGGTTATTATGAACAATAAGTTAGCTAATACATGTAAAACTTCTAGGAGAGACCTGGCATCAAGGTTGGCTATAATTATCATTAATCTCTCTCCCACCCCATCAACTTTGCAAGTGATGTTTAATGGAGATGGAGAGGACAGGGGGGAAGAAGCGAGAAGCTTGTGAGAATTGTGAGTTGATGATGGGAAATTAAAATACAGATTTACCATAATTGACCATGAACTAAAGCCTTCTGCCCAATATATTCAAGTAGCAAAGTTTCTTAAAGTGTAGAATGATATACTTACATTTAAACCCAAGTTATCATGGAATTATATTCATCTGAAACAAAGTATGTGCTTGGTTCTTTTAGAGGCTGTAAGCTCTATGTGGCACTGTCCAACAGAATTTTCTCTGATGGCAGTAATGTTCACCATAATCTGCACTGTCCCACACAATAGCCAATAGGCACATATAGCTATTGGACATTTGAAATGTGGCCAATACAACTAAGGAAATAATTTTTTTGTTTGTTTTTTGAGATAGAGTCTTGCTCTGTCACCGAGGCTGGAGTGCAATGGCACGATATCAGATCACTGCAACCTCCACCTCCTGGGTTCAAGCGATGCTCCTGCCTCAGCCCCCCAAGTAGCTAGGATCACAGGCACATACCACCAGGCCCAGCTAATTTTTGTGTTTTTAGTAGAGATAGGGTTTCACCGTGTTGGCCAGGCTGGTCTCGAACTCCTGACCTCAAGTGATCCGCTTGCCTCGGCCTCCCATAGTGCTGGGATTACAGGCGTAAACCACTGTGCCCAGCCTATTTTATTTAACTTTGGTTATTGTTAACTTAAACAGCCACATGTGGGTAGTGGCTCCCCAGCTGGGCAGCAGAGCTATAGGGGATTTGATAGACCAGCTCCCTGACTTGGTCCATGCCTGCTCTCCAGCTCCTGGTCTGCTCCTTCTCCTTGCTCCAGAAATCAACGCTCACAAGGCCAAACTGCTGTCCCACACCTCTATGGCTGTGCATATTCTGGCCCATTGACTGAAATAGCCTTCCTCTACATCTACCTCCAAACCTTATAAACATCTTGTTCAGATTTCATTTCCTCAGGACAACTTTCCCTAACCTCCTCCCGCCTACCTCCCGCTACTGCCAACACCATCTACCATCACTTCCTCTGTGTTTCTCTGCATCTGTTTCCATTGCTGCTCTCATCATCCTGTAGTTGTAACCTATTTTCTGTGACACTAACAGACTACGAAAATTGTAAGGACCAGGTCTTATGCGTTTCTTCATCCTAGTGACGTGTGCCCATCACACAATACATGTGCAGTAAATATTTGCTGATACCATTATTAATTTTTAAATATGTGAATGTTTTCTTAAAATTATTTTTGGAGTATTGACAACCACTTTGTGATTATGGGAACTATTTAAGTCAAAGTCTATTATAAGGCCAATTTTCAAATAATAAAAAGTTCTTAGAGTTTCAGTTGAAGTTCTTATTTCAAACCATATCAATATAACATTTTAGTATGAACCAAATAATATAATTGATCCCTTAGAGTTCTCTAGAACAAAATCCTACCTATAGCTCCTCCTCCTAAGCGTCTGGAAGTCTCTTGGATTTCAGAAACTAATCTTGTCACTGATCTGTGCCTGCAGTCCCCAGTGCCTGCAGTCACTTAGTAGGGAGACATGAATGAGATTAAAGCAAGAAGACAAAAGGACTTGATTTAAGACTTGTCATGGACACCATCAAATGGGAATTCAGGGTAATCCACCCTTGCTGTACCCTATATCCAATTTTACCCTCAAGAAGGAAATCATTGAAACCTTATCCATCACAAAAAATAATGTCCATAAGTGATGTGTGTCTGCTTAGTGACATGTTAGCCAAAAAAGAATTGTCTGTTTTCCTTATTCTTTGGCAAAGCTCAAGAAATCGTCCTTTCATAGACTATGTAGCATGTGTTGCAATAACCTGGTCTGACAGCCACACTGGTTCATATTTTCCCATCATGATTTTCTAATTTTTTACGTAAATTCTCACACAAATGTTTCTTTAATTAGAATAAGCTCATGATGGATACATTTCTGTGAATCTAATTTGTATGAAATATTTCCCAAATATCAAGCATCTGGTGAATGTATTTTACAAATGATTGTCTTTCCTGACCTCCAGGAACTTACAGTTTAATAATGCAAACAAATGAATACACAGTGATGAGAAATGCATACGTGTGGGTACAGCATGGCAGAAGGTCCTTGAGGAGAGTGGATTTCAGAATGACTGTAAATCCAAATGACTTTACCTTCAAATCAGACATAGATTTGACGTTCATTTGCTTATTAATTATGTGGTTTTATGTTGAAATGCACAAATGGCACTTTCTAATGTAATTAACATCGATTTAACAAATAACTAAGTTCTTTAGATCATTTAGATAAGTCTCTAATTTTCCTATATATTAACAGATTTTAAAGTCTTTTTTCTGGTTTTCCTTTTCCCTTGCCCAATACATATCTTCCAGAATTTTAATCAAAGTAGATATTTCAAAGACGACAAAGGTCTGAGATCTCTTTAGCAGTTTCTAATGAATAATGTGAGATAAACATCTTTTTCTAAAATGTCTCATTTAAATATAGGGATATCAATTTATCTTTTTAACTTCCTCATAAAATCTGCCCACCTAAGAGGAACACTGATTAAGTGTAAAAATTATGTTCTATGTGTTATTGGAATTGCTTGTGAATTCTACTAATATAACATGCACTTATTTCCAAAAAGTGTCTATTGCTGCTCAGAAAAGGAAGATCTGGTTTTCAAAGAGTGTGTTTTGAGGTTAAAAATGAAGATAGTGACCCTAACTCTCTCAAGATTTGTAAGGCTGGCATGCCATCTATCTCAATAATACCTAACAAGAATGTCAAATGGACAGAAACAGCCATGGTAAGCGGGTACTTGCCGCTGACAGTGATTGCTGTATTTTGGGTGATGGGGAACACCATTTCCATTAGTTCAAGTGAAATACAATGCCCTGCCAACTCTAGGTATCAGTGTATTCAATAACCCTGCTGTGCCATGTCCATTTTCTGTTGCTGCAATTAAAAATCAGTCGATACAAAGTCAAAATGTTGTACATCCTTCCCCTATCCCTTTCCCTGTCACTGTGTTTCCAGCTTCACCGGAAGAACATGTCACTATGGCAACCAATCCCTCCGGTGCACAGACCAAGTCAACCTTTCTAGTCAGACTGCCAAGCAGAGCAACAGGGAATCAAAGCTCTGAATGGAACCGCCAGAAACCATGAATTCCATCCCCCTTTCTCTAAGTGGGGTTAACCAATACAAGAAGGGATACCTCTCTTGTTCTAGAAGGCATTCAAGGAAGGAAAAGTAAGAATATCCTTCAACAAATTCTCCCAGTGTTTGCTGTTCATTATTAACATGATTTCTCCCTTACATTTCAGCTAACTTCCTCTAGTTTCAACTTTAAAGAAAGCAGAAAATCATGGATAAAATAACACTTTATAAATCTGAGAATCTGAACACTGTTATAAGGTCACTCATTGTCAGAAACTATTCTAGGCCCTCTTGTTTTCCTGCCTTGATGTCCAAACCCAAGCTGCTCTCTTCTGGACTCCCCTAATATTCTGTACATCTTTACAAAGTGGTAATGCTCCAAAAGGGTCACTTCTTCCAATAAGAGCCCAATTGTGAAGCAAATGGGATATTGGTTGTATTAACACACCCACAACAAAATCAGCTAAAATCCCTAGTCATTCTAAAGAAGGTACAAAACAAACACTTAGATAGATTCTGTCTCTGAAGTCACCTCACCTAAATCTGACCTGGCCACCTAGACCAGATCCACTGCTAGTCATTCTTAAACAACTGACTTTTTTGCAAATTAACAATTTTTCCTGATCAACTGCATACTTGTATCCATCAAAGAACATCAGTTCTCATAAATATTACTTTAATACAGCAGCAAACCTCACAGCATTATAATGAGACATTAAGAACTGCTTTTATATCTTGGCCTCAAAGACTTTGCAAATAATAGTATCTTTGTCATCTTGACATCACCATTTAATAGTTAAAGAGAATGAAACACAAGGGGAAAAAAACCAGACTCATAAAATCTGCACATCTTCCTGAGATGTAGCTACCATAGAAGAGAACACATTCCTTTCTTCAGAGCAGTATTAATACACATTCAAACAATATTCCAGTGGGTTGACAACAGGATGGTTCTCAAAGTATAAATCATACAAGGTTTACAAATTCCACAGATAAGCAGAATTTTTTAAGTAATGTAATCATATTAAAATATTAAATAAATTTGTATCATTGGCAAATGCAGCTTGTTTTCTGTTTTGGTTATACACTTTGGGAATTTTTATATACATTTTCTGAAAATCTCATTTTTTTTCTCTGACATGCCCACTTTGGTGTTACTCAAAGAACTATTTTTTTGTTGTTGTTTTTACTTATTAGATCATGTTGATATTCAATGCACACAAGAAAGTTACTACTGTCAACCACTGTTTCAGAAGGAGACATGAAGAATTGTGATATGATGCTGCTGGTCAGCAGGCTTCGAGCTGCTTACAGAACGGGGCTGTGATTTATCGATGTTTATATGACCAACGCCTACACCATACCTGGTATAGCACAGCGCTCAGCAAACGTTTCTGGTATGAATAAGGCCTTCTCTGTGAAATGTTTCCCCCAATTTCCCTTGATTAAATCAGTTCAACAAAAAGTATTGGGAGCCTGTCTACTCCTGACACATGACTCCTACAGGGCTTCCTCTAAGAGCACAAACACTGTTCGAGATTCCCTTCTTCTCAGAGGCTGATGAAGCATTATCCTGGATAAGAACCCTGGACCATGAGGTTCCACTCGAATCCCGACAGAGACGCGCGAAAGGAGAGGCAGGGGAGAGAGTTAAGCCTGAACCAAGCTTCATTAGCAGCTATCGGGAGGCAAGTTCCGGCCCCGAGGCTCAGCCAGGCCTGGATAACCCGACCGCCTGGAACCCAGAGACCTGATAGCCTGTGGCCTGAGAAGGAAACGCGAGGGGCTGCGGGGCCTAGAGGCTCCGGGCTCTCCGCAGCGCCACGCCTAGCGCTCGGCGCTTACCTTTCCGAATGAGGGCGGCGATCTCGGGGTCGAAGCCCTGCCGGTGACACTTCCTCCAGAGACCCATGTTGGTGGAGTTGTACTGCCGGCTGCACTCGTCCGCTGGGCTCATGGCGAACAGCTGCCGGCGATTCCGCGCCCGGAGGAGTTTGCCCTCCCAGCGGTCCAGGCGCGAGCGGCTCGCCCGGAGCGGCAAGTTGTTGTTATTGTTGTAAATGAAGCCGGGGTCGACCCGGCGGGTGTTGAAGGCCTTGCACCTGTCCCTGTGCTTCCTGGCGTCCGTCTCGTACCAGTGGTCCGAGCAGATAGCCACGGCCAGCATGCCGAGGGCGCAGAGCGCTAGCGAGAGGCCGGTGTAGAGCAATAATCTTCCGGCAGCCATGCCTCCGCTTGGCGGCTACACCATGGGCATGATCCGCCGCAGCCTCGCCTTCCCTCGCCGCACCCGGAACAAAGCGGCGGGCGGCCGAGCTGGGGGAGGGGGCAGGAGAGGGACTCGCGCCGCGGCGCCCCCTTGGCCCCCGCCTACCGGAGCGCGGCCCGGGGACTGCGGGGATGGGGGCGGGCGGCCTAAAAAGTTCTGATCCGGAGAGGCTCCCGCTGGCTCCTGGGCATCCTCTGGGGCAGGTGCAGCCTCCGGCGGCGGCGAACCCAGTGCAGCCGCCTCGCGACCCCTCCCCGCCCCGCAGGAAGCGACTGCCCCGAAGCGGCCGCCTCGGATCCCAGCCCGGCTTCGGGCGCCGCTGCCCTCGGGCCGAAAACTAAATGCCAAGTGTCCTCGGCTGCGGTGGGGCTTGCGGGGGTTTCTTTGTGCAGGATGGTGACGGGACAGAACTCGCCTGTCTCTCTAAGGGAGACGGGGGGTGCTGTCAGGAGGCGCCACCCGACCACCGGGTGAAGTGGAACGCCCCCGATGCGGCCGGCGGGCGAAAGAAACCTCCAGGTGCTGGGGCCAGCTTCTCCGAGTCCCTCCTGGGTCTCCGGCTCAGAGTGTCTCTCCCTCCCCGTCTGCAAGCAAAGACCTGGGGCGCGCACCCAGAAATGTT
The DNA here is from genome assembly GCF_047675955.1 of Chlorocebus sabaeus. Classification (NCBI taxonomy): domain Eukaryota; kingdom Metazoa; phylum Chordata; class Mammalia; order Primates; family Cercopithecidae; genus Chlorocebus; species Chlorocebus sabaeus. Next base: position 114,128,121 of record NC_132924.1, on the reverse strand, counting down.
CTTCCTCTCTGGGTCGGATCCTTTTAAAATCTCCGTTCTCTGGTCACCAGCAGGTCGGTTGCTCCTTCTGACCCGCGTGCTGCGCTCAGAGGCGCACTCCCAGCGGACGCACGGTCTCAGCCGACCTTTCCCTGCGAGCTCCCCGGTGCCCTGCCTCTGGCATCGCCATTCAGGCGGCCCCTCGGGCCGACAGCGCGGTCACCTGGGCGGCGTTACCGGCCAAGTTCCGGCCTGGGGTCTGCGGAGACTGGGCGGCTGCTGGCGGACGCGAGGGGCGGGCTGCGCGGCCCAGGGCGCACCGGGCAGTGCTAGCGGCGCGCGGCGCTGGGGGCTCGGCGCACCGCGCCTTCAACACCATGGACAGGTCACGCCGTCGCGGCGCGCTGCCGGCCCAGCCGCCAGCCCCCGAGCGTCACGCAGCTCTTCCCAGCGCTGTCTTCTCCCTGGAGTGTCCACCCGGCCGCCTCTGGACCCGGCTCTCCCGCGACGCTTCCGCCTCACTTCATCTGGCACCCGGGAGCTCCGGGAGCCTGCCGCCCAGGTGCAAAGAAAATGCCGCAGGCACCAAGGAAAACCCCGGTCCCGGCCTCTCCAAACAATCCGCCCCTTTCTCCAGCCACCTGAGCCCCTGGCACTCTGGCACCCCGTCTGCTCTGCCCAGCTGGGCTCAGCCGCTCTCAGATTGCACCATTTTCTTCTCAGCCCACCCCAGCGCCGAGATGCCGGCTCACTCGGCAGCGTGCAGAGAATCCCGTCCCGGCCTCCGAGTCCCACGATCCGGCTCCTGGCGCGCGGTGGTCGCCGAGATGAATGGGGAGAGGGTGGGGGAGGGAGGCTGGGTTACTCGGCTTCCCCTCGTCGCCTCCTCCTCTAGCCGCGGAGGCTCCGAGGCGTGGCAGGCTCGGCTGGTGCCCTGGAGGCGCAAGAACCCAAGCTGCGCCCAGGGGACTGGGGAAATCGCATCGCCCGGGTGCGGGCGCCGGAGGCAGCCGCTGCCGCGCTCTCTTGTCGGGCGCGGGTAGCTGCAGCCTTGGCTAAAACCCACAGACGAGAACACCGAGCGCGCAGCCAAAAGCTAGTGATGTCATCCGTGCAACGTGAGCCTCATCTCTTATTTTTCTAGCCTCCTTAAAGATAAACTGCACCATTTCCCAGGCACGAAATGTCTAAGTCTTATTCTTTGACCAGGCAAGTCAATGGTGTCTAGATAGGTATGTGCCCAACCACATCCATATTTATGCACATATACATATATGTGGTATGTAGCATGTTTACATGCATTATTATAAATTTAGGGATGTTGCCTACAGCTCCTGTTTCTCTTTTCAGCCATGGGAAATTCTCTCAAATCCACGACAGTTATTTAAAGGAAAAACTGCTTATTGAGGAGTGGGCCTTCAAAGGGGCCGAGCGAGCTCCCTGCGTCCCCGGTTTGGGTCGCTGGTGTCTCGGGATGCATTTGATCTTTCTCCCCAACCCCCGCCCCCAGAAAGCCACAGGCGCTACCTTGCTAGCTACAGGCGTTTCCACCCAGAGCTGAGCTGAGAGCCGCTGCGGAGTTATCCGGCCAGCCCCAGTCCAGTCCCAAGCCAGAGCCAGGCACCCCGACACACACCCACCTCCACCTGCCCTCCCTCCTCAGCAGTAACAGAAAGAAGAAATTTGGCCGATCCACTCAAGACAAGGAGAGAAATTTAATGGTGGATGGGGGGTGGTCGGTTAGTAGATATTTTGAAAACGCTGGTGAGCGAGCGTTGAGGAGGGGAGGTGGAGTTAAAGGAAACCTCGATGTGGGGTTTGTCATTTTGTAAGGGTGGCCGCTGGATTTAGGCTCTGCAGGGGTTCTGGGAGGTAGCGCCGGACCCCAGACCTTGAGCAGGTGGGCCCCAGGCAAGCCCCGCTTCATCCCAACCTCAGCCCCCCTGCTCTGCTCACGTGAGACGGCGCCGCAAAGGCTGGGAGCCTCCCTCCCGGCATCAAACGCTGGGGTTTTCACTCTAATGCTCACCCCTCGTTTTCACCCTCACTCCAAAGTCGAGGTCCGGCATTGCCGGGTAAAGAGTTGCCCTGGGGAAAAAGAGAGTGTCTCACACCCTGCTTTGCACAACGGGGCTTGTGAGCCAAAATGAGCGCACCTCCACCATATTCTTTTTGTCTTTTTTTTTTTTTCTCTCTCTCTCTCCCACTTTCCTGCATTTTGAAAATCGCGAACGAGGCGTTTCAGTGCCATCTAGTGGGGGAGGGGTGTGCCTCGCTTTCGCTTTTCACCCCTGGATTCTGCAATGGGATTTGCCAAAGGGACAGCAGAGCCTGAGGAGGCCCGCTGGATTCTCGGGTGCCTGGCTGGTCGAGGGACTGCAGGCATGCGCCCTTGGCCAGATCTCTGCCCTCTGGCTTCCCTAGGATGTGGACATACAGCCAAGTGACTTTGGCGCCAGTGTCTTCTCACCTTCCTTTCTACCCACCCCCCTTAACCAGTGCACCCTCCCCCAACGTTGAAAATAGATAAACAAACAAGTGCAAACATTTTGCACTATGCAGACAACATCTTAAATTTCTGAAGTTATCTTCTTCACTAGTGTCCAGAGCACTTTTAGGCTAACAAGCTACCTGCATTTGATAACAGGGAGGTAAAAAGGGGGGAGATGACATCTACAAGGTTACTCAGGAAATCAGGGCACAGGGAGCCTTCAAGCCCCAGTCTCCTGGTTCCCAGCTTTCCTCTCTCCTTAAATCCAGCTGAAGGGGGTGCCCCTGAGACCACTGGCAGTCCAGGCAGTTGTTCATTCCCAGTAAATGTACCTGTTTATTTTGTCCTTATCTTTCCTTCCTCTTCCATTGTGTCACCCATCTAGTTTCTCCTGGCCTGTACCTGAGGCCTGCCTGCAAGGATGTGCCTGGCCCACTGCCCAGGGTCCTCAGCAGTCCTGTATTTTGGGCCCTGCTTGCAGTCAGAACCCAAATGGTACACTATCCTCCTCCTTACTGAACATCATTAAAATTCTATTTTGAAATGTTTGTTCTTGATGAAATCCCAAAAATCCTATAAAGTTATTGATTCATGGCCTCCTTTGAAGTGCAATTACCTTGGGCAGCCCTATATTGTTATGGGATGATCCTGGTCTTCAGGGCTAAGATGCTCGCATGACTCTCTTTTCTTAATTGGGTGATCTAAGTGTCTTCCTGCTGCCTGCTTCCAATTCCTTCCACTCTGCTAGCTGCAGCATCACCATCTTTGTGTTTCCAACCTATTTCTTCCCATTTGCACCAACACTGTCCCAGATCATAGGATCTCAAAATCAGAAATCTTTAGAGTCAAACACACATGTAATAATGCATGAATCTCTTTTAGAACATTTTCCAGAGAGTGAATGACCAGCTTCTGCTTGCACACTTGAAGTGAAGTGATGGGGGAATCACTGTGTCTGCAAGTGGCCCAGTCCACTTCAGACAGTGTAAGTAGCTAGACAGTTCTTCCCTATACTGAGCTTTCTCATAAGTCTGTATAACTCATACTCATTGGCCTTTGTTTTTGCTTTCTAGAGGCCCACAGATGAGGCCTGATTTATCTTCCATTTAGTGGTCCTTCTTGCCCTTGACATCAGTCATCACGTTCTCCCTACACCTTCTTTCCTCCAGACTAAATACCCCTTGTTCATTCTTGTGCTTGCTCTTCTTTGGTTTCTGATACTTCCTGGTTGTTGGTGTTCCTTTCAGCTAATACTTCCTTCATCTAGAAGTCATGTCAACCTATGAAGAAAATTTGGTAAGTCTGTCATGTTTTTATATGACCTTTGTGGAGTTCTAATGATCCTCACTTTCTCTTCTGGGAGCCCATAAGTCATCCCCTTCTTAAGCCATTCCTAGAAACTTGCTCCAAAATGGCATTAAGGTCATTGATCTCTGATTTGTGAAATCTGCATTTTTGAAATTTGGAGTTTCATTTGTTCACACCCACCCACTCCCTTTTTTAAAGCGACATTAACATTCTGCAAGCTCTCTCTAAAGTCACCGAGAAAGGTTGAGACATCATTGAAAGTTCTCTCCATTTCCTGGAATACAGTTCACCTGGAGCAGACAGATGTTTTCCTCCAATTTCCTCACCCATTCTGAACTGTCCTCAGTTACCATATTGTTCTACCCTATACCCCACCTCTGGCCTGAAAATCTCTCTTTGACACTGTCAATTGAAAGCAAAAATAGTTGATGAGATGTGCTTTCTCTTTGCCATCTATCAATATCAATATTACACAATTTGGCCAGGTGCAGTGGCTCACACCTCTAATCACAGCACTTTGGGAGACCGAAGTGGGAGGACTGCTTGAGCCCAGGAGTTTGGACAAGAGCCTGGGCAACATAGTGGGATCCTATGTCTACAAAGCCAGGTGTGGTGGCATGCACCTGTGGTCCCAGCTATTCAGGAGGCTGAGGTAGGAGGATCACTTGAACCTGGGAGGTCATAGCAGCAGTGAGCCATGATGGCAACACTGTACTGCAGCGTGGGAAACAGAGTGAGATCCTGCCTTAAAAAAAGAAAAAGAAAAAGAAAAGACACCATTTGTCTAGAGAAAAGTTTCCCCACATATTCTTATTTCTTTTTTCATAATTAACTTTGCAAAATTTGGACATTATTTGTAACCCAAAAGTTATTTTGAACTCTAGCCCTCCTGACGCAGGTCCCGGGTCAACGACATGCTAGTATGCATGGGTGAACAGGTGTCCTTCTTTTCTCATCCAGATCTTCTTTCTAAATCTCAGCTTTAAGACTGGGCAGGGTAGCTAATGGCTGTAATCCCAGTACTTTGGGAGGCCAAGGCAGGGGATCACTTGATCAGGAGTTCGAGACCAGCCTGGCCAACATGGTGAAACCCTGTCTATACTAAAAATACAAAAATTAGCCAGGCGTGGTGGCGGATGCCTGTTATCCCAGCTACTGGGGAGGCTGAGGCAGGATAATCGCTTGAAACCAGGAGGTAGAGGTTGCAGTGAGCCAAGATCACGCCACTGCACTCCAGCCTGGGTGACAGAGTGAGACTCAGTCTCAAACAAACAAACAAACAAACAAAAAATCCACTTTAGAGAGTCATATTAGTTTAATTACCTTCCTTCTCTTCTTCCTCATCAGAATCATAAGAGCAAAAGGCTCTTTTCATCTCACCCCGGGGCATCTAAGTCCTCTCCTTTTATTTTTTTCTTCCTCCACCCCACCACCATATTAATCTTCTTCTTAAATTCCACAATTATCCTGTAGTAGGGCTGGGCACAGTGGCTTATGCCTGGAATCCCAGCTTTGGGAGGCCAAGGAGTACAGATCACTTGGGTCCAGGAGTTCGAGACCAGCCTGGCCAGCATTGCAAAACCCTGTCTCTACTAAAAATACAAAAATTAGCCAGGCATAGTGGTGCAGGTCTGCAGTCCCAGCTACTCAGGAGGCTGAGGCACGAGAATCACTTGAACCCAGGAGGTGGAGGCTGCAGTGAGCAGAGATCATGCTGCTGTACTCCAGCCTGGGTGACAGAACGAGACTCTTTCTTAAAATAAAATAAAATAATAAAATAAAATAAAATAAAATAAAATAAAATAAAATTCTGCAGTAGTTTCACCTTGTCTATACTGTAAAGCTCAGACCTTTTACAACTCTGTAAGACCCTGCCCAGGGCTTCAGCCTAGCCTCTAAAGATGAATTCCTCACTCTCAAAGAAACACCCTCTAAACATGTTTTGAAAGCTCCACACTGGTATCACTCCTCTTGCCCACATAATATCTAACTGCTCTGGTTTTTAAGATTCTTACAATTACAGGTGCCTCATATCAATAGGTCAAATAAATATCATTTGATCATCTCACTAGAAGCTAAAAAGACAACCAATTAAACCCAACAAACATTCTTGATATGTAAAAGGTTTTCCTAAACTAGAGATAATTTTAAATGAATAAGATCATCTCCTACATAAAGAAATATTTCAAACTAGTAGGAATAAAACAAATAACACAACAGAAAAAAAATGTGCAGTTTATAAAAAGACAATTTACAGAAGAAGAAATTGAGATGGAAAATTAACATATGAAAAAACCTCACTAGTAATCTATGGAATACAAATGTTTTTAAAATACGGTTTTTTACCCACCAGATGGGGAAAAAATGTACATGTCTGTTAATATCAAGTGTTGGCTGGGGCATAGAGAAACATGCTCTCATGCACTTCCAGTGGGAGCATGAGCTGATAGAGCCACTCTAGAGGGCAATTTGTAGTCACTGTTAAGATGAAAAAGTCATGTCTCTATGACCCAGCAGATATCCTTCTGTACTTGTCTGCCCATGTCATCACATAACTATTTTCTCTTGTGTATCTTCACATCACTCCTCTGCACCTCTCCATCTCCAAATTTCCCTCTTCTTATGGGGACAACAGTCATATTGCTATAGAGACCTACCCTACTCCAGTTTGACCTACTTTAATTATCTTAATCAATGACATCTACAATGATGCGATTTTTTTTTTTTTTTTTGAGACAGAGTCTTGCTCTGTTGCCAGGCTGGAGTGCAGTGGCTCAATCTCGGCTCACCGCGACCTCTGCCTCCCGGGTTCAAGTGAGTCTCCTGCCTCGGCCTCCCGAGTAGCTGGGACTACAGGCACACACCACCATGCCAAGCTAATTTTTGTATTTTTAGTAGAGATGGGGTTTTACCATATTGGCCAGGATGATCTCAATCTCTTCACCTCGTGATCCACCCGCCTCGGCCTCCCAAAGAGCTGGGATTATAGGCGTGAGACACTGCAACCAGTCATGATGATGCTATTTCTAAAGATCACATTCTGAGGAAGTGGGGGTTAGGACTTCAACCCATAACTCTACTTTTCATACAGAAAAAAAAGGAGCATAAGAAAATATACATGTATCTACTTATTTGTGCAAAATCAAAGGGTAAAAAGCCAAGTAGGCAACAGTAAGTTGACAGCAGGAAGCCACTAGCACCTTGGGTTAAAAGTAACATTGCGAGGCCCCAGGGCAAGCATACAAATGAAGGTCCACACACCATGTTCAATGTTTAAAATAAGTCAAATGACAAATTGTTAAATCAAAGTGTGTTCTATCCTTCCATATTACAAATACCTTTATGATGACAAAATTTTGAAATAAATACATGTAAAGTTATTTTAGTTTTTTTTTTTTTTCTTTTAATAGAGACAGGGTCTCATTCTGTTACCCAGACTGGAGCGCAGCGGTATACTCCACTGTAACCTCAAACTCCTGGGTTCAATTGATCCTACCATCTCAGCCTCCTGAGTAGATAGGGCAACAGACGTGTACCACCACACCTGGCTAATTTTCGTATTTTTTTGGTAGAGACGAGGTTTCACCATGTTACCCAGGCTGGTCTCAAGCTCCTGGGCTCAAGTAATCCTCCTGCCTTGGCCTCCCAATGTACTGGGATTACAAGCATGAGCCACCATGCCCAGCAAGCTATGTTTCTCACATAAATAAAAGTAGGCAAAATAGCATGTGCTGGTAAACCAGCGATGTTCAAATTCATAGTAAAATAAAAGCATTTCATAATTCATACCTAATTATACATATTTGTTCTTCTTTTGCTTGATGTTTACTCCAGAAAAATCATTATCCTGTTACTATCATCAAGATTTTCACATAACTTCTATTGACGGCAACGCCAAATGTTCTTAACAACTTTTTGATTCATTGTAATTTTTAGATCTTTTCTTGTTTTGTTTCGAGACCGGGTCTCTGTCTGTTGCAGAGGCTGGATTGCAGTGGCACCAGCACAACTCACTGTAGCCTCGACTTCCCAGGTCGAGGTTAAGAGATCCTCCCAACTCGGCCTCCTGAGAAGCTGGGACTACAGGTGCATGCCACCGCTTTCGGCTAATTTTCACATTTTTAGTAGAGATGGGGTTTCGCCATGGTGCCCAGGCTGGTCTCAAACTCCTGAGCTTAAGCAATCTGTTCACCTTGGCCTCCCAAAGTGCTGGGATTGCAGGCATGAGCTACCACGCCCAGCCAGATAGGTGTTTTTTTATTATTATTAATTTCAACTTGGACAAATTTCGCTCTATTGAGACAGTAACACTTTTATTGGAAGTATTGGTAAAATTTTTAAAGCACACTTATTTTGAAATTTTACATGTTATTTTCAAGCACTGTAACAATCACATATGAAAAGCTCTTATTAGTGCAGAACAATACTATATTTTACTTTTATCATATAAATCATGATCATACATACCATTTTTTTTTACCATCTCTTAAAGTAATATCTAGATCCATACAACATTTCTTTAGTTCTTCTTTCAAATATTCCAATGCTAGGATAAAGAAAACCAAAAATCAAAACACATTGCTTAATTTATTAAAATCTCTGTTTAATCAAGACCATATCTTGATCTATAATGATCAGAAAATAGTTTTTATAGACATTACTTTGGGATAATGAATCTTCTCCTTTATAGTCTTTCTTTCTTTTTCTTTTTTTTTCGTTCAAGCCATTCTCATGCCTCAGCCTCCCAAGTAGCTGAGACAAAGGCATGCACCACCACGCCTGACTAATTTAAAGTCATAAAAACGTTTTCATTTTCTTGTCCTAATGTCCTAATATTTTATTAGAATATCATTTTGATTTCACATGCAGTACATTTCTATTTAGAGAAAAACATTTTCTTTAAAATTTAAAAATATATTTTAAAACTAAAGTGAGAAAATGCCAAATTTAGATCTGAATTTTTACAGATTTTTGTTTCTGTACATTATTTTTTTACTTTTTTATTTTCAATTTAATCCTTGGATTTTGTTTGGCTTATATATTAAAAATCCTCAAAAGAAAGGAAACTAAGTTAGAAACCTTTTAAGGAGGACTCCCTTTCAGGACCTCCTACCTATTTTGTTTACATTATTAATAACAAGCAATAGTTCATATCAAAGAATTGTGGATAGCACAAATCCAAAATTGATTTCCTTTTCCATCAAAGATCACATTTTGCTCTGTAGTTGAGCATCATCTGTTGTTTCAGGTAGCTGGTACGCCTTATATCTAGTATACCTTATGTCTTTTCTAAATAAAATTTAATGACTTTAGCAGCATTTTTTAATCAGACTTTCCATCATATGTCTTCAAGTGGCTATAAGATCAAATTTAAATGTGCTTTGTCTCTGGATAGATTCAAGATATATCTCAAATACCTATAATCTTTCAATTTCTCCAAAGAATTTTATGACTATTGGTTCAAGCTTAGGCCACATCTCTTAGTAACACATTAAACTATGTACCATATGTGATATTAGCATGTTTCTGTATTTTAGGCCAAAATTCAGAAAGGGTCAAGAAATATAGTTAAGAGCAACATGAATTGCTTAATATTGCAAAACAGTCCTCAGTGACCATGTACAACTGTTGCAAAATACTATCCTAATACCCATGTAAATCCAGAACCAGGAATTGGAACACCAAAGGAAGACAGAAAATGGATACTTACGCCTTCTGGGAAATTATACTTCCTTATTCAAAAATCTACTAAAACATGCTGTCTGGGAGAAAAGACTGACAAGTTAATTGTCTTGTCCTCTTTTACGTCTAAGTGCTTCTACCTTCAGATCCTCTCAGCGCGCCAAAGCAGAATCCACCCCCAACATCAGCAGCAATACAACCCAAAGCACTTCGTGCACTCAGATGCAGTTGTCTTTCGTTTCGAGGATACAGGCCAAGAGGCATCTCAGAGCATTTTCCTGTGGCCCGTTCTGTGCTAACCAGAAGAGCAGAAGTTTAGGGTCACAGTCCATGCTGTGCAGACCTGATGCAGGAACTCAAGACATAGAGGCAGCCGTGAGTTCTTCAGTTCAGTTATTTGTGTGTGTTTGGAATATGCAGAGCCCTCTAACATGTGGGGTTGGGAAGGGACCCTCTTGCTGGGGACTAAGGGCAGCCTAGCTGAAGAAACAAAAAAGGAAGAAGTATTTCCTGAAACCTGGGACCAGGTTTGCCCAACAGAAGCTGGAACCATGGAGACACCTGTCTGGCCAGAGCTGGAGCCATGAAATAGATGCAGCTGTTGCTAGAGTTGCTACTTGGGGCAGAGAATAAGGGAGGAATACCCGGGCTTCTCCCTTTCTTCTGTTCACCAATCTCTTGCCAGAACCTCCCAGGGCCTGCACTCAGCAGGAAACCAGCTGACATGGGAACCTTGGGACATGCCGATTTCAGTCCACTGCAGTACAACGGAGCAGGGAAGGGCAAGGAACAAATGTTAAGGCAAACAGGACAGGGTGAACTGGCACGCAGTGAAACTGCAGAGACATTCCAATAAAATCAGGACCGAGATAAACATGCTCTCTCATACATGTATATATATGATGGTTTTTGAGATAGGGTCTCCCTCTGTCAGCCAGGCAGGAGTGCAGCGGCACACTTACAGCTCACTGCAGCCTCCACCTCCTGGGCTCAAGCGAGGAGCCCAGCGCAATCCTCCTACCTCAGCCTCCCTAGTAGCTCGGACTATAGGCATGTACCACCATGCCTAGCTAATTTTTTTGTATTTTTTTGTAGAGACGGGGTTTTGCCATGTTGCCCAGGCTGATCTCAAACTCCTCACCTCAAGCAATCTGCCCACCTCAGCCTCCCAAAGTGCTGGGATTACAGGCATGAGCCACCACATCAGGCTATATTTAATATATTAGAGGTCAAGAATAGGGCAGGAAACAAAAATAAGTGTTATAACCATTGGAAAGGAGGATGCAAAACTATTATTATATACAGAAAATGACTGAAAACTCAAAAGAATAAAGTAACAAGCCAGTAGCACTAATAAGAGAGTTGGATAAGATGGCTGAATGTAAGAAAAATAAAGATATCAATATTTTCCAACATAATAGCAATTAATTATTAGAAAATACATTGGAAACCTTCTATTCAAGATAACAACAAAAACTATAACACACTTATGAATAACAGTTACAAAGAAAGGAGAAGATATGAAGAAAACTATAAAACTTCATTGAGAGACATAAATGATACAAACAAAATGTAAAAACCTACCATGTTCTGGCCAGGCGCGGTGGCTCACACCTGTAATCCCAGCACCTTGGGAGGCCGAGGCAGGCGGATCACCTGAGGTCAGGAGTTCAACACCAGCCTGACCAACATAGTGAAACCTCATCTCTACTAAAAATACAAAAAAAAAAATTAGCCAGGCATGGTGGCACCCGCCTATAATCCCAGCTACTTGGGAGGCTGAGGTAGGAGAATCACTTGAACCCAGTAGGCAGAGGCTGCAGTGAGCCGAGATCACCCCACTGCACCCCAGCCTGGGCGACAGAGCAAGGCTTTGTCTCAAAACAAACAAACAAAAAACCTACCACGTTCCTAAATGAAACAACTCAATACTATAAAAGTGTCAATGCTTTTCAAAGTCATTTATAGATTTAATACAATGCCAATTGAAATCTCCATTTGTTTGATTTGGAACTTGAAAAAATAATTTTCAAGCTAACCTGAAAAAATATTCATGACAACAGCTAAAATATTATTAAGGGATAATCTTTCATAAATACTAAATTTTTTTAAATCACAGTATTTTAAATAGTGTGATACCCACTTCCTAGACTCTGCATTCCCCATCCCAGAGGCCTCAGTATTTTTTTATAAATAAAAAGAACAGCCAGGCATGGTGGCTCAAACTCATAATCCCAGCACTTTGGGAGGCCGAGGCGGGCGGATCACGAGGTCAGGAGATCGACACCATCCTGGCTAACACGGTGAAACCCTGTCTCTACTAAAAAATACAAAAAATTAGCCAGGCGTGGTGGCAGGCACCTGTAGTACCAGCTATTCGGGAGGCTGAGGCAGAATGGCGTGAACCCAGGAGGCGAAGCTTGCAGTTAGCTGAGACTGCGCCACTGTACTCCAGCCTGGGTGACAGAGCGAGACTCTATCTCAAAAAAAAAAAAAAAAGAACAAGACATGATTCATTAAAAATCATGAAAAACATGATTTGTAAGAAATTAGACCTGTAAGTGACTACAATTCCTCAAGATCTAGACAAGTGATGAGTAAATGGCAGCCTCCCAGCCAGGTTGTGACCTGAGTGAGTGCACAGTGATGCCCCTCGGCCTACGCAATGCCTCAATGTTTTCCAGTCATTGAATTCTGGACTAAGGAGGCATAGGTTATGTGGACAGCATCCCATTCTACTTCCAAGCTGACTTCTGAGGCTCGATCCTGAAAGTCCTGATCAACTGCTACACTGTTTCCTGTAGACTGAATTGCATTCCCCAAAAATTCATACACTGAAGCACTAATGCCCAATGTGATGATATTTGGAGATGGGGTCTTTGGAGGTCATTGGATTTAGATGAGGCCATGAAGGTGGGGCCCTCATGATGGGATCAGTGCCCTTATAAGAAGAGGAAGAGACACACCAGAGTTCTCTCTCTGCCACATGAAGACACAGTGAGAAGGCAGCTGTCTACAAGCCAGTATCTGAGCCCTCATCAGAAACTGACCATGCTGGCACCCTGATCTCAGACTCCCAGAACCGTGAAAAATAATTTCTGTCATTTACGCCACCTGATCTATGGTATTTTCTTATAGTAGACTGAGTAGACTATGGCACCATTGCCCCCATAGCAACTCGAGGAGACACAAGTCTGAACCATAATGTGGAAGGTCTCCCCCATATCCTGCCCAATCAAGTGACATTTTTACATGTTGCAGGACAAGGTATTGACAGTTCTAGAGTGGGATAACTCTCAGTTCCCCTTCTAGATATCGAGTATTTCCAGGGGAGGGGGATTTTCTACATATTGCCAGGACTTCATTGTCTCCTTTTCCTTTTTTATTCCCCCACCTTGACAGCCATGGTTGCTGACTTCATTCATTCAGTCTACACTTACTAGGTGCAGGTGCTCTTCTAGGTTCCTGGGAGATATCCATGAATAACAAACAAAGATCCCTGCCCTCCTGTAGCTTATGCCGTACTAGTGGGAAACAGGTAAAAACCAACTTAATTTAAAAAAAAATAAATAAATATTTTTTGAGACAGAGTCTCTCTCTGTCACCCAGGCTAGGGTGCAGTGGTGTGATCTTAGCTCACTGCCACCTCCGCCTCCCAGGTTCAAGCAATTCTCCTGCCTCAGCCTCCCAAGTATGTGGGATTATAGGCACACACCACCATGCCTGGCAAATTTTTATATTTTTAGTAGAGATGGGTTTTACCATGTTGGTCAAGCTGGTCTTGAACTCCTGACCTCAGGTGATCCGCCCGCCTCAGCCTCTCAAAAAGCTTGGATTACAGGCATGAACCATCGTGCCCGGCCATATTTTAAAAGATGATAAACGCTGTAGGAAAAAAATAGAGCATAATGTAGGCGTTATAGACTGAATGTGTTCCACTGGAGTTCATATGGTGATGCCCTAATCTCCAGTGTGACTATATTTGGAGATAGAGTCTTCAGGAGGTAACTAAGGTTAGGGGGCGGGGCCCTGAGCTGATAGAACTGGTGACCTCATAAGAAAAGGAAGAGATCTCTCTCTTTCTTTCTCTCTCCACATGAGCACAGAGAAAGGCCATGTGAGGACACAGTGAGAAAGAGGCCATCTGCAAAGAGATTTGGCGAAGGCCAGGAAGAGAGCCCTTAGCAGAAACTAAACACACCAGCATCTTGATCTGGGACTTCCAGCCTCCAGAATTGTGAGAAAACAAATATCTGTTTTTAAACCACTCAGTTCATGGTGTCCAAATAAAAATCATCAAAGCAAAGCCAAAGGGAAGTCACCTCAGACAAAAAGACAAAGGGGGATCATCTCAGAAAAGAGAGAAAATTGTGCAGTCCTTGGAGGGTAGGTGAGAATTTTGTGGTGGACGGCTTTATTGACCTACACTCTCTCTCTCTCTCTCTCACACACACACACACATGCACACACCCACAAACACACCCTGACCCACCACAGCACAGCCACATGAGCCCAGCCAACTCCAGACTCCAGCTTGGCAGTGGAGGTCATTCCTACCAAGGGGAACCTTGTCTACCAAAGGGAACCCTGAGTGTGGGAATTTCCATTCCTCCACCACTTCCGGAAGATGCTGGCCTTACTAGGAAGCACCCCACTCTGGAAAAGAAATTACTTATCAACAAAGGCCTGTGCAAGCCTCAGAGGCACAGCCAAGGGCATTACATGACAGGATGCTCACATGGCCACAGCCTGCAACAGCTGACACAGGCACAAAAAGCAGCTCACTCATAACAAACCAGACGTTGGCTGAGTAAGTCATAAGATAGTCATTCAATAGAATGACAAGCAGCCGTTAAAATTAACGTGCTGGTGTTATATTTAAGAATGTAGTCAAACACTCAACAGATACTGGTAAGTGTAAAAAGTAGGATGTAAAACTGTGGGTAAAATCTGATCCAAATTTTGTAAAGAAAAATAAATGACAAGGAAATACACTACAATGTTAGGATTATTTCTGGGTTATTTTCTCTTTAAGGGTTTTTGTATTTTCTAGATTTCTACAATGAACATGTATTACCATCTGAAAATAATGGCCATATTAAGATAGTAAAGGTACTCACATTCAAAGGCTTATATGTTTGATTAATTCTCCATGTAGCCAGCCTTCCAGAAATTCCTACTGAACAAATTCATTCAAAAGCACAAAATCTATAATGGAGTCATTGACATCTAAAATTAAAAGTACTCTCCTTAGAGATAATTCTGCTTCTAAGTGCTTTGAACTATATATTTTTGCCTTACTCTTTTTGACAGTGAAGAGTCTTTTTAGGAGAAACAAATCATGATTTTTCCAGGGTTCTCTGTTCACTGCTTTCAATTTTCCATCCTTTTATGACATTTATGAGGCAAAGGCCATCTCCTCCCTCAGCTGGTCATTACGTTTCAGTCTGATGGGCACCTGCTATAAAGAAGCACAGGTATGGCACAGGACCTCACATGACTTTGCCAAGTTTACAAGGCCAGCTATGGCGGCACCTGACAGGGGTGGAGCTCAAATCAGAGCTGAGCTGGGGCAGTGGAGAGGGTAAGTCACCACTCCTGAACTAGTGGTGTCACAGAAAGAGAATCAAGAAGCAAAATAATAGGACCCCAAACATACACAAAAGGAAAGAAAAAAGACCAGAGAGGAAGCAGGAATTATGAACAGAAAGCAAGATTCTGGACCAGTAAAAGGACAGTCTTGCAAAGAAAACCAGAACCGCTTGAACTGCCTCAGATACCTGAAAGATAGGGCACGTTAGAAGAAAAGCAATGGCCCAGCTACTCAGGAGTCTGAGGCAGGAGAATCGCTTGAACCCAGGAGACAGAGGCTGCAGTGAGCTGAGATCCCACCACGGCATTCCAGCCTGGGTGACAGAGCGAGACTCCATCTAAAAAAAAAAAAAAAAAAAAAAAGTTATGAGCAGTCAGCTCCCATTTGTTGGTGACCTGCTTTGTCACAACAGTCCTATGAACTGCTATTATCTTCATTTATCAGATGAAGAGAGTCACTCAGAGAGTGGTTTCTCCAAGTTTATCCAACTGGTAAATAGCGGGGTGGGGATTTAAAAATCTAGATGTAGCTAACTACAAATCCCACTCTCTGTGCACTATGAATCTGTTTCAGTTAGCACTAATCACATCTCAGATAAACCTCATTGGCTACAATACTGCCACTGCACAAAGCTTATGAATCTGTTACAGACTGCAGAACCAGGCAACAGTGGAAAGGAAGGTGACTCTTTAGAGTCAGAGATGAAGAAGGCATGGTAAGATTGTGGCTACTATATCCATAACGGTTGACCAACCAACCCCAAGAGGAAATCATCCAACATCACAAGCAGTGACTGTTGAAGGATGACGATGATGAGTCTATCTGAAGTCTTTTCTCTTTGTCTCTGATTTTCTGCAGTTTGAATATGACATGGCTACATGTAGATATTTTTATATTTATCCTGCTTGGTGTTCTCTGAGCTTCTTAGATCTGTGATTTGATGTTTTGGAATGTTCTCAATCATTATGACTTCAAATAATTTTTTCATTCCTTTCTCTCCTCTCCTTCTGGAAGTCTGATGTTGCATAGGTTACATCTTTTGTAATTGTCCTACAGTTCTTGGAACATTCAGTTCCAAGTTTTTATTACAAATATTATTATTAAGCCAGGCGTAGTGGCTCATGTTTGTAATCCCAGCACTTCGGGAGACCAAGGCAGGCGGATCACAAGGTCAAGAGATCGAGACCATCCTGGCCAACATGGTGAAACCCTGCCTCTACTAAAAATACAAAAATTAGCTGGGGGTAGTGGCACATGCCTGTAGTCCCAGCTACTTGGGAGGCTGAAGCAGGAGAATCACTTTAACCCGGGAGGTGGAGGTTGCAATGAGCTGAGATTGCGCCACTGCACTCCAGCTTGGGCGACAGAGCAAGACTCCATCTCAATAAATAAATAAATAAATAAATAAATAAATAAATAAATATAATTATTTTCCTTATAAATATTATTCCAAATAATGCTATTATGAACATCCTTTTTCTGTATCTTTACATACATCCCTGATTTGTCCTTTAAAAAAGTTTTGTTATAGAATTGATGGATGAAGACTTCAGATCTGTTCCACAGGGGCTCCTGAAGCCAGGGCTTTCTGTTCTTATGTTAGGACTCATTACCTTACAGTCTGCTGTTCATTTTAGTGCTGTGCTAAAACTGTAGATGAGACTACTAGTATCTTTGTCATGCGAGCCTTGGAACCTGTGATGGTTAATATTAAGCGCCAACTTGATTGGATTGAAGGATACAAAGTATTATTTCTGGGTGTTTCTGTGAAGGTGTTGCCAGAGGAGATTAACATTTGAGTCAGTGGACCGGGAGAGGCAGACCTACCCCCAGTGTGGGTGGGCACCATCCAATCGGTTGCCAACACGGCTAGAAAAAGCAGGCAGAAGAAGGTGGGATACAGTGGCTTTCTGAGTCTGCTGGCTTTCATCTTTCTCCCGTGCTGGATGCTTCCTGCCCTTAAACATCACACTCCAGGTTCTTCAGTTTTTGGACTCTTGGACTTACACCAGTGGTTTGCCAAGGGCTCTTGGGTCTTCAGCCACAGACTGAAGGCTGCACTGTCAGCTTCCCTATTTTTGAGGTTTTAGGACTCGGACTGAGTCACTACTGGCTTCCTTGCTCCTCAGCTTGCAGATGGCCTATCGTGGGACTTCACCATGTGATCCTGTAAGTCAATTCTCCTTAATAAACTCTCTTTCATATATACATATATCCATTAGTTCCATCCCTCTGGAGAACCCTAATACAAGATCCCCACAAGACACCCATGAATACATGCAGACAATTGCAAAATGGTTTTATTCCTCTTACCAATGGGCCAACTTCTACCCCTACTACACCCCTCTGTCAGCAAGAAGTTAAAGCAATCGTTCACCTTTTCCCATCTCTGTAGCTCACAACTCAAGAATGAGGTATGGTCAAGCTCAAATTGGGATGGAAATTGTCTTTACAAAAATTATGGCAGTGAGAGAAATCTGACATATCTAACTCCCTCTTCCCCTCTTGCTTCTAGCCTCTCAAACCAACCATCTTTGCTCTTTCCTGGGCATAGGCCAAGCTAACTATGGGAGAAATTTAGTTTATAGTTTAACCTTAAAGCAAGGATGATAATAGCCCCTCCTTGTTCAAGGATAGAATCGCCTTTGTAAAACTCATGACAGCCCACAAGGTTTGAATTATGGGAGGGGTCGGAATTCTGCTAAGACCTATGCATAAGTGATAACTAGTCACTGTTCACTGCTCAGGAGGCACATGGCATGGGCACAAAATTGGTAAGTTCCCTAATCACCCCTATAGACAACATTCATATTGTAAAACCTAAGACTGGTGTTTGAGGTATTTTTCAGACTTTGCATTCTAGTCAAATAACATCTCTCAGATGGATGACCCTCACCCAGGAACTGACTCACCACACAAAGGCAGTTTTGACACCCCTATGAATTCATCCCCAGTCCAACCAATCAGCATTCTCCATTTCCTAACCCCCCTGCCTATCAAATTATCCCTAAGGAACCCTAGCTTTCAAATTATCTCAGAGACCGATTTGAGAATTAACTCCCATCCTTCCACTTGGCCAGCCCTGTGATTATTAAACTCTTTCTATGAAGCAAAAAAAAAAAATGGATGAAATAAATGATATGCAGAATACTACCACTGTTTAAAACTGTACTAATAAATTTCATACCAAAAAAAAGTTTATAGCAATTTCCATTCCCATAGAAGAGTGTGAGCATTCTTGGTCCTTCACAGCCTCACCTATCCTGAGCAAAATACCTTTTTAATCTACACCAACTTGATCTCTGCGGGGGACGGGGGTGGAAATCATATAAAGTATTAAACATACCATATGTTTAATGGTATGTTTAATACTAAATGCTAAATATACCTATTCCCCATTTCTTCAGAAAGCATGCTAAATATACCTACTTCTCATTTCTTCAGAAAGCATGCAGATGAACTCTTC
The DNA here is from genome assembly GCF_047675955.1 of Chlorocebus sabaeus. Classification (NCBI taxonomy): domain Eukaryota; kingdom Metazoa; phylum Chordata; class Mammalia; order Primates; family Cercopithecidae; genus Chlorocebus; species Chlorocebus sabaeus. The sequence goes on along the minus strand of NC_132924.1, from coordinate 114,109,602 downwards.
ATCACAAAAAAAGTATTTCTGAAAATGTGTCTGTAGAGAGGATATGTCTTAATTGAAAAAAAATAATCCTCATCAGTTAGTTTAAGCAGAAAAGGGATTTATTAAAGAGTATTAATAGCTCACGGAATCATTTGGAAAGCTGGAGCAACAGTCTCAAGGCTCAGAACTGGCCTGGTGAGTCAACTTTTGCCACCACCAATGACCAAATGCCAGATGAAATTCCTGATTTAGAAGTACTGATATGGGAGTGGTTGAGGAAAAGCCGGAATTCAACTCAACTCAGCTTTGGTTCAGAATTGGCATACTTACTGTCTCTTCCATCGGCCCAAGCAAGTGATATGGCCAAATCTGGAAATGGGGTGGGGTAATATTCTCCACCTATACGGAGGCACAAGCAGGCACAGGTGACAGACAGGGCTGTGTAATCCTCTTACAGGGACAGGAGCAAATACTGGAGAAAAGTAATATAATCGACCTATTTTCAATCTATCAACTACCAGTAACCAATCATTAACTGGAATATATATTTTATACATATATGTCTGAGACAGATTTTCCCTCTGTGACCCAGGCTGGAGTGCAATGGCACAATTTCAGCTCATTGCAAGCTCCCCTTCCTGGGATCAAGGGATTCTCCTGCCTCAGCCTCCTGAGTAGCTGGGATTACAGGCATGTGCTACACGCCCAGATAATTTTTGTATTTTTAGTAGAGACAGGGTTTTGCCATGTTAGCCAGGCTGATCTAAAACTCCTGACCTCAAGTGATCCACCTGCTTCAGCCTCCCAAAGTGCTGAGATTATAGTTGTGAGCCACTGTGCCCAGCCAGGACAAAATATTTACCTTGTCACTTTCCTTGACTTCCTCAAATGTAAAAATATCTTCAAGTACTCTTCTTGCTCTGAAATTCTAGAATTTTAAGTAAAACTTTATACATTAAGTCAAATAGTTAACTCACTAGGATGAATATTAATAGGAAACATAAAGAAAGCTTTGTTTAAAGTGAAAAATAATTTTACATGCAAATAATCACTCCTCAAATAGACATTTCATAAATCTTCTCAAATATCAGCTTCTCTTAAAGTAAAACTCATTTAAATGTCTCTGCTTTTACTGTATCAACAAGTACAAAAAATCTAAAATGTAAAGGTCAATAAACTATGGACTTTAGGGAAAGATTAAATTTTATTTTAAATAAACAAGGAGCTAGAACATTTCCAATATTTTCATTTTGCTTTAGTGGCTACCAAATACAGTTAGGCTACAGACTTACTCAAGGAGCATGGATATTAGATATGAAGGCTTTTGAAAGAAAATTCTAGGCTGGGTGTGGTGGCTCTTGCCTATAATCCCAACACTTTGAGAGGCCAAGGTGGATAGGTTGCTTGAGCCCAGGAGTTTGAGACCAGCCTGAGCAACATGGTGAACCTTGTCTCTTCCAAAAAAAATACAAAAAGTAGCTGGGTGTGGTGGCTCACATCATAGTCCCAGCTACTCAAGAGGCTGAGATGAAAAAATCGCTTGAGCCCAGGAGGCAGAGTTTGCAATGAGCTGAGATCATGCCACCGCACTCCAGCGTGGGTGACAGAGCAAGACCCTGTCGAAGGAAGGAAGGAAGGAAGGAAGGAAGGAAGGAAGGAAGGAAGGAAGGAAGGAAGGAAGGGAGGGAGGGAGGGAGGGAGGGAGGGAGGGAGGGAGGGAGGGAGGGAGGTTGGTTGGTTCTGACTTGACAGGGAAAGGAAATAAATTGCAGTAGGACAAATTAACACAGTAAGGAAATATAGTTAATGTCTAGCATTGAGGATTTAGATTGAAGAGTTAGTCTACTCTTTATTTAAAAATTGCTAAAATATTAATTTTTAGAATCCTGTGCCCCAAGTCTCTGGTACATAACCTCAGCATCCAAATCCCACTGCAGCATTTTTATCTTTGATTTGTTGCTATCGCATGTGGACATTGCTGATTTAAGAGATAATTATTATATGCTACAAGGGTAACTAATAATTAGGGATTCATGAAGGTCTCTGAAAGTTCTCAAAAATCACAAAGGTTTATTATATTTTTTAAAGAAGACACAAACAAGTTTTTAAAAGAAAAATACATCTTTATAAATGAGGCACAAGCTACCATGCATAATACAAAGGTCCATAGTCCAATTGTCAGATGCAACGTTAGTTAAGACTCTTCTTGTTGCAAGTGACAGAAACTCAACTCAAATTGTTGTAGGCAAAGGGTTTGGGCTTGTTAGTGAAAAGCCTCGGGGATCGTATTAATCTGTTCTCATATTGCTATAAAGAACTACCTGAGACTGGGTAATTTATAAAGAAAAGAGGCTTAATTGACTCACAGTTCCCCAGGCTGCACAGGAAGCATGGCTGGGGAGGCCTCAGGAAACTTACAATCATGACGGAAGGTGAAGGCAAGCAAGCACATTTTATCACGGTGGAGCAGGAGAGAGAGAGAGTGCAAAGAGGAGATGCTACACATTTTTAAACCATCAAATCTCATGAGAACTCACTATCATGAGAACAGCAAGGAAGAAATCTGCCCCCATGATCTAATCACCTCCCACCAGGTCCCTACCCCAAAAATGGGGATTACAATTCAACATGACATTTGAGTGGGGACACAGAGCCAAACCGTATCAGTGATTTTCAGGCCTGACTTGATCCAGGAGCCCAAATGATGTCGTTAGGGCTCAGTTTCTTTCCGACTATCATTCAGTAAGCAGCTTCCTCGGCTCTCATCCTCCCAGGTTATATTCCAGCAAAGATGAGACCCCTTTACTCAGTGTCTCAGGTATAAGTCCCTGGATTCATATTGATTGGATCAGTTTTGGTAACCTGCCTGCTCCTGATTAATCTGGCCTTGGTCACTTGTGCTGCCTCTGGAGAAAGAAGGGAGCCCCCACCCAATCCACAATCCACAGGGATGGAGTCCCAGAGAAGTGGTTTTCCAAAGGAAATTCAGGGTGTCCTAATCCAGAAAAAAAAAAGCAAATGTGTAATAGGTGATCAAAACAGTAAATGCTGCCTATGGATGCTGATATGGTTTGGCTGTTTCCCGCCCAAATCTCATCTTGAATTGTAACTCCTACAATTCCCACATGTCCTGGGAGGAACCCAGCGGGAGGCGATTGAATTATGGGGGCGGGTCTTTCCTGTGCTATTCTTACGATAGTGAATGGGTCTCACGAGATCTGATGGTTTTAAAAATGGGAGTTTCTGTGCACAAGCTCTCTCTTTGCCTGCTGCCATCCACGTAAGATGTGACTTGCTCCTCCTTGCCTTCAGTCATGATTGTGAGGCCTCCCCAGCCACGTGGAACTGTCCAACAAACCTCTTTCTTTTCCAAATTGCCCAGTCTTGGATATGTCTTTATCAGCAGTGTGAAAACGGACTAATACAGTTGCTTAAGATAAAACCAAAGGAATCTCTGGCTTCAATAGATGAACGCCAGATCCTAAGCAAATGTAGGTGCAGCGTCAAACTCTCCCTGTTTGGAAAGCAAGGGAAAGTCCCAGGACTCTGGCCAACACAAGTGTTCCAGCAACTGTGGTGCCATGTTGCCCAGGCTATTTTTGTGCTTTTAAACACACGTTGAAATAAACAGTGCAATATATTTTGGGGGAAAAAAACTTGACTTACACTATTGAAATTGTTGAACTAGCATTAGACTATGTAGAAGATAAACACTAACCTAAGTGTATACATTTTTTTCTGAGGAAAGTCCACCCCATCTCAAAGGGTTGATGACTCAAAAAGTGTCCAGGGCACTGGCCTAAGCCCATGACCAGAAAAGCACATTTTGCCCATATCAAAAAGACGATGGAGCATGACGAGGACATGCCAAGGCAATGAAGTCAGACTGAGAGTTTAAACCCTGGCTCTACTCTGTAACTTCACGCAAGTTACATGGTCTCTCTGCGCCTCATTTTCCTCATAAAATAAGGATAATAATAACTCCTACCTTAAAGGCTTATGCTGTAATTAAATGAGATAATTTATGTCAAGTATCTGAATCATTAACTGATCTGTAGTAAGTAATGAATAAATGTTAGTTATTATTACAACTACATAAATTTGGTTTTCATATTTCTCTTCCTTAAACTTTCAAACTCTATTTGTCACAATATAATTAATCCATAGTTTATGCAACCTCAAGATGCCTATACTCACCATATAGTAATATATTTACATAATGAAGACATACACACCTGGAATTCGGTACTAAAAATTTACAAATTAATTATCTTGTATTTACTACATATGTATATAGCACTAACTATGTATTGAGGATGTTATTAAACACTTTACTAATATTAACCCATTTAATCCTGAGAATAACCCTGTGAGGTAGGTTATATCAGTATCTTTCCTTTACAGACGAGGAAACTGAGCCACAGAGAAATTAAGTAACTTGCCTAAGGTTCCATAGCTGGTTAACATTAGATTTAGGTTTGAACCCAAAGAATCTGCTTCCAGAGTCAAGGACTTTAACTACTTTGCCATTTGTGTTTCATTTTTGCTGCTCATTTGACGGAGAAGGAAGGGTTAGAAGAAAGAGAAAACAATCATTAACTTCTGGCATTTAGGAAGCACCTACTGTGCTGCAGCTTTCACACTTAGTTTAATACTTTCATCTCTGTTAAGACTTTTAAGAACAATCATAAAAAGATTTTTATAGAGCACTTAAATACCAGAGGTTATCTCATTTAATATTTTAATAGCACTACAAAATAGGTGCTATTATTACCGCCATTTTACAGATGGGGAAAGTAAAGCTTTTAAAAGGATTAAGTGATGTGTCCAAAGTCACATGGGTAGTAAATAGTGGAGCTGGGCTTCAAACCCACAGTCTGACTTTGAAACTCTTGTGTTTACCCATAATACTCTTCTGACTCCCTAACCCTCTAGGGTACATATTATGATGCTATTATTAATAAATCACATGAAGTTATTTGACCTCCATTCAGAGGATACTGACCACTGACACTGTTATCTATCACTTTGGAAATGGGAGAGTAAAGCCACGGAGACTAAAGAGAGACTAGAAAGACCCAATGAAGTGTCAGTCTTGTCACTGGGAAAGCCTACTGCAGTCCAATTGGAGAAGCAAATGAGTGTTCCTCGAGGGTTTCCAAGCTCTCTTTCAAACCTGTCTTTCATCCTGGGAACTCTGATTCCCCATGGTGCTATTGGAAAATAATACATTCTCTCCAAATTATTATGGCTCGATTAAGAACTCAAAATGGGTTAGGGAGGATATGATGAAATATAAATGTGGAATTCTCAGACTGCTAATCCTGTCATTAGACTGCTAAAGGCAGGGTGTTTCCATTAACTAAGAATTTCTAACATTCTGGTGTGTATCTGAGGACAAGAACTCCCTGTCACCCAGGGCAGAATTGTGGAAAAACTTTGAGGAGACTTTTGGACTCAGAAATTAAGAAATATGGAGAACATTTTTGAAAACACTCTACTCAGGAGTTTGACCTAACGGTAATAAGTGCCAGAAACAGAGTTTAACTTATGGAATTTCTTTTTTCTTCCTTTTTGTTTTGTTTTGTTTTTGAGACGGAGTCTTGCTCTGTTGCCCAGGCTGGAGCGCTATGGCATGATCTCGGCTCACTGCAACCCCCGCCTCCCAGGTCCAAGCGATTCTCCTGTCTCAGTTTCCTGAGTAGCTGGGACTACAAGCGTGCACCACTACATCTGGCTAATTTTTGTATTTTTAGTAGAGATGGGATTTCTCCATGTTGGCCAGGCTGGTCTCAAACTCCTGACCCCAGGTGATCCTCCCACCTCAGCCTCCCAAACCAAAGTGCTGAGATTATAGGCATGAGCCACTGTGCCCTGCCTTTTTTTTTTTTTCTTTTCTTTTTTTTTTTGAGATGGAGTCTCGCTCTGTTGCCCAGGCTTGGAGTACAGTGGTGCAATCTTTGTTCACTGCAACCTCCATCTCCTGGGTTCAAGCGATTATTCTACCTTAGTCTCCTGAGTAGCTGGGATTACAGGTGCACACCACCATATCCAATTAATTTTTGTATTTTTAGTAGAGACAGGATTTCCCCACGTTGGCCAGGCTGGTCTTGAACTCCTGACCTCAGGTGATCCACCCACCTCAGCCTCCCAAAGTGCTGGGATTATAGGCATGAGCCACTGCGCCCAGCCTAATTTATGGAATTTCTGTTGACCAAGTCCAGAGAAATTAAGTTTCTGGGTAAATCCTAGGAGGGCAGGTTCAACTTTAAACTGAAAGGAACGACTAATGGCAAACACACACTATGTAGTTCACATATCATGCTTTTTAATTTTACAATTGCTTGCTTTGCTAGGTAGCTATGACCAACCTGTTTTATGAATAAGGAAGAGTATCTAAGTGTCATTGGTAGGAAAGATAGGATTCACACATAGTTCTGTCTGATTCCAAAGAACTTTAAAAAACAAAAAATGCTGCTCCTGGGAGCCGAGAGAAAACATGCCTATCCCAGGATTGCAAAATTCACCCTAGTCATGAGAGAGAAAGGTAAAGTACCAAAGACCAAGCTGAGAGAAGCAGCCAGTCTAACACAAGCATGTGTGCCTATAATTTACATACAGTATTACGCCCCCTTAAACGAGAATTCTTCTACGTGGTCCACTGGCTATGCTAGGCTGTGTTAATCTCTGAGACACTGCCTCCTGCCCAAGTGATCTAAATGCTAAGATTTCTGGATACCGATGGGGATGTATTTTCCAATGATCTCTATAACATCAACATCTTTGGATCCTTTCCCTTTGGTATTGGCAGGTAGCTTTCTGCTCTGTCCAACTTGTAAGTTCCAAGATTTGAGTTCAGGTTTGGGAGTAGGCCACGTCAGCCCAAATCTTTATATTCATGAGTCCTTAGGCCAAAGTACCATGATGATGTCACTCATCAGCACTTCATTACAAGGTTCGGAATAGGCTGGGGGGGTTCATCTTTACTTTTGATTTTTTCAAAATAATACTTGTACTTTTAAAAATACACTTTATATTTTAGGGCAGCTTTAGGTTCACAGCAAAATTGAGCAGAAAGAATAGAGAGTTCTCACATGTCACCAGTCCCCCAGTGCACAGCCTCCCCCATTATCAACACCCCCCACCAGCCTGGGACATTTGTTACAATAGATGAAGCTGCATGGACACACCATTATCACCCAGAGTCCAGAGTTTGCATTAGGGTTCACTCTTGGTGTTATTCATTGTGTGAGGTTTAGACAAATGTATTCACCATTGTAGTATCACAGAGAGGAGTTTCACTGCCCTAAAAATTCTTTGTACTCCAACTATTCATCCCTCCCTCCCCGCAGTCCCTGGCAACCACTCATCTTTTGACTGTCTCCATGGTTTTGCCTTTTGCAGAATGTCATATAGTGGGAATCACACAGTATGTAGCCTTTTCAGATTAGCTTCTTTCACTCAGTAATATGCACTTAAGTTTTTTCCAGGTATTTTCATGGCTTGATAACTCATTTCTTTTCAGTGCTGAGTAATATTTCATTGTCTGGATATACCACAGTTTATTTATCCATTCACCTACTAAAAGACATCCTGATGTTTCCTGGTTTTGTTTTCAATGAAGAAAAAAGTCCAAATCATTTAGACAGGTTCATTGAAATAGGTACTAATGAAATCATACTATTGTATGATATTTCCATGATGTTTCTAGGACTTGCTTCAAAATAATAATCATGTGAAACAAGATGGGGAATGGGTCGATGTGACCTGAAAGTGGATAATGAGTAAGTAGGGATTCTTCACATTATTCCTCCACTTGTATATTTGTTTGAAATTCTCTATATAATAAAAACATTTTAAATACATTCCTGGCACCAAGATTTTGTTTAGAACATTCTCACAGCCTGTCACACGCTTCCCTTCTTCTCTGAAAACTGGGTCCCATTGTCTGATTCTTCAATCAATGCTGCTGCTGAGGGGTTTCTAGAAGTCCTGTGAGCAGGAAGAAGCTAAGACCCACTGTGCAGGCCTGAGGTCATTATTCCATTAGCAAAGTGTTAAGAAACAGAGTTAGGGAAAAGTACTGAACAAGCAAGATCTGGAAAGAATCTATGATGTGCTGATCACATGGTGCTTGATTAAGAGAAAGTGGCTAAGAACCCAGAAATGAGAGCAATTATGTTACTAGGATTAGGAATTGCTAGAGATAACCAGCCGGGCATGGGGACTCACGCCTGTAATTCCAGCACTTTGGGAGGCCGAGGCAGGTGGATCATTTGAGGTCAGGAGTTCGAGACCAGCTTAACCAACATGGTGAGATCCCATCTCTACTAAAAATATAAAAATTAGCTGGGTATGGTGGCGCATGCCTGTAATCCCAGCTACTCAGGAGGCTGAGGTAGTAGAATTACTTGAACCCAGGAGGCAGAGGTTGCAGTGAGTCGAGATAATGGCACCGCACTCCAGCATGGGTGACTAAGTGAGACTCTGTCTCAAACAAACAAACAAAAAAAAAGGCTAGAGAAAAACGCTTTTTTTTCAGTTAGACTAGCTTCAAGGATATCTCCCTCCCACATTCCTTCAATCAATCTGTAAATTCTGATCGAATTTTTACTATGGAACAGGCTCTACACTAGCCTTGAAGGGTACAATGACAAAACACTTATAATCTCTACCCTACAAAAGCCTAAAGTGCAGAATATACACAATAATTACAACAAAAAAGGAAAGAGGGCTGGGTGCAGTGGCTCATGCTTGTAATCCCAGCACTTTGGGAGGCCAAGGCGGGTGGATCACTTGAGAACAGAAGTTCAAGACCAGCCTGGTCAACATGGCGAAACCCCGTCTCTACTAAAAATATAGAAATTAGCCAGTTGTGGTGATGAGCGCCTCTAATCCCAGCTACTCCAGAAGCTAAGGCAGGAGAATCGTTTGAACCCAGGAGGCGGAGGTTGCAGTGAGCTGATACTGCTCCACTGCATTCCAGCCTGGACAATAAGAGTAAAACTCCGTCTCAAAAAAAAAAAAAAAAAAAAAAAGTTATTTTTATACAGCTAGAATTCAATGAGCACTTACTCTGTGACCATCACTGTCCCAAGCATATTACATGTGTATTAATTTATTTGATTTTCACAACAATTTCTGGGAGGTGGGTACTATTGTTATTGCCGTTTTGTAGGTAAGAAAACTGAGTCATGAAGAAATGAATTTGCCCAAAGGGCCATGGCTGAGAAATAGCAGAGCCATGATTCTAACTTAAGCACTCTTTATACTCAGTCTAACCACAGCCTTTACCTGCAGGCTACACTGTCCCTAACTACACAATCACACACATTCACTCAGTCACCAACACAGTTTTAGAGCAGCAGGAAAGGCTATCTGAAAGAAATGCTACCTCATCTGAGAAAAGAGGGGAATTAGCCAGAGGAGAAAAGAGAATATCCCAGCTAAAGATACATCCTAAAACTGAAAGTGACTCAGCAAAACCAGAGTGAGGATTTTGAGGAAGGGAGTGGAGAAATATGAGGCTGTGGGCACAGAAGCCAGCTTGTGATGAGACTTGTAAACCGTTCCAAAGAGAAATGGGAAGCCACTGGAGAACGCTGGGGTTGTGGGGAGTGACGTAATCAGATTTGTATTTCAGAAATACAGATACTCTTGCTACAGTGAGCAGAATCAGCTGGAGGGAGAGTAGGCTGGAGGGAGGAGACCAGTTAGGAGGTCATTATAATGTTGTGGACAAGAAACAAAGGGACTTGGAGGATGGATGTGGGGGAGGAGGGATGGGAACTCAGAGATAATTCCCAGACTTCTGACCTGAGCATCTGGAAGGATAGTGGTGTCATTTACTGAGATGAATAACATGGAAGAAGGAACAGTTTAGTGTGACAAAGGAGAGGGGAATGATAATGAGATAAATGAGATACAATCCCGCTAATAATCCGGAATATGCATATTAGATGTTATTTCTCCCCAAGTTTAACAAATCTGCTCATATGAAAATTAGAAGTGAGAAAACAGAAATATTTATATATTTCTAGTGGGAAATTAGTACTACCGTTTTTAAATTTTTTAATTGACAGATAAAATTAGATATATTTACTGTGTGCAACATATTGCTTTGAAATATATATACATTATGGCCAGGCGTAGTGGCTCACCCATGTAATACCAGCACTTTGGGAGGCTGAGGCAGGTCAATCACCTGAAGCCAGGAGTTCGAGACCATCCTGGGCAACATGGTGAAACCTCGTCTCTACTAAAAATATAAAAATTAGCCAGGTGTGGTGGTGGGCACCATAACCCCAGCTACTCAGGAGGCTGAGGTACTAAAATTGCTTGAATCCAGGAGTTGGAGGTTGCAGTGAGCCAGGATCGTACCAGTGCACTCCAGCCTGGGCAACAGAGCGAGACTCTGTCTCAAAAAAAAAAAAAATTGCAATATACATATATTATGGAATGACTAAATCTAGCTAATTAACATATGCATTACCTAACATAGTTATTGTTTTTATGATGAGAACATTTTACATGCACTCTCTTAGCATTTTTCAAGAATCCAATATATTGTTAATGATAGTCACTTGTTGTACAATAGATCTCTTGAACTTTCTCCTATCTGAAAAGATGTATCCTTTAACCATCTCCCCAACCCCACACCCCAACTGCCCCAGCCCCTGATAAGTATCATTCTACTCTCTACTTCTATGAGATCAACTTTTTTAGATTCCATACTTGAATGACAAGATATTTGCATTTTTGTGCCTGATTTATTTCACTTAGTATAATGTCCTCCAGATTCATCCATATCATCACAAATGACAGAATTTCCTTTTCTTATGGCTAAAATGTATCCCATTGTGTATATGTTCCACATTTTATTTTTCCATTCATCCATTGATGGACACTGAAGTTTGATTCCATATCTTGGCTACTGTGATTGATGCTTTAATAAACATCGCAGTGCAAATATCCTTTTGACATACTAGCTTCACTTCCTTTGGATATAAACCCAGTAGTGGGATTGCTGGATCATATGGTAGTTCTATTTTTAATTTTTTGAAGAACCTCCATGCTACTTTCCATAGTGGTTCAGACAACCATTTTTTAGATCAATTCGGTGATGCCTAATAAAGTTGAAAGTTATATCCTTTAAACCAGTGATAACATTTCTAGGTGCCTTACCTAAAGAGAATCTTATGCATATGCTAAAGGTGACTTATAGCAAATGGTCATTGAATCATTGTTTCTGATAACAAAAGATAAAAAATGGAGACAACTGTCCCCTTACTGTAAAAAAAAAAAGCTAAATAACTGTAATTTATTCATACAGTGGACTACTCTACATAAATTAAAATGGATGAATTAGATCTGTATATATTAACATGGATTAATCTCTAAAACACAATTTTAAGTGATTAAAACAAGCTGCAAAAGATTCACATGGAATAATAGCATCTATACAATTTTTAAATAAAAAATAGTTGTATGTATATGATTTATACATACATACGTATGTCCTAAAAGTTAAAATGGACACCTGAGAATAACACACAACAGTTTCAGAACAACGCTTATCTCTGGAAAGAAAGAAAGTGAGAGAAAAGGTAGGAGGGATAGAACTTCAGCTATATCTGTATCATATTTTACAGAGCAAAATCTAAATTTTAAAAAGCAAAAAGTTAAGGAGGCATTCATTCAAAAAGCTATAAAAAGAATATCTCTTTTTTAACAATTCAGGTTTCTGTGATGTAATTCCATACCATAAAATCCAGCCTTTTTAGGTATATGGTTTGATAAGTTTGGGGAAACGTTCTGTTGTGTAACCACTAACATAATTGAAAAACATTTCCACTACCCAAAATGTTCCTTCATGCTGCCTTTGTGTTCAATCCCCTCCCTTCATGTCCAGCCATTGACAACCACTGATCTGTCCCTATAGTTTCCAGTCCTTATGGTATTACCTTTTCCAGAATATCATATAAACGAACTCACACAGCATGTAGCCCTTTGTGTCTGGCTTTTTTCACTTAGCATCATCATTCTGGGATTTATTCACCTTGTGGTTATGTATCAGTAGTTTATTCCTTTTTATTACTCAGTAGTATTCCACCATATATAGGTACTGCAATTTGTTTCTCTCTTCACCAATTGATGGACATTTGGGATGTTTTCAGTTTAGACTACTAAGAATAAAGTTGCTATAAAAACTGGGGTACAGGTTTTTCTGTAAACATATTTATACATTTCTCTTGGGTGGAATAGAATTTTTGGGCCTCTTGCTAGTATATTTTTACCTTTATAATAATCTGCAAATTGTTTTCCAAAGTGGCTGTACCATTTTTCAATCCCATTAGCTCCACATCCACATCAGCACTTTTTATTGTCTGTTTTTAATTTTAGCCATTCTACTCAGTATGTTGGCTTTAATTTGCATTTCCCTAATAACCTATGATGTTAGGCATCATTTCATGTGCCTATTTCTCATCTGTACTTCTTTGGTGAAGTGTCCACAGCATTTGCCCATTTTGTTGTTGTTGTTGTTTCTTTGTTTGTTTTGAGAGGGAACTTCACTCTTGTTGTCCAGGTTGGAGTGCAATGGTGGGATCTCGGCTCATTGCAACCTCCACCTCCCAGGTTCAAGCAATTCTCCTGCCTCAGCCTCCTGAGTAGCTAGGCTTACAGGCACGTGTCACCATACCCGGCTAATTTTTTGTATTTTTAGTAGAGACGAGGTTTCACTATGTTGGCCAGGCTGGTCTCAAACTCCTGACCTCAGGTGATCTACCCACCTCGGCCTCACAAAGTGCTAGGATTACAGACGTGAGCCATCACACCCAGCTTGCCCAAATTTTAATTGGGTTAATAATTGGGTTAATTGTCTCAATTTTGAGTTGTAAGAGTTACTTATATATTACGGGTACAAATCCTTTTCAGATATATTTTTGTAACTATTTTCTCCCAGTTGTGGCTAGTCTCTTCATTTTTTTAACAGTTTATTTCAAAGATCAGAAGTTTTAAAAAGTTGATAAAGTATAACTTAACAAATTTTTTTACGGTTTATGTTTTTCCTGTCCTATCCAAGAACATTTTGCCTAACTCAATTTCACAATAATGTTCTTACGTGCTTTCTAACAGAATTGTATAGTTTTAGCTCTTATATTTAGATCTGTGTGTGATACAGAACTGTCTGAATCAAATCAAGTTGCTAGCCTGCCAAAACAGACAAACAAAAATCAACATTCTCTAGAGAAATGAAACAGGCCTGAGAGACCTCACAATATAATATTCAGATTTTCCAGGATACCGTCCAAAATTACTCAACATAGAACCAACAAACTGTGAAAAATCTCAAGGGAAAAGGAAATCAAGAGATCACAACCTCAAGATGACCCAGATGTTAGACATATCAGACAAAGACATTAAAGCCTATCACATCTATGTTTCGTGAGGTAAAGATAAACACTTCTTAAGTGAATAGAGATAACAAAAGTCATCAGATGCTCGGTACAGTGTTTCATGCACGTAACCCCAGCATTTTGGGAGGCCAAGTGGGGAGGATCACTTAAGCCCAGACGTTTGGGGCTGCAGTGAGCTATGATTGTGCCACTGCACTCAGCCGGGGCAACAGAGTGAGACCCTGTCTCTAAAAAGAATAAAAACATTAAAAAATTTAATTTTAGAAAGCTAACAGAGAAAAATAGAATAACAAATAATCAAATGTAAATTTTAGGACTAAAAAATATAATATATAAGAAGTCATTGATTGGGCTCAATAGCCAAATGGAGATAATGACAGAAAAAATAGTCCATGAATTTGAAGATGGATGAATAGACATTATGTAATCTAAAGAAAAAAGAGGTGTGGGGAAAAAATGAACAGAACATCATCAAATGATCTAACATTCTTTTCACTGGAATCCAAGAAGGATAGGAAAAGTAAATTGGCTCAGAAAGAATATTTGAAAAAACAAAGGCCAGAACTTCCCTAATTTGATGAAGGACATAAATTACAGATTAAAGCAGCTTAGAATCCCAAACAGGACACCTGCAAAGAAAATCAACTGTGGCCAGACACATCAAAGTCAAACTTCTGAACACCAAGGTTTATTATTCTTGTTGCTGATCTTGAAAACAGCCAGGAAGAAAAGTGGCACATTACATAAAGGGGAAGAACTATTCAAATGACTGCTGATTTTACATCCGAAATCACGGAGACCAGAAAACGGTGGAACAACATCTTTAAAGAATTGAAATGAAAGAACTGTCAAACTGGAATTCAACATTTGCTGAAAATACCCTTCAGGAATGACCGGGAAATAAAAACATTTTTACACAAAGGAAAAATAAGAGAATGTGTAACCAGCAGACCTGCTCTAAAAGAAATGTTGAAAGTCCTTCAGGCTGACAGGAAACTATATCAGAGGGACACTTAAAATGTTAAGAATAAAGGAAGAACAACAGAAATGGTAAATATCTGGGTAAACATTTTTGTCCTTTAATTTATTTTATTTTATTATTTTATTTTACTTGAGACAGAGTCTCGCTCTGTTGCCCAGGCTGGAGTACAGCGGCATGATCTCAGTTCACTGCAACCTCCACCTCCTGGGTTCAAGCAATTCTCCTGCCTCAGCCTCCAGAGTAGCTGGGATTACAGGCATGAGCTACCACGCCCAGCATATTTTTGTATTTTTAGTAGAGACAGGGTTTCACCATGTTGGCCAGGCTGATCTCAAACTCTTGACCTCAGGTGATCCACCTGCCTCGGCCTCCCAAAGTGCTGGGATTGCAGGCATGAACCACCATGGCTGGCCCCTTTAATTTATTTAAAATAGATGAAACTATTAAAATAGACTGTTGAAAGCAAAAATTATCACATTCCCTGGTAAGGGTTCTAATATATGCAGATGTAATACTTAAGACAACACTAGCATATAAAGGGTGGAGGGTAAATGGAGTTCTATGGCTGTAAGTCTTGAAACAAGAAACTGAAGTAACATAGGAAATAAAGGACCTAGCGGGGATGCAAAAACTCTTTGTAATATGTCTTTAGATATCTATGCACTGTTAAATCCTTTCACAAAAATTTGACATTTTTAACTATGCTGATGTAAGAGAAAATGTATTGAAATCCATTTCATAAAATAATTTTTCCTACATTGCTAAGTGTTATTTCTCCTTTATTTGTCAACTTCTTTGTATAAAATAGTATGCAACAAATATATGAGAAGGGAGTAACAGAAGCAAAAAGGAAGAAAAGGTCATTTGTATGTGCCACCAGAAGAAAACTTTGCTTTCCTGTATCTGTAACTTTGATTAAAACTACACAAGGGCTGGGCAAAGTGCCTTGATTAAAACTACACAAGGGCTGGGCAAAGTGCCTCCCGCCTGTAATCCCAGCACTTTGGGAAGCTTAGGTGGGTGGATCACTTGAGGTCAGGAATTCAAGTCCAGCCTGGCCAACATAGTAAAACTGTGTCTCTACAAAAAATACAAAAATTAACTGGGTGTGGTGGTGCATGCCTATAGTCCCAGCTACTTGGGAGGTTAAGGCAGGAGAATCACTTGAACCCAGGAGGTGGAGGTTGCAGTGAACTGAGATTGTGTGGGAAGGAGGGGAGGAACAAGTCCTGAGGGCCCTGCTTGCTTTCTCAGTGGGGAGGCTCGTAGCCTGGGGCAAGATCTCAGCCCTGCTTGCCAGCTGCCTGGATATAAATTTAGTGCTATTGGTGGGGCACAGAGAGAGTGAGAACAGCTTTGCTGGCCAAGGGAGCTGGGTGAAGCCTGTCACTGCTGGCTTTCCCCACTTCCCTGGTGACCTGTATGATGCAGCAGAGACAAATACAATCCCCCTGGAAACATAACTCTATTGGCCTGAGAAGCATCTCCCTATCCCCCACAGCGGCACAGCAAGTTCTGCCCAAGGAGAGTCTGAGTTCAGACACACCTAACACTGCCCCCTACTGATGGTTTTTCTCTACCTACCCTGGCAGCCAAAGACAAAAGACATAAACTCGTGGGAGCTCTATGGCCCCATCCATGACCTGAGAAAGCTGATTACTTATCTGGTAAACGTAGGGCAAGCTTATATCTCCCTTCTACTACTGCAGGTGCGGCTCTCTTGAAAGCACCACCTCATGGCTGGAGGCCAACGAACTCGAGCCATTACAGCAACTCATAAGAGAAAAATCCTGCTCCAAAGAAGGAGAAAACAATAGCTAATTCCACCACCTGCAACATCCTGGCCAACCAGAGGTCCTGAGTCTGTCTATGTGACAACTTCACTGCTAGCATAACCAGCATTTGAGAAAACCAGCACATTAAACAAAACTACAACCAAGGACTTTAACAGAGTCTAATTCACTCCCCTGCCACCACCACCAGAGCAGGTGCTGGTATCCACAGCTGGGAGAGTTGAAGATGAATCATATCACAGGACTCTTTGCAGACATTGCCTAGCACCAGGCCAGGGCCCAGAAGGGCAATAACAATCACTGCGGTCTGGCTCTCAGGAAGCCCCATTCCTAGGGGAAGGGGGAAAGCACCACATCAAGGAATTACCCTGTGGGACAAAAGAATCTGAACAGCAGCCCTTGAATTCCAGATCTTTCCACTGAAACAGTCTACCCAAATGAAAAAGAGCCAGAAAAGTAAGTCTGGTAATATTACAAAACAAGGTTCTACCACACACTCAAAAGATCATCCTAGCTCTCCAGCAATGGATCCAAACAAAGAAGAATCTTGAAATTGCCAGATAAAGAATGCAGACAGTTGATTATCAAGCTACCCAAGGAGGTAACAGAGAAAGGTAAAAACCAATTTAAAGAAATTTTTTTAAAAAACAGGCTGGGGCCAGGCACGGTGGCTCACTCCTGTAATCCCAGGACTTTGGGAGGCTGAGGTGGGCAGATCATCTGAGGTCAGGAATTCAAGACCAGCCTGGCCAACATGGTGAAACCCTTTCTCTACTAAAAATACAAAAATTAGCCAGGTATGGTCATGGGCAACTGTAATCCCAGCTACTCAGGAGGCTGAGGCAGGAGAATCGCTTGAGCCCAGGAGGCAGAGGGTGCAATGAGCCAAAATCATGCCACTGTACTTCAGCCTGGGTGACAGAGCAAGACTCAGTCTAAAAAAAAAAGAAAAAGAAAAAAAAGACAGCTAGGCCTGGTGGCTCACGCCTGTAATCCCAGTACTTTGGGAGGCCGAGGCAGGCAGATCATGAGGTCAGGAGATCAAGACCATCCTGGCTGACATGGTGAAACCCCGTCTCTACTAAAAAAATACAAAAAATTAGCCAGGCATGGTGGTGGGCACCTGTAGGGAAGCTGAGGCAGGAGAATGGCAAGAACCTGGGAGGCGGAGCTTGCAGTGAGCCAAGATCGTGCCACCGCACTCCAGCCTGGGTGACAGAGTGAGACTCCATCTCATCTCAAAAAAAAAAAAAAAAAAAAAAAAACCGGCCAGGCACAGTGACTCACACTTTCACACCTGTAATCCCAGCACTTTGGGAGGCCAAGAAGGGTGGATCACCTGAGGTCAGGAGTTCAAAACTAGCCTGGCTAATGTGGGAAAACCCTGTCTCTACTAAAAATACAAAAATTAGCCAGGCATGGTGGCACATGCCTGTAATCCCAGCTACTCGGGAAGCTAAGGCAGGAGAATTGCTTGAACCTGGGACACAGAGGTTGCAGTGAGCTGAGATCGTGACACTGCACTCCAGCCTGGGTGATAGAGCAAGACTCCTTCAAACACACACACACACACACACACACACACACACATGCACTATAGGATATGGAGAAAAAGTCTCCAGAGAAACAGACATCATAAGGAAAAGACAATCACAACATCTGGAAATAAAAGACATACTTACAGAAATGCAAAATACACTGGAAAGTTTTAACAATACAATCAAGTAGAAGTAAGAACTTCAGAGCTCAAAGACAAGGCTTTCTAATTGACCCAATTCAACAAAGACAAAGAAAAAAGAATTTCAAAAAAATGAACAAAGCCTCCAGAAATTTGGGATTATGTTAAGCAACCAAACATAAGAATAATTGGCCCTCCTGAGGAAGAGGAGAAATCCAAAAGTTTGCAAAACATATTTGAAGGAATAATTAAGGAAAACTTCCCTGGTCTTGCTAGAGATCCAGACATCCAAATACAAGAAACTCAAAGAACACCTGGGAAATTCATTGCAAAAAGATCATAACACAGGCACATAGTCATTATGTTATCCAAAGTCGAGATGAAGGAAAGAATCTTAAGAGCTGTGAGACAAAAGCATCAGGTAACCTATAAAGGAAAATCTATCAGATTAACAGCAGACTTCCCAGCAGAAACCCTATAAGCCAGAAGGAATTGAGATGCTATCTTTAGCCTCCTTAAACAAAACAATTATCAGTCAAGAATTTTGTAGTCAGCAAAACTAAGTTTCATAAATGAAGAAGAGACAGTTTTTTTCAGACAAACAAATGCTGAGAGTATTCACCACTACCAAGCCAGCACTACAAGAAATGCTAAAAGGAGTTGTAAATATTGAAACAAAACCTTGAGATCCAAAATAGAACCCCTTTAAAGCATAAATCTCACAGGGCCTAAAAAACAATAATGCAATGAAAAAAAAGGTAGTCAAGCAACAACTAGCATCATGAACAGAACAGTACCTCACATCTCAATACTAATGTTGAATATAAATGGCCTAAATGCTCCACTTAAAAGATACAGAATGGCAGAATGGATAAAAATCCACCAACCAAGTATCTGCTGTCTTCAAGAGACTCACCTAACACATAAGGACTCACATAAACTTAAGGTAAAAGCATAGAAAAAAATACGCCTTGCAAATGGAAACCAAAAGGGAGGAGGAGTAGCTTTTCTTATATTAGACAAAACAGACTATAAAGCAACAACAGATTAAAAAGACAAAGAGGGATTATTATATAAAAATAAAAGGATTAGTCCAAGAGGAAAATATCACAATCTTTAATATATATGCACCTAAAACTGGAGCTTCCAAATTTATAAAACAATCACTACTAGACCTAAGAAATGAGATAACCAGCAACACAATAGTAGTGGAAGACTTCAGTACTCCACTGGCAGTGCTAAACAAGTCAAGAGAGAAAGTTAACAAAGAAACAATGGACTTAAACTATACCCTAGAACAAATGCCCTTAACAGATATCTACAGAATGTTCTACCCAACTGCAGAATATACATTACTTTCATCAGAACAAGGAACAATCTCCAAGATAGACCATAAGATAGGACACAAAACAAGTCTCAATAATTTAAGAAAACTGAAATCATATCAAGTACTCTTTCAGACCACAGTGCAATAAAATTGGAAATTAACTCCAAAAGGAACCCTCAAAACAAAACAAATACATGGAAATTAAATAATCTGCTCTTAAATGATCTTTGGGTCAACAATGAAATCGAGATGGAAATTTTAAAATTCTTTGAACTGAATGATAATAGTGACACAACCTATCAATATGTCTGGGATACAGCAAAACGGTGCTAAGAGGAAAGTTCAGAGTATTAAATGCCTACATCAAAAAGCCTGAAAGAGCACAAAGTGACAATCTAAGCTCACACCTCAAAGAATTAGAGAAACAAGAACAAATCAAGCCCAAACCCAGTAGAAGAAAATGAATAACAAAGACCAGAGCAGAACTAAATGAAATTGTAACCAAAAAAAAAAACAAAAACACAAAAGATAAATGAAACAGAAAGCTGGTTCTTTGAAAAGACAAACAAAATCAATACCACCTTCGTAGATTAAATCAGGAAGAAATAGAAACTATAAACAGACCAAAACCAAGTAATGAGGTTGAAACAGTAATTTTAAAATTGCCAACAAAAAAGGGTCCAGGGCCAGATGGGTTCATAACTAAATTCTATCAGACATTCAAAGAAGAATTGGTATTAATCCTACTGAAACCATTCCAAAAGATAGAGAAAGACAGAATCCTCCCTAAATCATGCTATGGAACCAGTATTACCCTAATGCCAAAACCAAGAAAGGACATAACAAAAAAAAAAGAAAGAAAGAAAAAGAAAACTACAGATCAATATCCCTGATGAACATAGATGCAAAAATCTTCAACAAAATACTTGCTAACTGAATCCAACAGCATATCAAAAAGATAATACACAATGATCAAGTGGGTTTCATATCAGGGATGCAGGGTTGGTTTAACATACGCAAGTCAATAAATGTGATATACCCCATAAACAAAATTAAAAATAAAAATCATGCGATCATCTCAATAGATGCAGAGAAAGCATTTGACAAAATCCAGAATCCCCTTATGATTAAAGCCCTCAGCAAAACTTGCATAGAAGGAACATATCTTAAGGTAATAAAAGTCATCTATGACAAACCCACAGCTAACATTATACAGAATGGGGAAAAGAACTGGAACAGGACAAGGATGTCCACTCTCACCACTTTTATTCAACATAGTACTGGGTCCTAGCCAGAGCATCAGACAAGAGAAAGAAATAAAGGCTGTCCAAATCAGTAAAAAGGAAGTCAAAGTGTTGCTGTTGACTGATGATATGATCATATACCTAGAAAACCCTAAAGCCTCATCCAAAAAGCTCCTAGATCTGATGAATGAATTCAGCAAAGTTTCAGGATACAAAATCAATGTACATAAATCAGTAGCACTGCTATACACCAACAGCAACGAAGCTGAGAATCAAATCAAGAACTCAAGAGCTGTTTTATAACAGCTGCAAAAAATGAAATAAAATAAAATAAAATACTTAAGAATATAACTAACCAAGGAGGTGAAAGATCTCTAAAAGGAAAACTACAAAACACTGCTGAAAGAAATCACAGACAATACAAACAAATGGAAATACATCCCATGCTCATGGATGGATAGAATCAATATTGTGAAAATGACCATACTGCCAAAAGCAATCTACATATTCAATGCAATTCTCATCAAAATACCACCATCATTGTTCACAGAACTAGAAAAATCAATCCTAAAATTCATATGGAACAAAAAGGAGCCCACATAGCTGAAGCAAGACTAAGCAAAAAGAACAAATCTGGAGGCATCACATTACCCAGGTCAAACTATACTAATAATAATTTCCAAAACAGCATGGTACTGGTATAAAAAGAGGCACATGTACCAACGGAACAGAATAGAGAACCCGGAAATAAAGCCAAACACTTAAGAGCCAACTGATCTTCAACATAGCAAACAGAAACATAAAGTAAGAAAAGGACACCCTATTCAACAAATGGTGCTGGAATAATTGGCAAGTCACATTCAGAAGAACGAATCTAAATCCTCATCTCTCACCTTATACAAAAATCAACTCAAGATAGATCAAAGACGTAAATCTACGACCTGAAAGCATAAGCATTTTAGAAGATAACATTAGAAAACCTCTTCTAGACATTGGCTTAGGCAAAGTTCATGACCAAGAACCCAAAACCAAATGCAGCAAAAACAAAGATAAATAGATGAGATTAATTAAACTAAAAGGCTTCTGCACAGCAAAAGAAATAATCAGCAGAGTAAACAACCCACAGAGTGTGAGAAAATATTCACAAACTAGGCACCTGACAAAGGACTAATATCCAGAATCTACAAGGAACTCAAACAAATCAGCAAGAAAAAAACAAATAATCCCATCAAAAAGTGGGCTAAGGACATGAATAGACAATTCTCAAAAGAAGATATATAAATGGCCAACAAACATGAAAAAATGCTCAACAACACTAATTATCAGGGAAATGCAAATCAAAACCACAACGCAATACCACCTTACTCCTGTAAGAATGGCCATAATTTAAAAATCGAAAAATAATAGATGTTGGCATAGATGTGGTAAAAGGGAACGTTTTTACATGGCCAGTGGGAATGTAAACTAGTACAACCACTACAGAAAACAGTGTGGAGATTTCTTAAAGAACTAAAAGTAGAACTACCATTTGTTCTGTTTTGGAAATGCACAAGGGGAGAAGAAAAGACACACACCCAGTACCTTTAAGGGTAAACAAGCTTTAACCCATGTAAATGGCAATGCAGATATAATAAGCAAATGATATAATAAGCAGATTGCAATGGGAAGGGGAGAATGGAAAAGAGATATATATATTTACACTCACCAGACTATGGAGGATTCACCACCAGACTGGGAAGCAACAGCCTGGGTTCCAGAGTCGGCCACTCATCTGTGCATAGGAGAGGAAAGGTTTCATGAAGCTTCAGCACAGTCTGGGACCCTAGCTCTTTTTGTAACGAGTTGTTTGGCATGAGGCCCAGTCACAAGGGCCCTTCACGACTGGGCTCAAGGAACACAAAAAGGTCAACTTGTTTTTGCGATTGTCTATTGTTTTTCAATAACTAATATATAGGAAAGATGGAAATAGAGATTTCTCCGAAACAGCGCTGGATGAATGCCTGAAGAGGCTCATACAACCTGTTCCAGCACTTGGTGACCATTGTTTGTGTCCACATTCAATTGAGTTGAAATTTAATATTTAACTTTTCCTGCACACTCACCAATCCCACCACTAGGTATTTACCCAGAGGAAAAGAATTCATTATATGAAAAAGATACTTGCATACGCATGTATACACGCAGTATACACGCAGCATATGCATGTATAGCAGCACAATTTGCAATTGCAAAAATATGGAACCTACCTAAATGCCCATCAATCAATGAGTGGGTAAAGAAAATGTGACATATATATCATGTAATACTACACAGCCATAAAAAGGAACAAAACAGTGGCATTTACAGCAACCTGGATGGAGGTGGAGACTATTATCCTAAGTGAAGTAACTCAGGAAGGAAAGCCAAACATCATATGTTCTCACTTATAAGTGGAAGCTAAGCTATGAGGACACAAAGGCATAAGAATTATATAATGACTCTGGAAACTCAGGGGGAAGAGCGGGAGTGGGGGTGAGGATTAAAAGACTACACATTGGGTACAGTGTATACTGCTTGAATGATGGTTGCACCAAAATCTCAGAAATCACCACTAAATAAACTTATCCATGTAGGCCCAGGTGCAGAAGCTCATGCCTGTAATCCCAGCACTTTGGGAGGCCAAGGCAGGTGGATCACAAGGCCAGGAGATCGAGACCATCCTGGCTAACACGGTGACACCCCGTCTCTACTAAAAATACAAAAAATTAAACAGGTGTGGTAGCACACACCTGTAATCCCAGCTACTCGGGAGGCTGAGGCAGGAGAATCACTTGAACTGGGGAGGCAGAAGTTGCAGTGAGCTGAGATCACACCACTGCACTCCAGCCTGGGTGACAGAGCAAGATTCTAATAAAACAAAAACAAAAACAAAAACACCTTATCCATGTAACCAAACACCACCTGTTCCCCAAAAACTACTGAAATGCAGGAAAAGGTCTCCCTGTGTCACCTAGACTCTCGAACTTCTGAGCTCAAGAGATCCTTCCGTCTCAGCCTTTCAAAGTGCTAGGATTACAGGCATGAGCCACTGCACTTGGTCAGTTTACATCATTGCTTTTTCTCCTTGAAGTTATATTCTACTCCTCTCACAAAATGTTACTTTATTTTAATACGTTTTTATGCTTGAAAGCTTTTAATAACCATGTGTCACATTTTCCTGCAACCAAATAGTTGTCAATTGAATTTTAACTTTTTTAACTTCTATGACAAAAAGTATGTGTTAAAAACATTTTTCTCTTTGGATTGAGTTATCCTTACAAATGTTTTGTACACAAATGATCAAAGTGACTTAAACATATCATGAATTTTGATGAACACTTATAAACAAAACACTTCTAAACATATCCCTTAATAGATGAAGCTTTCCCCATTTAATTAATATATTCAAACATGACTTTTTAATTGCTTGAAGGGGACAGCATCAATCCTATTACTATTTTCACTTAAATGGATGTAAGCATTGAGAAAATGTGTTCACATAAGTGGATGGAAATGGGAAAACCTGTGTTAGAGCAGTATCACACAATTTTTTAAAACCACGGTTTAAAAAAACACAGAACATAAAATTTACCATCTTAACCATTTTTAAGTGTACAGTACAGTAGTGTTGACTATATGCACATTGTTGAGCAATAGGTCTCTAGAACCTTTTTATCTTGCAAAACTGCAACTCTGTATCCATGGAACAACTGCTCTTCCTTGCTTCCTCCACCCGCTGGCAACTACCATTCGACTTTGCATTTCTAAGAATTTGACCACTTTAGATGTCTCATATAAGTGGAACCATGCAACATTTGTCTTTTAGTGACTGGCTTATTTCCCTTAGCATAATGTCCTCAAGGTTCATCCATGTTTTAGCATATGACAATATCACCCAATTATTTGAACTCTCTCTGAGTTATACGACAAAGGTACATAGAAATCTATCACAAAAATTATTTAATTATCTGTCAGCTAAAAACTTACCTAGTTCCTTCTTCTTTTTCTGAAAACAAAGAATTACTTTCAACCTGACTTTTAAGAGCATGTACAGTCATTCGCTTTCACAATGTTTGGGAAATATACCAAAAAGGCAACACCAAGATTTGCAAAATCTATATTTGTTCTGTTTTCATTTAGAATCACCTTGTTTTGTCCAGGAACAGTGGCTCACACCTGTAATCCCAACACTTTGGGAAGCCAAGCAGGGAAGGATCACTTGAGTCCAGGAGTTCGAGTCAAGCCTAGGCAACATAGCAACACCCAATCTCTACAAAAACTTTAAACAGTAGCCAGGCATGGTGGCTCATACCTGTAGTCTCACCTACTCCAGAGGCTGAGGTGGGAGGATCTTTGAGCCCATCCAGGGGTTAGCAAAATGGAAATATTGTTAATTTTGATACAAAATATCTTTTATAAAAAGATTTTATCTCATCATGCACTTTTACATTTTTGCCAAACCTTGGAGCTGTAGATATGGCTTATTCAATTCATAGAAAACACCCATTAGCCACATCATCTAATTAGTAAAGCTAATCCTCATTGTCAAACCAATCATCTAGGTCAGATTTATTTTCTAACCTCATTTTTAACTCAACTAAATGTATTAGAATATGTATTTTTAGGTTTTTTAAGCTAGGAAATTATCAAATACATCTCATAACCTCAAACATTAAAAGCAGTCAAGATTTAAATGATATCAAAACTATTAGAATTGGTTTATCCACTTTTATTATACGCCATAAAACTAAGAATAAATCTTTATGGTTTTTCTCATTACTTATTTCGTAATAATAAAACATAATGTGCAAGATAAATGTTATTTATGAATTAGAGTATAACAGACAGGATTTCCTCAGTGTCTATGTGTATACTGAACTTTGGTTTTCAGCTTTTAGGAACAGCTGAAGAAGAATAATATATACATATTCTAGAATAGCTCTAAACAATTTTTTGGAAATCATAATCAAAATGTTTCCTATATATTTAATGAAGAATAAAATAATATGCTATTTAAAAAGTAATTAGCTTAGAAGCTAAAGCATAATTTTGTTTTTGTTAATAAGAGGCAGAAAGAAGTCAGGATTGAAGTATTTCTCTATTTCATAATAGAATTTGATAAAATAAGTGTATCAGACAAGATAGGCTAGGTCATGCTCCAATAACAAACAACAAATTTGTATGACTTAAAACAAAGGCATGTGAATTAAAACAACAACAGCTCATTTCTAACAAAAGCTATTATTTCCATTATGGGCTGGTAGAACAGGATCAGCCCCTCATAATGATTCAGGAGCACAGGCTGACAGAGCAACAACTCTCTATCTCAGAGGGGAAGGAAAGCTCCGGAGTTTCATCAGGGTAAATAACCACCCTCATCAGAAGGTGACGCTTCACATCTGCTCATAACTCATTGGCCAGAAAGAGTCACATGGTCCTAACCAATCTCAAAATTCCCATGAAATACAATCTAGCCAAAGTAGAAGGAAATGGAAAAGATCTGGTGAACTGTATCAGTGATTATCACAATACACTTTCACCTTCATTAAACAACACACACCAAATCTAAAATACAATTATGTATTACTTTTGCACAGTTTATTCCAGTGCAATGTGAAAAATATGAAGGTACTTGAAAATAATCTGTATGATATTTACAATGATCAGTGTCATGACCAGGAGCAGTGGCTCATGTCTGTAATCTCAGCACTCTGGGAGACGGAGGCAGGCAGATCACCTGAGGTCAGGAGTTTAAGACTGGCCTGGCCAACGTGGCAAAATTCTGTCTGTACTAAAAATACAAAAATTAGCTGGGCGTGGTGGCAGGTATCTGTAATCCCAGTTATTCAGGAGGCTGAGGCACAAGAATCGCTTGAACCCAGAAGACAGAGGTTGCAGTGAGCCGAGATCACGCCATTGCACTCCAGCCTGGGCAACAGAGTGAGACTCTGTTGAAAAAAAAAAAAAAAATCTGTCACAAAGCTCCACTACTTCAGCTGTTCAGAGCTGTGTTTCTTTCCAGATAATGATATATCTTATGGAGAAGTACTGAGAATAGCTGAAAAGAATTGCTTAGGTTTAAATATTCGGGAAAAACATTGGCTTCGATACTTTCTTCAATGCTGCTTTGCTCTGCTCTCACCAGACTCTCCTTCAAAAGCAATGCACTTTTCAACAGAGGACAGAAGAGATCTAATGATTAAAGGAAAATTACTGTCACTCTTACCACTAACATTCACACAGTATATCTGATTTCAGAAAATCACAACAAACCAATTACCATATTTCTGAGAGTCGTACTTCACCGTTAAGTGGAATATATGTAAGATGGGAAGGGACATGAAGCCTAAGAAGGGTTGACAATGCCTTGATTGATCATTAGAGGAAGCTTCCTCCAAAACATTTTGAATCTTCCTTTCATATGTCATCCTGGAAGGTATATCCCTCACACCTTGGGTGATGGATATACCTTTCTTTTGTAAGGTCCAAGAACTGTTGTAAATGCAGAAGTAGAAAAGAACCTACATGATGCTAAGAAAGAGTACTTATGAAAATACGGTATCTGTAAATTGATTTACTTAAAGCAAAAAATTTTCCCCTGCCTCTTGGACTATGCCACACCATAAGAACTTGAAGTTGATGTAGCTTTAATTCTTGCTCTGCCTAATGACAAAGAACATTTGCCAAAGAGTATGATGAGTAATGAAATCACTTAAAGTGGAGGCTTTCCATTTTACCCAACCGACAGCAAGAAATATAGTTACATTATGATCCAATGCACATATACATATTGTTTCATGAAACAAGTTACCCCTACTACATGTGATGCATTTTGATATTTTGTATCCTAATGTCTTTCTTTTAATGCTGTTCTCTATTCATTAAATTGATTTCACAGCCAACTAATGATTCACAGCACATAATTGGAAAACATAGGACTACAGAAAACAGAAATATATAAGGCAATATCTGATTTATAGAGCAATCTGTGATTATAAAAATTGCTCTCAAAAATGTGTTATCTTGGAGGTGTAAATGGGTAAGCCAAGGTCTGGTGAAGTTAATATCCATAGGAGGTTCGATTTTATTCTATTCATTTCATTTTTCCATCCCTAACATTCCAATTTTCCTATTGACCAGTGACAGTCTCTGATTGGTCAATTTCAAGGGCTTGCTCCTTCCAATCCTGTGGCAGGTTGAAACTGTTCCCCAAAGATAACAGATTCTACAAATGTTACCAGATACGGGGAAAAGGCCTTTGAAGATGTGATTAAATTAAGGCTCTTCATATCGAGAGAGTATTTTGGATTAGCTCCGTGGATCCTAAATGCAATTACACATTCCTAAAAGGGAGGCAATGGGAATTCTGACACACACGGTTAAGGGAATGTGAAGAGGGAACAGAGATTTGAAGATGTTGGCCTTGAAGTCTAAAGTGATGTGGCCACAAGCCAATGAATGCCAGCAGCCACCAGAAGCTGGAAGAATCAAAGAACTGATTCTCCCCTAGAGTCCCTGGAGGGAACACAGCCCTGTCAACATCTTGATTTTGGCCCAGTGATGCTGATTTTGAATAAATGGTCTCTAAAAATGTGAGAGAATAGATTTCAGTTGCGCTACAACACCAAGTTTGTGGTATTTTATTATAGCGACCTCAGGAAACTAATACGAACCCCATGAAATTGACTTAATAAAAGCGATAGTGCAAAGTACCTGAACAGTCACCTGAAACTCTATATACCTAGCTATGTTTCAAGAAAGATTCATGGTAGCTTACAGCAATTCACAAAACATTGATAACACCAATAATTCATTCGTGAAAAAGGAAAAACAGGAAGGATATACAAGACGAAGCCAACAAGGTTTATGCAAATATATATATATTATATATACACACATATATATAAAATATATATACATATATATAAATAGCTCTTGCCTCGAGCCAATTAAAATTTGGCTTTAAACCAAATTTACAGCTTACACGTAAAGGAAGTCTTCTTGTTTATATGATTAAGTAGCCATTAGATAAAAACAAGCCAACTCCACAGAAACAAGTACAAAAGACAAGATGAAATTTCTCCCAAGAGTTTCGCTCCTTAGGACTTCTTTTTTGGACTGCAGCCATGCATAGGATACTCACTACCCCTTTGTAAACGTAAATGTAGTCACTAGACCCAAATTTATAAGGTTGTTTACTATATGATATAGGTTGATAACATGTCAAAACTTAACTTAATAAAAGCAAATCCTATAGCATAGATTGATTAGACGTCAAACTCTAACTTAAAAGTAAATTCTGTAGGAGGAAAGAGGGTGTAAATACAATATCCACAACTAGGTAGGCAACTCACTGCCGATATTAATTCCAGGGTACGTTTTGGAATATTTATAAAATGCCTTGAACGATGCTCAGAAACGAGTACTGTTTCCTCACCCAAACTATCAAACGTTGAGTAAGTGCTGCATACAATGCCTATGGGACGTGGCTTGCTTGAAAACAGATTTAGTATGGAGTGAAATACAGTGTTTTCTACTATCTGCCCAGCGAGGTCTAGATAATTACCGAGGAGACAAACGTTCCATCCCTACTCCCTGAAGAAGCTCCTGAGTCAATGGGGGAAAGTGCCCCTAACCCAGCGGAGGGGTAGCAAGGAAGGCTTGCAGCTGGTGATCCTAATTAACTATTAGAGGATGAGCAGATAGATGGAAGGGGAGTGGGATAGCGCCGAAAGTCGGTCAGAAAGACCATACGGCACACGCATCGCCATTGCTTCAGAGCTTTTGGGAGCAGGTCTGTAGCCATTCCCAACAAAATATACTACCGAACCCTGCAAGCCCTTCCAGAGAGCCAGACCTCCCTAACTCTCCCCAGCCCTCCCTAACTCTCCCCAGCGGGTCCTCAGCACAGGCGACGGCGCTAGCCTCACTGCGCAGGCGCCAGGTACACCTCGGAGGCCTCAGGAGGGGGAGCCAGTAACTCCGGGTCCACTAGGCCTCCGCTCTAGCCGCCAAGCTTCTGTTTCTCTACTGCTCCCCGTAATAGTTGCCTGCGCGAGTTTGGAGCCGGGTAGGAGGCGGGCCTTCCGGGACGAGGGCGCGTGGGTGAGGAAGGTCAGGTCCAGGTAAGACTGTCAGTGATCTTGGGGGTCTGCAGCGAGGGGAGATGACTGTAGAGGTCTACGGGGGTCTCCAACCTTGTAGAGTCGCCAGGAATAGGGCGAATCCATTTCATCACTGATCAGTTCGGGCGGTTCACGTGCATCACACAAATAAGTCGGCCTTTTCCTGCGTCAGTTGGGGGATTTCTTAAACGTAGGATACCCGCGTTTCCGCTGCTGTAATTTCCTCTCAGGCGCAGTTACTCTCTTCCAGATGGGTTAACAGTAGAAGGCTCAGTTTCTCTGCTCACCACACGGCCTTCTGCACCGTAGCTTTGGGTGGTGGGCTGCAGATTAATTTTGTAACCACCGTAAGAAAAGTACGGTAAGGTGATATTTAAGAAATATGTTTGTGAAATGCGCTCCCGAGTCAAACGTCGGTTAACTTGACACTACTACAGTTCCCATCACAGTCAGGCATGATCGAGTCAGGTGGAGGGAGTTGAAGATTGTTCTTGCTGAACTGAATGCAGCTAATACACTTTTATTGCCATTGATGCCTCTGTGACTACGTAAAATAATCGGTACCGGGCTTTTTTTTTTAAAAGCATTCTGTTGAGATTGTTTTTATGTTTAGATTGTTTCTGTGACAACGTGTGTACACTGTGAGTTCCTTGGATCCTGATGGTTATTAGGGTAGGCACTGTGCCGTGAATTTTGCATGTTAGCTTCGCATCACAGGTAGTATGACTGTCCTCGTGTGGTCGATGAGAGAACCTCGCAGAGAATAAGCACCATTTAAAAAACGACGTGACCGTTAAAAGGCAGAGGCGAGATTCCAACCAGCTTTTTTATTCTGCAGCTGGTGCGTTCTGCTAACCAATGGTTTCTGGGAAACTGGAGAAAGCTCTCTCCCAGAACGATTTACAGACACACATACATACACATATCAGCATACAGATTTACACTTCCACTGTTTTCAGAACGCTGAAGCACATCCGGGTTAAGAACTCTTGCACTTCATCTTTACCTTTCAAAGAGAAAAGGCAAACCTAATACAAAGCCACTTATTGAAATAATCTTTTAAATGCATCAGACCTATCAAAAAGATCAAAGAAGTTTGCCCTTTTATGCCAAAGTAAAAATATGGGAATTTTCTTCTCACGTGAGCTTAATTTGTTTTGCTTAGCACATTTGAGTAATTTGTTTTTGCTTAGCATTTTCAGTTCCAGTTAACTTATTTCATGATAGTACAGTTTTCTTTAGTTCACATTTTAAGGAAGGTAACGCTTAAAGTGACTTGTTTTGTACTCCCTGAGAATGGTTTCATGTGAATCAAAATGTAATTGACATACACATTGTAAGAAAAGCTCGCCTGTCATTCTTCGTAAGAGACATGTGTCTGTGCCCTGTGGAAGGAAACAACAAAGCAGTGTCATTGGTAATTGTTAAAACCACTTTCCGTTTCCTCCTGTTTAACAAGCCTGGGCCTTTGTTTCTAGTAAGGGATTTAGGTTTGAAGAGGCTTATTCCCTTTCTCTGTCATAAAATTTTAGGACTTGGATTTTATGATATAACCATGTTCCGGCCGATTCTAATGTGACCTTTTTACTTACAAGTTATGTATCCCAGTAATTTGCCACATTCCAAAATGGGCATGGAGATAACAGCAGCATCCTGTGATGGCTTCAGTGACTACTGTCCTACTGAGTCCCTTCCTCCTCCTGGCTACCTTGGCAAGTTACCAAGGTGCTGGTCCCCTCCCTGTTTCTCTGTCTGTCAGTCTTTGTAACTGAGGTCATCATTCCAGGGAGGCACGAAGTTTTTACTGTATGGAATATGTATCTGTCTGTCTCTCTCTTTTTTTTTTTTTTTAACATGATTAAGAACAAGGAATAAATAAATGTGTCTATGTAGAACGTATGAAAACCAAACTTACAGTTCTGGGCTTGTTCTTTTTTGTAAGTTACCATTTCTACCGAGTGCCACTGTTACTCATTTTCGCACTAGTCCTGCAAGCTTTGTTTTCAGAAAAGGAAACTCAGGTTTAGAGAGGATGAGTAACGGTTCACAATAACCCAAGGATTAAGTGACAGAGCCAGTAGTCAAACCTAGGCCTCAGGAATCCCTGTTCCCTCTTCATTTACAAACAAAGGGACTTGGAGTTCAGAACAGATGCCTGAAAACACTGTAACAAACTGGTAGTTCCCAGACCGGCTTACAGATACTCTGGAAAAACTCTGCAATTACAGCAGAAATCTATTCCGATGACACAATGGTAATTAAGCAAAACAAAACAAAGTTGATGAAGAAACTGTTGTTTTTTAATCTAATGTTTGGAAAAAGATAAAAGGCAAAGGAGAAAAAGCATGCAAAGAAACTAGGTGACTTCTGGACCTTTGCAAGGCTTTTTAGAGGTTAATGGCACTGGTTTGTTTATACATTAAACTGTTAAATGACTTTTTTTCACCTTGAGACTATAACCCTAGTCCTAACAATCCCACCCCCAACCAGAGTTGGGAAAGAAGTGAATCAGGAAACTGAGAATGCTGAATGGAAAAGGAAGAACAGGCTGCAGATGGTGGGAAGGGAGGGGTGGACATTGGATCTGACAGTTCTACCATTGCCAGCCTTCAGGTGGCACTATTGACCGAAGACTGCTTGGTAGGTGTTCTGAATGGTTTGAGATCAGCCTCTGCCTTTTTTTTTTTTTTTTTTTTTTTTTTTTTGACGCACAATCTTGCTCTGTCACTCAGGCTAGAATACAGTGGTGCAATCATAACTCAGTGTAACCTCAAACTCCTTGCTCAAGCGATGCCCCTCCTCAGACTCCACAAATAGCTGGAACTACCGGTGTGCACTACCATACCAGACTGATTTTCTTATTTTCTTTTCTTTTTTTTTCTGTAAGAACAAGGTTTTGCCATGTTGCCTCGGCTGGTCTTGAAGTCTTGGCCTCAAGCAATCCTCCCATCTCAGCCTCTCAAAGTATGGGATTATAGGCATGAGCTACCATGGCCAGCCTCCTCTGTTAATGGATCTTGAAATAGGCATTGAGGCCGGGCGCGGTGGCTCAAGCCTGTAATCCCAGCACTTTGGGAGGCCGAGGCGGGCAGATCACGAGGTCAGGAGATCGAGACCATCCTGGCTAACATGGTGAAACCCTGTCTCTACTAAAAAATACGAAAAAAACTAGCCGGGCGAGGTGGCGGTCGCCTATAGTCCCAGCTACTCCGGAGGCTGAGGCAGGAGAATGGCGTAAACCCGGGAGGCGGAGCTTGCAGTGAGCCGAGATCGCGCTACTGCACTCCAGCCTGGGCGACAAAGCGAGATTCCGTCTCAAAAAAAAAAAAGAAAGAAAGAAATAGGCATTGAAACTTCCTTAATTTAAACACGGTTTGTTTTCTTGCAAGAACTATTTTGAAATTCACTTGGCACCATTCTTATGTGGGAGGGTTTTTTGGTACATTTCTCCCATTGGTTTTTCAAGGTTTGTGTCTTTTTCCTGCTTAAATATCAGCACCTTTTCATCTCAGCCGAACTGTTTCCCAGGATAGTCTCTGAGTCAGCAAAGATTCTCATCTCACTACTAAACTTTCTCATAAATTGGCATATTCTGCCAACAGTAACCCCTACGTCTGGTCTAAACTGAGTTGAGATAGTTATTCCACCAGCAGCTTTCTTGATTTTTATGTATCCCCTGTATAGTTTTTTATGTCTATTAGCTGTAATTTGTTCATATCATGGATATCATTCTTATACCTATTTCAGTGTTGTGTGCCTCTGAAGAAAAAGCTACTGTTTTCCGCTGATAAGAACTTAGCTAGTTTGCATTAAAGCAGAATATGTAAGATGGAAGATACAGCAAGTAACCTCACAATTCATACGTGCCTTCTATTTAGGAAGAAAATGAATCTTTTGAGCTATTGGATTTATTTATATAGGGCTACTGTCTGTTTTTCCCGAATGGCTCTCAGTCTCTAGGCAAAATTCAGTTCAGTAACCTAGAAGCCAAATGACCTCATAACTCATTAGCAGCTCTCAGAGCCTTCTGGAGCCCTTGAGGAGAACAGTGTTCAAAGGACTGATAATAAACACAACAGCATAATTATGTCTCTGCCATGATTACAGCTTTTGATGGCAAGCAGTCAGCATATTAATGCTGCAGATTGCTTAGGTGGGTGTTTTCTGAAGGTATAATAATGCTGGACTAGGATAACTTGTTTCCCTGTCTTCTTCATCCCCAGCCTACAAATAGGTAAACTGACTGTCAGTAAATAACCTGGTGAATCACAAAATAGTTGGTTGTAAAGGAGGCAATACAGCAAGGAAGTAATAGCATGTAAACACAAAATGTAAAAATCGCAGCTGTAAAGCATGAAAAGGAAATAGCCATTTGGCCTGTGGATACTTCTCCACTCCTAGGCACATCCTGCCAACACGGCACTGATCCATGAGCAGCTTGCTGTGTTTGCATTTTCTAAAGTATTCATTAGCTAATCTTGGAATTTCTTACCCTAACCTCTTTATCTTTCTTCTCATTTTCTATAGGAACTCTAACTCCTTGCCACTCAAGAAATGTCCTCCCTTTCAGAATATGCCTTGCGCATGTCTCGTCTCAGTGCCCGGCTATTTGGTGAAGTCGTCAGGCCTACTGATTCCAAGTCTATGAAAGTGGTGAAACTGTTTAGTGAACTGCCCTTGGCCAAGAAGAAGGAGACTTATGACTGGTATCCAGATCACCACACTTACACTGAACTCATGCAGACACTCCGATTTCTTGGACTCTACAGGTGATGACAAACACAAAGAGGGACCTGTGAGAGACCTTTTTTTAGTAGATCAGAAAAGGAAAAAACTTAGCCTTTCTATCCTTGCAGTTTTGTTCTTATAACAGAGCCCAGGTAGTTCAAAAGGTACAGTTTGCAGGAGAAAGGCTTCTTTCAAAATACCCATAATGGAGAGACCAAAAAAAAAGGAAATTCATGTTTGTTGGAAGATATATTTTAATTATGTCTACAACATGACTAATGTTGAATAGATACTGAGCTGTAGAGAAGTGTTTAATAATTTGTTAATCTAAGAGCACTCTAAAAAGGATGCCGAGAGGCCGGGCGCGGTGGCTCACGCCTGTAATCCCAGCACTTAGGGAGGGATTGGTGGGTGGATCACGAGGTCAAGAAATCAAGACCATCCTGGCCAACCTGGTGAAACCCCGTCTCTACTAAAAATACAAAAATTAGCTGGGCGTGGTGGCGCATGCCTGTAGTCCCAGCTACAGGAGAATTGCTTGAACCCAGGAGGTGGAGGTTGCAGTGAGCCGAGGTCATGCCACTTCACTCCAGCCTGGCGACAGTGAAACTCCGTCTCGATAAAAAAAAAAAAAAAGATGCAGAGAAAAACTGGTCTAAGTACTGAGGAAGAAAGCCCCAGAAACACCACCAGGGCAGTGGGCTCTTGTTGTCAGATGAACAGAATCCCTTACCCACACTTGATCTGCTGCTTAACTGGTATGTGGGAGCCTTCTTTCTCTTCTGGTGGCATTTTTGTTGCCATTTCTTCCTACTCTCTTCTGGCATTTTTATTTTATACCCTTTTTGATATATTAATTTGGTCTGGATAAGCTATAGTTTGCCATTAAGGATAATATGTAAATCACACAGGTTTTTTACACCATATGTTTGTATGTGTGTGTATGTCTAGGAAGTAGGTGCTTAGGACTGTATGCATCTCTAAAAAGAAAAAAGATCAGGCCAGGCACAATGGCTCAGGCCTGTAATCCCAGCACTTTGGGAGGCCGAGGCAGGCGGATTACCTGAGGTCAGGAGTTTGAGACTAGCTTGGCCAACATGGTGAAACCCTATCTCTACTGAAAATACAAAAATTAGCTGGACGTGGTGTCACACTCCTGTAATTCCAGCTACTTGGGAGGCTGAGGCAGGAGAATTGCTTGAACCCACGAGAAGGAGGTTGCAGTGAGCCGAGATCATGCCACTATACTTCAGCCTGGGCGACAAAGCAAGACTCTATCTCCAAAAAAAAAAAAAATCAAATACCTTTGTGATCCTTTTCATTAAATTATTTTTTTGGCCAGGTACGATAGTTCACAGCTTAATCCCAGCACTTTGGGAGGCCAAGGTGGGCAGACCACTTGAGGTCAGGAGTTCTAGAACAGCCTGGCCAACATAGTGAAACCCCATCTCTACTAAAAATACAAAAATTAGCTGGGCATGGTGGTACATTCCTGTAATCCCAGCTACTTGGGAGGCTGGGGGCAGGAGAATCGCTTGAACTCAGGAGGCAGAGATTACGGTGAGCTGAGATTGTGCCTCTGCACTCCAGCAACAGAGCGAGATTTGGTCTCAAAAATAAAAAATTATTTTTTTTAATTACCAAACTAATACATGCGCATTACAAAAGAATTCAAATAGTACATAATTGTACAAAGTTAAAATACCATCTTTTTAAAAATTTAACAAGTTATAATTGGACTTGTCTTTGGGCAACAATACTAAAATTATTTGGAACCATTTATTCTAATACAATAGAATTAATAGTACAGCATAACATTCATTCCAAATCACTAAAGATTGGTACATTCACTGTCCAGTGGCTATTTCTTACGTACCTTCCAGGTGCAGGCACTTAAGATGGCACTAGGGGAACAGCAGTGAACAAAATAGATGTGCTTGGTTAACATATCAGAGGTTACAATCTATGACATGTTTTGAATGTTTGGAATTGCTTTGGGACTACCTCTCTTGCCATCAGTCTGGGCTCAGAAAATAAAAACTAATTTTATTACAACCCAAAATAAAATATTGGGAGGCACGTATCCTGAGGAGATTATAACCCATGAAAAAATCACATTCAGTTATTTTATCTTTTTGCTGCTGCTCTCTATTTGTTTGAAGAATAAAGACTTAGCTATCTTTGGGGACAGGGAAAAATTACTTCAAGTATCCATAGAAAAACTTATTTTCATGTAGTCCCTAGGTATGGTAAATGACACCTTTAATGCTAGGCCTCCTGTGGCATCAGGCAGGATGAAACTAGACCGTCTCCAATAAAGAAAATATTATTCAGAGACCTGCAAAAGAGGGAGGGAAGCACCAGTTCTCAGAAACAATTGATTCATTCAGTTAACCAAGTGCCCGGCTTGTATCATCAACAGAGACAGAGTCGCCAGAAAGCTATCTTTCTGTCCAACGGTTGACGAGAATGAGGGAGGGACAGAAGAGGGGGAAAAAAATAAGTAAATTATGTGATCTGTTACAAAGTTGAACATGCTATGGAAAAAAATAGTAGAGCCGGCTCAGCAGGATCCAGAATGCTGACGGGGCCTGCAGTGGGTGGGGAGAGGCCAGATTACAGGATGAAACAGGACAGTCAGGGTCAGCCTCGTTGAGGAGTCAAGGTTTAAGCAGAGGATTGAAGGTAGCGAATGAGCTGAGTAGGACTTGGGGAAGAGCTTGCGAGGCAGAGGGGCAAGAGCACGGCAAAGGCCTTGAGGTGGGAGTGTTCCTTTCCAGGAGGCGTGCAGGTTACGGGGTGTGGGACTGGAGATAGGCTGCAAGCGGCTGTGAGGCCGTAGTAAGGACGATGGCACTTGCTCTGGTTGAAATGGGGAACCATTTGTGGGGCTATGAACAGGAGTGGCATGAGCTGACATATATTTTAGAAGAATTACAGCAGATGCACTGTTGAGAATTATTTGGGGACACTCACCACTAATCCCAAAGAGTTGTATACTGTCCGTGATGTTCATGGATAGCCTAGAGAGTTAAAACTTAAGCTCAGCAAACCCCTCTCTTACTTTGATTCATACACTGTTATTATCCATACTTTACAGGTGAGGAAACTAAGGTGCAGGGAGGTAAGGCCACTTATCCAAGGTGACAGATCTAGTAAATGGTGGAGCCATGATTTGAACCCAGGCTCACATGGGATCCAGAGCTTACATGTTTAAACACCATACCATTCTTTAGGTATCTGGGCTTAAGATGTAGACTTTTTTTTTATAGTATAAGCAATCATCAACTTCTATTCCATCCCCATACTTACATAGTCCTGGCTGCTTTGATTCCTTTAGTATCTGTCTTTTGATTTGGCTTCTTCTGCCTGAGCCTTTCCCCAGCAGCCTTTTTGTGGGAGTTACCTACTGCCACTAAGGTTTCACCATGTTGGCCAGGCTGAGCTTCCTCTAGACCTCACCCCATTCTGAGTAGATGCTAGTTCCTAGGGCAGTCAGGGTCTCTGTGTAGCTATTGAAGCTGATGCCCACTTTTTCTCCTCTCTGTGTTTAGTCTTAGTGTTGCAGGGAAATTCGGGGTAATCACTAGTATTGCGTCATTGTTATGTAGGTTTACATAGGCTGGCCTGGGAATTTCACTGCAGCTTGTGGCATTGTTTCTGTGAGGGGAAACGGACTCATAAGCGAACTTTTGGAATACACCGCATCTCTATGATAGGGACTCCCTGTACTTTTTGTACACCAAGCTGAGCATGTATGTGGCCAACTTGTAAAAGTCAAAGATTGATAACCAGAATGACCCAAGAAAACAGCGCTAGATCAGTGTACTTTTCTACTCTCGTAAAAATAACTGGTTAATTATTTTTTCCTTCTTCATTCAGAGATGAGCATCAGGATTTTATGGATGAGCAGAAACGACTAAAGAAGCTTCGTGGAAAGGAGAAACCAAAGAAAGGAGAAGGGAAAAGAGCATCAAAAAGGAAATAGTGTTGGTCCCTCAAGAGGGAGAATTTCTTCCTCAGTGGCAGAGAAAAGAAAGTGCATTTATTGTCTTTCCACATATTGGAGGAATGTCATCTTCCTAAATGAAGGTTATTTGGAGGAGCACTGTCATCTCCTTGTTGAAATCTAATCCGGTTACATTGTGGCTGGTTTCTTGAACACATTCTAACTGTGCACAATTATTTTGGCCTTGGCCATGTAATGTGAGGTTTACCTGATTCTCTAATGAAATAAATACCTAAGTTATTGTTTGACGATTTGTTTGGGGTGGGGTGGGATGGTGGGGGAATGGAGGGGAAACCTCATTAAGTGAGCGTCCTATAGTGTCCTCATTTCTCCCTTTTTGCTTACTCACTCACCCAGCCCTAAACTTCTTTCATCTTGGGCCCTTCAGCCACTGTCTCCACCACCAAGCTCACAAACTTTCTGTGTGTCTTCACCTACTCCTTTGAGAAATCTATTAAGATGAATTTGTAGGGTAAGTATCTTTTAAAAGGAAGTATTGAATACCTGCTCTATACAAGATATTGGGGCCCTGGTAATACAAGTGGTTAGCAAATACTCCCTACCTCATGTAAGTTTCAATCTTGTGGGAGGGACTAATATTACATAATTACATACAATTGTATTACATGCTACAAAGGAAAAAGTCAGACTTCTGTAAGAGCATAGATGGATGGATGGATGAATGCAGAGAGAGATAGCCAGAAGCCCAAACCACATTAGGGAATTTAAATAAAGCGTCCCTAAAGAAATGATGTTTAAGTCGGGCATGGTGGCTCACGCCTATAATCCTAACGCTTTGGGAGGCCGAAGCGGGTGGATCACAAGGTCAAGAGATTGAGACCATTTTGGCCAACATGGTGAAACCCCGTCTACTAAAAATATAAAAATTAGCTGGGCGTCGTGGCATGCACCTGTAATCTCAGCTACTCGGGAGACTGAGGCAAGAGAATCGCTTGAATCCGGGAGGCAGAGGTTGCGGTGAGTTGAGAACGCCACTGCACTCCAACCTGGCAACAGAGCAAGACTCCGTCTCAAAAAAAAAAAAAAAAGTTATTTAGGCTGAACCTTGAAGGATAAATAAGAGGTCGCCAAAAGGAAAATGGTGAGAAAGGTGTTTGAGGCAGAGAGTACCATTTGCAAAGCCCTAGGTATGAAGAAATTGTCTGTCCAAGGAATAATGATTTGTTCATGATTGGCCATAAGAAAACAGAGGCCAGATCATGAAGGGCTTTGCAGATTCTGTGGAAAAGCTTGAACATAACTAGAAGTTCTATGAGAGATGATTGTTGTATAGATTTGAGTAGCTCACTGCTGGTTTTATTGTATTCCAGCAATGAGTTTTCAAAGAAATTGTGAAGGCTTGGCCGGGCACGGTGGCTCAGGCCTGTAATCCTAGCACTTTGGGAGGCCGAGGCGGGTGGATCACGAGGTCAGGAGATCAAGACCATTCTGGCTAACACGGTGAAACCCCATCTGTACTAAAAAATACAAAAAATTAGCCGAGTGTGG
This sequence comes from Chlorocebus sabaeus, assembly GCF_047675955.1. Taxonomy (NCBI): domain Eukaryota; kingdom Metazoa; phylum Chordata; class Mammalia; order Primates; family Cercopithecidae; genus Chlorocebus; species Chlorocebus sabaeus. Next base: position 114,069,792 of record NC_132924.1, on the reverse strand, counting down.
TGGCAGGCACCTGTAGTCCCAGGTACTCAGGAGGCTGAGGCAGGAGAATGGCATGAACCCTGGAGGCAGAGCTTGCAGTAAGCTGAGATCGTGCCACTGCACTCCAGCCTGGGCGATAAAGCAAGACTCCGTCTCAAAAAAAAAAAAAAATTGTGAAGGCTTCTCTGATTTTTTTTTCCCAAGAATTGTTCTGAATCTTTAGCATGTCCGGTAAAAACATAAAATTAATGATCTTAACCATATTTAAGTGTACAATAGTGTCAATATTCAAATTATGTATTATTCAAAAAATATTCAAAATATAAAAGTATTTTAGTGCAGTAGTATTTATTGGAGTGTGTGTAGCAGCTACTCCAGCCAGTTTTCTTTCTCTGTAACACTGAATGATTCCTGAAGTAGAAAGAATCCCAGTACATATGTTTAAATGAATGCTACTTTTAAAGATACCTAATCCAGATGGTATGGCTAGGGCCTATTTTATAGCCTGTTAAAAAAAAAAAAAAACTAAAATTGGGTGGTTTGTATGTATGTGATAGAAGTGAATTCCAGCAGGAGAATTCATTCATTTAGAACCTTTTTTTTTTTTTTTGAGATGGAGTCTCACTCTGTCTCCCAGGCTGGAGTGCAGTGGCGCGATCTCAGCTCACTGCAAGCTCCGCCTCCCAGGTTCACGCCTTTCTCCTGCCTCAGCCTCCCAAGTAGCTGGGACTACAGGCGCCCGCCACCATGCCTGGCTAATTTTTTGTATTTTTAGTAGAGACAGTGTTTCACTGTGTTAGCCAGGATGGTCTCAATCTCTTGACCTCCTGATCCACCCGCCTCAGACTCCCAAAATGCTGGGATTACAGGCATGATCACCACGCCCAGCCCTTTTAGAACTTTTTACTGAGCACCTGCCATGTGCCTGACACATGATAGTTGTAGAGGATACACAGACAAATAGACTTAGTCCCTAAGATTGTGTGAATGAGCATGTGTGTATTACAAAGTATTGGCAAGATCTCAGAAACGTGCTTAGAAAAGTGCAGATGCACTGTTATTCTTGGCCAATGCAGCTGAGCCAGGTGTAGGTGGATGATTACCCCAGGATGTTGGGCTGAGAAACAGGCTCTCAGCCTGAACCCAGTGTAGCTAAGTAGATGTTTGAATTACGTGATCTCCAGCTTTTGGAAAAGATCTGAATGTAAGAGGAACTTAAGAGAATTAGCATGATATTTTAAAGACAGTAACTGCATTACACTCTAACAGCAGACCTGAATCAGAAAACAAGTAAAGAATCAATGTATTGGTTTGCCAATGGAAGAGCTGCAGTGAGATCTCAGACCCTGACCCTGCAGTGAGCCTTGGCAATGGTTGACAGGGAAGTTTGTAGATAACACAGCAGTAGATGAGTGTGCCACTGCTCCAGGCTGAAAATCAGAAATGAAAGCTAAAATAAATTTGTACATAAGCAATACCTTCAATTGACAGAGCAAGCTGTGTGACTCAAAACAGCCTGACAGAAAGTACGATGGACCAGTTGGAACATACTAATAGAAGATAAGGAAAAGTTAACCCTTGACACCAGGGAAGTCAACAAATTTCAGGACAACAGTGACCAATGGTTAAGATGATGACTAAGGCCAGGCGCAGTGGCTCACACTTGTAATCTCAGCACTTTGGGAGGCCAAGGCGGGCAGATCACAAGGTCAGGAGATCAAGACCACGGTGAAACCCCGTCTCTACTAAAAATACAAAAAATTAGCCAGGCATGGTGGCGGGTGCCTGTAGTCCCAGCTACTTGGGAGACTGAGGCAGGAGAATGGCATGAACCCGGGAGGCGGAGCTTGCAGTGAGCCGAGATTGCGCCACTGCACTCCAGCCTGGGCAACGGAGCAAGACTCCGTCTCAAAAAAAAAAAAAGATGTTGACTAAGTGTAATCAGAAAAAAATCTTTAACTCCAAGTTTAGACTAGCCAGTTTGTTTAATTGGATTTCTCTGGTCAAAGCCTAACTATTGGTGCTTTCTAACGTGTGGGGATCACTGTGCATAGACCATTTTGCTCTCGATTTCAGCATAACATAGTAAAAAGACTGGGTTTTAGATTCAAAAATCACAGGTTTGTGATATAGTGTACTTACTGGTTGTGTGACCTTACGTCAGTTACCTTCTCCTTCTCTATAAAATCATAATACTTCACTGGATTAATGAAATAAGATATCTGTGAAAAGGACTCTGTAAATTATAAAATGTTAAAAACTTTTATATATAGCGCATTGTGTGACTAGTAAGTACTACTCTGTGTTACTAGCACAATTTTCTGTGGCAGCGTTGACACATATCTCCTAAAAATACAAAGTTCCCCACATTTACAAGCAACATGATAGGTTCAGGAAGAGGAGGTAGATGACAGGTAACATCTTATTATTTATGTAATTATGGGCTCCAGAAGTTTATTTTTTTAAGCACCATGTATGTGTGTGTTTTAAGATAAACATAAGGCATCATATATTTAAACATATATAACCATAATGCTTGTATTTATAAATCATCTTCCAAGAAAGAATAAATCAAAATTTGAAATTCTGCCTGCTTCACCCCGTCTCTCTTTACTCACACATTCCTCCCAAAGATCCTGTGTGCCTAATTTTAGAGATTTAAAGCAGGGAACAAACTTCAGGAGCAATAAATAGGGGGAAACATCTGTTATCCTGCCAACCCTGTCTTCGTGGCTTTCCTTAAGTACTCAAGAAAAGTTCAGAAGAAAGCATTTCTTAGAAGAAAAAAAATGAGAGAGAGAGAATCAGCAAAACAAACAGTATTACATTCAAGGAGACAGATAAAACAGAGAGACTGCCCGGCCCTGGATATTAAGATAACTGGAAAAACAGTAAAACATTTATGCTGAACTTAAAACAGTGAAATGTTTTTTAAATGCCATAAAAGCAGCAAAATAGAAGTGTTATAAAACTAGCCAGATGCAATTTTGTAACAATTGGAGATGTGGCAATATTACAGGTTCACATTAAAGTAGAAACTAGAGTTAAACCAATGTAGATTCTAAGACCTTTTTCATTCTACTTAAGGAAATATGTGTTTTCTGAAAGGACGGATTCATTTATGGAGAACTTTCTGTGTCCCTGTCGCAGAAGACTGAGCTCCACCTAGCCTTGTCTCAGTAAGACAATCTAAATGGTGCTCAGTGCAGAATCATTTTCCCAATAGAGCCACAAACAATTGGCCCGTTGAGTTTAGAATAAAAACTATTCTAAACAGAAATTGAAAGTCTAAGGATACAGATTAATCTAAAAAGAGCTCCAGTCTGAGAATATCTGTGAGAAATAGCCAGTGGGTTAAGCGCCAAACAAGTTAATATTTAATAAGAGGGTTAGAGATAAAAGAGGTCAATGTCTGCATCATCAGGAATGACTTCCCAAGCAGGAAAGCAATAAATGCAGATAAGGCCAGCTTTTCTGGAGTGTTGAATACATTGTGCTTTGCAGGCTATATCTTATTTGACCCCCCCCATATGATAAGTATCCCCATTTTGCAGATAAGGAGACCAATGTCCAAGATCACCCAGCTATAAATATCTAGACTGAAGTTTTAAATTCAAACTGCTGACTCTAGAGCATGTACCTTCTTTCATTTCTATTCTCCATCCCTGGTAGGTGACAAACCCTGTACCTTTCATCACACTCTTAATGTAAGATTTCCACAAGCAGAGAGAAAGGGTTGAAGCAAATGGCATGAACAAAGACCCACAAGCAACCATAAAAACTCTGCTTAGTGATAGCTGTAGTGCATGGCCTCGCAACCTCAGCGTCATAACCTGAATAAACCAACACTGAGCCCTCAAAGTCCCACTGTCTTTTCATGACCTCGTGATGTAGCTCTAATCTCTCTGAGTATTATTATACCAGTAACTATCATTTGTCAAGTGCTTCACCATTTGCTAGACACTCTGCTTCACTTTTTTTTTTTTTTTTTTTTTTTTGAGACAGTGTCTTGCTCTGTTGCCAAGGCTGGAGTGCAGTGGCACAATCTTGGCTCACTGCAACAACCACCTCCCAGGTTCAAGAGATTTTCCTGTCTCAGCCTCCCAAGTAGCTGGGACTACAGGCGTGCGCTATCACACCCAGCTAGTTTTCTGGTGTTTGTTTGTTTGTTTGTTTGAGACAGAGTCTCGCTCTGTCTCCCAGGCTGGAGTGCAGTGGTGCAATCTCGGCTCACTGCAAGCTCTGCCTTCCGGGTTCACACCATTCTCCTGCCTCAGCCTCCGGAGTAGCTGGGACTACAGGCGCCCAACACCACGCCCGGCTAATTTTTTTGTGTGTTTTTAGTAGAGATGGGGTTTTGCCATGTTGGCCAGGCTGGTCTCTAACTCCTGACCTCAAGTGATCCACCTGCCTCGGCCTCCCGAAGCACTGGGATTACAAGCGTGAGCCACCAGCCTGCTTCATTCTTACTGTAAATTACATCACTTAATCCCTACAACAGCCCTAAGAGGTAAGTATTATTTTCCCCCATTTTATACACAAACAAGTTCAGAGCTGTGGTTCTCAACTCTGGTTATGCATTAGAATCAAGATTCCTGTCACTGGTCCCCTTCCAGACCAATCAGAATAGGGGTGGATAGAGAAAAGCTCCTTAGGTGGCTCTACTGTGCAGCCAAGGTTAAGAAATATGGTTTAACACAGTATTTCTCAAACTTAAGTATTCATCAGTATCATCTTGAGGGTTTGTTTGTTCAACATAAACGGCTAAGCCCCACTCCCAGTTTCTTATTCAATAGGTCTCCAACAGGGCCCAAGAATTTGTATTTGTAACAGGTTCCAAGGTGTGGCTGATGATGCCGGTCTGGAGATCACACTTTGAGAACTATGGTTTAAAGTAACTTGGCCAAAGTCCCCCAGCTGGTAGATTCTTGTGGCCCCCTAGCTCCCTAGTGGAATTCCATAGCCATCCTGGAGCCTTTGCCTAACCCTAAAGGAGCACATCTTTAGAACCTGACAGCAAAACAAGCAACAAAAAACAAAACAAGATGTAACACATAAGGAGAAAGTTTTAGTTAACATGCCCAAGTAAAGACGTTATTTGGACCATGGAGCAGGGCACCCACCAGGGCTGCCAGCTGTGTGTGAAGGGTGCCTGTCAGGGACATGACAAGCAGGCTGAGATCTGGTTCAGCAACATCACAGCCAAAACTGTTGCTGATGCTATTAAAGCAAGCCTTGGACCAAAAGGAATGGGGAAAAAAATTCAAGGTGGAAAAGGCAATGTGACCACTACAAATGATGGTGCCACCATTCTGAAACAAATGCAAGTGTCACATCCAGCAACAGAATGCTGGGGGAGCTAAGACACAGAAGCAGGAGATGGTACTGCATCAGTAGGCACTATTGCTGGCTCTCTCATGGGTTCCTGGGCCGAGCTTCTTCAGAAAGGGATTCATCCAACCATGACTTCCAAGTCATCCCAGAAGTCTTTGGAAAAGGGTATTGAGATCTTAAGTTACGTATCTCAACCTGTGGAACTGAATGACAGAGAAACTTTGTTAAATAGTGCCACGAGTTCTTTGAATTCACAGGATGTCTTTCAGTATTCAAGATCTGCTTTCTCCAAAGAGTGTAAATGCAGTGATGAAAGTGATCCAACCACAGGTACTACTATAAATCTTGGAGATATTAACATACAGTCATGTGCCATGTAACAGTATTTCAGTCAACAGCAGACTGCATATATGACAGTGGTTATAATGCCATATATTTGCTATACCTTTTCAATGTTTAGACATGTAGTATTCAATACAGTAACATGCTGTACATGTTTATAGCCTACCAAGCAATAGGCTATACTATGTAACCTATGTGTGTAGTAGGCTATACCACCTAGGTTTGTGTAAGTATACTCTATGATGTTTGCACAACAAAATGACCTAACAATGCCGTTCTCAGATTGTACCCCATTGTTAAGCAATACATGACTGCGGTTAAGAAACTTGGTGGAAAAATTGATGACTGTGAGTTGGTGGGAGGTCTTATTCTCACCCAGAAAGGGGTAAATTCTGGCATAACCCAATTTGAAAAGGCTAAGATTGGGCACATTCAGTTTTGCTTATCTGCTCCCAACAGATACGGAAATCAAGTAGCAGTTTCTGACAATGTTCAGATGGACTAAATGCTATGAGAGAGACAGCGTATATTTTAAGTTTAGTATAGCAAACTTTTATAAATGGGTTATAATGTCCTTCTCATACAGGACACTTTAGAGATGCTTCTAGTGATCTTCCATGCCATTTCCTGAACAAAATTATTATGTTGGTTAAGAATATTGAAAAAGAAGATGTTGAATTCATTTGTAAGACAATTGGAACCAAGCCAGTTGCTCATACTGACCAAGTCACGCTGACATGCTGGCTTTTGCCGAGTTAGCTGAGGTCAGTTTAAATGGTTCTGGAAAACTGCTCAAGATTACAGGCTGTATAAGTGCTGGAAAAACAGTTAAAATTGTCATAGGACTGAAGAATTGAGCCCTCCATTCGTGATGTGCTATGTGTTATTTGCTGTTTGGTGAAGAGAGTTCTTACTGCAGGAAGTGGTGCTCCAATAGAATTGGCCCTATGGTTAACTGAATGTTTGTGAACATTGAGTGGTATGGAATTTTCCTGTGTTCATATTTTGCAGATGCTATGGAAGTCATTCCAACTACACTAGCTGAAAATGCTGGCATTGAATCTCATTTCTACAGTAACAGAACTAAGAAATCAACATGCCTAAAAAGAAAAAAATTACAGGCATTAATATCAAAAGGGTGGTATTTCCATTTTGGAGGAACTGATTGATTGCCCAACTTTTGTGATTTCATTTATTGCTCTGACCCTAGCAAATGAAACTGTCCAGAGAATTCTGAAAATTGATGCTGCGGTAAACACTCAGTAATCTGGATAATACTGCCTGGCTTACACTCTTATAGCTACTAGTAGTGTGGCTGAAGTGGAAGATCACCTTAGTGCTCTTTATTATTTGGAAGATTATTTCCTCTATGAATTCCTGGGCTTGGTCTTCCAATTGGCATTTGCTTGAAATTGTATTGATACAATTTAGTGAACACATTAAATATTTGGTTTCCCAAAAAGGTAATTATTCACATTTAATTTATGTAATTTATTTTATAATTTTTATCAAAATTTTAATGGACATTTTTGGAGTGCAGTTGGAAAAACAATCCATTTGGAAAAATAAATAGGAGAGAACACAAGAGAAATTCTAAAATGCAAGAATAGTGTGGGGACTCATATGAGATGTTGAAAATTATGTAATTAAAATTGATTTTTAAAAATCAGACCACTGACATTGGTGGTCTCAGGTATTTGTATACTCATGTCTATAGTGACATTATTCAGACAAATGGTCTGCTTCTGAACACAGAAGTGCATACAAAGAGGTAGCCATTGTTGTTGTACCTCCTATTCTTGCAAGTCCCTCTGCCTTTAGCTGAAGTGACTTCAGGAGATTTAAAGGGTAAGGGCCCTCTTTTCTCTTCCATTTTTCTTGTTTTACCCCTTTGGGAGCCAGGCATTTTGTCACTACAAAAAAAATGCAAAAGTTAGCTGGAGATGGTGGCATATGCCTGTGCCTTTAGTCCCAACTACTCAGGAGGCTGAAGCAGGAGGATCAATTGAGCCCAGGAGGTTAAGGCTGCAGTGACCCATGTTCATGCCACTGCACTCCAACCTGAGCAACAGAAAAAATACACACACACACACACACACACACACACAGAGAAATGAGAAAGGAATTTAAACATTTCTCTCCAAAAACAAAAAAACAACTAAACACAAAGGACAGTAATGTGAAAATTAAAAGAAAGTGAGGAACTAAAAAGCCATAATGTAGAAAACATAGCAAAATAACAGAAGTCCCTTCTTATCAGTAATTAAATATAAATGGATTAAAATCTCTAATCAAAAGACAGAGATTAAAAGAATAGATAAAAAGACATGATCCAACTATATGCTGTCCACAGAGACTCATTTTAGATCCAACAATACCAATAGAATGAAAGTGAGAAAATGGAAAACGACATTCCATGAAAATATTAACCAAAAGAGGATGTCTCTATTGCCTAGAGCCTGACTCATTTGGAATCACTAAATTTTTATTGAATGAATGAAAGAACTATCCAAACTCACCTGGATTGAAGAGTCAATGAGGTACATTTTCCCATTATATTTCAAGAGAAAGTAAGAATAAAAGGAAAGAGAAAGGAAGAGAGAGAAGGATGGAGGGAAGAATAAAGACAAAGATAGATGAATGATAATCCATTTGAATTGAAATGTGATTTAGTAGAACTGGAAAAATTGGTGGCAGTGTGTTTACTTTAAACTTACCGAAAAAAAAATCTGTATACTTAGCTGTCAGTAATATCCATGTTTTTTACTCCAAAATACAAGTTGTAGACCTTGTTCTCTAAATACTATTCTCCAACAAAAGAAATTGTGGCTCCTTGGAAAAATAGTGGATTCCAGAGCTGGGAGAGGTAAGACACAAATTATGCTAAAAAGTAATGAAGCACCCCCCCACAAAAAAAGATGGGGATCTTGCTGAAAGGGCATGACAGCCAAACTGAAAGAGCCCCCTATGGCCAATTTGAGCAACAAAATAAATAAGAATAGTACTGGATTAAGCACAGTACTATATTATGATAGTACTAGATTAAAACCCAATGGTTAAATAAAAATCTTTGAGTCCATACCGTATAAATAAATTGAGGAGAAAGTACAACTTTACTTTACAGAATAATTCCCATTGTAAAATGTAAGGAATAAGGAAATAGAAAATCATGATAAGAATATCACAGTAATAATAACTATAAGCAGTATCCACTGATGGATGCTAAAATTGATGGGCAAAAGTTTAAGGAGAAGCAGGATACTTGTACAGTCTCAAAGTATCTTCCCCCAAAAAAATATTATTTACAAAGAGAAAAGTAATAACTTTATGGTGGAAAAAAAAGTGTCTTAGTTTTGGTAATTGTACTTTGGTTATAAGATGTTAACATTCTATCACAAGAACAGAAAACCAAACACCGCATGTTCTCACTCATAGGTGGGAACTGAACAATGAGATCACTTGGATTCGGGAAGGGGAACATCACACACCGGGGCCTATCATGGGGAGGGGGGAGGGGGGAGGGATGGCATTGGGAGTTATACTTGATGTAAATGACGAGTTGATGGGTGCTGACGAGTTGATGGGTGCAGCACACCAACATGGCACAAGTATACATATGTAACAAACCTGCACGTTATGCACATGTACCCTAGAACTTAAAGTATAATAATAATAATAATAATAAAATAAAATAAAATAAAATAAAATAAAATAAAATAAAATAAAAGATGTTAACATTAAGGGAAGTTGGGTGAAGAATATACAGGAATTCTCTATACCATTTTGCAACTTTTCTGTAAGTCTAAAATTTTCTTTAAAAATGTTTAAACTATATTTTCAAACAGCTTTTTTGGCTGGGCACAGTGGTTCATGCCTGTAATCCCAGCATTTTGAGAGGCCGAGGTGGGTGGATCACCTGAGGTCAGGAGTTCGAGACCAGCCTGGCCAACACGATGAGATCCCATCTGTGCTAAAAACACAAAAATTAGCTGAACGTGGTGGCACACGCCTGTAGTCCTAGCTACCTGGGAGGCTGAGGCAGAATCACTTGAACCCAGGTGGCAGAGGTTGCAGTGAGCCGAAAATGTGCCATTACACTACAGCCTGGGCAATAAAGTGAGACTCCATCTCAAAAAAAAAAGTTGTTGTTTTTTTAAATATCTTTAAAAAAAAAATGACACAGGGTCTTACTCTATCATACAGACCTGAGGGCAGTGGTGCAATCATGGGTCTTACTGTATCAACCAGACCCAAGGGCAGTGGTGCAATCATGGTTCATCGAAGCCTCAACCTCCCGGGCTCAAGCAATCCTCCCACCTCAGCCTCTCAAGTACCTGGCACTACAGGTACATGCCACCACACCCAGCAAATTCTTTTACTTTTTGTGGAGACAGGATCTCATTATATTGCCCAGGTTGGTATTTAAGACTATTTTAAGACAAACACAGGCCAAACACAGTGGCTCACGCCTGTTATCCCAATACTTTGGGAGGCCAAGGTGGGAGGATCACTCGAGCCCATGAATTGGAGACCAGCCTGGGAAACAAAGTGAGACCCCGTCTCCACAAGAAAATTAAAAATTAGTTGGGCATGTTAGTGTGTACCTGTGATTCCAGCTACTCAGGAGACTGAGCCTGGGAGGTTGAGGCTGCAGTGAGCTGCGTTTGGGCCACCGTACTCCAGCCTGGGCAACAGAGATCCTGTCTCAAAAAATTTTTTTAAAAATGAATTTAAGAGTTAATGTATAGAATGCTGTCAGTTATAAAAAGAAAAATGCAAATGAACAAAGAGACTGGAGGAACTATGCCCAAATATTAACGTTTGTTGCTTATGAGAGATGAGACTATGGTTGGTTTTCTTTTCTACACTTTCTGAATTTTCTGTCACAAATGCTTACCATTTCATAATAAGATGTAAAAAAAGCAAAACGTTAAAGAGCTAAAAGAGGGTGGGGTGTGGTGGCTTATGCCTGTAATCCTAGCACTTTGGGAGGCCAAGGCAGATGGGTTGCTTGAGCTCAGGAGTTCAAGACCAGCCTGGGCAACATGGTAAAAACCCGTCTCTAGAAAAAATACAAACATTAGCTGGGTGTGGTGGTGCATGCCTGTAGTTTCATCTACTTGTGGGGGCTGAGGCAGGAGGATTGCTTAAACCAGGGAGGTCGAAGCTGCAGTGGGCCAAGATCACACCACTGCACTCCAGCCTAGGGGACAAGGTGAGATTCTTTTTTTTTTTTTTTTTTTTTGAGACGGAGTCTCGCTCTGTCGCCCAGGCTGGAGTGCAGTGGCCGGATCTCAGCTCACAGCAAGCTCCGCCTCCCGGGTTTACGCCATTCTCCTGCCTCAGCCTCCCGAGTAGCTGGGACTACAGGCGCCCGCCACCACGCCCGGCTAGTTTTTTGTATTTTTTAGTAGAGACGGGGTTTCACCGTGTTAGCCAGGATGGTCTCGATCTCCTGACCTCGTGATCCACCCGTCTCGGCCTCCCAAAGTGCTGGGATTACAGGCTTGAGCCACCGCGCCCGGCCGGTGAGATTCTTATTCAAGAAAAAAGATAAGGCTATGCCTGGTGGCTCATGCCTGTAATCCCAGCACTTTGTGAGGCCAAGGCAAGAAGATCTCTTGAGTCCAGGAATTTGAGACCAGCCTGGGCAACATAGGGAGACCCTGTCATTACAGAATAAAGAAACAAATTAGCCAGGCATAGTAGTACACACCTGTGATTTCAGCTATTCAAGAGGCTGAGACGGGAGTATCACTTGAGCCTGGGAGGTCAAGGCTGCACTCTGGCCTGGGTGATAGAGCAAGACGTTGTCTCAAAAAAAAAAAAAGGGTGAAGAAAAAGCAAGAGGGACAAAAACTGGAAGAGAGAACATTTCAGGGTGAGGACATAACATGAGGACACAAATGTGGCATTGGAAGATGGCATAGTCCTAAAAAGAATAAGATGTTGGCTATAGTTAGAGCAAAAGTGGCATTTGGGGGGAGATTTGAGAGAGAGAGAGAGAGAGAGAGAGAGAGATCAGGCTGGTGAGATAGGGCCTTGTGGGCCACTGTGAATTTAGGCTTTCCCCTCAGATAATGGGGAACTGTTAAAGGGACACAGCAGGGTGATGATGTCAGATCCATAGTTTAGAGTTCCCTCAGGCAGCCAAACGGAGGGTAGACTGGAAGAGACTAAAAAAGGTGGAAGGAGGTGAGTCAGAAGAGCACCACGGTGGTCCATATGACAAATAAGGAGAAACTGATTTGAGCAGGGACAGTGGGAAGGGTGAAAAAGATCCTTTTAGTTTGGACCCAGGACCAGGAAGACCAGCAAGAGCTCTAAGTGCTCCCCTGCCAGTCAGTTTCATTTTTATTTCCAGGGAAAATGGCCCACATCAGACGCCTAGAAGGCTGGTGCCCTCAGGATTTTAGAGATAATCCCAGAGCCAGATAAATGGCCAGCCAGACCAGGGCAACGAGTCTGATGGGCGATGTAGGGGCTGGGTCACTCTGGGTCTCCAACCACAACTTGACAGGTCAGCTGGGGAACAGTGGAGCAGAACCCAGGAGGAGCCAGGTCCTCGGGCAGAGTGTAAATCCCACACAGGGATGCAGGAACCCAGAGGCAGAGTGATGCCTGAGAGATAAGAGGTCCACCTTTGCCAGCAAGGGGCTGGAGCTCTCGGTAAACAAGAAGCTCTGCTGCTGTGAGGCAAATGGCCCTGGGTGCTCTCTGTAGCTGCTTCACAGGCAGTTCAATTCTAGATGGAGAGGCTGGGCTAAGTAGAAGAGAAAAAAATAAAGGTGACAAAGTCACTACCACATGAAAAATCAAAAGTGGACACACTGAGTTAGACTTAAGGGAAAGTAAAGATTAACTCACACAAATGTGATTATACACAGCCTTTTTAAAATGCCCCTATGATGTAAAAATTGAGGTTTGTCTATTTTGCGTTTTCTCTGCTTTGGATCTCTTCCCTTCTTTGCCCGTAGCTCCTGGTGGGTGACCAGCAGGGGTAAAAACATGACTTTCTTTCCTAGTGTCACAAGACCTACATTGGTTTTTTTTGTTTGTTTTTTTAGTTTTTGTTTTTTGTTTTCCTCAAGTGCCTTGTCAGTTAGTGTGAATTCACTAAGGCAATTATGCTCACAAGATGGGCTCAGTCCACCTCCCGAGAATCACCAGGGGCTTCTCTGAGTCAGCAGGCTGGGCTGCAGCCCAGGAACCTGCATTCCCAACAAGTTCTTCCAGGCGTTTAATATGCCTCTAAAACACGAGAATCCCTCTTTTAGGAATTCTGGTGGAAGCAAAATTGAAAGAGATAAACTCTGGTCCCAAGCTGCTTATTTACTAAGTCCCAAGATGCAGGCATCCAGATAACCTGGGCTCTTACCTTGTGCTTGGGAATACATCAAAGATGCATTGACTTTGCATTGTGGTGTCCTCATCACCTAGTCTCCTTCAGCCTCTGGTTTTATCATTCTCTCCAACAAGCTCAGACATCTGTCTGGATTATCCTTAGTGAGTCCTTGGTGTTGATAATTGTTTATCCTCCTAATACAATCTAGCACGATCCCTTGTCTCTGCAACAGTCTTTATGTGGGGGATGTTTTGGGATAGAGGTAGTAAGCCCATCCCAATCCCTGGGTGCTAAATTTTAGCCATGTGGTCTGCTGCAGGCTATCTGTGTAGGCTGTAAATTTTATTAGAGAAAGGAAGGCATGACTAGAATGATCCTTCTTTTGAAAAATAATCACCTAATCTCTCCTCCTCCTTCATTAATCTTAAGAAGTCTCCTATTCCGTTTCACAATCAGCATAAATAGCAGGGAAGATGAAAGTGAAGAAAAGCTCAGTGACCTCATTTTGAGATCACAATTTGTCTCTAGCACAACAAGCGGGCCCCGCAGCTCTTCTGCAACTGCAGATAACAGTTTGCCATATTACCAAACCCTCACTGGCGCCAACACCCCAAGGAGGGTAGACAACCGGGCGATGTATGGAAAATAGAAAGGAGAGGAAATTAGTCCAAATCATCTACTGAACTATGACCACCCCAAAATGCTATGGGGGATTTTTTGTTTGGTTGGTTTTTTTGTTTTTTGTCAAGTGTTCTGCAAAGAACAAGTGCCTATTGCTAAGATTTTTTAAAGTTTTTTTTTTAAGAAAAAAAAGTTATGAATTTAAAACAAACCATTCCAAGTGATGTAGCTATTTTCTCACTAAAAATTCAACACCTGAGAAAGCATCATCAAAAAAAACTCAAAGTGGCAATTGGGGTTATGTTTTTCTAATTATTATTATTATTATTATTATTATTATTATTATGAAGGAGCCCCAACCAATTTAAATCTTGTGAAAATACTATGTGTCTGGCTTTCTTCCCACCTCCTGCCACAGTCCCCTCACACTAAGGATTTCACCATCGCCCTGGATGCACAGGAACTAGTCGGGCCTGTCGGGACCTTTCCCTCACCTTTCCTGTAGTGCTTGCTCCCATGTCATCTGGACGAGTGGCCTCCAGGATGAGTCACTCTATTTACACCTGGGCTGGTTCAGGACAATGCAGAATCTGTTTCTGAAATATCACAGTCTCAAAAAGAGGGCCTTCAGATACTTGCTATAAATTTTCTTATGGCAAAAGACAAATGTGTCATCTCCACCTTGTTCCTAGGTTGCACCACGTAGCAGGCCTGACTGAAACACACAACAGTTTACAGTGCTTACAGCCTTTCTGCTCAAAGTGTGGTCCCCAGGCCCCTAGGAGCTTGTTAGAAATGCAGAATGACAGGCTCGCTCCAGGCCTTCTGAATCAGAACCTGAATATTAATGTGCTCCAGATGGTTTGTATACACAGAAAGTGTGAGAAGCACTGGCCTAGGATTTGCATTAACTTTCAGAGTTCTTGGAGGTCACAGGTGTACAAGGAATCCAAAAGCCTTTCTGCTTTCACTCATGCAATTCATTATTCTCTTTGCCTGAAAATGTCTTCCATTATGTCTTACCAACCTAGAATTCCTACTCACCCTTCAAGTCCCAGGCCAAAGATCGTATCTCCACTGAAATTTTTCTGATACCCTCAGTCAAAACTAATTATTTCTTCTTCTCTGCTCCCTTGATATTTTACATCTATATCCAGTATATGTCAATATTATGCAGCCTTCATATCATAACTACGTGCTCATTTGTCTGTGTCCCACAAAAGTGTGTTATTCAAGGACAGAGAACATCAATGTCCTTGTTCATCTGTGTTTTTTTTTCTTTTGAGATAGAGTCTCAGTCTGTCGCCCAGGGCCCAGGCTGGAGTGCAGTGGCGCCATCTGGGCTCACTGCAAGCTCCGCCTCCCAGGTTCACGCCATTCTCCTGCCTCAGCCTCCCGAGCAGCTGGGACTACAGGCGCCCACCACCTCACCTGGCTAATTTTTTTGTATTTTTTAGTAGAGACGGGGTTTCACTGTGTTAGCCAGGATGGTCTCGATCTCCTGACCTCGTGATCCACCCGTCTCGGCCTCCCAAAGTGCTGGGATTACAGGCTTGAGCCACCGCGCCCGGCCTCATCTGTGTTCTTTAGCACCCAGCCCAGGACTTGGAAGAGAAACTCAATAAATATTACTTGAAAACTATCTTTTCATCTTTCCTTCCACTGTTTTAAAGTCACATAATAACAAACCTTATGCTGCCTAAAGATTTTCACATTTTAACCTGCTATACTTTAAAAATTATTCTATTTTTAATATGCTAATTTACAGCAATAATTCAAAAGCACTTCTGTTGGCCTGGAAACAATCTCTGAGTATACATCTGATTGGGATAACTATTTCTGCCCCCTTTCCCTCACACATACACCCCTTTCACAAAACATGACATATTCATTGCAGATGAAAAGCCAGACTACTGGATAAAACAGATATTTTTTAGGGGGGATTGTGGGTGGAATAATAAAATAAATTATTATATTTATTCATTTATAGTAAGCCTTTCTCAGTACCTCTGATATTTTCTTACGATATATAACCGATATTGCTACATCAATTGTGACTAAAAGATAAGAAAATAGTAAAGAGAAGGAAGTAAAGTAGAAGGTAAACAGTGATCCGAATTTCGCAATAATTAATAGCTGTCTGCATTCTTAAAATAAACACAACAGAAAACATGTAGGTAATAATGGGCACTTAACAGAATTAGCATAACCCCTCCAGTTAACAATTAATTCTTGGGAGACTGTAATCATGTACCAGCCTGCATGAGATAACACATAATTTACAAGTAATATACAAGGGCAACTCTCCCTTCTCTGTGCTGATAGCAATGCACACATGGCGGATTGCCATTGCTGTGTGCTGGCCAGCAAGCAATGCACAGCTGTAAGCGCTAATGGACCATAAGGCTCATCCAAATGACCCACAAATTTGACTTAGCATTATTCACACTTGTTGCTAACATATGGTTCTCACAGTGGTCATTAAGAGAAGCTATTTAGCTGCACTTTGTGCTTTCTACAGTGTAATAGTCCTTGCAATATTTATCAATAGGTCAAATACGAATATCGTTTGACTCAGGAATTCCACATCTATACCACAAAAAATAGAGGCAAATGCACAAAAATGTTAGTTGCAGTTTTTTGTTTTTCATTTTTTGAAACGGAGTCTCACTCTGTCACCAGGCTGGAGTGCAGTGGCACGATCTCAGCTCACTGCAACCTCCACCTTGTGAGTTCAAGTGATTCTCCTGCCTCAGCCTCCCAAGTAGCTTGGACTACAGGCACGCACCAACACACCCAGTTACTTTTTGTATTTTTAGTAGAGATGGGGTTTCACCATGTTGGCCAGGATGGTCTCAACTTCTTGACCTCAGGATCCACCCTTCTTGGCCTCCCAAAGTGCTGGGATTACAGGTGTAATCCATCCGGCCATTAGTTGCAGTTTTTTATAGAAAAAGAAAGCAATCCACATGTTCACCAATGGGAAAATTAGTATATGAGTTATATTACATCCATACCCTAGATATTATAAAACTACATTAGTTATTAAAAAAAAAAAAAAAAAAGAGGTATATGTATTCATACTGACATGGGAAAATGTCAGTAATAAAGCATTTTACAAATCAAGCAGCAGGCCGGGCATGGTGGCTCACACCTGTAATCCCAGCACTTTGGGAGGCCAAGGCAGGTGGAACACCTGAGGTCAGGAGTTCAAGACCAGCCTGGCCAACATGGTGAAACCCCATCTCTACTGAAAATGCAAAAATCAGCCAGGCGTGGTGGCAGGCACCTGTAATCCCAGCTACTCAGGAGGCTGAGGGAGGAGAATCACTTGAACTCCGGGAGGCAGAGGTTGCAGTGAGCCGAGATTGCACCACTGCCCTCCAGCCTGGGCAGCAGAGTGAGACTCCATCTCAAAAAAAGAAAAGCAGCAGAATATTCTATTGTATAGTTGAGTATGAACCTACTAGCAATTGTACAGGAACAAACATGGAGATACATACGTATACATGTATTTGTATATGCATAGCAAAAATTCAGAAAGCTACTCACCAAATTATTCATTATGATAATATTTGAGGAAAGAGTGAAAGAAGAATAAGAGGCCGGGCACGGTGGCTCAAACCTGTAATCCTAGCACTTTGGGAGGCCGAGACGGGCGGATCACAAGGTCAGGAGATCAAGACCACCCTGACTAACACGGTGAAACCCAGTCTCTACTAAAAATACAAAAAACTAGCGGGCGAGGTGGCGGGCGCCTGTAGTCCCAGCTACTGGGGAGGCTGAGGCAGGAGAATGGCGTAAATCTGGGAGGCAGAGCTTGCAGTGAGCCGAGATCCGGCCACTGCACTCCAGCCTGGGCAGCAGAGGGAGACTCTGTCTCAAAAAAAAATAAAAAAGAAAAAGAAAGAAAGAAGAATAAGAAATCACTTTGAAATCCTTAACCCTTTTTTAAAGAGATAGACTTCATGTATTGTTTAAATTTTGTTAAATTTTTATTTTGACAAAATTTCAGATTTATACTAAGTTACGAAAATACTATGATGAGGCCGGCTGCAGTGGCTCACACCTGTAGTCCCAACACTTTGGAAGGTTGACATGGGCAGATCACGAGGTCAGGACTTTGAGACTAGCCTGGCCAACATGGTGAAACTCTGTCTCTACTAAAAATACAAAAAATTATCCAGGCGTGGTGGCAGGCGCCTGTAATCCCAGCTACTCAGGAGGCTGAGGCAGGAGAATTGCTTGAACCTGGGAGGCAGAGGTTGCAGTCAGCCCAGATCATATCACTGCACTCCAGCCTGGGTGACAGAGGGAGACTCTGTCTTGGGGGGAAAAAAATAGTACAAGGAATTACTTTGTAACGTCTACCTAGATTCCCCAAAAGTTAACATCTGTAATATTTGTAATAGATGTTTCATCTTTCCCTCTTTCTGTTTTTTTCCCCTCTGCAATCTCTGCGTGCATGCGTGTGTATGTGTGTGTGTGTAAATTTTAAAAACTGTTTGAGGGTAAGTTGCAGATGTGATTCCCCTTATCTCTAAATACTTCACCATGTATTCTCTAAACACATACTGTTACATAACCATAGCATAATACTAAAATCAGGATAATTAAGACATTAACAATGATAAAACACTATTAGCTAATCTATAGACCATATCTAAATTTCACCAACAGCCCCAATAACGACTTTTATGGAAAAAGAAAATCCCAGGTAGTGAATTGAATTTAGTTGTCAGGTTTCTTTAGTCTTCTCTAATTACAAACAGTTTCTTACTTAGTCTTTCCTTGTTTTTCATGACCTTGATATTTCTGATGAATACAGTCCAGATACTTTGTGTCCCTCAATTTGAGTTTGTCTGATATTTCTTCATGATTCAAGTCAGGTTATCATTTTTGGCAGCAAATTCACAGAACTGTTGTTGTGTTCTCAATGCTTCAAGTCAGGAGGCACATGATATCCCATGACAACTGATGTTAAACTTTCAACACTATTAGCTGGCAATGTGGCATGCACCTGTCATCCCAGCTACTCAAAGGCTGATGCAGGAGGATTCCTTGAGCCCAAGAGTTACAGACCAGCTTAGGCAACATAGCAAGACCCCTGCCTCATTTAAAAAAAAAAAAAAAAAAAGAACAAAAAATACTTTGAACACTGGTTAAAGTGATGTCTGCCAAGTTTCTCTACTGTTAATTTGCTACTTTTCCCTTTGAAATGGTGATTTTCTGATTCCATCATTCCTTCTACATTAATTAGTTGGAATTTTACCATCAAGGAAAGCTTTCCCTTTTTCCCATTCATTCATTCTTTCATTCATTCACATCAGTATGGATTCTTTAGCCTCATTATTTACTTTGATGCAGAATTATTTATTGCGATGCAGAATCCATATTGCTATGGATTCTTTACCCTCATCATTTATTTTGATACACAAATTGCCCCAGATTTGGCCAGTGGGGGACCCAGTGGAGCTGGCTCCCACATCCTTTAGACGTGTTCCCTCAGTCTTTGAGCACTTCCTTACTTTCTGACACGAAGATGCTCTACACCAGCGGTCCTCAACCTTTTTAGCACCAGGGACTGGTTTCGTGGAAGACAATTTTTCCGTGGACCCAGGGGTGAAGGATGGTTTCAGAATGATTCAAGTGCATTACATTTATTGTGCACTCTAACCTTTTGGGCACCAGGGACCGGTTTTTGGTCCTCAACCTTTTTAGCACTGGGGACTTGTTTCACAGGAGACAATTTTTCCACAGACCCGGGGGGTTGGAGGATGGTTTCAGAATGATTCAAGTGCATTACACTTATTGTGTACTTTATTTTTATTTTTATTATATTGTAATAATCAGGCCTCAGATTCTCATAAAGAGCACGCAACCTAGATCCCTTGCACAGTACCAGTCCGTGATCTGGAGGTTGGAACCCCTGCTCTACATTCGTTTTGTACTTTCACAGCCCCAACCTTGCAGTCAGCTGTTTCTCCAAGATATTTGGTTCTTTTAAACGAAGAATGGCATTTGGAAGTTAATTGCTACTGGCTTTCATTGTTTTTAGGCCTTTTTTTTTTTTTTTTTTTTTTTTTTGAGACAGAATCTTGCTCTGTCCCAGGCTGGAGTGCAGCGGCATGATCTTGGCTGACTGCAACCTCCACCTCGTGGGTTCAAGCTATTCTCCAGCTGCAGCCTCCCGAGTAAACATGGTTTCTCCATGTTGGCCAGGCTGGTCTTGAACTCCTCATCCGCCCACCTTGGCCTCCCAAAGTGCTGGGATTACAGGTGTGAACCACCGTGCCGGGCCTTTTTTTTTTTTTTTTTTTTTTTTTTTTTTTTTGTAGGGGGATGGAGTCTTGCTCTGTCACCAGGCTGGTATCTAGTGGCGCAATCTCGGCTCACTGCAACCTCGGCCTCCCAGGTTCAAGCGATTCTTGTGCCTCAGCCTGCCAAATAGCTGGGATTACAGGTGCACACCACCATGCCCAGCTAATTTTTGTATTTTTAGTAGAGATGGTGTTTCCCCATGTTGGCCAGGCTGGTCTTGAACTCATAACCTCAAGAGATCTGCCACCTCGGCCTCCTAAAGTGCTGGGATTACAGGCATGAACCGTCATACCCGGAATGCTTTTAGGCCTTCTTAACAGGGTTAGGAAATACATACACAAATGCATACATATGTCACCCCACCACACACACACACACACAGACACACACACACATTTAAATTTATTTCTATACCATATTTAAGTAAATATGTAAAAAAAAAAAAAAAAAGAACCATAAATTCATACCCATACCTTCAATTCTAATCCAATACCACTGGTTCACATTAGCCTTCCACTTTCCCTATTGATAACTAATATTTTTGACACTGGAACACATGACTCCCATTAATCACAATGTATTTACTTTGTTGCTGAATCTTAGGATACACAAAAAGTAGCTTTAGAGTTGTTTGAAACATTGTTATGAGGTACATATTGTATCAAGATTTTTTATAAACAAAGAAAACAGAATGTATGACATTTGCAATTTGAAAATCAACTTAAAAACAATGAATAACTTAGATCTGTTTCTGGAAGTATTGATTGGTACATGTCCTTCTTTCTTTGAGCATTTCCTTACTTTCTGACACAAGGCAATTAGATAATGAACTTTAAATATGTGAAGTTCACTTGATCCTCGATTTTACTTCTCAGAATTTAGCCCAAGAGTAGAATGATATATGTTTACAAAAATTTAGCCACACGAGACGGGTGGATCACGAGGTCAGGAGATCAAGACCATCCTGGCTAACCCGGGTGAAACCCCGTCTCTAGTAACAAATACAAAAAAAATAGCCGGGCGAGGTGGCGAGCGTCTGTAGTCCCAGCTACTCGGGAGGCTGAGGCAGGAGAATGGCGAAAACCCGGGAGGCGGAGCTTGCAGTGAGCCGAGATCTGGCCACTGCACTCCAGCCTGGGCGACAGAGCGAGACTCCGTCTCAAAAAAAAAAAAAAAAAAATTATCTATAATAACAATAACTTTGAAACTACCTAAGTACTCAAAAATGAGTACTTTGTTAAGTAAATTTTATTCAAGTAATAGACAACAAAGAAGTGGTAGAGTATAGCGGTTAAGAGCAGATTTTAAATCCAAGCAGACTAGATTTGAATCCTAGCTCTACTAATTATGACATTGGGTAATTTACTCATCTTCTGTGTGCTTCAGTTACCTTGTGTGTAACATGAAGCTGATAATAGTACCTTCCTCATAGGGTAGCCATGAGGATTAAATGAGGCCAAGGCACCTCACCCAGTCAGATGCCTTTTTTTTTTTCTTTTTTTTTTTTTTTTTTTTTTTTTTAGATGGAGTCTCGCTCCGTCGCCCAGGCTGGAGTGCAGTGGCGCAATCTCGGCTCACTGCAAGCTCCGCCTCCCGGGTTCATGCCATTCTCCTGCCTCAGCCTCCCAAGTGGCTGGGACTACAGGCGCCCGCCGCCACACCCAGCTAATTTTTTATATTTTTAGTAGAGACGGGGTTTCACCATGTTAGCCAGGATGGTCTCGATCTCCTGACCTCATGATCCGCCCGCCTCGGCCTCCCAAAGTGCTGGGATTACAGGCGTGAGCCACCGCGCCCAGCCCAGATGCCTCCTTAAACATAAATTTTGGAGGATCATTTAAGACTAAACATTTGGCCGGACGCAGTGGCTGACACCTGTAGTCCCAGCACTTTGGGAGGCCGAGGTGGGCGGATCTCTTGCGGTGAGGAGTTCAGTACTAGCCTGGCCAACACAGGCAAACACCGTCTCTACTAAGAATACAAAAATTACCTGGATGTGGTAGCGGTTCCCTGTAATCCCAGCTACTTGGGAGGCTGAGGCAGGAGAATGGCTTGAACCTGGGAGGTGGAGGCTGCAGTGAGCCTAGATCACACCACTGTACTCCAGCCTGGGAAAGGGTGAGACTCCGTCTAAAAAAAAAAAAAAAAAAAAAAAAGACAAGATTTATCTTTTTAATTTCACTCATTCAAAAATCTGACTTTTCATGATACTTTTCCTGTAATTAGTCTAGGTGCCATCAAGTGGCAGTAGTGCCTTAATCATGGCCAGTTTCTTTGCCTATAACAATTTACAGTAGGAAGATATTCTAGTATGTATGTTTTTATTCTTTGCAATGTTTTAATTCTTTATTAAAATATTTGAATTTAATTGAATATGACAGATATTTCTTACACACAGTCACATTGGCCAGGTGTGGTGACTCACACCTGTAATCCTAGCACTTTGGGAGGCCAAGGCAGGTAGATTGCCTGAACTCAGGTGTTCAAGACCGGCCTGGGCAACATGGTGAAACCCCATCTCTACTAAAATACAAGAAATTAGCTGGTCATGGCAGCGTGCGCCTGTAGTCCTAGCTACTCAGGGGGCTGAGGCACGAGAATTGCGTGAACCCAGAAGGCTGAGGTTGCAGTGAGCCAAGATCACACCACTGCACTCCAGCCTGGGCAACACAGCAAGACTCATCTCCAAAAGATAAAAATAAAAAAGAAACAAACAAAAACAGTCATGTGCTGCTTAACAATGGATATATGTTCTGAGAACTGTGTCGTTAGGCAATTTTGTGGTTGTACAAACATCATAGAGTGTACTTACACAAATCTAGATAGTATAGCTTACTGCACACCTAGGCTGTATGGTATACCCTATTGCTTCTAGGCTATAAATAGGTACAACATGCTACTGTACTGAAAACTGTAAACAACTGTAACACAGTGATAAATATTTATGTATCTAAACATAGAAAAAGTAATATATTGTGCTACCATGTTAGGACAGCTGGATGTCACTAGGTGTTAGAAGCTGTCATTATATGTGGTCAGTCACTGACAGAAACATTGTTATGAGGTACATATTGTATCAAGATTTTTTATAAACAAAGAAAACAGAAAAAGCTATCTAAAAAAGAGAACCAACACAGTCAAGTTAGAGACAGCCTATTCAATTAGCGTTACTTAAAGGAATAACATAAATTTGTCTTTCTAGTATTCCTGATTAGCTAAAAAGTTCTGGGCTGCTTTCTATGACTCTCCTAAAATGTCATTTTTATATAGGTAAAAAAGAAGAACAAGAAAAGTTATGCTTGTTAGATTTTTCCTAATTGCAGGATTTTTCAAAATTCAAGTTTTAGAGCTAGGTGAGACCTTAGTGATTCAGCCAAGGTCCCAATAATACAGCTAAAGAAACTGGCATTCCAAGAGCTGGTGTTTTGCCCATAGTCCTTTGAAGATGCAGAACCAAACCCCAAGTTTTATAACAACCCTTGACAAGTGAGCTCAAACAGGACACACATGTCGACTTGTGAAATTTGTGGTCACTTTATAAGGCTGAGTTTACAAAGCCAGTTCTTCACAAACTAAGAAGTTCCTCTTAGTCACTATGCCTGCTGTTCAGAGAGGTTAAAGAATAAAACCTAGGCAGTAGCTAAGAGACCCGTCAGCTAGGCGCTTTCCAAGTAAGAATGATTATGAGGACATACGTTACAATTTCAATTTTTAAGAAATGTTCTTGCTAAATGGGTAACCAAAACAAATGTTTAAATAATCCACAGGGGTAAAATAAAAATAAACAGTTCCACAGTATAGATAAAATTTTATTAAGTATAAATATTTACCTTTCTCATGTTGAATTTCAAATTGTATGAATGTGTAATCTAATTATGATATCCCTTATTTCATGTCAAAAGGAAAACTTCCAACTTCCTCTCCCTCTGGCTTCACAACTACAGAGACCACCTTCCGTACGCTGAGACTCAAGTTTTCCATTCAACAACCTGCTTCTGTTATCACAGGAAAAGATGGTAAGAGACTCCCGGGCATTTCCAGACTGCTTTCCTCCAGTTCTCTAACCTTTTAGGTGCTCTCAGTTTTTTTGAAAATGAGGAACTTTGTATTCTACAACCCACCGCTACTTTAAGTCATCATTTCTTGGATCCAAGGTTGCTATATATTTCTTCTAGAAACTCAGAAAAAAAAAAAAAAAAGAAGAGAGTGGAGAACATGAGGAGGCCTCAAAAAAAGAAAGAAGAGTGGAGAACATGAGGAGGCCTCAAGTTCAATGTGAAAATGTGTATTTGCAGTCAGGAGGATTCTCTAGCAGCCTTTGTCATCCCAACTCTTCATAACAAGCCACTCATCCACGGTAACAAGTGTTTCTTTCAAATGCTCTTACTGAAATTTGTGGTCCAACTGGTTCTTAATAAAGGACAGCTTTAACTTCTTGGTGAATCACTACCTTTGCCTTCTTTAAGTTGATTGGTATACCCTCTGACTTTCAGGTGTATGTGTAGGTGTGAGGTATATGTGTAGGTGTATGTGTGCGCATTACATTTTAAATAATGTATGTATATACAGCAAAAGATGCTAGGAGGAAAACTTTATTAAATCTCAGGACTGGAGGTAACTTTCTAAGGTTAAAAATAATAAAAGCGGCTGGGTGTGGTGGCTCATGCCTGTAATTCCAGCACTTTGGGAGGCAGGCAGATCACCAGGTCAGGAGATCAAGACTATCCTAGCTAACATGGTGAAACCCCATCTCTACTAAAAATACAAAAAACTAGCTGGGCGTGGTGGTACGTGCCTGTAATCCCAGCTACTCAGGAGGCTGAGGCAGGAGAATCGCTTGAACCCGGGAGGCGGAGGTTGCAGTGAGCCGAGATCATGCCATTGCACTCCAGCCTGAGTGACAGGGCGAGACTCTGTCTCAAAAAATAATAATAATAAGAGAAAACAAAAGATTGAAAACATGGAATGCAGCAAATATTTAAACTTCTATGTATCAAAAAGATATATGTAGGTTTGAAATATAAGCAATCATTTGAGGGAAATAGGAAAACAAACATTATGGATTAAGCACTAAATAAGCACATACAAATGAGTAAAATTAAAAACAATTCTAAATTCTCAATAGTAATGGACAAAGAATATGAATACACAATGGACATGTGATTAAATGATCAACTTCACTAATGATCAAATAACTGATAATTAAAACTGCAAATATAGGCCGGGTGCAGTGGCTCATGCCTGTAATCCCAGCACTTTGGGAGGCCGAGGCAGGCGGATCACCTGAGGTCAGGAGTTCGAGATCAGCCTGGCCAACATGGTGAAACCTCATCTCTACTAAAAAATACAAAAATTAGCCTGGTGTGGTGGCAGGTGACTTCATCCCAGCTACTTGGGAGGCAGAGGCAGGAGAATAGTTTGAACCTGGGAGGCAGAGGCTGCAGTGAGCAGAGATAGAGCCATTGCACTCAAACCTGGGGGATAAGAGCAAGACTTCTCTACAAAAAAAACTGCAAATATATAATACTTTGCCTACCTATCAATGTAACAAAGATGTATTAAAATGTGAATGCCCCAAACCGAAGGTGTACTAAAACAGTTTCTTTCATGTATTGCTGGTGGTAGGAACAAAAACTAATATATTCTTTCCGAATAGTAATTTCATGATGTGTTTAAAGAGGCTTTACAATTGCAACAAAAACTGACAAAAAACTGACCCAAAAAATCTGACAAATGGGAACTAATTAAACTAAAGAGCTTCTGCACAGCAAAACTATCAACAGAGTAAACAACCTACCTATAGAATGGGAGACAATATTCTCAAACTATGCATCTGACAAAGGACTAATGTCCAGAATCTATAAGGAACTTGCACAATTCAACAAGCAAAAAAACAAGCAACCCCATTAAAAAATGGGCAAAAGACACGACCAGACAGTTCTCAAAAGAAGACATACAAGCAGTCAACAAACGTGAAAAGATGCTCAGCATCACTAATGATCAGAGAAATGTGAATCAAGACCACAGTGAGATACCAACTCACACAAGTCAAAAAGGCCATTATTAAATGTCCAAAAAGTAACAGATGCTGGTGAGGCTGCAGAAAGAAAGGGGAACCTTTATACACTGCTGGGGGGAATGTAAATTAGTTCAGCCACTGTGGAAAGCAATTTGGAGATTTCTCAAAGATCCTAAAACAGAACTACCATTTTATCCAGCAATCCCATTACTGGGTATATATACAAAGAAAAATAAATAGTTCTGCCCAAAAGATATATATATCATGAGTTTATTGCACCACTATTTGCAATAGCAAAGACATGGAATCAGCCTAGGTGTCCATCAACAGTGGACTGCATAAAGAAAATGTGATACATATATACCATGGAATGCTAGACAGCCATCAAAAAGAACAAAATTATTGTCCTTTGCAGCAACATGGATGCAGCTAGAAGCCATCATCCTAAGTGATTCAACGCAAGAACAGAAAACCAAATACTGCATATTCTCACTCGTAAGTGGGAGCATTGGGCACACATGGACGTAAAGATGGAAATAATAGACCGTGAGGACTGCTAGAGGTGGGGGAGAGGGTAAGAGGGGAAGGCCTGAAAAGCTACCTATTCAGTATTATGCTCCCTACTGGGTGACAGGATCATTCACATCCCCAAACCTCAGCATCATGCAATATGCTCATGTTAACAAACCTGTACATGTACCTCCTAAATCTAAAATAAAATTTGTGATATTTATTTTAGATTCATAGGGGGTACATGTGCAGGTTTGTTATGTGGGTATATTGTTTGACACTTGAAATTATTTAAAAAGGGGATTTAAAATATTCTACTTTCTGACCCTGTAATTTCAGGGGGTTTTTTTTGTTGTTGTTGTTGTTTTTTCTTTTCTTTTGTTTTTTTTTTGTTTGTTTGTTTGTTTTGCTTTGTTTTGTTTTTGAGACAGAGTCTTGCTCTGTCACCCAGGCTGGAGTACAGCGGCACCATCTCGGCTCACTGCAACCGCTGCCTCCCAGGTTCAAGCGGTTCTCCTGCCTCTGCCTCCTGAGTAGCTGGGACTACAGGTGCACACCACCACACCAAGCTAATTTTTGTATGTTTAGCAGAGACAGGGTTTCACCATTTGGCCAGGCTGGTCTCAAACTCCTGACCTCATGATCTGCCCGCCTTGGCCTCCCAAAGTGCTGGGATTACAGGCGTGAGCCACTGTACCTAGCCAATGTAGCATTTTTATGCAAGTGAAAAGTTTGACATTAACTTAACATCTAACACTTGGGGTCTGTTTAGACAAATTTCATAAGTAAAACACTAACAAGTTAGCCATTTGAAATGATAGGCATAATAATTTTTTAAATAAGAAAAATGTGTATTCTATAACATTACGTGTAAAAAGCAGGGCATAACTTTTTTAAAAAAAATGCACGGGGAAAGAGACTGGAAGAAAGTATTTCCAAAGGTTAGCAGTGTTTCTAACTGGGAGATGGGATACCAACTTATTTAATTTCTGCCTCTTTATACTTTTCTCCACTTTTAAAACTTTCTGGCCAGATGTGGTGACTCAAGCCTGTAATCCCAACACTTTGGGAGGCCGAGGCGGGTGGATCACTTGAGGTCAGGCGTTCGAGACCAGCTGGCCAACATGGTGAAACTCTGTCTCTACTAAAACTACAAAAATTAGCTGGGTGTGGTGATGCACACCTGTAGTTCCAACTGCTTGGGAGGCTGAGGCATGAGAATCGCTTGAACCCAGGAGGCAGAGGTTGCAGTGAGTCAAGATCCGGCCACTGCACTCCAGCCTGGGAGACAGAGTAAGACTCCATCTCAAAAAAAAAAAAAAAGAAAAATCTTTCTATATTCATCATGTATTACTTTTCTAATTAGAATAAAAGAGAAATTAAAATAAGGACTGAAAGGAAAAAAGCCAAAGAACAAAATATGTATTAATGAAACTACTGTGATTTCCCCATCTTTCTGAAAAAATAAATTCAAGACCCTACAAAGCCACCCTCTAGGTAGTCCTCGTTACCCTGATGTTTACAGAGAGGTGTTGGTTTATTGCAATATTAATGTGGTAAATTGAGACATGCCCTAGTTCCTGCCACATGACTTTATAGGGTGCTGAGTTCTCTGCAATAACATGCATAATAATCTTTTTAGCAATCCCTGCAATTAGGGGGTTGCCAAACTGGAAATGTTACTTTATTTGAGACAGGTACACACACATATGCACGCACGCACAATACTGGAGACACAGAAACAACTACCCCCTTGAAGAAAAACAATATAATTAGATCTCCTTTAGATGAAAAGATATTCTTCAACAACCTAAATATAAAAAGATTTCATACTTATTTTTCCTTCTAAAAATACAGATCACCAATTTCTACCACATATTAGTGAGAGGTCAGGGAGATGACATCACATCTCAGTGATATCATAGGTGCTTTGGATCTTAGGACGAAAAATTAAATTGGTGACTTGTAACAAGACACAGAGACCCACTCAAGCTTTGAAGGTAAAGAAGCCATGAAGGAAGTTCTCAGGTTGCACCGTGAGAACCAATTTTCTCAAGCAGAACTTAATTACAACTGTACAACTATGAAAACATTTATGGAGAATGCTAACCCTACACCCACTACTGGGCTTCTATTAAGCTGATTTCTTTGAACTGAATTGTTCCCATCCAGTGTGCACATGTGTGTATGTGAGAGAAACAGAGAGAGAGAGAAAGTGACTTGGAATATCTACTGTTTCTGCTCAGTATCAGCAATTTCCCTCCCCTCATCTCATTTATAAAGCAGAATATTTTCTCTTTGCCTGTCAAGAATTCAAACAGAATAATATCTTAGGACCTAGTACTATTTACCTACCCCCGTCTTGTTTATAAAGCAGAATATTTTCCCTTTGCCTGTCAAGAATTCAAACCGAGTAATATCTTAGCACCCAGTACAAGTCCAACTCTTGCTTTAAATATAAGAAAACCACATTTGGCCAGGCGCAGTGACTCACACCTGTAATTCCAGCACTCTGGGAGGCCAAGGCGGGCAGATCATAAGGTCAGGAGTTTGAGACCAGCGTGGTTAACATGGTGAAACCCTGTCTCTACTAAAAATACAACAAAATTAGCCGGGTGTGGTGGCGCACACCTGTAATCCCAGTTACTCAGGAGGATGAGGCAGGAGAATCGCTTGAACTGGGGAGGCGGAGGTTGCAGTGAGCAGAGATCATACCACTGCACTTCAGGCTGGGTGACAGAGTGAGACTTCATCTAGGAAAAAAAAAAAAAAAAGAAAGAAACACACACATTTTCTAAAGTTATACAGCTAATTAGTGATAGTGGTTTTACTGGAACCCAGTTGTATTCCATTGTTCCATTGCCTTAGCTGTGTGGTACACTTCCTTGCTTTTCTCAACGAGAAAACTAAGATATGAATATTTAGATTGTGTCTTCGAACGCAAAGAAAAATAGAAAAGTAAGACAGTGAACTAAATGATTCTGTATGGGGAAAAAATAGCCATTTGTGATGTGAAGGACTCTCGCCCTTCTGGGGAGAACTTGGGGCTGATTCAGAGATGGTCTCTGCACCAAAGATGGTGATCCATGCAAATGAGAAGGTCACACCCACACAGGGACGGGAAAGAAAAGGAGTCATGACCAGGTAGATACCAGCATCAAGGACAATCAGATGATTTGGGAGAATGGATGGGAATGGAGCAGACAGGAGTTAAACATTCTATTTCAGCCTATTACTTGAAAATAGGGTGGTAGGTCTTTGGAAGAACCATGGGAAGTGAATAAGCACCAGTTGACCTTTTCAGCCTAACACACACACACGCACACACACAAACAAACACAAGTACACATCCCCAGGGCACCTCTTAGACTCGCTGCCTATGAACAGTACTGATACACAAACACGTCCTTTAGCCTCTTTCCTTTTGAACATGCAATTGCTTCTACTTTACTCCTCTGAGCAGGATAATTTTTACTTGTCCTCAAACACTTAATTCAAGTCACACTCCTCCTGGACACTGTCTCTGAGCTCCCTCATCCCCCCTTGCTTTCACCCAGGCTAGATTACAGACTTCTCTTCTGTGTTCCTGAAACAACTTGGACATATCTTACTAAAGTGCTTTTCACACTGCATGGCAATTGTCAGTTCATTGGTCCATCAGCCATGAAGGGACCAGAAGCTGTTGGAGAGGCAGGGACCTTGTCTTTCCTCTTTATATCCCAGTACAGAACGCTGGGCTTGTCACATATTATTGAGTAAATGACTCCATTCATTCAACCTGTGACCATGGAGCATCTACTCTTCTAGGCCCTGGGGATACAGCAGCGGCAAGATACAAATGGTCCCTGCCCTTAAGAATCTTCTGTTCTGTTAAGGGACACTGGCCCACTCCAAAAGCTTCCCTGAAAAAATTGTTTAGCCTAATGGATGAATGTCAGATCAGCCTGACATAGAAATAAATAAATGTTTATTCTGCAGCACTGTCCTACTTCAATTGTGAAAATAGACCTGAGGAGTAGCATTTACCGTGACTTGGGTTTTCTTAGATAAACTGAATCTTAAAAGGCGTGCTCACAGAGACAGGGCACAGATAAATTGGTCTGAGGCTGAATATTAATCTTTCACAGCAACGCCTCACAAGACTAGCACTCGATACATACAGCAGAATAAAGACAGTCACTGCCAAACCTTATTTTATTGAATTCTGCTAATTTTGCATTTTTAAATTACTCACTTAGAAACTTGGCTGACCTGTACTTTGACACTGCATATAGAGAATATGGTTTTCAGAGAAATTTAATAATAAAAATGAATCCTTAAATAGCTCTTGCAAGTTTGTCTTTCATATATTTTATTTTATTTGATAATGAGACTGCAACTACTGCCACCTTGGGAATCTTGACCTGTGAGTTTTAGCTCTTCTCAATAGGAGGTACTGAAGAAAATGAAGTTTGATGAACGATTGTCCTCTCTGAACTGAGTGATTGGCCATCACTTGGGAAGGGCACTCAGTTCAGGTGATGATCCCAGTATTGACTTCATCCTCACACCATTCCCAAGGATCCCAGGGGTTTCAGTTTGAAATATTATGGTTTTTTATTGATTTACTTATTTATTTGTATTTATTTATTTTGAGGCCAAGCGTCACTCTGTTGCCCAGGCTGGAGTGCAGTGGTGCGATCTCAGCTCACTGCAACCTCTGCCTCCCTGGTTTAAGCAATGCTCCTGCCTCAGCCCCCTGAGTAGCTGGGATTACAGGTGTGCACCAGCATGCCCGGCTCACTGTTGTGTTTTTAGTAGAGATGGGGTTTCACCGTGTTGCCCAGCCTGGTCTCAAACGCCTGGGCTCAAGCGATCCACCCACCTCGGCCTCCCAAAGTGCTAGGATTACAGATGTGAGCCACAGCACCCAGTCTGTCTTTTTTTTAGAAAAAAGGCAGGCTCATGCCTCTAAGAATAGAGCTAAAGAATCTTAATTGACTAATTCTTTTCTTTCACCATATTCAAATATTTAGAGAAACGTGAAACGTAGCAAAGTGTTTAAATGGAATTTTCAGTTGAGACCCCAGGGCTCTAGATATTAGATACCAAAATGAGTTTTGAGACAAACCATCCTAAAGGAGTCTTAAAGTAGATACTGAAAACTGGTAACGTGGCTTGTAACAAACCTTGACCTATACTGAGAGCATAAAGGAAGCAAACTGTTTTAAAAAGGAGAAGAATTTGTGGTACATGTACCTGTAGAATATAATTCTGTGACTGTCTCTCCGCACACCTCAGGGAAGTGGTGGAGGGTCCTTCTCCCTTTACATCAAGTGAGTGGATTGGTGCCTGACTCCCACCTGGAAAGTCCTGAAGCCAGAGAAGGGCTGGAACTAGATGCAGAAGCAGGATAAAGACAAGGTAGACAAGGGCAGGTGGCCTGTGCTCCTACAGCGTCAGAGCAAAGGATGTGTGAGTGTTTTTAAGGCTCACTGAGCCCTCTCAGTAGAGAGCCAGACTGCCATTTTAAATCCTGCCCCAGGGAACCACAAGAAAGAATGAGGGGACATCAGAAGACAAGAGTCTATGGCGCAAACTACTGAAAAACCAGAGAGAGAATTGATCGACCTGTCCAATCACTACTTTCACCCACATCATAGGAAATGCAGCCAAATGTTCCAGGGACAGCTTCTAGAGAACCATCCGAGAAGAGTCCCAGGAAAGAAAAAGTCAGCTTTAAACCCCTGCCAGACCCTGAGTTGTGAAGCCATTTTCCAAGTATACCAGGAAAATAAGAACTTTCCTGCAGTACCATGCCAAGCCCTATTGGAGCCTGAGGCCACAGGGGAATCTATGCCCCTATATATGCACTTACCAAAATACCCTCCCATATTGTGAACCAAGTGGAAAAGCTAATAAAGGCTCTCCAATCAAAAACCGTGATTGCACATAATGTCCCAGCTTGCCCAGTCTGTTCACATGCCATTGTAAATCTTCATAAACCCACCCATCAAGGGACACCAAGGCCCTATAGCCCGTGAACCTCAGGCTGACCAGAAACACTGTTCCCATTGAGCAATAACTCAAGGTCACAGAACAAACAAAAACAGCCTTTCTTTGTTTACATTTTTGGTATTCGGTTCATCCTGGATGCTTTGCATTTGGACTTAAAGAAAAATATTGCAGGGCCAGGAGCAGTGGCTCATTCCAGTAATACCAGCACTTTGGGAGACCAAGGGGGCTGATCGCTTGAGCCGAGGAATTCGAGACCAGCCTGAGCAACATAGTGAAACCCTACCTCCACCAAAAAAAAAAAAAAAAAAAAAAAAAAAAAAAAAAAAAAAAAATTTAGCTGGGCTTGCTGTTGCATGCCTGTAATCCCAGCTACTCAGGAGGCTGCCCTGGGAGGATTGCTTGAGCCTGAGAGGTTGAGACTACAGTGAGCAGTGATTGTGTCACTGCCCTCCAGCCTGGGTGACAGAGGGAGACCCTGTCTCAAAAAAATACTGCATTAATCTTTATCTTGATTCTGAGACCCCTTAGATTTTGCACAAGGTGAATGCTTTACTGCTGGCCCTACTTTCCTGGTGTTTTCCTTCTTTATTCATCATCTTCAAGCTCACAGAACCCAGGAACTGTGCTTAACAAGGAGGAAAATGGAATCTAAAATAGACAAACTCACAGAAGCAGAAAGTAGAATGGTGGTTGCCTGCAACTGGGGGAGGGGAAATGGGGAGATATTGATCAAGGGGTACAAAGTTTCACTTATGCAGGATGAATACACTCTGTAGACCTAATGCACAGCAATGTGACTATAGTTAACACACTATCTTATATACTCGAAATTGGCTAAGAAGGGAGATTTTTAAGTGTTCTCACCGCACACACACACAAATAAAATAGTAACTGTGTGAGATGATATGTATTAATACCCACATGCCGTGGCAGTCAGTTTTATAGGTACCCTGAAACACAGCATGACTCAGATGCCTTTAGGATGGGCAGGCTCTGCACAAGCTAAAGGATATCCACAAGAGAAAGCCAAATCCAAATGCTTCAGGTTAGCTAGTGTTTCTCACCTGCTGAGCATTCTCTGTCTTTTCATCACCTGACCCTCTCCATGAGAGGCAGCTTGGACCCAAAGCACCTTGAGGACCATTCTCTAGATTTTATATGCTTTCTGCTGGGAAGTGTAAGATCAAAGAAGACTCCAGTGTCATATGCCTAAGAGATACAAGCTTGCATATTTTACCATGCTCTTAAAAACACCAGAAACTTGGCTGGGTGCGGTGGCTCATGCCTGTAATCCCAGCACTTTGGGAGGCCGATGTGGGCAGATCACTTGAAGTCAAGAGTTTGAGACCAGCCTAGCCAACATGGTGAAACCCCATCTCTACTAAAAATACAAAAATTTGCTGGGCATGGTGGTACTCACTTGTAATCCCAGCTACTTGGGAGGCTGAGACAGGAGAATCACTTGAACCCAGGAAGTAGAGGTTGCAGTGAGCTGAGATCACACCACTGCACTCCAACCTGGGTGACAGAGTAAGATTCTGTTTCAAAAAAAAAAAAAAAAAAAGATGGGGGGAGCTTGGAGGACAGCCATAGTAACTTCATTGGTTTGATGGGCAATAAGACACTCTAGTTAAGTACTGTATAAACAGAAAAGTGCTATAGAATGTTGACAATGATCATCCTCGTTGTGCTGTCCTTGCTGTTGTTCTGTTTCTGCAGGCCAAGCATCAAGGCTGCCAAGGGCGTTCATGTTGGTTACTCTCTCCACACCATGGTGTGCCTTTAATATTGTAGTATTTGTGAATGGTGGCCCCCGGAATTGGGCAACCAAAGATAGTCTCACTGCCAACATTTTATTTCAAGGACAACCAATAAACCTTAAAAGTTTCTAGTGTGTTGTGTTTTTTGTTTGTTTGTTTGTTTTTTTGAGACAGAGTCTTGCTCTGTTACCCAGGCTGGAGTATAGTGGCGTGATCTCGGCTCACTGCAACCTCTGCCTCCCAGGTTCAAGTGATTCTCCTGCCTCAGCCTCCTGAGTAGCTGGAATTACAGGCGCCCACCACCACGCCAAGCTAATTTTTGTATTTTTAGTAGAGATGGGGTTTCACCATGTTGGTCAGGCTGGTCTCGAACTCCTGACCTCAAGTGATCTGCCCACATCGGCCTCCCAAAGTGCTGGGATTACAGGCATGAGCCGCTGCGCCCAGCCACGTTTCCGGTGTTTTTGAGAACATGTTAAAATATGCAAGCTTGTATCTCTTAGGCATATGACACTGGAGTCTTCTTTGATCTTACACTTCCCAGCAGAAAGCATATAAAATCTAGAGAATGGTCCTCAAGGTGCTTTGGGTCCAAGCTGCCTCTCATGGAGAGGGTCAGGTGATGAAAAGACAGAGAATGCTCAGCAGGTGAGAAACACTAGTTAACCTGAAGCATTTGGATTTGGCTTTCTCTTGTGGATATCCTTTAGCTTGTGCAGAGCCTGCCCATCCTAAAGGCATCTGAGTCATGCTGTGTTTCAGGGTACCTATAAAACTGACTGCCACGGCATGTGGGTATGGCCTGCTTAAAGGTAATTGCCAACCCAGACGATTATTGATAGGATCTGGAATGTTCACATTATCCTCATCGGACCTTCTCTTCTCCACCAAATATAATTGTCCAGAAATGAAAGACAGTGCCTAAGAAAGAACTTCAGTGCAATTTCTTCCAGGCCAGCATCATGGGAGGGACCTTGTTTTACAGGGAAACAATTGATCTTCCTCAGATAATCATGGTAAGCCCAAATATGAAAAAAAATGTTCAAATAGTCATTACTAAAACTATAAAAACTTCTGTAAGGTACGGTAAGAAATCTTAAAATATAGAAAATGTGAGGTACACCATGATTATAAATGGATAAAAATATATGTGTACTTGGTTAAGGTTTAAAAGGAACGCCAAGCTAAAAAACTTGTACCTGGTCAAGTGTGGTGGCACCTGCCTATAGTCCCAACTACTCAGGAGGTTGAGGTAGGAAGAACACTTGAGCCCAGGAGTTTGAGGCCAGCCTGGACAACATAGTGAGACCCCATCTCAATCAATCAATCAACAGAATTAAAATAATTGTATTAGGCTGCTAATGGGTATGGAGTTCCTTTTGTGGTGATGAAAATATTCTAAAATTAGATCATGCTGATAATGGTACAACTCTGTGAATATACTAGAAAATTGATTCATACATTTTAAATCGGAAAATTTTATGGTACGTGGATCGTTTCTCAATAAAGTACTTGCACATAAAAAAAATTTTGTCAGGGTAGTAGGATTGTGGATCTTCACCCACCACCTCCCTACTTCCACAGCTTCATCCTCCAAAAAAAAAAAATAAATAAATAAGTGGCTTTTTGAGCCTCGGGTTCAAAAGGATGAGTGGAACATGGGAAGATGCTGGAGTCACACCAACAGGAATAACAAGTGACTAAGAGCAAGTCACTCTCTTTTCTCCAGGTTTGCATTCTACTTCTAGGATTCCCCATTGGCAGAGCCTGACATGGGAGCCAGATGGCGCAGGACAAACGTGGTTCGCAAAGACCTAACCCTAGCATAAGAGGGCAGACAAAAGAAGGGTGGATTTTGAACTAAAAGACAATAACTTCTTTTTCGAGATGGAGTCTCACTCGCTCTGTCAGCCAGGCTGGAGTGCAGTGGCATGATCTTGGCTCACTGCAACCTCCACCTCCCCAGTTCAAGTGATTTTCCTGCCTCAGCCTCCCAAGTAAGTGGCATTACAGGCATGTGCCACCACACCCCGCTAAGTTTTGTATTTTTAGTAGAGACGGGGTTTCACCATGTTTGTCAGGAATACTTTTGAACTCCTGACCTTAAGTAATCTGCCTAACTCAGCCTCCCAAAGTGCTGGGATTACAGGCGTGATCAACCACACCTTCCTGGCCTAAAAGACAATAACTTAAAAATCACCACAGATGCCCTTAAGCAAAAAGTAGGGGACCATTGCAAGGAAGTCATGGAATCAATAAATAATGGAAATCCCAGAAATGAATAAACATTTTTTTAAAGTCAATAAATTTGGCTGGGCACAGTGGCTCACATCTGTAATTCCAACACTTTTGGAAGTCAAGCTGGAAAAACCACTTGAGGCCAGGAGTTTAAGACAAGCCTGGGCAAAATAGCAAGCCTGGGTCTCTACAAAAAAAATGTAAAAATTAGCCAAACATGGTGGTGCATGCCTGTAATCCCAGCTGCTTCGGAAGCTGAGGTGGGAGACTTGCTTGAGCCCAAGAGTTAAAGGCTGCAGCGAGCTACTATTGTACCACTACACTCCAGCTTGGGCAACAGAGCAAGATACCATCTCAAAAAAAAAAAAAAAAAAAAAAAAAAAGTCAAAGTATTTATTTATTATTTTATTGCATTTGAGACAGAGTTTCACTCTTGTTGCCCAGGCTGGAGTGCAATGGCACAATCTCAGTTCACTGCATCCTCCACCTCTTAGATTCAAGCAGTTATCCAGCCTTGCCTCCTGAGTAGCTGGAATCACAGGCGTGCGCCACCAGACCCAGCTAATTTTGTATTTTTAGTAGAGATAGGGTCTCTCACCATGTTGGCCAGGCTGGTTACGAACTCCTGACCTCAGATGAGCCACCGGCCTCTACCTCCCAAAATGCTAGGATTACAGTTATGAGCCACTGCACCCGCTAACAGTCAGTAAATTTAAATAATGACTAACCGTAATTTTTAAATAACTAATTTCTTTGAGTTTAAAAGAGATAATGCAAAGCTATTCAAAAATTAAAAGATGGAAGAGGAAGATTATAGTTAGAATACAGAAGATCTATATTGTTTTGAGAGAAGAATAGGAATACTGAATAATTTTAGACATATACGACAAAGGCAAACATATATATATTAAAATAAAATATATTAAACACACGTGTTTAAGTATGTGGTACTGGCATCAAGACAGATACATAGACCAATGCAATAGAAAAGATATTCCAGAAATAAACCCTTACATATATGGTCAAATGATTTTTGATAATGCTGCCAAGACCATTCAATAGGGGAAAAGATGGTCTTTTCGACAAATAATGTTGGGAAAATTGAGTATTCACATGAGAAAGGATAAACGTATACTCTTATCTTATACTAAATATAAAAATTAACTCAAAATTGATCAAAGACCTAAATAGAAGAACTAAAATCATAAAATTCTTAGAAGAAACCATAGGAGAAAAGCTTCTTACTGAATTTGGCAGTGATCTTTTGGGTATGATGCCAAAAGCACAAGCAACATAAGTAAAAATAGATAAATTGGATGACATCAAGGTCTAAAACTCCTGTGCATTAAAGGACACCACCAACAGAGTGAAAAGTCAATTCACTGAATGGGACAAAATATTTGCAAATCATATATCTGGTAAGTGGTTATATCCAAAATATATAAGGAACTCCTACAACTCAACAACGAAAAAACAAACAACCTGATTTAAAAAATAGAAAAAGGCCTTGAGTAGACATTTCTCCAAAGAAGATATACAAATGACTAGTAAATACATGATAAAATGTTCAACATCAGTATCATCAGAGAAATACAAATCAAAGCAATGAGATACCACTTTACAACCATTAGGATGACTACTATCAAAAAAAAAAAAAAAAAAGCAGAAAATAACAAGTGGTTGATGAGGATGCTGAGAAATTGTTATCCTCGTGTACTCTTGGTAGGAATGTAAAATGGTGCAGTCAGTATGGAAAACAGCAAGCTGGTTGCTCAAAAAAATTAAAAAGAGAATTACCATATGATTTAACAATTCCACTGGGTATATACTCAGAAGAGTGGAAAGCAGGGTCTTGAAGAGATATTTGTACACCGATGTTCATGGGAGCATTATTCACAATGACCAAAAGACGAAAGCAACCCACGTGTCATTAACAGATAAATGAATAAACAAAACGTGGTATATACATACAGTAGAATAGTATTTTTTTTTTTTTTGAGATGGAGTCTCACTCTGTCGCCCAGCCTGGAGTGCAGTGGAGCCATCTCAGTTAACTGCAGCCTCTGCCTCCTGGGTTCCAGCAATTCTCCTGCCTCAGCCTCCCAGGTAGCTGGGATTACAAGTACATGCCACCACATATGGCTAATTTTGTATTTTTGGTAGAGATGGGGTTTCTCCATGTTGGTCAGGCTGGTCTTGAACTCTCAACCTCAGGTGATCTGCCCGCCTCAGCCTCTCGAAGTGCTAGGATTACAGGTGTGAGCCACCACCGCACCTGGCCAATAGCTCTATTTAATTGGCTTTAATAATAATAATAATAAGCTCTCGGCCGGGCACGGTGGCTCAGGCCTGTAATCCCAGCACTTTGGGAGGCCAAGGCAGGTAGATCACGAGGTCAGGAGATCGAGACCATCCTGGTTAACACAGTGAAACCTCGTCTCCACTAAAAATACAAAAAATCAGTCAAGTGTGGTGGCGGGCACCTGTAGTCCCAGCTACTCGGGAGGCTGAGGCAGGAGAATGGCATGAACTCGGGAGGCAGAGCTTGCAGTGAGCCGAGATCATGCCACTGCACTCCAGCCTGGTTGACAGCGAGACTCCATCTCAAAAATAATAATAATAATAATAATAATAATAATAATAATAATAAAACTCTTATATAAATTAAATATCCCTAAAACTCCTAGGAAAATAGAAAATGACCCATATACTTTTTAAGCTCATGTGACTTGGGAAAACTTCGGTAAACAAAAATATTGTTGGTTTAGAAAAAAACTTAAAAAACACCAGACATGTTTTCAGAGTAATCAGCATTAAGTGTAATACAGGCACACAACTTCTACCTAGTTTTACTAGTTAAAAAAAAAAAAAAAAAAGGTTGTCTTTATGCTACAAAACTTATCAGCAAGAAAAATAACTTAAAATGATGCTAGTTATTTAATATTGCATAAAATTTTCATAAGCAATCCAAACATAATTGTTAAAAATGAGTGAATTAAATAGTCATATATAAAATTAAAGCTTGTAAATAAACTTTAAGAAATAGTTACAGAAATCTCTTTGGTAACTTACACCTTGCAGTTATAATAAGTTAAATATAATGATGGATAGTCATTGAATATTTAGATCATTTCCAAATAGGATAAAATCCTGAAATATTAATTGCTGAGCATGTTTATTTACTGTTAGCATTGAAAGAATTTGGAACACACCACCCCAAATATTCCACTCTGGCATTTTGACTATTTTGAGTTAAAAGCACTTGAAAAACGGGAGATGCTGGGCCGGGCGCGGTGGCTCAAGCCTGTAATCCCAGCACTTTGGGAGGCCGAGACGGGCGGATCACGAGGTCAGGAGATCGAGATCATCCTGGCTAACACAGTGAAACCCCGTCTCTACTAAAAAATACAAAAAACTAGCCAGGCGAGGTGGCGGGCGCCTGTAGTGCCAGCTACTCGGGAGGCTGAGGCAGGAGAATGGCGGGAACCCGGGAGGCGGAGCTTGCAGTGAGCTGAGATCTGGCCACTGCACTCCAGCCTGGGCAACAGAGCGAGACTCTGTCTCCAAAAAAAAAAAAAAAAGAAAGAAAAATGGGAGACGCAAAAAAACAAAAACAAAACAACAACAAACTCTACATTTCCATCTTTTTCTTAAAAGCTAACATGAAAATTTTTATTTAAAAATATATTTTTGAAAAAATATGTATATTACAAAAATTGACTCAAGAAGATATAGGAAATTATTCTCCATCAACAGACACCATGCACAAAAGTTTTACAAGAGAATGTTACCTAAACGCCAGGGAATCTCTATCTTATACAAACTGTTTCAGAGAATTAAAAAAGCCTGGACCTGGAGAATGCATTGTATCAGATCTGGACTCCCTACCTATCCTCAAACGTCTTGTGGCTTGAGACAAATAATGCTCTGTTTAACAGTCACATTGAAGTTTTTTATTACTTGTGGCTGAAAATATTTCCTACTGATTATGAATTTTGTCAGAAATGACCAGCTGCAAGAAAAAATAAACTAAATTGGGGAATTAGCTAAGAAAAAGTAGGCCAGAGGGTACCAAGAAACAAATCATTTAAGGCTGAAGAGCTGGCGAAATTTGGTGTATGCTGATGAAACATTTGAGCAGATTGTCACCAGCCATAGCTTGGAATATATACCATATGCTTACTAGGGCTTCTGACTGTTAGTGAATAGTAAGAAAATTTCAGAATGTTGACACACGCAGTATTTTTTCTTTTTAAGTTCACATTTGAGTTTCTACTATGTGCTGCTACTACCACATACCAGGCATTGTTCTAGAAACTCCAGATACAGCAGTGAATAAAAGTGACCAAGGCCCCTGCTCTCACGGAGTGCAGTGGCATGATCCCGGCTCACTGCAATCTCCATCTCCCAGGTTCAAGCGATTCTCCTGCCTCAGCCTCCCGAGTAGCTGGGATTACAGGCCCTCACCAGCACACCCTGGTAATTATTTTATTTATTTTATTTTTTAGCAGAGACAGGGTTTTACCATGTTGGCCATGCTGGTCTCAAACTCCTGACCCCAAATTATCTGCCTGCCTTGGCCTTCCAAAGTGCTGAGATTACAGGCGTGAACCACTGTGTACGGCCTCATGAGGTTTCTGTTCTAGTGGGGGAAACAGGTAATAAACAAATACACATATGATGTATAATCTAAACCTAAGAAGTGCTATGGGAAAACAAATTCACAGAGTAAGAGAGATAGGTAGTTCCCAAGATAGGATTGCTATTTTATATGAGGAGTCAGAACTCCGATAATTTGCCAGGTAAACAGATACTTGAAGTATGTGAGAGAGGGAGCCAGGAGGAGACCTGGGTGCACTGG
Source organism: Chlorocebus sabaeus (assembly GCF_047675955.1). Classification (NCBI taxonomy): domain Eukaryota; kingdom Metazoa; phylum Chordata; class Mammalia; order Primates; family Cercopithecidae; genus Chlorocebus; species Chlorocebus sabaeus. The sequence continues at coordinate 114,028,465 of NC_132924.1, read as the reverse complement.
CTAAGCAGGGAAAATAGCAGGAGTGTCCTTGTAGTATTCATGAAAGAACATGGAGACAAACAGAAGGATAGCAAAAAGTGATGCAGAGGGGTGTGTCCTGGGGGAGGGGAATGAGATCTGGAAAGACTGTGGCTTTTCCTCCAAGTGTGCTGGGAAGCTGTATTTATTGCTACGTTCAACAAATGAAGACCTCCAAAAGAGGAGCAAACTGAGACTCAAGCCAGCTGGAATTTGAGCAGAGAGGAAAGGGAAGATGGAGGACCGCACGGTCAAGAGGGGCTCACTCTGCAGACTCTCCAGCTCTGAGATAGGGAGACTCGTGAAACTGAAAAAGCCTAATGCTGAGCACCTCACCCTGAGGTCCCACCAGTGGAGCTTTGCAGCAGCAGACCTGGCAGGATCGATGCCCAGGAGCCCAGAACTTTATCCAATGCCTTCATTTTAAGAATGCTTTGCCCGGCAAAGAGGCAGCGCCAGCTGAAGAAGATAGGATGAAGGATGTTGTCCTCCTGACATTCGTAAGAATGCCTCAAGGCAGTGGCCATTAAATTCTGGGGGTAGGGGATTGGCAGAGCACTAAGGCCAGCCTAAGAGCCAAACATTCTCAGGCCTGAAGTCTGTCTAGAAAATATCTTGGCTTCGGTTACTTGCATGTAAAATTAATTGGAAATAGACCGTCCAAAAATCTACTGAGTTTGAGAGAGAACTGTACTGATTAAAACACAAAAAACACTGAAGCTTGTAATCTGGTCTTAAAAAAAACAAACGAACACCCAAATCTGATAATAGTCTGTGGCTGTTGAGCCCTAAGGAAATCTATGGGCCCTCAATAGTACCAGCAGGTGGAGAAGGGCATTATCTACAATGCAATGAGGGATAATGGGGACAGGGGGAAGACTGGGGCTGCCAGATTGGCTAAGCAAGGAACTTATTTCACAACCAGGGCAGACAGTCCTCACAGATCTTGTCCAGCAGGACTTAGTAATTGCCCAGCAGCATTCGATACTTCATCAAGATTGGTAATTGCTGTAGTTTCCCATTCTCCCCTTTTCTCTGAGCAGGAGTTTTTGTTGCAGTTGTCTTCGTTTTCCTCACCATTGTATATCAGGTGTCCTGGACATTGGCAATTTGTCTTTAAGCCTAGGGGTTGCAGGACTATGGGAAGCCAGGTTCACACCTGATGGAAAGGATGGCACTCCATCCAGAGATCCCAAATGTCGACCTGGACACGCTCCATGGATATGTTTTTGCTCCATAAGAGAAGAAGTATCTGTACAGGAAAACATGAGGTAGCAATTGGAGGTGGTCTGACCCAGGCTCTAGCCTCTTTATCTCTTGACTGCTGAACCATACAGGCTGTAAAGCTATTTCTACTGTTAAAAATTAAACTTTAGACAAATGTAACAGTTTGAACAAAGAACAACTCATGACTCAGGTAGCACTCAAAACTGGAAAACAGAGACAAGCATGTTTATTGCAGGATTGTTTCTAATATAAGAAAAAAGGGAAAGGGAAGACTTCAATATCTATCAAGAAAAAGATTAATAGATAAATGCTGCTATTACTCATTAAATAGTAAATGTTATTATATTCAATTAAAGTAGTAAGTATATTATTATATCATTTATATAAATTTTTAAAACTTGCAAAGTCATTCTATATCCTGTTTATGGATATTTGTATACATGAAGTGCAAGTGTAAAAAATGCATGAGAAGACTAAACACGAAAGTTAGTACAGTAGTTGCCTCTGGAGAAGGAACGGGGTAATGTCATAAGGGTTTCAACTATATCTCTTGTTATTATTTTTTAAACATAAATTTGAAGCAAATAGGTAAATTAGTAATCACTGATATAGGTTGGTCATGGGTGACATGGTGATTTATTATTCTCTCTCTTTTTCTCTGTGTTGGTAAAATTTCATAATTTAAAAAGGAAAAGAAAAGAAAAAGGATTTAAGGCAAATACTAGAGCAGAAGCAAGGTAACCTCAAAAAGAAAAATAAACACAGAAATATTATCTAATGGAGAAAAACGTACTGATTAGAAAAAATGAGAATCATAGGTTTCAGATGCTCCTGCTTCAAATATTTAAGTGCTGCAAGCCACTCTCTGCCTTCCAATTAATTCACCAAGTCTCTTTCTGTGATTTGCTAGATCAGAAGGAAGAATAAAAGTCTTTTGATGCCAAGTTTATTTGAGCCCCAGGATACTTGAGGCATGAACACACCAGGGGAAGTTTTTAGATGGACTTCTTTGCTCAATAAACTTGGTAATTACTAACATTTATTTTGCACTTACTATTTTACAGGTACTGTGTGAAGAACTTTGTATATATTATTTCATTCCATCTTCACAATAACCCCATTTGGTAGGTAGGATTATTATCTTTATTTGACGAATGAGGAAATCAAGGCTAGTCACTGGCTGGTAGGTGGTGAAGCTCTTGATACAAACTGAGCAGTTTCCCTCCAGGGGGCTTCATTCTTTTTTTTTTTTTTTTTTTTTCCTGAGACGGAGTCTCGCTCTGTTGCCCAGGCTGGAGTGCAGTGGCCAGATCTCGGCTCACTGCAAGCTCTGCCTCCTGGGTTTACGCCATTCTCCTGCCTCAGCCTCCTGAGTAGCTGGGACTACAGGTGCCCGCCACCTCGCCCGGCTAGTTTTTTGTATTTTTTAGTAGAGATGGGGTTTCACCGTGTTAGCCAGGATGCTCTCGATCTCCTGACCTCGTGATCCGCCCGTCTCGGCGTCCCAAAGTGCTGGGATTACAGGCTTGAGCCACCGCGCCCGGCCTGGGGGCTTCATTCTTAACCACCTTGCAATGTGCCATGCGCTCAGGTGCCGAGGGGCCAAAACTTCATAGAGTTGCATGCACAAAACAATTTTATTAATTTGTTCAATTTTATGTCACAGAGTCCTGCTTGTTCAGTGGAATAATTACACAAAGATTTTTTTATGTCCCTCCTTCCCTTTTTTCAGTCTTATTATAGACTCAGGGATCTAAGATACTTCTAAAAACATGATGTTTGAAGACAGTGTGAAATTGGAACAGAGCAATGGAACAGAATTAAGAGCCTAGGCCATAACATAACCAGCATTAGTAAGATTTGAAAAGATCAATAAATGTGACTATATATATCTATATATGTTTTTTATTTTTGAGACAGAGTCTCACTCTGTTGCCCAGGCTGGAGTGCAGTGGTATGATCTCAGCTCACTGCAACCTCCACCCCCTGGGTTCAAGCAATTCTCCTGCCTCAGCCTCCCGAGTAGCTGGGATTACAGGCACCCGTCACCACACCTGGTTAATTTTTGTATTTTTAGTAGGCATGAGGTTTCACCATGTTGGCCAAGCTGGTCTTGAACTCCTGACCTCAGGTAATCCACCCACCTCAGCCTCCCAAAGTGCTGGGATTACAGGTGTGAGCCACCTTAACCAACCAATGTCACTATATTTTTTAAAAATAAAATAAAGAAGCAAAACTCTGTTGTTTGGAAGATGACTTTAAGAAAATAAAAAGGTGGCCAGGTGTGGTGGCTCACATCTGTAATCCCAGCACTTTGGGAGACTGAGGTGGGCGGATCACGAGATCAGGAGATTGAGACCATGTTGGCTAACACGGTGTAACCCCGTCGCTACTAAAAAAATACAACAAATTAGCCAGGCATGGTGGCGGGCGCCTGTAGTCCCAGCTACTCCAGAGGCTGAGGCAGGAGAATGGCATGAACCCGGGAGGCGGAGGTTGCAGTGAGCCGAGATCGCGCCACTGCACTCCAGCCTGGGTGACAAAGCGAGACTCCGTCTCTAAATTAATTAATTAATTAATTAAAAAAAAAAAAGAAAAGAAAAAGGCCAGAGTGGGAGAGGATATTTTCAACACATATAACTGACAATGAGCTTGTATCCAAAATAAAAATACTCCTACAAATTAGTAAGAGCCAGACAACACAGAGTAACATGGGCCAGAGAGTTGAACAAGCACTTCACCAAAAAAGGTTATTCCAATGGCTGATGGACATAGGAAAAGGTATTCTCAACCTCATTAGTAATCAGGAAAATTTAAACTATTGTGATAATGATTTAAAATGTAAACAATAGATTTAAGGGGTACATGGCTGGACGCGGTGGCTCACGCCTGTAATCTCAGCACTTTGGGAGGCTGAGGCAGGCAGATCATGAAGTCAAGAGATCAAGCCCATCCTGGTCAACATAGTGAAACTCTGTCTCTACTAAAAACACAAAAATTAGCTGAGCGTGGTGGTGCATGCCTGTAGTCCCAGCTACTTGGGAGGCTGAGGCAAGAGAATCACTTTAACCCAGCGGGGGGAGGTTGCAGTGAGCTGAGATCATGCCACTGCACTCCAGCCTGGTGACAGAGTGAGACTTCGTCTCAAAAAAAAAAAAAAAAAAAAAAAAAAAAAAATGATTGAGGGAGTACCAAGTGCATTAGCACTCGGTACTTGTACGATTAAAAATTTTTAGCCAGGTGCAGTGGCTCATGCCTGTAATCCCAGCACTTTGGGAGGCCAAGGTGGGTGGATCACCTGGGGTCAGGAGTTTGCAGCCAGCCTGGCCAACATGGTGAAACCTCATCTCTACTAAAAACACAAAAAGTTAGCCGGGCATGGTAGCACACCCCTGTAGTCCCAGCTAATCAGGAGGCTGAGGCAGGAGAATGGCTTGAGACCGGGAAGCGGAGGTGGCCATGAGCCAAGATTGCACGCCACTGTCTGCTAGCCTGGGCAATGAAGCAAGACTCTGTCTCAAAAAAAAAAAAAAAAAAAAATACATACACACACACACACACACACACACACATATGTATATATAATCTTAAGAAGTTTATGGAACATCGACTGAAAACTCTCCTACACTGATAATGGCATTGTAAGTCAGTAAAGAAGTTTAGAAAACAGCTTGTGTTATTTAACAAGTTTGAACATACCCAATCTTCTGACCCCAAAGTTAACATTCCTACATATATACGCAAGAGAAAAGATGTTTTCTTTTCTTTTCTTTTTTTTTTTTGAGACAGAGTTTTTTCAAGCGATTCTTCTGCCTCAGCCTCCCAAGTAGCTGGGATTACAGGCATGCACCACCATGCCCGGCTAATTTTGTATTTTTAGTAGAGACAGGGTTTCTCCACGTTGCTCGGGCTGGTCTTGAACTCCTGACCTCAGGTGATCCGCCCACATTGGCCTCCCAAAGTACTGGGATTACAGGCGTGAGCCACCATGTCCAGCTGAGAAATGTTTTCATAGGCACAGAATGTTAATTATAGCACCTAATCGCCAAAAACTGGAAATAATCCCAAAGTCTATTATCAACAGTAGATTTTTTTGTTCAGAATATGTCACTTGTGGTATACCCATGCAATGGACTACTGTGCAGTGATGACAATGAACTGTGGATATATTTTTTTTAAAAAAAGGATAAATTTGACAAACAGTATTGAGCAAAAGCAATATTCAAAAGAATATATACTCTAGTTTATTTACGTAATGTGAAAGACAGATTGGGCCAGGCACTGTGACTCATGCCTGTAATCCCAGCATTTTTGGAGGCTAAGGAAGGAGGATTATTTGAGTCCAGGAGTTCAAGACCAGCCTAAACAACATAGTGAGACTCCATCTCTACAAAATAGTAACACTAATATGATAGACAGATAAATAGACAGATAGAGGATAGATAGATGACAGGCCAGTCCACAGCGTTAGAACAGTGTGAAATTTGAAGGGATGAAGGTGCACACAGGAGGCTTTGGGGGAGCTTCTATTGTTCTGTCAAGGTTTTATTTTTGTCTGAGGAGCTATTAGGCAGCAGAAATACCTGTGCAAGAAGCAACAAGAGCCACATGAGTAGTAGGAGGAAGAACCATGACCTGCAGCAGGGGTGTGGGTGCGAGTCTAAAATTTTACATATATATTTTGTTTATTTTTATTTTATTCATTTATTTTTTTGAGACAGAGTCTCACTCTGTCGCCCAGGCTGGAGTGCAGTGACGCCATCTCGGCTCACTGCCTCAGCCTCCCGAGTAGCTGGGATTACAGGTGCCTGCCACCATACTTGGCTAATTTTTGTGTTTTTAGTAGAGACTGGGTTTCGCCATGTTGGCCAGGGTAGTCTGAACTCCTCCTGACCTTAAGTGATCCACCCATCTCTGCCTCCCAAAGTCCTGGGATTACAGGCATGACCCACGGCGCCCGGCCGAGTCTAAAATTTTAAGTACCATACAATACCATAATACTTAACAATGTATATATAGTAATAGAACAAATAAATGCAATGAGTGAACTTTATTTAAGATAAACTTTTTTCTCTCCCTCAGGTGATAGATGGTAGTGGGAAAAGATAATCCTGGTTGACTTCTGTTTCTCCACTTTCTCCTTCTTTTTGCTCCCTAATCAACTAGACATGGTTTCTGCCCCTCCAAATTCAGGGCAAAATAAAGGAAGGGAAAACTGGGTGTGGTGGCTCTCGCCTGTAATCCCAGCACTTTGGGGGGCCAAGGCAGGTGGATCACGAGATCAGGAGTTCGAGACCAGCCTGGCCAAGATGGTGAAACCCCGTCTCTAATAAAAATACAAAAGTTACTAGGTGCAGTGGTGGGCAGCTGTAATCCAGCTACTTGGGAGGCTGAGGCAGGAGAACTGCTTGAACCCGGAAGGCAGAGGTTGTAGTAAGCACCACTGCACTCCAGGCCTAGGCGACAGAGCAAGATGAAAGAAAGAAAGAAAGAAAGAAAGAAAGAAAGAAAGAAAGAAAGAAAGAAGGAAGGAAGGAAGGAAGGAAGGAAGGAAGGAAGGAAGGAAGGAAGGAAGGAAGGAAGGGAAAGAGAAAGAAAGAAAGAAAGAAAGAAAGAAAGAAAGAAAGAAAGAAAGAAAGAAAGAAAGAAAGAAAGAAAGAAAGAAAAGAAAGAAAGAAAGAAAGAAAATAAAAAGAAAGAAGGAAAGAAAGAAAGAAAAAGAAAGAGAAAGAAAGAAAGAAAGGAAGGAAGGAAGGAAGAGAGGGAGGGAAGAAAGGGAAGGAAGGGAAGGGAAGAAAGGGAAGGGAAGGAAGGGAAGGAAGGAAGGAAGGAAAGAAGGAAGAAAGGAAAAGGGAAAAGTGGTAAAAGACAGGAAAGATTTTATTTAGTTTGTAATTAGCATCTTAATTTATAATACTCTAGTTTGGATTAGTAGCAACTTAATTTTAATAGTCTACAAAAACTTATTTCTGTAAACTGCATTCTCCCCATACTCCTTTGTGCTGTTACTGTCATACCGTATACAGTGCACATGCATCAGTGCAGATTCATAATTCTTGCTTTATGCAAGTGTGTTTAAATCAAATAGGAGAAATAAAGTTATAAACAAAACATGCATTTACATTGTCTTTTATATTTACCTATCCATCGCCAGGTGCAGTGGCTCACACCTGTAATCCCAACACTGAGAGGCCGAGGCAGGTGGATCACTTAAGGTCAGGAGTTTGAAACCAGCCTGGCCAACATGGCAACACCCCATCTCTACTAAAAATACAAAAATTAGCTGAGCCTGGTGGCACATGCCTGTAATCCTAGCTACTTGGGAGGCTGAGGCAGGAGCATTGCTTGAACCTGGAAGACAGAGGATGCAGTGAGCCAAGATCGCGCCACTGCACTCCAGCCTGGGCAACAGAGTGAGACTCTGTCTAAAATAAATAAATAAACAAATAAATAAATCAAAAGATAAATATTTACCTATGCAGTTACCCTTACCAGTACTCCTTATTTTTTCATGTGGATTCAAGTTCCTGTATAATGTCCTTTTAGTTCAGCCTGAAAGATTCCTTTTAGTGTTTCTTATAGGGTAGTTCTGCTGCCAACAAATTTTCTCAGTTGTTGTTTATATAGAAATGTCTTATTTTTTCTTTACCTCTAAAATACATTTTTTTGACATATAGAACTCTTGTGACAGTATCTTCCTTTAGCATTTTGAGTATGTGATCCCAGGGTCTTTAGGTTTTCTGGTAAGAAATCAGATGATATTTTTATTTAGGCTCCCTTGAATGGGATGAGTTACTTCTCTCTTGTTGTTTCAAGATTCTCTCTTTGCCTTTGCTTTTTGAGTTTGATTGTGATGTGTCTAGGTCTGACACTCTTTTAGTTTATCCTACTTGAATTTCATTTAGCTTCCTAAATGCGTAGATTGATGTTTCTCATCAAATTTTGGGAAGTTTTTGGCCATTATTTCTTCAAATATTCTTTCTGCCCTTTCTCTCTCTCTTCTCTTTCTTGGCTTCCCATTATACATATGTTAGTGTATTATACTTCACGGGGTCCTAGAGGTCTTTGGGGGCTCTGTTCATTTTTCTTCATTCTTTTTCCTTTTTCTTTCTTTTCTTCACACTGGGTAATTTTAATTGAGCTATGTTTGTTTATTTATTTAGTTAGTTAGTTTCACTCTGTCTCCCAGGCTGGAGTGCAGTGGTGCAATCATAGCTCACTGCAACCTCGAACTCCTGGGTTCAGGCAATCCTCCCTGCCTTAGCCTCCTCAGTGGCTCAGTCTACAGATACACACCACCACCATGTCGACCAATTTAAAAAACATTTTTCTTTTGAGACAGGTACACACCATCACCATGCCGAGCAATTAAAAAAAAAATTTTTTTTTTTTTTTTCTTTTTTTTGAGACAGGGTTTCACTGTGACCAAGGCTGGAATACACACAGTAGTGTGATCATGGCTCACTGCAGCCTCGATCTCCCAGGCTCAGCAATCCTTTCACCTCATCCTCCCTAGTAGCTGGGACCACAGGCATGTGCCACCAGGCCCTGCTAATTTTCGTATTTTTTTGTAGAGATGGGGTTTTGCCAAGTTTCCCAGACTGGTCTGAAACTCCTGGATTCAAGTGATCTGCCCACCTTAGCCTCCCAACGTGCTGGGATTATAGGGATAAGCCATCATGTCCGACCAATTTTTTTGTAGAGATGGTGTCTCATTATGCTGTCCAGGCTGGTCTTGGACTCCTGGCTCCAAGCAATCCTCCAGCCTCCCAAAGTGCTGGAATTGCAGGCATTAGCCACCTTGCCGAGCCTTAACTGAGCTATCTTTAAAGATCACTGATTCTTCCTTCTGTCTGCACAACAGTACTGTTGAGCTCTTCAAGTGAAATTTTCATTTCAGTTAGTTTACTTTGCAACTCCAGCATTTCTAGTTGTTTCTCTTTTATTATTTCTATCACTTTATTGATATTCTATATTTGGTGAGACATTATTCTCATACTTTCTCTAAGGTCTTTAGTCAGGATTTTTTTTAGTTCTTTGAACATATTTTATTTTATTATTTTTGTTTTTAGATGGAGTCTCAATCTGTGTCCCAGTCTGGAATGTAGTGGCATGATCTCGGCTCACTGCAGCCTCCGCCTCCCAGGTTCAAGTGACTCTCTACCTCAGCCTCCCTAGTAGCTGTGATTACAGGCATGCGCCATGATGCCTGGCTAATTTTTGTACTTTTAGTAAAGACAGAGTTTCATCATGTTGGCCAGGCTGGTCTCGAACTCCTGGCCTCAAGTTATCCACCTGCCTCAGCCTCCCAAAGTGCTGGGATTAAAGGCGTGAGCCACCACGCCTGGCCAAACATATTTTAAATTAGCTGAAAAGTGTTTGTCTAGTAAGTCCAACATATGGGCATCCCCAAGAAGAGTTTCTATTAAATGTTCTTTTTCCTCTGTATGGGCTACACTTTCTTGTTTCTCTGAATGTCTCATAATCTTTTGGTTGTAAAACTGGACATTGAGATAATAAAATGTGTCAACTCTGGAAATGAAATACACCACTCCCTTCCCTGGGCTTGTTTTAATTGTTGTTAATATTGTTTATCTAGTGACTTTTCTGAACTACTTCTATACAATCTGTATGCTTTGTCATGCGTGGCACTGAATTCACTTCTCACTTAATTTAGTTTTTAGTGACTGAATGTAGATTTATTTTTAATGCTTGGAACCATTAAGTCTCCCAGTATTTGCTGAGGGGCTCTGTTTAAGGGTTGGGGCATGACTTCACCACTCAGTGAGGCCGTTCACAACTCTTCGTTTGCCTTCAATTCATGTTTGCACAGAGCCCAAGTTTAGCCCAAGAGTAGAGCCTAAGGATTCTCAAGTCATTCCTGAACATACACACATCCTAGGGCATGTGCATAGCCCTACACATATCTGACTTCCTCCCATGAATCAGAAATGTTCTTAATGGTATCTAGAACGGTGAATCCTTCCCAAAACGTTTTCAATTTACTTTGCCCAGTTTCATCAGAATTATCACTATCTATCGCAGCAATAGCCTTACAAAACGTATTTCTTAAATAATAAGACTTGGAAGTCAAATCACCCCTTGATCTGTGAGCTTCAGAATGGATATTGTATTAGCAGGCATAAAAACAACATTCATCTCCTCCGTAAATCTCCATCAGAGCTCTTGTGTGATGAGGTGCTTTGTAAATGAGCAGTAAGATTTTGAAAGAAATCTGGTTTTGAGCAGTAGGTCTCAACAGTGGGCTTAAAATATTTAGCCAACCATGCTGTAAAAGGATGTGCTGTCATCCAGGCTTTGTTAGAGTAGTCAGAGTAGAGTAGATTTTGTGTCATTCTTAAGGACCCTAGGATTTCTGGAATGATAAATGATCGTTGGCTTCCATTTAAAATCACCAGCTGCATTGGCTTCTATCAAAAGAGTGAGCCTGTCCTTTGAAGCTTTGAAGCCAGGCATTGCCTTCTCCTCTCTAGCTATGAAAGTCCTACATGGCATCTTCTTCCAATAGAAGGCTTTTTAAATCTACATTGAAAAATCTGTTGACTGTAGCCACCTTCATCAATGATCTTAACTAGATCTTTTGGATTACCTGCTGCAGCTTCTCCCTCAGCACTTGCCGCTTCATCTTGAACTTTTATGTTATGCAGATGACTTTTTCCCTTAAATCTTATGAACCTCTGCCAGCCTGCAACTTTTCTTCTTCAGCATCCTCACCTCTGTCAGCCTTCATAGAATCAAAGGGAGTTAGGGCCTTTTCCCAGATTAGGCTTTGGCTTAAGAGAATGTTGTGCCTGATTTGATCTTCTGTCTAGACTACTAAATCTTTCTCCCTATCAACAATAAGGCTGTTTTGCTTTCTAAACATTCGTGTGTTCACTGGAGTCACATTTTTAATTTCTTTCAAGAACTTTTCCTTCATATTCACATTTTGGCGAAGTGTTTGGCACAAGAGGCCTGGCTTTCTGCCTGTCTCAACTTTTAACTTGCCTTCCTCTCTAAGCTTAATCATTTCTAGCTCTTGATTTAAAGTGACATATGCGTGACTCTTCCTTTTACTTAAACACTAAGAGGCCATTGTAGGGTTATTTTACGGTGGGGTTATTAATTGGCCTAATTTCAAAATCTTTATGTCTCAGGAAATAGGAAATCCCAAGAAGAAGGAGACAGACAGGGGAACAGCCAGCTGGTGGAGCGGTCAGAACACACACATTTATCAGTTAAGTTCATCATCTTACATGAGCGCGGTTCATGGCACTCCAAAACAATTATAATGATGATGTCAAAGGTCACTGATCACAGATCACCATGACATACATCGTAATAACACAGAAGTTTGAAATAGTGTGAAAATTGACAAAATGTGACGGGGAGACACAAAGAGAGAACATGCTATTGGAAAAACGGCACCAACAGAGTTGCTCGATGCAGGCTTGCCACAAACCTTTGATGTGAAAACAGCACTGTCTGTGGAGCACACTAAAGAAAAGTGCAATAAAATGAGGTATGCCTGATACAAAACAGATGAAGATAAAATGACGGAAAATAAATATTCTAGCGAAATATTAACCGGAAGTAACCTAAGTGTCACAGCAAACAAAATAGATATTAAGGCAAAAACCAAAAAAACATTGTCAAGGATGGAAGGTTCAGTATGCTTTCTTGTCTTGGCACCCCTGACATTACACTCATTTAGTTTTCTACTGATTTATTCTTTCCTGTTTCTCAGTGCTTTTTATGAATACTTTTTGTTGCTGTGACTTCTAAATGTTAGAGTGTTTCAGTCCTTAGAACTTGACTCCCTTTTCTTAACCATCTTTAGTCTCTCTCTCACTAGTTTCATCCAGATCCAAGACTTTATAAGAAGCTGTCAGACCCTTTTCCATAAATGTTATTTCATTTTACACATCAACCAACAATACATGAGAATTCAAGTTGCAGTTGTTCAAATCCTTGCCAACATTTGGTGGTGCTGTTCTTCTCAAAATTAGCTATTTTGGTGGAAGTATAGTAGTATTTCATTGTGACTTTATATTACATTTTCCTCATGACTAGTTATGATGAAGACTTTCATGTACTTATTAATAACTTTCTTGTAAAGTCTCTGTTCAAATTTTTTGCCTGTTTAAAAAATTGAATCATTTGTCTTTTTATCATCAAGTTGTAGAAATTCTTTATTTCCTAGGTACCAGTCCTGTCAGGAAATGATTTTATGTCTCTCTCTCTCTCTCTCTCTCTATATATATATATATATACACACACACACACACACATATACTATGTTTTGTTTTTCAGACAGGGTCTCACTCTGTTGCTCAGGCTGGAATGCAGTGGTGCAACCTCTGCTCACTGCAACCTCCACTTCCCGGGTTCAAGCAATTCTCCTGCCTCAGCCTCCTGAGTAGCTGGGATTACAGGCAAGCACCACCACGCCCAGCTAATTTTTTGCATTTTTAGCAGAAATGGAGTTTTGCTATGTTGGGTAGGCTGGTCTTGAACTCCTGGTCTCAGGTGATCCACCTGCCTTGGCTTCCCAAAGTGCTGGGTGGGATTACAGGTGTGAGCCACTGCGCCCAGCCCTATGACTGTATTCTTCCAGTGTGTGACCTGCTTATTTATTTTCTTAAGAGTCTTTTGATGAGAAGTTTTAAATTTTTATTAAGTCTAGTTCACCAGTCTATTCTTTTATGGCAAGATAGTTCTGTGTTCTGCAAACCTTGCCTACAAGTCATGAAGATATTCTCCTATATTTTCTTTTATATGTTTTGTAGTTTTCACCTTTACATTGAGGTCTTTAATCAATTTAGAATTAATTTTTGTGTATAGTGTGAGATAGGTCTTAAGGTTCGTTTTTTTCCATAGTAATATTTAATTGTTCTAACATTTTATTTATTTATTTATTCATTCATTCATTTTATTTATTATTTATTTATTTTTTGAGATGGAGTTTCACTCTTGTTGCCCAGGCTGGAGTGCAATATTGCAATCTTGGCTCACTGCAACGTCCGCCTCCTGGATTCAAGCGATTCTCCTGCCTCAGCCTCCCGAGTAGCTGGGATTACAGGCATGCACCACCATGCCCGGCTAATTTTGTATTTTTAGTAGAGACAGGGTTTCTCCATGTTGGTCAGACTGGTCTCGAACTCCTGACCTCCGATGATCCGCCCGCCTCAGCTTCCCAAAGTGCTGGGATTACAGGCATGAGCCACCGCACCCGGCCTGATTTTTACTTTTTATAAAGACAGGGTCCGTTGTTGTCCAGGCTGGTTTCAAATTCCTGGGCTCAAGCGATCCTCCTACCTCAGCCTCCCAAAGTGTTGGGATTATATATGTGAGCCACCTCACCCAGCCCATAATTTGTTGCAAGATTTTCCTTTCTTCATTGTATTGCTTTGGCGTCTTTGTTGAAAATCAAACGATGATATGTGTGATTCTGTTTCTCAGATTTCTCCTCAGTTCGTCACCTTTTTGTTGATCCTTATAGCCGTACCACAAAGCCTTACTTTAAACTTATAGTAAATATTGAATCAAGTAATGTTAGTCCTCCAACTTTGTTTTTCTTTTAAAAAATTCCTTTGGATATTCTAGGTCCTTTTATGCTTCCACACAAATTTTAGAGTGAGGCTTTTAATCAAAGAAAAAAAAGCCTAGTGGGATATGATGGAGATTGCACTGAATCTGTAGATGTATTTGGAGGAAAACTGACATCTTAACAATATCGACTCAGCCAAACCACAAATATGGTATTATCTCTTCATTTAGGTTTTCTTTAATTTATCTCAGCCATGTTTTATAATTTTCAGTATAGAGATTTTACATATATTTTGCTTAATTCTTTTCTAAGTATGTTATATGCTTTTTATTATTATTATAAATGGAGTGCTTTTTTAAATTTTCCTTTCCAATTGTTTGATACAGTATACAAATACACAACTGACCTTTTGTATGACCTTATTATATCCAGGGACCTTGCTAAATTCACTTACTTGTTCTAGCAGTTGCTTTATGGAGGTCATAGAATTTTCTTCACATTCAATCATATTATCAACAAATACAGGGCAGACTCAGCATTTTATATACCATCAATATTTCAATCACCCCTAAATCTCTATTTCTATTGTGGCCTCTTCCCTGGGCTGCTGACTTGTATACATACTAAATTCTTGACATTTTCCCTAGGCATTTTTTTTATTTGAATTTTTAAGATAAAATTTACATAACTTTATCATTTTAACCATTTCAAAGTGTACAACTGAATGAATGGTTTTTAGCATATTCCCAAAGCTAAGCAACCATCACCGCTGTCTAACTCCAGAACATTTTCATCACCCCAGAAAGATATCCTGTCCTCATTAGTGATCATTTTCTATTCCCTCTTCCCCTCAACCTCTGGCAACCACGAATCTACTTTCTGTCTCTACGTATTTGCCAATTCTGCACATTTTATACAAATGGAATCATAAAATATGTAGCCTTTTGTGTCTGACTTCTTTCATTTATTTTTCTAGGTTCATCTAGGTTGTAGTATGTATCAGCACTTCCTTCCTTTTTATGACTGAATAATATTCCATTATATGGATGTATGACATTCATCAGCTGATGGACATTTGGGTTGGTTTTTCTTTTTTGCTCTTATGAATAATACTGCTATGAACATTCAAGTACAGGTTTTTGTGTGAGCACATATTTTCAGTTCTCTTGGGTATATACTTAGGCTTGGAATTGCTGGGTCATATGAAAACTTCATACTTTGCATTTTTAGGAATGGCCAAATTGTTTTCCACAGTGGCTGTACCATTTTACATCACCACCAGCAAGGTATGAGGGCTCCATTTTCTTCACATCCTTGCCAAAACTTGTTATTTTCTGGATTTTATTCTTGTTTTAACTGCAGTCATCCTAGTTGGTATGAGTTAGGATGTCATTGCTGTTTTAATTTGCATTTTTCCAAATGGTTTGTGATGCTGCGCACCTTTTCATGTGTTTACTGGTCATTTGTTTATCTTCTCTAGAGAAATATCTGTTCAAATCCTTTGCTCATTTTAAGATTGTGTTGTTTGGGGTTTTTTCCTTTCTTTCTTTCTTTCTTTCTGTCTTTCTTTCTTTCTTTCTTTCTTTCTTTCTTTTCTTTCTTTCTTTCTTTTTTTTTTTTTTGGGACAGAGTCTCACTCTATCACCCAGGCTAGAGTACAACAGTGGTGTGAACATAACTGTAACCTTGAATTCCTGGGCTCATGTCGTCCTCCTGACACAGCCTTCAGAGTAGCTAGGACCACAGGTGTGTGCCACCATGCCTAGCTATTTTAAAAATATATATATTTTTTGTAGTGCTGAGATCTTGCTATGTTGCCCAGGTTGGTCTTGAACTCCTGGCCTCAAGTGATGCTCCTGCCTCAGCCTCCTGAGTCATTGAGATTACAGGTATGAGCCACCATACCTGACCCTGATTACCTATTTTTTCTTTAGTTGCTTGTATTTTTGGTGTCGTATTTAAGAAACTATTGCCTAATCTAAGGTCATAAAGATTTACACCTTTGTTTCCTTCTAAGATTTATAGTTTTACATTTACCTTTAGGTCTTTGATACATTTTGAGTTACTTTTGAATATGGTGTGAAGTAGGGGGTCCAAATTCATTCTTTTGCATGTGAATATACAGTTGTCCCAGGACCATTTGTTGAAAATACTATTCTTTTCCTATTGAATAATCTTGACACCTTTGTCCAAAGTTAATTGATCAGAGATGTATGGGTTTTCCCCAGGCTTTTAATAGGTCAAGCGTCCAAAGAAGAACTTCTGTTTTGCCCCTCTGTAATAAATATATACAGCTCATCTTCATTAGATGGTACACAAATCATAAAGCTCACACACATATTAGCATAAGCAAGAAAGTAACATGGGGGTGAGGCGCAGTGGCTCTTGCCTGTAATCCCAGCACTTTGGGAAGCCGAGGCAGGTGGATCACGAGGTCAAGAGTTTGAGACCATCCTGGCCAACATGGTGAAATTCCGTCTCTACTAAAAATACAAAAATTAGCCGGGTGTGGTGGTGTGTGCCTGTAATCCCAGCTACTCAGGAGGCTGAGGCAGGAGAATTGCTTGAACCCGGGAGGCAGAGGTTGCAGTGAGCCGAGATCGCACCACTGCAC
Organism: Chlorocebus sabaeus; assembly: GCF_047675955.1. Taxonomy (NCBI): domain Eukaryota; kingdom Metazoa; phylum Chordata; class Mammalia; order Primates; family Cercopithecidae; genus Chlorocebus; species Chlorocebus sabaeus. The sequence goes on along the minus strand of NC_132924.1, from coordinate 114,012,056 downwards.
TCCAGCATGGGTGACAGAGCAAGACTCCATCTAAAAAAAACAAAAAAAAAAGAAAAAAAAAAAAAAGTAAGACGGAAGAAAAACAAACTGTGAAGAAAATACACCAGATAATTGGTTGGAAGGTGAGACAAGCAAGAAAGGTCTGGTTCATATGGGGTCTTTTAGTCCAGGGTATGCAGTATGGGTTTTATTCTAAACGCAGTAGGAAGCCATTGGATAGGGTTGTTGTTTTTTAAAAACATTATTGGCCGGGCGCGGTGGCTCACGCCTGTAATCCCAGCACTTTGGGAGGCCGAGACGGGGGGATCACGAGGTCAGGAGATAGAGACCATCCTGGCTCACACGGTGAAACCCCGTCTCTACTAAAAAATACAAAAAACTAGCCAGGCGAGGTGGCGGGCGCCTGTAGTCCCAGCTACTCGGGAGGTTGAGGCAGGAGAATGGCATAAACTCAGGAGGCGGAGCTTGCAGTGATCTGAGATCTGGCCACTGCACTCCAGCCTGGGCGACAGAGCGAGACTCCGTCTCAAAAAAAAAAACCAAAAACATTATTTATTTATTTATTTATTTATTTATTATGTATTTTTTTGTAGAGATGGACTCTTGCTCTGTGGCTCAGGCTGGTCTCAAACTCCTGGCCTCAAGTGATCTTCCTATCTCAGCCTCCCACAAAGTGCTGGGATTACAGGTGTGAGCCACCACACCCAGTCCATTGGATAATTTTGAGTGGGAAAGTAAGATAAAAAGATTGATATTTTTAGAAAACCATCTGGCTGCCAGGTGAATTCTGGAGCATAAAGTGACAAGGGTGAAAGCAAGGAGACCATTAAGATGTTATCGTAGTATCTAGGTAAGAGACGATGGTCCTTTAGATAATGTGGCAGTAGTGACAGGAGGGAGAAGTAGAAAGATTCAGGATATGTTTTAGGGGTAAAGATTTGGAGTGGTGGTGGCTTATGCCTATAATCCCAGCACTTTGGGAGGCCAAGGTGGGGGGATTGCTTGAGGTCAGGTGTTCCAGATCAGCCTGGCCAAAATGGCGAAACCCCATCTCTACTAAAAATACAAAAATTACCTGGGTGTGGTGACGTGCTCCTGTAATCCCAAAATCCCAACTACTCAGGAGGCTGAGGCATGAAAATCTCTTGAACCCGGGAGGCGGAGGTCGCAGTGAGCCAAGAGATTGCACCACTGCACTCCAGCCTGGGCAACAAGTGAGACTATATCAAAAAAAAAAAAAAAAAAAAAAGATTTGGAGGTAGACATAATGGATGGGGTGCTGTGGAGAGTGAGAAAGAGGACTCAAGAGTGCTTTTTAAGTTTATGGCTTGAATACCTGGGTAGGTGACTGCTCAGTTGCTTCACTTTGTTTGCCTGAATGTGTAAAACTAGAGGAGAGGAACCAGTCTGGGGGGTTGGGCAATCTGGGAATTCATGTAGAGGACAGGCCTGGACCCTGAACTCTGCAAGAGCAGTCAACACAGGGAAATTAAGTTGCATGTGCGCAGATGGGTCTTGTATGTTGATAAACATCCTATGTGACTCTCACACTGAGAAGATAAATAAAAGGTGACTTCAAGGATGTGATAACAAATTCTGAGAATGACAGGAGAGGAGGAGGTGGGGGAGGAGGGGAGAGGAAGGGACTGAGGGGGAAGGAGGATGTGTTGAAGGTAGAGGGGGTGGTATTGGTATGTGGATATGTGTAGAAAGGATTATGTACTTTTCTCAATTCTGCATTAGGGTTACTAGAAAAGCCCGCTGCTGCATTGTATCATCAAGCTAGTCTTTAGGAACAAATTATATTATATTTTGTGTTTCTTTGTGGGGTTTTTCTTTGTTTGTTTTTTTGAGACAGAGTCTTGCTCTGTCACCCAGGCTGCAGTGAAATAGCTCACTACAACCTCCGCCTCCAGGGTTCAAGTCATTCTCCTGCCTCAGTCTCCCAAGTAGCTGGGACTACAGGTATGTGTCACCACACCCGGCTAATTTTTGTATTTTTAGTAGAGTCGAGGTTTCACCATGTTGGCCAGGCTGGTTTTGAACTCCTGACCTCAAGTGATCCAACCACCTTGGCCTCCCAAAGTGCTGGGATTACAGGCATGAGCCACCACAGCCGGCCTTGTTTTGTTTTATGAGACAGGGTCTCACTCTGTCACCCAGGCTGGAGTGCAGTGGCATGATCTAGGTTCACTGCAGCCTTGACCTCCCTAGCTCAGGTAATCCTCCCACCTCAGCCTCCTATGCAGCTGGGACCACAGAAGTATGCCACAATGCCTAGCTAATTTTTTGTATTTTTGTAAAGATGGGGTTTCACCATGTTTCCCAGGCTGGTCTTGAACTCCTAAGCTCAAGTGATCTCCCTACTTTTGCCTCCCAAAGTGCTGGGATTACAGGTGCCACCGTGTCCAGCCAAATTATATATTTGGAATGTGAATGGACACTAAACTAGAACCACTAATTCACTGAAACTCATACTTGAGAAATGCTATAGGTATTATTATTATTATTATTATTATTATTGAGACAGGTTTTTGCTGCTGTGTTCCCCAGGTTAGGGTGCAGTGGTGTGATCATAGCTCACTGCAACCTCAATCTCCTGAGTAGCTGGGACTAGAGCACATCATCACCCTCAGCTGATTTATTATTATTATTATTATTATTATTATTATTATTCGTAGAAGAGGGGAGGTCTCGCTTTGTTGCCTAGGCTGGTCTTGAACACCTGGGCTCAAGGCATTCTCCCACCTTGGCCTCCCAAACTGCTGGGATTACAGGCATGAGACACCACGCCCAGATATGTAGGTATTCTGATCAATAATATAAATAAATTTGGGGCAAGATATGTAATAATACTTGTTTACAGTATTGTTCAGAAGATTAAGATTATGATTTCTTTTACTGCCTGGCAGATAGTAACCTCCTAATAAGTGATAACTATTATTGTTAAATGTAAAAAATAAAAGATCAGAATCAGCAGAAATTGGTGGTAATGATAGCAGTATGTTAAACGGTGTATTTAATTAATGTGGGGTTCTTTTATTATAGATCCTCTCTATGAAATTCATGGTTTCTATATTTTAAAAATAGTTTTGTTTTTAATGTATGTATGTGTGATTGTTTTTCTTGAGATTTTACCTCTCTTTTGTAAGGTTGCAACAACAAAGAATGCCAGATTTCTTAAATTCTAGCAGCTTGTAGTGTTGTTTGCAATAAAACCATAAATAGTTAATGAGGCTGGGCATGGTGGCTCACTCCTGTAATCCCAGCACTTTGGGAGGCCAAGTCAGGTGGATTACCTTAAGTCAGGAGTTTGAGACTAGCCTGGCCAACATGGTGAAACCCCATCTCTACTAAAAATATCAAAATTAGCCAGGCACAGTGGTGGGCTGTAATCCCAGTACTTGGGAGGCTGAGGCATGAGAATCACTTAAACCTGGGAGGCGGAGGTTGCAGTGAGCTAAGATTGCACCACTGCACCCAGCCTGGGCAACAGAGGGAGACTCTATCTCACAAAAAAAAAACAAACAAAAAAGTTAATGAAATGGAATGATTTTAATGATACTTAAATTTCAGTATATCAAACATGATTGTTTTATAAATGATCACACATAATAATTTTTAATACTTTTAAATTAACAAAGAGACTACATATATACACAGAGAGAGAGGCTGCGCACATGCGTGCACACACACACACACCCCCTAAGCATTGCCTATGTGTGAATATGTGTGAATTACTCCTGGTTTCCATTTTCTCCATATTCTTGCTACTTTTTGGTCAACAATGTTTTCAAACTTATTAGAAACTTTATGGGTTTATTATTTAATTTAATTTAGAACAAAGGTGTTAGTAAATGCAATCTACTTATCTGCTGATGGTAAAGATTAATTTTAGAACATCCTTTGACTACAAAATAAGAACTGAACACTGTTCCACACAATACTCTTAGACAAGATAGTTTGATAACTGAGGAAACATTTTCTTTCTCAGTACAGGTTTGACTCCATTTCTCCCCCACAGTAGTGTGCTCTTGGTGCATCGTCTAGGCTTATGTGAACATGTCTGTTTGCTAAAGGCATGGCATTTATTTGAAAGTTCTTATTTTGAGTTCATAATTGACAATGAAGACTGAATTAAACATAACATATTTATTTCTTGTCTTTCACCCCATTATTTTCTGCCTGGCATATAATTGCTTTCCTTGCATATTCTGTGGCTTTTTAAAGATGTTTCTTTGATATTTCTTATGATGTCCTTCTTCATCATCAGAGACAATTCAGACATATATGATGCCTTGTAGCTTCAATTGTCCACTCTTAATAACATAAAACACATGTTCTTTGAAAATACAAATAATATTTTTAAACTCTTACAGGTCTAACTATGGAGAAATAAAGAGAATAAACATATATAGGATTAGGAATGAGAAAAGAGACATACCAGAGATAAAGTGATTAAAAGAATTATAAGGGATACCACATATACATATATACTTTTGTGTCAATAAATTTGAAAACAGGAGGATGAAGAGATGATTTCCTATATAAACAAAACTCACCCAAGAAAGACACTAAACCTAAATAGAACGATAACGGTTAATGAAATTGAAAAAGTGTTAAACTCTGACATTGCAAAAATCACCAGAGACAGATGGGTTCCCAGCTGAGTTTTATCTATTCTTTAAAGAGCATAAAATCTCAATGTGATTTATACTATTCCAGGCTGTTCAAAAAAAGATAAAAAGCCCATCAATTTATTTTAAGAAGTCAGCAAACTGTAAATCTAAACCCAATAAAGACAATACAAACAAAACCAAACCAAACCAAACAGGAAACTGTAGCTCAGCCTCATTCATGTGTACAGATGCACATTTCTAAGTTTATGGATACATATGCATGATTCCACACAATTACACTGAATTCAGAAATGTAATCAAGATTTTTTAAAGGTGGTTGACTAACAGAAAACCTGTCAATATAATCCAATATATCAACAGATTTAAGAAGAAAACTATATGATCATGTCAAGTTACATGATATCTATGATCATGAAAATATAATTGATATAACTCAATAGGCATTCCTAACAAAAAATTCTACATAAATTAGATATAGAAGAAAATTATTAATATAATAGACTACCAAAACCCAACAGGAAATGTCCTAAATAGTAAAATACCAAAAATTGTTTAATTAAAATCAATAACTAGTTGATTTTAATAACTACAACAGCATGCTATACTAGCAGTGTTATTACTTAACACTGTCTTGAACAGTCTAGTACCTTCAGTAAGAGAGGAAAAACAGTATAAATATTAGTGGCACGAGCCAAGATCACGCCACTTCACTCCAGCCTGGGCAACAGAGCAAGACTCTGTATCAAAAAAGGAGAAAGGAAGGAAGGAAGGAAGGAAGGAAGGAAGGAAGGAAGGAAGGAAGGAAGGAAGGAAGGAAGGAAGGAAGGAAGGGAGGGAGGGAGGGAGGGAGGGAGGGAGGGAGGGAGGGAGGAGAAAGAGAAGAAAGAAAAGAAAGAAAAGAAAGAAAAGAAAGAAAAGAAGGAAGGAAGGTTGGCCGGGCGCGGTGGTTCACGCCTGTAATCCCAGCACTTTGGGAGGCTGAGGCAGGTGGATCACGAGGTCAGGAGATCGAGACCATCCTGGCTGACATGGTGAAACCCCTGTCTCTACTAAAACTACAAAAAAATTAGCCGGGCGTGGTGGCTGGCGCCTATAGTCCCAGTTACTTGGGAGGCTGAGGCAGGAGAATGGCGTGAACCCAGGAGGCACAGCTTGCAATGAGCCACTGCAAAATGAGATTGAGCCACTGCACTCCAGCCTGGGTGACAGAGCGAGACTCTGTCTCAAAAAAAAAAAAAAAGAAAGGAAGAAAGGGGAAAAAAGAAAAGAAGGAAGGAAGGAAGGAAAGAAAGAAAGAAGGAAAGAAAGAAAGGAAAGAAAGAAAGAAGAAATAAAGAGAGGGAAAGCATTCACGTGCTTGGATGAGAAGACTACTATTAAAACATGGGAGAGGAACTGAGGAGATATAGATCAGAAGATACAAAGCAGTGGATATGCAGGATGAACAAGTTTCAAGATTTAATGTACATGAAGACTAAAGTTAATAAAATTGGTCAGGCACAGTGGCTCATGCCTGTAGTCCCAGCACGTTGAGGGGCCGAGGTGGGTGGATCATTTGAGGTCGGGAGTTCAAGACCAGCCTGGACAACATGGTAAAATCCCACCTCTACTAAAAATACCAAAAAAAAAAAAAAAAAAAAAAAAAAATTAGCCAGGTGTGGTGGCAGGCACCTGTAATCCCAATTACTCAGGAGGCTAAGGCAGGAGAATTGCTAGAACCTGGGAGGTGGAGGTTACAGTGAGCCGAGATTGTGCCACTGCACAACAGCCTGGGCGACAGAGTAAGACACCAACTCAAAAAAACAAAAACAAAAAACAAATAAAGTTAATAAAATTGTATTAGGGATGTTTGTTTAAAACAACAAAGTAGACTTTAGCTGCTCTTGTCACCGAGAAAGAAACTATGTGACATTATAGATGTTAATCTGCTTCACTTTAGTAACCATTTTACTGTCCATTTGTACCCTATAACATCATGTTTAAACCTGAAATAGGTTATTAACAATAACATCTATTTGTAAAGACATCTATTTGTAAAAACTAGATAAGTCAATTTTCCCAAAATGATGTATAAATGTAGTTAAATTGTAATTAGTACTCAAATAGGCAGTGAGTGATCTGGATTAAATATCTTTAAGAGTTACACGGACAGGCTGGGCACAGTGGCTCATGCCTGTAATCCTAGCACTTTGGGAGGCCGAAGCGGGTGGATCACTTGAGATCAGGATTCAAAAGCAGCCTGGCCAACATGGTAAAAACCCGCATCTACTAAAAATACAAAAAAGGTAGCCGGGTGTGGTGGCAGACACCTGTAATCCCAGCTACTCAGGAGACTGAGGCAGGAGAATTGCTTGAACCTGGGAGGTGGAGGTTCAATTTTTTGAAGGAGGAGCTAATTTTTTGTATTTTTAGCAGAGATGGGGTTTCACCGTGTTGGCCAGGCTGGTCTCAAACTCCTGACCTACACTGACCCTCCCATCTTGGCCTCCCAAAATGCTGGGATTACAGACTTGAGCCACCACACCCAGCCTACATTCATGAAGAGAAATTCTTACATGAACAGTACCATCTATAAAACCACACTAATTCTGAATAATGTAACAGAGATACATACATATATATATATATATATGCATCTCTGAATAATTAGAATATTTGCCTCCCAAGCCATTAGGTTACTTTAATGTATAAAATATATAAACTGTGATTAGCATATATACTAGCAATCTAAATAATATATATCTATAAAATATTAAATTAATATTTGGCCTAAATCATCTAATAATGAGCTATTAAAATAAAAGTGTAAGGAAATGATGAAGGCAGATGTTGAAACCAGAACTTCAAACCCAGGAGTAACTGAGATAGCCAGAGAAGTATCAAAGTAATAAATAAAAGGGAAACATTCATATTTTCCTTCAGTAGAGGACACCTGATGTTGAAAGATGTGAAAGTGAAGACATATACATTTACCAATCTGCTGTTGAAAAACTTCTGAAGTAGCTGAACTCAATTACTAAAAATGAGTACATGGATTCACTGAAATATTTATATTATATCTGCAATAGAGAATAAAGGATAGAATTAGTATTTGTCTTTAAATAATAAAGTCAAAAGGTGGTAACTAACTGAGATTTTTAAAAATTACAGGTTGAGTAGCTGATGAAGCAGAAAGCAGGAATCGTAGAGCTCAGTTTGGGACTTGCCAGTTTGGCAGTGTTTGTGATATATTCAGGTGCAGACAACTAGTAGGTAGTTGGATACAACAGATTGAGGCCGGGGGAAACGTTATTGTAAATAAAACCCATGGAATGGGTAACAGGGTAGAAGGAGTTCTGCAATGGACCAAATGTTTGTGTTCCCCCCAACAAGTTCATACGCTAACATCATAATCCCCAATATTAGGAGGCAAGAGCTTTGGAGGGTCATGAGGATGAAGCCCTCAGGAATGGGACTAGTGACCTTATAAAAAGGGGCCCCAGAGAGCTCTCACGTCCTCTTTTTGCCATGTGAGAACACAATAAGAAGACGGCAGAGTGTAACACAGAAGAGGGCCCTCACCAGAACCTGGCCATGCTGGCACCATGATCTCAGACTTCTATCCTCAAGAACTGTGAGAAATAATTTTTGTCGTTTTGAAGCCACCCAGCCTGTAGTACTTTGCTATAGTGGCCTGAACTGACTGAGACAAGTTCTATAAGAAAAGAAATAGGCAAAGAATGGAGCCCTGTGTTACACCAAAAGTTAAACTGCAGATGGTCAAAACTGATCCCATTACGGAAACCAAGAAAGAACTGGCCTTCAAGAAAAGAAGCAGGAGTATGTAGCATCATGACATCTAAAGCAACAGATGTTTTCAAGAAAAAGGAAACAGTCAAAAACATCAAATGCAAAAAGAGGAGCAACACTTCATATTGTGAGGCAGGAAAGGAGGTAAGAATGAACAAAAATGCATACAAGTTTATAGTTGTAATTTGAAGCTACACAGTTCATATCTTAGAGCCTATATTTTCTCTGTGCAGTGGGAAGCAAGATCTCATAAAAACATATCTATACCTAAGGATCAAACACAAGAGCAAAGCACAGATTTGAAAATTGGCATCAGAGATATTAAACACACAAAAACAGGCCAGGCGCGGTGGCTCACGCCTATAATCCTAGCACTTTGGGAGGTCGAGGAGGGCGGATCACGAGGTCAAGAGTTCGAGACTAGCCTGACCAACATGGTGAAACCCTGTCTCCACTAAAAATACAAAAATCAGCTGGGCATGGTGGTATGTACCTGTAATCCCAGTTACTCAGGAGGCTGAGGCAGGAGAATCGCTTGAACCCGGGAGGCAGAGGTTGCAGTGAGCCAAGATCACGCCACTGCACTCCAGCCTTGGCGACAGAGGGAGACTCCATCTCAAAAAACAAACAAAAAAAACAACACACACACACACACACACACACACACACACACACACAGAGAAATTCTGGTATCTATAAAAGTGGGGGTACTATTAGATATGTACTCTTTAACAGTGTACTGTATTTAAAGCTATCCTACAGTAATGATAAATGTTAAAACAAACAAAAAAAATCAAAGACTGTCATTGTTCAGATTATATAAACAGCCTAGCACAGTGGCTGGCACACGGTAGTTATGCAATAAATATTTGTTGAATAACTGAAGAAATTAAAAAATGGAACTAGGGGACACCATAAAAATATTTTAAGAAACCAGGAAAGGTTTTGCTGTAAATGTTTACAACAAAAAATGTGTATTCCAAATAAACACTTAGAATAATATACCTATATTTAATATATGAGAAAATTCCTACTCGATAGGTAGAGATACATTACAAGGTCTTACTAAAACTTGATCTAAACCCATAAAAAAATGTTGTCTTGGCTGGGCGTGGTGGCTCACACCTGTAATCCCAGCACTTTGGGAGGCTGAGGCAGGCGGATCACCTGATGTCGGGAGTTCAAGACCAGCCCGACCAACATGGAGAAACCCCATCTCTACTAAAAATACGAAATTAGCCTGGCGTAGTGGTGCATACCTGTAATACCAGCTACTTGGGAGGCTGAGGCAGGAGAATTGCTTGAACCTGGGAGGCAGAGGTTGCAGTGAGCTGAGATAGCGCCATTGCACTCCAGCCTGGGCAATAAGAGCGAAACTCCATCTCAAAAAAAAAAAAAAAGGTTGTCCCGCAGACTCTTATTGTCTATGAATCATGATGCAAAATGGTTTAATTCCAAAGTATCAGAAAACAAAAAGCATCTACAAAATAATTTATCAGGAATAGAGTTTAGGCAGATAATGCAAGAAGAAGGTAACAATACAATAGTAACAGTAATAGATACCTAACATGTTGTTAATTGTCTGCAAGAAACATTCCTTTAGAAACTCATTACAACATTTTATTACCTTAAATGTATATTATTTTTATGTTACAAAAGAAAAATTTCTTTCAGTTTTTTTTTGAGAAAATTTCAAATGTACAGAAAACTTTAAAAATAGTATTACAGGGCCAGATGTAGTGGCTTGTGCCTATAATCCTAGCACTTCAGGAGGCTGAGGCAGGAGGATTGCTTGAGGCCAGGAGTTTGAGACGAGCTAGGGCAACACAGTGAAACCTTGTCTCTACAAAACGTTTTCAAAATTTAAAAAAGAATAGCATTACAATTACTATATCCTTCGTCTAGATTAATCAATTGTTTTTCTTCCCCAATTGTTAATATTTATCACATTTTCTTTATTTCTCTCTTTTTCTGAACTACTTAAAAATTGAAGACATGATATTTCATCCCTAAACACTACTTCCTCATAAAATAAGGAAAGAACATTAATTAAATTAATTACCATTAACTCAAAATTATAACTTGGTATACAGCCCATATTTAAATTTTCCCAATTGCCCCAAAAATATCCTTGTAGTTTATTTTCTTATTCAGGATTCAGTTGTTTCATGCATTGTATCTGGTTCTTACATCTCCTTAATCTCTTTTAATCTAGAATAATCCCCCCTGCTTGACTTTTTTGTTCCTCATAATATTGAATTTTTGAAGAGTTAAAGTGATTTGTCTTGTCCCACAATCTGGATTTGACTATTTCTTTATGATTATATTCAGGTTAAGCACCTTTTTGGCCCAAATACCCACACTACATAGGTGACACTTTGCACAAGCACTTACATAATGTTGAATTGTATCCCTGTTTGTGATGCTAAATTTGTTAGCTTGAGGTGACTGCCACATCTCTCCATTTTAAAGGTAGTATCTCCCTTTGCAATTGATAAGATCTGTGTGATGGTACTATGAAGTCATGAGACTGTCCTAGACCTCAAAAATCCTTCACCCAGTAATACTTTTAGCAACTCTTGATGGTTCTGACCTGGAGTAGTTTTTATATTGGTGGTCGCAAAATAGTGACTTTTCTAAATCTGTCATTCATTTTCTCTATAGTAACTAGAATTCGTCCTTAAAAGAAACTTCACTTCCTACCTTTCTTTCAACACTTTTCTTTCACACACTCTTTCTCTCTTTCATTATTATGGACTTACGGATTTAAAAAAATTAAATATATTGCAACTCATTCCTGTCATTATTATTTCTTATCTTTCTATTGTTCTATTTTGTACCAATGGGGGTCTTGTAGTTGGCTCCTTTTGACACGACCTAGTAGTCTTTAATAAAGTCATTGATCTCAAGCATACCAAGGCTTGTCATATGCAAGCTCAATTTATGAAGTTCCTGCCCTAGATCTGGAATCAGCCATTTCTCAAAGGAGCCCTGTTACTTTTAGTGGAGAACAGCATTTCAAAATCAAGATGCAGGTACCAGGTATACTTATTGTTACTCCTAAGCACCCCTTTCAGTGGGCAGAGCTAAAAATACATGAATACACACACACACACACACACACACACACACACACTCCTATGTTCATATTGCTACCTCAAATTCAAATACAACACCAAAGGGTTCTTCTTCAATTTCCCTTGTTCTATATTTGTTTCTCACTTTTTCCACAGTAAAAACCCTGATTCCCAACTTTAACATACGTACTTATTCGGTTCTATCACACAATAAGCACAACATTGTTTCAGAATTACAAACCAATGTTGCTATCAATAATAAACCTTCTAAATAAAGTTAAAAGTTTACTTGTAGTTTGTTTTGTCCAAATTTGGTTGCAAGAAACCAAATTTGCAAGGACCAAATTTGGAACAGTATTCAATGTATGGGTCTATGTTTTAAGAAGAACATTGAAAAGAGTACACAGCAAGAAGAGAAAATGCTTGGAAGAGAAAATGCTGAAGGAAACAGTTTCCCTCAAATACTTAAAAGAAGTTACATAGAATAAGAAATAGGCTCATCCTGTGTTCCTCTAGAAGGCAAAACTCAGACCAGAATAGAGATGTCATAAAGAGGAGGATTTCAATTCAACTTCAGAAACTGTTAGAGTTGAATGTACTGTATTAGTAAGGTCCCCATCACTAAAGTATTTAGACAGAGTCTGGAATTCCACACAGGGGTTTCTGAGCCTTTCTCAGTGGGAGAGTTGTGCTGAATCAACTCTAGAATTCTATTTTCTGTTCACACCTAAGCAGCTTCTGGAAGCAGACCTCCATTAAACAATATAGGAAGTGTTGTTATTCATAATAATGACCTTGATTCATAAAGAAATATTGAACTATGATCAGTTATACATCATTGAATCTGGTTGGCACTGCAGAAGCTTCCTAGAGGCTGCTTGCTTGTTTTCCAGTAGTTGATCATATCAGTGTGGGATCAGAGCTGGCTGGGCAGGCCTGGCTGGCTGGTGGGACTCTCCAGCATCTATTATAATAGAATGCAGGATTCGAGATAGAAATGCTGGTAGGAAATAAACTTGCGTCCGGGGAAGAAAGGGTCAGACCTGGCAGTAAAGCTCTGAACAGTGTCTCAGTCATCAGCTGAAGCAATGCTCTGAGCTGTGCCTCTCACCTAGATTTGTTTTCCAACTTCCTGTGAATACATGAATGCCTTAGGGCGAAAGGGGATTTTGAATAAAACCTAAAAGAGCTGTGTTGATTTAAATGTCTCTAAGACTTTAGAATGCAAGATAATGTTGCTTTGATGCCTATATGGCACACTACAACACAAAAGGGAAAGTTTTGGCTCAGAACACGCACTGGTTTAGCTTATTATGGGCTATGGGCTGCAGGAACACTGTTTTGTGCAGAGGGTTTCAACACATCAACACTGCCTATGACAGCACTGGGGGTTTGGGGGAGGTGCTCAGAAGACAGGCTGTGTCCAATGGCAAAGGACTTGTATCTATTTTTGCATGCAGTGGAGGCCTCAGAAGCCGAAAAAAGAAGGTAAGGGCTTGTTCATTAGCATACTATATTAGTCCATTTTCATGCTGCTGATAAAGACATACCCCAGACTGGGCAATTTACAAAAGAAAGAGGTTTAATTGGACTTACAGTTCCACATGGCTGTGGCTGGGGAAGCTGCACAATCATTGCAGAAGGCAAGGAGGAGCAAGTCAACGTATTACATGGATGGTAGCAGGCAAAGAGAGAGTTTGTGCATGGAAACTCCCATTTTTAAAACCATCAGATCTTGTGAGACTCATTCACTATCATGAGAACAGCGCAGGGAAGACCTACTCCCTTAATTCAATCAGCTCCCACCGGGTCCCTCCCACAACACATGGGAATTCAAGATGAGATTTGGGTGGGGACACAACCAAATACTGAGATGTATCTTGGTGATTACTAGTAATAAAGAGGAGAGAAAGTTGACTGGTGTAGAACCCTTTGGAAGAAGGTGTGTATGTGGCTACAGAGTAGCCAGTTTATTATTCTAAACACGACCTGTGGTGGTTGTAAATTATTTGACACTTCATTGAGAAGTGGGCTCTATATCCCTTCTCCTTGAATTTCAGCCCGACTTAGTGACTCACTCATAATATACAAGGATGGAGCAGAAGTCATGCTGTGTGGCTTTGGAGGCTAGATCATAAAATGCAATTCAGCTTTAACCTTGTTTACTGAAACACTAGCATCTGAAGCCCTGAACTGCTTCGTAAGAAGTCTGACTACTCTGAGGCAGCCATGCTAGGAGGAAACTCAGGCCGCATGAAGAGTAGGTTTAGGTATTCTGGCTGACTGCCCTACCTGAGGTCCCAGCTTCAACCACCAGCCATGTCAGAAAATATGCTCCCAAAGGATTTCAGTCTTCCACCATTGAGACACTCCCAGGCATTGAGTCTTCCCAGATGAAGCCCCAGACATCATGGAGCAGAGATAAGCCATCTTTGCTGTGCCTTGTCTGAATTCTGACTGAGAGGGTAATTTTATATTTTTCAGAGGGCAAAAGTATAATGTTTGATCCTCACAATGATACAGTTAGGCAGGTTGGACTAGCATTATTATAACCCTCATTTTATAGATTAAAAAACAAAATAACAGGGATTTAAGCTTACCTGTTTTGCGACTATATAGCTAAGGTGTGGAGTGCTGACACTAAAATCCTGATCTTTGGACTCCAAAGCTTATGCTTTCTCTCTTGTTTCCCACTTGGACACTGTAGGACTTTAGAATGGCCTAAGGAAGTAAAATAGGATATATCCAGAATTTTAAGACAAGGTCAGAAAATGTCAAATGAGTAGAACGCTAAGAAGAATCAATATTAAATGGATGAGACCAGTCATCCTATGGAGAAATAATCATGGAAAATCTGAACTACAGATTGATGCTGACAAGACTAGAATTCAAAATGGAACCAATGTGAGGAAAAAAAAACCCTTAAGACTTTTAATGTTATAAGGAAGTGTTATAATGATATAACATTTTTAGCAGTTAATTTTTTAAAAATGAAATAGGACAGTTAGAGAATTAAAAAAAACTCTTGCCAGTTGTGTTTCTGGTGAAAGGGTGATGAAAGGGAAAAGGTGTCATGACTGGCTATTTCAGTCTGCTTCTAAGTATGTCCTTATAGTAAAGGGTGCTTCAGATTAGTTTAGCTTGATTACATCATCCCTTATGATCATTTACTCTACATTTGCCAAGCCACTTTTTGATTTAAATTTATTTCCTCATGGAAACTTTCCTACTTGGAGGAGAATGTACAATGAAGTTAACAAAGCATATCATGTTCGTGTTTTTTTTTTTTTTTTTTGGAGAGAGTCTGGCTCTGTTGCCCATGCTGGAGTTCAGTGGTGCAATCTCGGCTCATTGCAACCTCCGCCTCCCAGGTTCAAGTGATTCTCCTGCCTCAGGCTCCTAAGTAGCTGGGATTACAAGTGTGGACCATCACAACAGGCTAATTTTTTGTACTTTTAATAGAGATGAGGTTTCACCATGTTGGCCAGGCTGGTCTCAAACTCCTGGCCTCAGGTGATCCACCCACGTTGGTCTCCCAAAGTGTTGGGATTACAGGCGTGAGCCACTGCGCCCAGCCTACAATGTTCATCTTATAGGTTATATTTTTTCAATGCAGAAGAATGTTAGTATTCCGATTCATCAAGCAGCCTCACACACCATCCTTCACCTGAGAGTAAGCATCAGCTCCCAGGCTTATTATGGTGACCCTAATCAATATGAAGACACCCTGTTTCAGAAGTCAGTAGGACACCTTTCTATTTCTTGAATCATCCAAAATACAGTAAGGAGGTCGTTCGTGACTTCCCCCATGATGGGAAGTACTAAAAGGCAGAATCCACCTAGCTTTTCATGACTTCATGTTTAGGTTACTTTGGTGATTCACTCCAGGCCACTGGGAGCCCACAGTAATTGTTTCTCGTTCCCGTTTCTCTCTTCCTTAAACATTTCTTTTCCAATTACTTATTTTTATTAGATACATGCATTTTTAATAATGAATTTAATTTCATTCTGTAATTGGGCTTCTCAAAGATAACTGACCTCTTCTTTCCCAATTGTTTTCATGCGTATTTTGCAGAGAATGCTTGGAATATTCCGTTCACGAAAGGCACAAAGTACATAAAATATTTTGAGTGATTCTTTTCAAAATAAAAATTAGTTTTGATGCTTCAGTTGTCTAGAATGCTATGTGCCTTGCACAGGCCCTATGGCATGGAAAGTGCTCAATTGATATTTGTTAAATGAATGAATCTGGAAAACGAAAAATACACGAAACATTTTATTCCTCAACAATGAAGAAAAAGCTTTTAGACTTCCATTTAGACTCATTTTAACTAGCTGAATTCTTCAATGAAAAGAAAACAAGCCTCGCACTGCTAATTTAGCTGTTCCTAAATATATTTCCATCAAATTCTGCTTGGCTGTTTCAACCTTGGGGTTGAGGTCCTTATTTTTATGACACAGAGACGTTCATTGCAGTGGAAATAGCAAATAGTATTGGCTTCCCCGCCTTTCTCCCTCTAGGATTTCAACTTCTCCTCGAACACCAGCCCTGCTCTTCTAGTAAATCCCACATTACAGAACAGGCTGAGGATGGACGAGACGAAAGGAAAGTAGGAAATCGGAGCCATGGAAACGGCGGAGCGGAGGCAAAGTGTGAGAGCGCGGGTGGTTAGAGGGTAAGGAACCCTCCTCTGACGACGGCGCGAGGGCGCTCCACAGATTACGTCACGCACCGGGGTGACGTCACGACAGTGACACGCGGGTGACGCCGTTGCCGCGGCGACTTCTCGTCGTCTCCGCCCCCTTCCCCCGCTCCCCCCCCCACACCCCCGCCTTGCGTCCTTCCCCCAATCCCCTCAGGCTCGGCTGCGCCCGGGGCCGCGGGCCGGTACCTGAGGTGGCCCAGGCGCCCTCCGCCTGCGGCGCTGCCCGGGCCGCTCCTCCCCGCGCCCCCCGTGCCTCCGCCTCCGCCTCCCCCAGCTCTCCGCCTCCCTTCCCCCTCCCCGCCCGGCAGCGGCCGCTCGGGCCCCGGCTTTCGGTTATAAGATGGCGGCGCTGAGCGGTGGCGGTGGTGGCGGCGCGGAGCTGGGCCAGGCTCTGTTCAACGGGGACATGGAGCCCGAGGCCGGCGCCGCGGCCTCTTCGGCTGCGGACCCTGCCATTCCGGAGGAGGTGAGTGCCGGCGCCACCCTGCCGCCCTCCCGACTCCGGGCTCGGCGGCTGGCTGGTGTTTATTTTGGAAAGAGGCAGCGGTGGGGGCTTGGTGCCCTCAGCCACCTTCTCGGGCCGGCTCCGCTAGCTGGGAGGTGGGCATCGCCCCCGCGTCCCTCTCCGTCATGCAGCGCCTTCCTACGTAAACACACACAATGGCCCGGGGGGTTTCCCTGGCCCCCACCCCAGATGTGGGGATTGGGGCAGCGGTAGTTGAGCAGGAGGTTATCAATAGGGGGCGAAACTCAGGGTTGGTCCGAGAAGGTCACGACTGGCTGAAGTATCGAGCTCTGCATCTCTTCGATGTTTTCATTATTTGGGGGGTGGGGGCGGCGGCGGCGGCGGCCTCGAGGTGGAGGATATAGGTTAGTAGCTGGGGCTGGGACCACAACCCGAGTTACTGTCGCGTGCAATTCTTACATGGTCGTGAGGGTGATGGGGCTCATCATTTCCTCTCTCTCCTCTCCCGGACTGCCCTCCTTCTCAGGCCGCTGCCCTTTTTCACGTTTCTATTTGGGGGGTTTCTCTTCACCTGTTTTACCCAGCAAATGATTTTGATTTAGTCTTTACTTTTTCAATCCTGAATCGCAGTTTCCTATGCCTTTTCTGGTGTCTGGTCCTCTATTCCTAATGTTTGTCGTGCTCTGTCGCTGACTGGTAACCCCCATTCTATTCCCATCTACCGCCGGCTCATTTTCCAGTTGTCGGACCTGCCTGTCTTCTAACCCCACTCCCACTTAAGAGCATTTTTGCACTTCTCTTACCCTGGTCCTCTTGAGGCTCTATACTTCGTCTCACCACTCCCTAACGTTGTTGTCTGTTGTTATCTTCACAAATCCTCCTGGACACTTTGGAGCTACTTATTTTCTGAGCCCAGAAGCTGTCAAGATTCCATCAGGTTTCACTTGGCTCTTTTCGCCCTTGCACTACTGGCACTTTTTGGCTAGTCTTCCATTGTGCATTCACACCTCTTTATTCCTACCCGTTTTTATAGTTCTGATTGATTTCTTAGTGTTGTCCTCCTTTTTGTCCTATTTTTTTTTTCCTTTTACTTTTTCCTCTCCAGTCCTTGCTTCTCTTAGCCTGTTTTTTCATTAGCCTCTTAGCACTGTGTCAAATTATTTACGTTTTGTTTTTTATTACATAAAATTTATTACAAATATTTGGTATTTTATTACATAAAATAATGCACTTTATTATGCTTTACGAATAAGCTATGGTATAGTAATTGTGTTTGCAGTTATTGATTAGGCAATGTGACTTACTCTGTTGACTTTGCTCAAAGTTCTCTTTTCTACCTACTGTTGACGTCTGATTTCTCAATTCTCATAACGTCCCATTCTTCTCTCTGCAATTCTTTTTTTTTTTTTTTTTTTTGCATCGTTCTCTTTGAAAATTCATCCAATATGCTTACTTTATTCAGCATCAGCTTGTTTATGATGTTTGTTTTCTACTCTTTTATATCATCTTTATCTACACGCCTAAAATGTGCTCTGTATCATCATTTGATCTGTTCTAAAATTTCTCATTTTTAAGTTTCTTAAAATCATTCCACTTTTCAGTTTTTATTTTTGCTTAGATCGGTTTCCTCTCATATCTGTTCCTTTCCCTCAGCTTCTTCGTTTCTAAGGAGAAAGCTTTTCTCTACTTCAATTTCCTAGTTTATTCTGTTTCCCTCGTCTCCAGTTACCATTCATTTTGCCTTGTTTCCTGTCTTTTGGTACTTAACTTTCTGAAGCTTCCTCTTTTCTTCTCCACACCTCCACGTTCCTTCTTATTTATAAACATCTTTGTTTCCGTTGACATGGAAATTTATTTTTAGGATACATTGTTTTTAATGGATAAATACTAGGGGTCACATCTGCTGTCTGTTTTCTTCAGGAATCGGATATGCCTTTGTCTTAACCAGGCACAGGTGCCTCTGGGCTTTATTTTACTCTGTAATAGATGTGTAGTTTTGTTGAATTGTATATTGTTTGAAGACTACTACAGAGTGGAACATTGAGTAAAGTAATGGGTAGGGGTTATGAAATTGTAATTCTCTGATTATAAAATTGTTTATATTGGGAACTTTGTTGCAGAGTTATTGGAACAGTTTGCAATTCTGTAAAGAAGGCTTTTGTGAAGTAAAATCTCTACCCTTCTATTTTATTTGAAAGGGCCAGATTGTTTGGAACGGTACCCTCTGAAGAGTCTGATTTAATAAGTGAGAGCGAAGGCAATGGATTTCTGTATTTGGCACGTCTTGAGCAGTTCCCATGTACCAACCTTGAGAACCTCTAGGCTAGCTGAATTTAAGTATAAATTGCCAGTAATTGGAAAGCACATTTACATCTTCTGAAACTATAAGGATACTCTAATTTTATTTGGTTGAAAGAAAATTGTTTCCCACTGTCCCCTCTACCCAGGTTTTAATGTTTAATGGTGAAAGTAGTTTTTCTTCTACATTTTCTTCTGAACTGATAATAAATGTATTTGGCTGGGAGGGTGACATATGATTAAAAAATGTATGTCTTGAATGTAGATATCAGTATTACAGATGATAAAATAAATTCCTCCAAGAAATAATTTTAAATTTGAAGTTGATATTCGGTGGAAACTGAAATGTGCTGTGGTCTTTTATTTGAAGTCTCTCTTATATACACTTAAAGGCATCTCTTACTGTAAATTACATGGAAAGAATGAAAAGGTTTGCTTGTGTGTAATGACACATTTTATTCTGAAGATTTATTTTACCTAACAGTAAAATGTAGGTTGTTTTTTTTTTTTTTAAATAAAAGTTTCCCAGGGGAAAATTTCAGCTAAATAAAAGGTCTAATTTCAAAGGGAAAGCAAGTTCATTGTCAAAAATTAGAAAAATATAAGTACAAAAAGTAAAAAATCATCAGTAATTTTGCCACTAAGATATTATTACTATAGACATTTTGGTGTATTCCATCTGTTCTTTTTTTAATGCTTGTATAACACTATGTAGTTTTGTATTTTTAAAAAACTTAAAGCAAAACTTTCTGTGTATTATTAGATACACTGTGATTTATTTAACCCATCTTCGTTTTGGGGTTTTAGGTTGTTTTTAATTTTTTACTGCTATCAAACATCTTGAACATAGGATGTAGATTTTAGTCTTTAAAATATGTTGGGGAATGAACAAATTTCATGTCCTGTATTTGTAGTATTAATACTTTGTAGGTGCTCAAAATGGAATATTCTGGTAAATGACAGGTGCTTATTAAATATTTATCAAATGAATGTACTTATACTTTTGGCATTAAACATTTACATCTGACCATTTATATTTACCTGATGTTTTTTTCTATGACCATGTGGTATGATATAGTATATGGTATAAAATACCCATATGGTGTAATAAATACTTTTTTTTAAGTGTGATACCAGAGTAATATTTGTTAACTATTTTTCTTGTGCTGTTTCTGTAGAAGGGAGCTTCTTACAATTGCATTACAGTTATTATTTTATTACGTTCTGTTTTCAAGATCTCTGATCATCAATCTTAAACTGTTTAATTATCATAATGTATTGACTAGGGAATATTCTGGGATGGAATCTCCTTTATAATGAGGTCCACTGCATTAAAAATACATCTTTGTGAACCACACCAGGTTGGATTGCATCATAACCCTGAAAAGTGATATTCTCATTAATGTAGGTGTTGTGCAGTTTTGGCTATTGCTGTTAAGACTTATCCAGATACATTCACAGGTGCCCTTTTGGCAAAAATCATAAAATAGTTGTTTGTCTTTCGTATTTCTAGTGTTCCCTTTCTGTATTCTTTTCTCTCTCATTATTTACTGAACTGCCTTCTTTAGGCATCCACTCCTTTTTCTGTTTAGAATATTATCTGTCAGTCATTTTGTATGTTGGCCATTAAAGGAATCAATTGTCAGTAAACAGCTAAGAAAGGAATGTTGGACTGGGTGCTTGAATCCTTGAATGTAGTAAATGTGAGTGAGTGCAAACTTGATTTAATTGTACATATATTTGGGTAATAGGCCAGAAAAATTACATTAGGTTAACAGGCTAGAACAGTCTGACTTTTCTTGTTTTTCTATCCCTTACTTTCTTGATTAGGATGAATGGAAGGTGGATCTGGATATAGCACCTGGAAACCTATGTTCCATGAGTGATGGGGAAGAGAGGGAGGGAATAGGTTCCTTTGTTTTTTGGCATTTTCTAAGACCTGATGCCCACCTTGTCAGAGAATGCGATTACTACTTTTGTGTTCTTCCTTTTCCCCCCTTCTCCCAACTATGAAATTGTTTTCTCTTTCAGAACTGCAGAAGTACGTTTTGTTTCTTTGACACTTTGATATTGTTAATTTAGCTGAATACCTAGTGAACATTCTGTGTCATACTCCCCTTGTTTTATGAAATCCAGTATGGTCTAATCTTTACATTTCTGCCTCATATTGTCCTTAAGATAAGCCTTTTTTTGTCAGTAGCTCTTACTAGATTTTGTCTTCATCAGAAGTTAAATTGTTTTAAGTCCTTTACTCATTCTTTTTGTCTATTTTAATGTACTTTGGTTATTCTGTAAAGTCAGATGTGGCAGTAGGGC
The DNA here is from genome assembly GCF_047675955.1 of Chlorocebus sabaeus. Lineage (NCBI taxonomy): Eukaryota > Metazoa > Chordata > Mammalia > Primates > Cercopithecidae > Chlorocebus > Chlorocebus sabaeus. The sequence goes on along the minus strand of NC_132924.1, from coordinate 113,990,764 downwards.
TGAGTGTGGTGGCTCACACCTGTAGTCCCAGCTACTTGGGAAGCTGAGATGGGAGGACCACTTGAGCCCCGAAGTTCGAGGCTGCAGTGAGCCATGATCGTGCCACTGCACTCTAGCCTGGCAACAGAGTGAGACGCTGCCTCAACAACAACAACAACAACAACACCAAAAAAAGCTTGATTGTAGAACTTCTGAATTCAAAATAGGTGGGCCTATTTGGGAACTTTTCTGTTTTTAAGGTGTTAAGTAGTGCTTTTTAAAATCATAGGGTTATAGATAACTTAATGTTAGTATAAGAAGAAAAATATAGCCTCATTTGTTCCATTTCTTTCTTAAATTTTTTGTTTTTATTGCCATGTTTTTATTTTTCAATTTCAATTTTTCTGACCTAAATCACTAACATGCTTAATTAGCATGGTAATCAGAAGAAACTCTTTAATACAGTCTCTACCCGAACATTAAGCAATTTTTTTTCCCCCTCTACCCTCTGAGATTACTTTTGTGTCCATGTTTTCTCTTGGGCCTAAAAAACAAACAAACAAACAAAAAAACTATTATTCTTATTCGTTCCCGTATCAAGACTATACATATAGAGGGAATCTGATGCCCAGTACTACTTTTTCTGGGCCTTGGTGATATAGAATATAAAAATTGATACAGAATATAAAAATTGCTTTGAACTCAATTAACTTTATATCTTCTGGAAGCTCTGTAACATCAAATAAAACATCGTTTTCATTCTTGTAATGTAGCTGCAGTTTCTGACAGCACTTTTGGGACAAATGTACTATGGGACGGTGGTTTTCAAATTACGCCAGAGCTCTATGAGAAATTTTCAAAAGCAGTCTATCGCTGTAAAGAATAATTTTTTTTTTTTTTTTGAGACGGTGTCTCGCTCTGTCACCCAGGCTGCAGTGCAGTGGCGCTATCTCGGCTCACTGCAAAGCTCTGCCTCCCGGGTTCACGCCATTCTCCTGCCTAGCTTAGAGTACAGGCGCCTGCCACCACGCCCGGCTAATTTTTTGTATTTTTAGTAGAGATGGGGTTTCACCGTGTTAGCCAGGATGGTCTTGATCTCCTGACCTCGTGATCTGCCTGCCTCCGCCTCCCAAAGTGCTGGGATTACAGGCATGAGCCGCTGCGCCCAGCGAGAATAAAAATTTTAAATTGCACTAATACATATGTGAAACTGTTGTTGTCTGTTTTGTACTTTCTACATCTTCATCTATAATAGTACCTGGCACATAGGTACTAAAATATTTGGTGAAAGAATTAGTGAATAAAGCCTTACTAGACATGAGGTGATCTGATTTTCTATAATGTTCTATTCTTTTTTTGTGCCAGCCATAAAATCAGCTTATTAAATTGACAACCAAATTGGCTGCAACAGGCAGTTTGAAAAACACTGTTTTGGGGTTTCAAGGACCTTCTTCAGAGGTTACCCCAGGGCTCTGTTTAGTGCCTCTATACCAGGGGTCCCCAACCCCTGGGCCACAGCCAGTCCGTGACCTGTTAGGAACCTGACTACACAGCAGGAGGTAAGTGGCAGGCAAGTGAGCATTACACCTCCTGTCAGATCAGCAGCAGGAGCGTGAACCCTATCAAACTGTGCATGTGAGGGATCTAGGTTGTGTGCTCCTTATGAGAATCTAGTTGTGTGCTCCTTATGAGAATCTAATGCCTGATGATCTGAGATGGAACAGTGTCATCCTGAAACCCCCTGTGCCCCCGTCCATGGAAAAATTGTCTTCCATGAAACTGGTCACTGGTCCCAAAAAGGTTGGGGAGTGCTGCTCTATACCATAACTATTGAAGTTCTTCATTTATCTGCTTTACATGTTAGTTTCCTTGAAAAAAGAGTTTTATGGCTGTAAAAATTTTAGAGCTACTATGTATGGAAGAGAGGTTTGTGCTGGCATAAATCTTCTCGGGTATCATCTGTGTAGAAAATTTCAACAACTTGTATCTAAGGCAGAGGTCAGCAATCTTAAGGGCCACATGGCAAATATTTTAGACATTGTGGGACATACAGTCCCTCTCACAATTCTTCAACAATGCTGTTGTAGCTCAGAAGTAGCTAATAGACAATATTTAAACAAATGAGTTTGAGTGGGTTCCAGTAGTCATTTTCAGGACACTGAAATTTGAATTTTATATCATTTTCTTGTGTCATGAAAATCTTCTTTTGATTTTTTTTCAACCACTTAAACATGTAGAAATTATTCTCAGCTTGTGAACTATACAAAAGCAGATAGTTGGCCAGTTCATGGGCTGAACTGTTCTGACTCCTGGTCTAAGGAAGACTACATATATTATATTTGAAGTTCTGAAAGTAAGTTGTAGGTTAGAGGTCTACAGAAAGTTCATAATTGCTACACAAAATTTATTTATTTGAGAGAGAGAGAGTGGTGGAGTTTCATTGTATTGCCCAGGCTGGACTTGAACTCTGGGCTCAAGCAATCTTCCATACTCAGCCTCCCAAGTAGCTAGGACTACAGACATGCACCAAGCCCAGCTCCTAGTTCCTCTTTGCACTCAATTTCATCTTCTACCCTCAGCCCCTGGCAAACACTGGTCTGATCTCTAGTTGTGCCCTTTCCAGAAAGTCTTATACATGGAGTCATATAAAAGTCAAATCAGTGGTTCGGGGCACGGTGCTCAAGCCTGTAATCTCAGCACTTTGGGCCGAGGAGGGCAGATCACCTGGGGTCAGGAGTTCGAGACTGGCCTGGCCAACATGGTGAAACCCCCTCTCTACTAAAAATATAAAAATTAGCTGAGCATGGTGGTGGGCACCTGCAATCCCAGCTACTCGGGAGGCTGAGGCAGGAGAATCACTTGAACCCATGAGAGGGAGGTTATAGTGAGCTGAGATCGCGCCATTGCACTCCAGCAATTGTGAAGCAGTGGGTAAGGTTCATTCATTATTTTACATATGGATGTCCAATTGTTTCACATTTATCAGAAAGACTAACCTTTTTCTTTTGAATTATCTTGGCACTTTTATTGAAATCAATTGCTTATGCTTGTGAGTTTTGGATTCTACTGTTTTATTGATCTGTATGTGTTTTCTTAGGCTAATACCCTACTACCTTAATTACCATAGCTTTATAGTTAAATTTAAAATTAGGTAGGTCCAGTTGAGAAGATTTTTAGAACTTTGACTTTTTAATTTCTTGCATTATCATACTTTTGGAAGGAGAAGACCCATAATTTTAATCAGATTTTCAAAGGTGTCTTCTACCCCAAAATACTTAAGACTTCAGTATATAGTTAATATATCTGTATCTTGAATTATGTGATGGTGAGGTTCATGAAAAGTGGCAGGTAAAAGTTGCAACCAAAATTAATTTCCTTATAAGAAATAAAGGAGATATTCTAGTAGGTTGCACAGAAAAGTCAATCACATCCTTTTTACCGTGTTGCAAAATTATGAGATGTAATCAAAATGTGTATAGGGGAAAGTGAATATGTTAAGATGTTTATTCACCAAAAAAAGTCACCGGAAGTGTCAATTAGGCCGTGAAAGATACTAGTTTACAATGTGTTATTCTCCATCTTCTTTAGAAGAGTTCTTTCATTTGAAACCTATGTCATGTTCTGTGATGTTTCAGAATTAGTATCTTTATTAATCTTGGAGGCATCATTAAATCATTATGCTTCTGCTAAGGAAAGGCATATGGAATAGTTGGTCATATTTCTACCTTTTTCAGTGGGGCCCATAGGGCCCCTTTACTTTGTTTTAAATTGCACTGATAATAGTTTTTTACTGGTTAGCCCAGGGAATGTCCGTACAGTGTAAAATGATGTTTCTCATCATGATTTTCATTTAATAATTTATAAACAAAGTATCAGGAAACACATGTTTCTAGAGGAGAAGTGTGGAATACCTGACCAGTAGAGGGTCAGGTGACAATTGGGAAGGTAGAAACTGACCAAGCTTTTGATCATGATGCAAGGAGTATCATTCCAGTTTGATTGGGTCACCCTGCAGAGTTTTTTTTTTTTTTTTTTGAGACAGAGTCTCGCTCTGTCGCCCAGGCTGAAGTGCAGTGGCCGGATCTCAGCTCACTGCAAGCTCCGCCTCCCAGGTTTACGCCATTCTCCTGCCTCAGCCTCCCGAGTAGCTGGGACTACAGGCACCCGACACCTAGCCCGGCTAGTTTTTTTGTATTTTTTAGTAGAGACGGGGTTTCACCGTGTTAGCCAGGATGGTCTCAATCTCCTGACCTCGTGATCCCCGTCTCGGCCTCCCAAAGTGCTGGGATTACAGGCTTGAGCCACCGCGCCCGGCCCGAGTTTTTTAAAAAAAATCCTTGGGTTTTTTTTTTTTTTCTTTGGAAGAGATGCTGTGTTGCTCAGGCTGGTCTTGAACTCCTGGGCTCAAGCGATCCTTCAGGCCCAGCTTCCCAAAGGGCTGGGATTACAGGCATGAGTCACCGCACCCAGCCTCACCTTGCCGATTTTGAAACTGCACTTCCAGGGAGAGTAATACAATATCTTGGCAGACTATTTTTAACTATTGTTCCAAAATTAATGTGTTTTTAAAAAGTAAAAAAGTGCGGATATCTTTAAAAGATACTTTAAGTAGGCCGGGTATGGTGGCTCACGCCTGTAATCCCACACTTTGGGAGGCCAGTACGGGCGGATCACCTGAGGTCGGGAGTTCAAGACCAATCTGACCAACATGGAGAAACCCCCATCTCTACTAAAAATGCAAAAAATTAGCCGGGCATGGTGGCGCATGTCTGTAATCCCAGCTACGTGGGAGGCTTGAGGCAGGAGAATCGCTTGAACCTGGTAGGTAGAGGTTACAGTGAGCTGAGATCGCGCCATTGCACTCCACCCTGGGCAGCAAGAGCAAGCGAAACCCCGTCTCAAAAAACAAAAAACAAAAAAACCTTTAATTATATTTAAATTGGGGAATACTTTTGTTTTATGTGTTTTCTTGCACTAAATATATAACCTTTAAGTTAATAACACCAGAAAATTTTTACTTTATAGTTTTAGAACTGCTTAATTAAAATAAAATGTTAGGATACTTTGAATTAGTCACTTACTTTCAAGTATTTTAAACAGTTTAATGTACTGCTTGGTGGTGTTTCTCAATTGACTTGATATTTTTAAACTGTATTTTGTACCTTGTACTATTTATTTTGCAAAATAAATTTCTGTTTGGGCTTATAGATGTGCTTTTAATATTAAAGGGGATTATTAGTGTCAGCTGTAAAATTTTAATTAAGTCTTAAGTAGGTATTTTTTTTTTTTCTTTTGAGATGGAGTCTTGCTCTGTCGTCCATGCTGGAGTGCAGTGGCGTGATCTCGGCTCACTGCAACCTCCGCCCCACCCTGGGTTCAAGCGATTCTCCTGCCTCAGCCTCCCAAGTAGCTGGCACTACAGGCACATGCTACCATGTCCGGCTAATTTTTTGTATTTTTGGTAGAGACGGGATTTCACCGTGTTAGCCAGGATGGTCTCGATCTCCTGACCTTGTGATTTGTCCACCTCAGCCTCCCAAAGTGCTGGGATTACAGGTGTGAGCCACCGTGCCTGGCTGATTATTTTTATAGAGCTCTTGTTAGCCTAATTTCTGGTAATGTTTTATGAAGGTGACTTAATTCCCATCATGAAAATTTCCCATCTTTTCTGTGACTAGCAAGCAGTTATTGCCTTCATAACTTTTTTTTTTACTGTAAAAAGATAAAGTGCTATTGATAATTACTCCTAAATAACTCAGAACATTTTTTGTTTTACACACATTAATATATACTTCCATGGGAATAGTGTCAGAGAACATCAAATAGGGAAGAGATTATGATTCAGAGTAGTCTTTCTATTCCTATTCTAGAGCCACAGAAAATGTTCATCTTCCTTTAGTTTTTACAAGATTGCCTCTAACATGGATTCTATTCCACTGATATTCTTCCTGCACATGCCTTCTCATGCTAACAGTAAGTCACATATCGCAAGTAAGTTTCATTATACTTGAGAACTCAGTTGAATGCTTGCCTTTCACTGGCATCTCTTGATCCTCCTCCCCCTCCTTGTGGTGTGCACTGAACTTCTGGTAGGCCACATGTGTTAAGTAGGTCATAAGAGTGGTATGAAAATAAAGTGAAATAATGAAAATGTAAAAGCCTTCACAAAATTATAGTGTTTTCTGTTGATTTTTAAGACAAAAGATAAATACTATATATGTAAAAATTTCCTTTTTGAAGTCTTTGTTCTTTTTTTTAGAATGTACAATAATATGCTTAGCACAGGGCTGTAGTTAACATTTTTGGCAGTTCTTAATGTCGGACTGATGATTGTCCTAGAACTGTTTCAGTGTTAACTACATTCTATTAATGTTACTTTAAAACATAATTAAAGAAACATGGAGTGGCAACATATTGATTCATGTATTCAGTAAGCAATTCATGGGAAAGAGGTAAACTTTCTTTTTTTTTTTTTTTTTTCTTTTGAGACAGAGTCTCGCTCTGTCGCCCAGGCTGGAGTGTGGTGGCCGGATCTCAGCTCACTGCAAGCTCCGCCTCCCGGGTTTATGCCATTCTCCTGCCTCAGCCTCCCGAGTAGCTGGGACTACAGGCTCTTGCCACCTCGCCCGGCTAGTTTTTTTGTATTTTTTTAGTGGAGACAGGGTTTCACCGTGTTAGCCAGGATGGTCTCGATCTCCTGACCTCGTGATCCGCCCACCTTGGCCTCCCAAAGTGCTGGGATTACAGGCTTCAGCCACCGCGCCCGGCTGTAAACTTTCTTAATAACAGTAGGAAGACCTTTCCATTTATATGAAAACTGGTAATTATGACTTGTGTTTTGGTATTTTAAAGCTGTGGTTGGCTGTGCACAGTGGCTCATGCCTGTAATCCCAGCACTTTGGGAGGCTGAGGCGGGTGGATCATGAGGTCAGGAGATAGAGATCATCCTGGCCAACATGGTGAAAACCCCGTCTCTACTAAAAATACAAAAAATTAGCTGGTCGTGGTGGCGCATGCCTGTAGTCCCAGCTACTCTGGAGGCTGAGGCAGGAGAATCGCTTGAACCAAGGAGTCGGAGGTTGCAGTGAACCAAGATCGCGCCACTGCACTCCATCCTGGTGACAGAGCGAGACTGTCTCAAAAAAAAAAAAAAAAAAGAAAGCTGTAATTAACATTTGTTTTGTCATTCATCCAAAACTACATTGGTGACTTTTGTATTGAGTCATTTCATAGGACAACAGGTATTCATGTATTCAGTAAATATTTGACTGCCTACTATATGCCAGGTAGTGATCTAGGTGCTTGGTAGTACACTTGAAAACAAAACAAAGGTGTCTACCCTTACGTAGCTACTGTCCAGTGGAGGTGTGTGTGTGTGTATATTGGGGGATGGGACTGAGAAAGACGTACAGAAAGGAAATTATATAGTATGTTCAAAGGTAATAAGTACTATGGAGCAATGAAAGTTAAACAGGTTAGGGCTGGGATGGGGGTAGGTAGCAATTTAAATAGAGAGGTCAGGGTAGGCCTCACCTGAGAAGGGGGCATTTGAACAAAAACTTGAGAAAGGAGGAGGAGGTATTTCAGATAAACCAATTAGTTCAAAGGTTCTGTGTCAGGAATGTGCCTTGCCTATTTAAGAAATAGCAGGAGGCCAAAGTTGCTGGGGCAAGGTAGAAACTAGGAGATCAGGGAAGGATCTCTTTCGGTTATCTAGGCCGTATTGGTGAGAGCAGAAATAATGAGAAGTAGTCAGATTTTGGATGTTTTGAAAGTAGATTCGTCTGGGCGCAGTGGCTCACGCCTGTAATCCCAGCACTTTGGGAGCCAAGGTGGGCAGATTACCCAAGGTGAGGAGTACGAGACCAACCTGGCCAACATGGTGAAACCTTGTCTCTACTAAAAATACAAAAATTAGCCAGGTGTGGTGGCAGGCACCTGTAATTCCAGCTACTCAGGAGGCTGAGGCAGTAGAATCACTTGAACCTGGGAGGCAGAGGTTGCAGTGAGCCGAGATTGTGCCACTGTACTCCAGCATGGACGACAGAGCAAGACTCCTCAAAAAAAAAAAAAAAAAAAAGAGAAAGTAGATTCAACAGGATTTGTTGATAGAGTGGATGTGAGATATGCAAGAAAATGGTGTGAAGGGGGATGGGAAGGGTGCATATCAGGAATTAAGTTTTGGGCATTCTAAGTTTGAGATATCTATTAGCTGTTTAAGATATTGAGTAAGTAGTTGGATGGATGAGTCAGTAGTTTGGGAGTGAGGCCTTGTGGCAGAGACTCTTCACAGTAATACATGTCTCATTTTCTTTAGATACACATCTAGACACCATTTTCCCTTGCGTTAGGTGTGGTCATGTGATTGAGTGGAATGCGAGCTCATGGAATATGGGCACAAGTGATGTGTGCTAGTACTAGGTCTGGCCCGTGCAAACATCATCCTGTTTTCTCCTTCTGTCAGGCTGGCATCTGGAACTGAGATGATTACTGAAGTATGCTGGAAGCCATGTGTCCAAAAACTCAGCCTAGATTCCTGAATGATCGTGTACATAAGGACCACCCTGTTAACCTGTTCAGCTACCTAGTACTGTTAGATAACTAAGAAATACACTTTGTCATGTTTGAATCCTTTTACCTTTTGCGTGTTATAACCATTAGCCAGCCTTAAATTTGGGCATTTAGATGGTACTTAAAGCTGTGAAGCTAATGTGTGCTCATCAAGGGAATGAATGTGGATAGGAAAAAGAAAAGATCCAAAGTTGGATAAAAGAGGAAGAACCTGAGAGGGAGCAACCAGTGAGGGAAGAAATAAAATGAAGAAAGTTTATTAATAGAGGGTGGTCAGTTGTATAAAATGCTACTGCTAGGTCAAGTAAGGTGAAAACTAAGAATTTATCGTTGGAGTTAACAAAGTGGAGGTCCTGGGATTTAGATAAGAGTGGAGCATTGAGGTGAAATGTTGAAGGAGATGTTTTGATTGAAGTGATTTTAAGAGAGAAGAGGAGGGGAAGTAAGGATGGTGAGGAATTATCCTGTAAAGAGGAACAGAGAAATGGGGTCAGAGCTAGTGAGGAGAGTGGGGTCAATAAATTTTTAATGATAAGAAAAATAAGGGCATATGATGATAGGAATAAGCCATTAGAGAGTAAAACATTTCAGGAGGGAGAGATAAGAATTGCTGAAGCACTGTCTTAGAAGAGGCAAGAGGGAAAGGGATTTAGTGTATAAATAGGAAGGATTGGCTTTCTGTAGGAGCGTCTATACTTTATGATAATAGGCCATAAAGCAGAGTATGTGGATACAAATGCTGCTAGGAAGGTTGATGTGATTGGTGGAGTCTGTACTCCACCAAAGCAACTCTTCCGGTTGCTTTGGGTTTTTTCAGTGAGGTAAGACTTGAGGTTATCAGTCGAGAATGAGGACTGGGGATATGTGAAAGTAGCTCCGCAGAAGTATGGGCGCATAAATGAACTGGAAACAAATAGTAAAATTAATGGGCAATTTTTTTTCTTTTAAGAGACCGGGGTCTCACTCTGCTACCCAGGCTGGAGTGCAGTGGAGTGCAGTGGCACAGTCATAGCTCACTGCAGCCTCCAACTCCTGGACTCAAGTGATTTTCTCACCTCAGCTTCCCGAGTAGCCAGGACTACAGGCTAATGGCAATATTAAGTTATTTTATGAGTTGTCTAGACAGCATTATGGGTCTCCTAACTTTCTGGTACTGATCTTCAGATCAGAGTTAAATGTAACTTGCCCAGGCAGTTTAAACGCTCAATGTGAGTCATTTTCATTTGGACTCAAACATGGAATCATTGGGAAATAGAATATTAATTATTACTCCTTCATGAAGTACCTGCCACTATCCTGCCATGAATGTAAGCTAAATTTGGAGCGGTCTGGTAACTACTTTTCTTTTAAAAACATTTTCTTTTTAAAGATACTAAGTATCGAATACTTACTGGTTTTTCTATGTAGAATAACATAATCTCAACATTACTTTCTTTCACTCTCCAAATTTGAATTGTCTTTGTTCATGTTTTTCCTACCACCTGAAATACAGATTTCCTCCCCCTTCCCACCCTCCAAACCTTCCAGACTTAGCTGACCTACTGTTTATTGTAGGAAGTTTTTCTTAACCTCTTTCCAAGCCCTAGTTGATGCCTCTGCTTTGTGCTTTTGTAGAAGCCCAGGGTTTACCTTGTTTTGCTCACTGTATTGTATTGTGGTTTTTTTTGTTGATAGGTATTTGTTTTTCCTCTAGACCTGGACTGTTCAGTCATACTTTCTGTGATGATGGAAATGTTCAGTATCGTCTTAAAATGTGGCTACTGTGCACTTAAAATTTGCATAGTAGGACTGAGGAACTAAATTTTATTTCATTTTAATTAATTTAAAATTAACTAGTCTCATGGCTAGTGACTGCTTTGATCAGTGCAGTTCCAGACCCCTTCAAAGTCAAAAGTGTGTGGGATTCATACTTATTTTATCATTGCTTAACAATAGTACAGTCTACTATTTAAATGACCAAATTCTTTTTCAGTACTCTTGGCCTGCATAGTTATAACTCACCTGGAATATGGCAGTTTTCTTCTCTAAATTTCTGTCTTTAACCATAGCTTTTCAGTTTGTTTTCAAGATTATGTTGATTTACACAGCACTGAGTTCTTCAGTGCTTCCTGAAGAACTTCCTGTGAAGTTAGCATTTTGGTTGGATGTGGTGGCTGGTGTCTGTAATCCCAGCAATTTGGGAGGCTGAGGCTGGAGAATTGCTTGAAGCCAGAAGTTTGAGATCAGCCTGGGCAACATAGCGAGCCCCTGTCTCTACAAAAAATTAGCTGAGTGTGGTGGCATCCACATGTAGTCCCAGCTACTTGGGAGGCTGAGGGTGGGAGGATTGCTTGGGCACAGTTCACGGCTGCAGTGAGCTATGATCGCACCACTGCACTCCTGCCCGAGTGACAGAATGAGACCCTCTCAATGAAAAAAAGGTTATTTTTTTTCCCCTTTAGGACTGAAAAATTGGGTGTTGCAAGATTACCTCAAGGACTGATCTGAGAACTGGGCATGGTAAGGAAGAAACTCAAGTGGTCAGGCTCTGGTTTGTGGGGGTAGGTGGGCAATTTCTGTTTCAGCCAAAGCAGTTCTACTTCATAAATTAATATATTGGAATTGTGCTTGGGATCTCATTTGGAGGGGAAAAAAGCCTTATAAACAATAACACTCTTAATTGAAGAGACAAATCATGCATATGGCAGCACATGATTAAGCACCAAATTGGATGACAGATCAAGAAGATGTGGGAGGTTGTTATGGGCTAGTGAGGTCTTGATGGAAGTTAAGGTTTAGTTTAGGTAGGTAGAAGGAAGACAAAAGGATGTAATAGGCAGTGGGAATAGAATTTGCAAAGAATTGGAGTTGGAAATACATATGTTAGTTTTGATTAAGAAACAGAATGAGCTGTTTATAGTTGAGCCAATTGTATGAAATAAAATTTGGTGAAATTAGATGGGACTAGCTTGTAGAAAATGATAGACTGACAAAAAAATGCACTTTATATTGTATGCAATGGGATGAAATCCTTGGAGGTATTTTGGTTGTTACAAAGATGGAGGAAGAGGACACTATTAGCATTTGATGAGAAAGGATCAGGGAAGTCAGCCATGCCACAATGTTCAGGACAGTTTGCATGTTTAAGAATTGTTCCACGTCACCACATGACCTAGAATGACTTGCTGGACTTTGATGATGTAGGTTTAAAAAAAAAAAAGTGATCATATTGATCTGAGCATAGACGGTAACTCCATTTTATGTATGAGGCACTTTGTTGTTGTTGTTGTTGTTGTTGTTGTTGTTGTTGTTTTGAGATGGAGTTTCGCTCTTGTTGCCCAGGCTGGAGTGCAGTGGCACTCGGTTCACTGTAACTGAGGCACCTTTAATATACACTAAGATTTTCAGGAATTCAGTTACCACAATATTGGAGGAATGTTGAAGTTTTTGTTCAGAACTTTATTGGGGTACTCCACTGCTTTAGAAAATCACATAATTGATGGCAGTGTCACTTGTGCAGTATTGGTGACCCAAATACTCTTCAGTCTGCAGTTGTAACTGCCACAGTCACAGTGCTTGTTACATATATGTATAAACAACCCTCAATATGTTATTTATTATAGTAATTGCCTGAATATTATAAAATTGCACTAAGGTAGATTATCTCTGAATTATATTTATTTATTTATTTATTTATTTTTTGTTTATGAGACAGAGTTTTGCTCTTGTTGCCCAGGGTGAAGTACAATGGCACAATCTTGGCTCACCAAAACCTCCGCCTCCCAGGTTCAAGCGATTCTCCTGCCTCAACCTCCCAAGCAGCTGGGATTACAGGCATGCACCACCGTGCCAGCTAATTTTGTATTTTTAGTAGAGACGGGGGTTTTACATGTTGGTCAGGCTTGTCTCGAACTCCCGACCTTAGGTGATCTGCCCGCCTTGGCCTCCCAAAGTGCTGGGATTACAGGCGTAAACCACTGTGCCCAGCCTCTGAATTACATTTAAGGATAGTATGGAGAATGTACAAAATAGTTGTTGTAAAAAGGAGAAATTGATTTCTGTTTTCAGTATTGGAGAACTGGGTTATTCAGATGAATCCTTTTGATGAAAACAACTAAAATTCTTGGAAACAGTATTAAAAAAAAGAAAGAAAGAAAACTTAGAGCAATTACAGAGCTGAAAAGATAGTGGGGAGCTGCCAGGCCAAATTGTAGGAATAAACAATAATCCAAATAAATAAGTGGGTTAAGTAGCTTTTGCCCTAAGGGCAGTTGCGAATCTGTATAAGTTGGGCTTTGGTTTTGGTGGACCATTGGGGTGAAGAGGACAGAAATCAAGGCCTAGAGTTCATCTGAAGTGACAGTCAAAAAGAATAACCTCAGTTTTAGATGGGATTCCAATGACTCTATCGTTAGGTTAAGGATGAAACAACTAAACTATCTACACGCTCCCATATCCAGGTGATTGTAGGAAAGGTTGAATGGAGCAGGAAGAGGAAAAGGAAGTTAAGAAAAATAAACCTTTCAAGTTGTGACCACAGTTTTTGTCTTCACAGTGATTTACCTTACAGGTTTGCTGTGTCTGGGTGGTCCAGGGACCCTCCATGATAAATGACCCTCCAGCCATTTATCATGGTTACTGATTTCAGACTAGTATTACTTCCATGGCCTGGCAGATGGAAAGGCAAATCATCTGTGGAGAAAGGCCCTTCATTCCAGGAAATTGCTACCAGTAATTTTTCAAGGACAGTGAACAGTACATTGTCGCAAGTAATCAAACATAGTAAAAATAAAAAAATTAGCAAGCAAAATTACCTGAGATATATATAATATGTAATATATGTGTAGAATTCAGGAATGTAATTAAAATTTGTGTAGGTTTCTTTATGTACATATACCTAAAAGTAAGTTTTTAAAGTGGAAAAATAATAACCAAGCGTGCATCCAGTTGGCACTGTGAATAAAAAGAGAGCGGAAATAGATCTATAAAATCTTCAAATGTTGCAAATATCAGATGGATTTAAAACAATCACTGTTAAATTTAAAGAATTGGAGACAAACTTGAAGAATAAAAGACTCTTATAAAGTGACTTAGGGCCGGGTGCGGTGGCTCACGCCTGTAATCCCAGCACTTTGGGTGGCCAAGGCAGGTGGATTACCTGAGGTCAGGAGTTCAAGACCAGCCTGGCTAACATGGTGAAACCTCGTCTCTACTAAAAATATAAACATTAACGATGTGTGGTGACACATGCCTGTAATCCCAGCTGCTCAGGAGGCTGAGGCAGGAGAATCACTTGAACCTGGGAGGCGGAGGTTGCAGTGAGCCGAGATGGCACCATTGCACTCCAGCCTGGGCTACAAGAGTGAAACTCTGTCTCAAAAAAAAGAGAAGTGACTTTGGTTCATGCCTGTAATCTCAGTACTTTGGGAGACTGAGGTAGGAGGGTCCCTTGAGGCCAGGAATTTGGGACCAGCTTGAGCCCAGGAGTTTGAGGCTGCAGTGACCTATGATTGTGCCACACTGCACTCCAGCCTAGGCAACAGTATGAGAAACTGTCTCAAAAAAAAGGAAAAAAAAGGTCGGGCACAGTGGCTTACGCCTGTAATCCCAGCACTTTGGGAGGCCAAGGCAGATGGATCACGAGGTCAGGAGATCAAGACCATCCTGGCTAACACGGGGACACCCCATCTCTACTAAAAGTACAAAAAATTAGCCGGGCGTGGAGGCAGGCACCTGTAGTCCCAGCTACTCGGGAGACTGAGGCAGGAGAATGGCATGAACCTGGGAGGCGGAGCTTGTAATGAGCTGAGATCGTGCCACTGCACTCCAGCCTGGGTGACAGTGCAAGACTCTGTCTCAAGAAAAAAAAGGGGGGGTAAAAAATCCAACTTAATAGATTTTCTAAAAACCAAATAGAAATTCCAGAAGTGAACACTTTACCAAATATACCTAAGAGAAAGGTTTAACAGGTTATACCTAGCTGAAGAAAGAGTTCATTACCTGGAAGACAAGGCAGAAGAAACTGTTTAGAATGTGGCACAGAATAAAAAAGACAGAAAATATTGACGAAAGGTAAAGAGACATGGAAGACAGAGTGAGATCTAATTTCTTTAATCAGAGCTCTGGAAAGAGAGGAGAAAGACAATGGTACAGAAGTAATATTTCAAAAGACATTTCTGGCTGAAAATTTTGTAGATCCAGTGAGAAACCAGTTGATTGATTTAAGAAGCTTAATGAATTTCTAGCAATATAAATAGAAATCTACACCCAGACAAATCATAAGAAAACTGCATAAACCCAGATACAAGGAGAAAAGTCTTAAAAAAGATGTTTTTCAAAGAAGCAACTATGGACTGATGGTTGACTTGTCAACAGAAAATCATATATATTCTCAAAATAACTCCCAATCTAGAATTCTATAATTAGCAAAAAATTATCCCTCAAGAATGAGGGTAAAATACTTAGTTGAACAAACCATCAGCTCTTTCTAAAGGAAATTACAAAGTATACATTAATACTTAAGGTGAAAGATTCCAGATAAAAGTCTGAGGTATAAAATGGAATGAAGAGCAAAGAGAGTGGCAAATATGTGGATGTACTGAAAGAAACATTGGCTGTATAAAGTACTAGTAAGACCTTAATTAAAATACGTGACAAGAAGCTGGGCATGGTACTTTGAGAGGCTGAGGTGGGCAGATTGCTTGAGCCCAGGAGTTTGAGACCAGCCTGGGCAACATAGTGAAATCCCATCTCTACAAATAATACAAAAATTAGCTGGGTTTGGTGGTGCATGCCCATAGCCCCTGCTGCTCAGGTGACTGAGGTGAGAAGATCGCTTGAGCCCAGGAGGTTGAGGCTGCAGTGATCCTTGGTCATGCCACTGCACACCAGCCTGGGCGACAGAGTGAGACCCTGTCTCAAAATAATAAAATACGTGAGACAAGTGAAGGCAGTGTTCTAAGACCTTTGTATTGTCAGAGAGAAAGGTAGAAAGTATTAATTGACTTGCCCTTGGCAAATTATATGTTTTAATTTCTAGTTTATCGTCTAAAAATGTAGAAACCAGACTTTTACCTTCTAAACCAACAGAAGAGAACAAATGATTAATAAAATTAATCCCGAAGAAGTGAAGAAAAGAAAGAACCAGTAGGACAAATAGCACAAAGTAAGATGGGTAGATTTAAATTTAAACATATCACCGGCAACATTAAATACAAAATGGATTAAATTATTCGGTTAAAAGACAAAGATCGTTACATTGCATTTCCAAAAAAATTCAATTATATGGTGTTTATAAGAAATACATCTGAAACCTAAGAATAAAGATCAAACGTAATTATTGCAATAAGAAATGCCATGCATATTCTAAGAGACAGTATGGTACAGTTAATATCAAAAGTGGACAGTAAGGCAGAAAACATTGGCAGAAGTGTCACTTCAAATGATAAAACGACCGATTCACTGTGAAGATTTAATAGCCTTAGTAATACAGTATAACCTGAAATATAGCCTCAGAATATTTATAGCAAAAGTTAACGAAACTACAAGAAATAGACAAATTCACAGTCTTGTGAATGGGGTGTTTTTAAATAGCTCTCTAACTGATATAAGAAGCAGACAGGTTAGTTAGGATATAGAATACTTGTATAACGCAATGAACAAGTTTAACCCAGTGGGTGTGTAGAACCCATTCTGCCCAGCAGTGTGGCAGGCTACACATTGTTTTCAAGCATGTAGGACTTTGCGGGGGGGAAATTGACTGAGTAAGATGTTGTAAAACGAGTTTCAACAAGGCATTTTTTTCTGTCCATAATGCATTTTCATTAAAGATCTCTATCAGGGTAATTTTTAAAGCTTCATATGTTAGAAATTGAGCAACTGTTAATACTTTGAAATAATCTGGTCGGGCGCAGTGGCTCACACGTGTAATCCCAGCACTTTGGGAGGCCGAGGTGGGCGAATCACGAGGTCTGGAGTTTAAGACCAGCCTGGCCAACATGGTGAAACCCTGTCTCTACTGAAAATACAAAAAGTAGCTGGGCGTGGTGGTGCATGCCTGTAGTCCCAGCTACTTGGGAGGCTGAGACAGAAGAATCACTTGAACCCAGGAGGCAGAGGTTGCAGTGAGCCGAGATCATGCCATTGCACTCCAGTCCGAGAGAGCAAGACACCATCTAAAACATAGTAATCCATGCATTAAAGAAGAAATCACAATGGAAGTTGGAAAATACCTTGAACTGGATGATTAAAAATTTTTGATTGATCAAATTCCACAACTTAATATATCTTAGACCATTGAAAGTGAGAGAATCAAATGTTACGTCTTTAGATATGAAGGTTCTTGACACCCCTCCCCCACCCCCCCAAAAAAGAAGTACCTACCACCTATGAAAGATTCTTGATTGAAAAAAAAAAATAACTGAATAACTGAGTTGGAGTTTCATTAAACTTCTAGATCTACTGGGAAATTCACAATCATTTGTTCACTCAATGAGTCATAATTGTTTTGCTGTGGATGGTCTTGCCTCAATGTTGATGGCTGCTGGTTCATCCCTGGTGGTTACTGAAGGATAGGATGGCAATGCCAATTTCTTAAGACAACAGTGAGGTTTGTGGCATCAATTGACTTCTTTGCACAAAAGATTTCTCTGTACCAGGTGATGCTGTCTGGTAGCATTTGAACCACAGTAGAACTACTTTTAAAATTGAAGTCAGTGCTCTCAAATCTGCCAGTGCTTCATCAGCTAATTCTATGTAATATTCTAAATCCTTTGCTGTCGTTTTAACAGTGCTTGCTCATAGCATCTTCAGCAAGAGTAGAGTTCATGTCAAGAAACCACTTTTTTTACTCATCCATAAGAAGTAACTTCCCATTTGTTCAAATTTCATCATGTTATTATAGCAATTCAGTCACATCTTTAGGTTCCACTACTAATTGTAGTTCTCTTGCTGCTTCTACCATACCTGCAGTTCCTTCCTCCATTGAAGTTTTGAACTCAAAGTCGTCCATGAGGGTTAGAATCAACTTCTTCCAAACTCCTGTTAATGTTGCCAGTTTGACCTCCTCCCATGAATTACAGATGTTCTTAATGGCATCGAGAAAGGTGAATTCTTTGCAGAAGGCTTTCAATTAATGTTACCCAGATCCATCAGAGTAATAACAATACCTATGGCAGCTATAGCCTAATGAAGGCACTTCTTAAATGAAGTGTGGAAAGTCAGAATTACTTCTTGATCCATGGGTTGCAAGATTTATGTGTTAGCAGGTGAGAAAACATTAATCTTCCTGTACCTCTCCATCAGAGCTCTTGGGTGACCAGGTACATTGTCAGTGAGTAGTAATGTGTTAGAAGGAATCTTTTCTTCTGAGCAGTGGGTCTCAACAGTGGGCTTAAAATATTCAGCAAGCTATGCTGTAAAAGAATGTGCTGTCATCCAGGCTTCATTGTTCCACTTACAGAGCACAGACAGTAAATTTTGCAGAATTCCGAAGGGCCCTAGGATTTTTGGAATGATAAATGAGCATTGGCTTCAACTTAAAGTCACCAGCTGCATTAGCCTCTAACAAGAGTCATCCTGTCCTTTGAAGCTTTGAAGCCAAGCATTGACTTAGGGAAATGTTGTGGCTGGTTTGATCTTCTATCCAGATCACTAAAACTTTCTTTATATTAGCAATTAGGTTATTTTGCTTGCTTAAACTATTTTTCTTTTAATTCTTAGAGGGTCTCACTGTGTTGGCTAGGCTGGTCTCAAACTCCTGGCCTCAAGCAATCCTCCCACCTTGGCCACTGAAAGTGCTGGGATTACAAGCATGAGCCGTAGTGCCTGGCCTGTTCTGCTTTCTTATCATTCATGTATTCACTGGGGTAGTACTTGCAGTTTTCTCCAAAAACTCTGCCTTTGCATTTACAATCTGGCTGTTTGGTACAAGAGGCCTACCTTTCAACATGCCTTCTTCACTAAGCTTAATCATTTCTAGCTTTTGATCTCAAGAGAGACATGTGACTCTTGGTTTCACTTGAACACTTAGAAGTCATTGTAGGGTTTTTAATTGGCCTAGTTTCAATATTGTGTCTCAGGGAATAGGAGGCCCAAGAAGGGGTAGGACAATAGCTGGTCAGTGGAGCAGTGAGAACACACACAACATTCATTGAATAAGTTCACTGCCTTATACGGGTGTGATTTGTGGCACCCCAAAACAATTACAATAGTAACATCGCAGGTCATAAAACACCAAAATAGACATCATAATGTTGCAAAAGTTTGAAATACTGTGAGAATTACTGAAATGTGACAGAGACGTGAAGTGAGCATATGCTGTTGGAAAAATGGTGCCAACAGACTTGCTCGATGCTGGGTTGCCACCAACCTTCAGTTTGTAAAAAACAAACAAAAACCATTATCTGCTCAGAGCAGTAAAGCAAAGCACAATAAAATGAAGCATGCCTATACAGTTTATACTTTACAGTCATTGGTTAAATTTACTCATTCCTTTTAAGCATAAAAAATAATTATTTAGCACCTTTGTGCTGAGTTGTATGCTAGGCACTGGGATATAGAAATGAATGATAGTCTGTCTTCAAGGAGCTTACAGTTTAGTGGTAGAAGCAGATAAATAAATAAAGAATTAAGGACCATGTACTGTGATGAAAGTGTGCCCCAGATGCAGAAGAGTCACAGAAAAGGAGCACAATTCAATATGCGTTTAGGGGATGGAAGACAGATTTCCTAGGAAAGGAGATACTTAAACTAAATTTTAAATACTTAAGATGTACAAAATCTTTATAAAGAAGAGTAATGAAACCTTATTTAGAGACAGACCACCTAAATAAATAGTACACACCATGTACTGAGTGTGGATTGAAAGACTGAGTATGTTAAAAATGTTAATATTTCTCAAATTGATAGTGGATTTATTGAAATCCAAATGCACATTCCTGTAGGTTTTTCTATGGAACCTAACAACCTGATTCAGCAATTTCCATGGAAGTTTTAAAGAGGCAAGAATAGCCAAAATATACTTTAAAAACAGTAAGGTAGAAAGACTTCTTTAATTCCTTTTTCTATTTGGCAAATTTTGAATGCTATATGGTAGGCACTGCTCATCTTGGTTATTACCTTGGTGAATGTGAGATCTGGCTCCCACCCAAAGCTCGCATTCAGATCCACTTGTAGTGATATCTAGGGTTTTGAATAGAACGCTTCCTGAAATACAGGTAAGTACTGGGACTACCAACAAACAAACTTACAACACTAATTTTATTATATGATATTTGTATTTAAAATTTTTCTTGATCATATTTTTTCATGCAAACTTTTGTTAATTGCTATTAATTTCTTTTGATATAGGAAGCTTAGAAATAGGCTTTGCTTATAATCTTTAATATTTGTGTCAGTTGGACTATGGCTTTGTTAGAAAGGTAGAGGAGAATCTACTGCTGAGTGCTGTCCATAGAGCAGTTACCTGACTGAGGAGAGAGGGAGGATGACCTTGAGGGTCTGACAGGCATGGGTTTTTAGGCCCAGCCTGTGGAGTGTCTGAGGGACTTATAAAAAGAAAAGGGACCCAGGCGCAGTGGCTCATGCCTGTAATCTCAGCACTTTGGGAGGCCAAGGTGGGTGGGTCACTTGAGGCCAGGAGTTTGAGACCAGCCTGGCCAACATGGTGAAACCCCGTCTCTACTAAAACTACCAAAATTAGTTGGCTGTGGTGGTGCACGCCTGTAATCCCAGGTACTCAGGAGGTTGAGGCCCAAAAATCACTTGAATCCGAGAGGTGAAGGTTGCAGTGAGCCGAGATTGTGCCATTGCCGTCTAGCCTGGGCGACAGAGCGAGACTCAGTCTTAAAAACAAACAAGCAAACAAAAAACAGCAACAAAAAGAGGAGCTGAATAACAAAATGGCAGGTAATACTAAATAATGTAGATGAATTTTATATTCTTACATAGGGGTAGGTGGATGGACACCTACCTGCTCTATGGCAGATTAGTTGAGAAAGGATACACTTGCTGGAACAATGCCTACCATATTAAATAAATGAAGCTACACTTCCCCATCTGTTATGCATAAAAATCAATTTCTTGTAGATTAAAGATTAAATACAAAAGGGGCAACCTTGAAAGCTTTTAGAAAAATAAAGGGCCATTATTTAAGGCAGAGAAGGATTTCTTAAAACTCAAAACACTAGCCATAAAAAATGGACAAATTTGACTACATTGAAAATAGAAACTTCTATTCATTAAGCGCCATTAAGACACTGAAAAGACAAGGCAAGGAATAGAAGATATTTATAACACACACTATTAGTTATCTATTGTTGTGTGATTACCTAAGACTTAGCAGTATGCAATAACATTTATCTCACAGTTCTGTGGGTCAGGAATCTGAGAGTGGCTTAGTTGGATGGTTCTGGCTTAGGGCCTTGAGGCTGTAATCAGTCAATGGCTGCAGTCATTTGAAGGCTTGACTGCTTAGTGCTCCATCATGTGAATGTAGCAGGCCTCAGAAAATCCACTTTCAAATTTATTCACATGGGCCTCTTCATAGGGTCACCTCACAGCCGGTAGCTTTCTAGAAGAGAGTAAGAGAGAACACCCAAGATGGAAACCACAGTATTTCAGTCTTGGAAGTGGCACCCCATCACTTCTGCCATATTCTTTTTGTTAGAAGCAAGGCAGTTAACTCCAGCTCACATTCATGGGGAGTTTGTACAAGGCACAAATACCAGGAGGTGAGGATCATTGGGAGCCATTTTAGAGGCTACCTACTACAACATATAAAGAATGAACTGGTATGAAAAATATGCATAAAGAATTCCTATGGATTACTAAGACAAAGAACACCAAATTGAAAAAAGGGTAAAAAATCCTGAGCTGGCATTTGAATTAAAAAAAAAAAAATTAAATGATTGATAAACATATGAAATGATCCTTAATCTTGTTAACAATTAGGAGAATAGAAATTAAAACTATAGTGAGAGACCATGCCATATAAAGTAGATTGGCAGAAATGAAAACATCTGACAATATTAAGCATTGGTGAGGCTATGGAGCAGTCTGAACTTTCTTCCACTGATGGATGGGAACGTAAATTGGGGGAAAATCCTTTGGAAAGTAATAGGATATCCTGTAACCAGCAGTACCACTCACTCTTAGGCGTTTACCCAGGACTAATGGTTCTTGAGTGTGCATCAGAGTCATCTGGAAGACTTGTTAAACCCAACTGTTGGGGCCACCCTTAGAGTTTCTGATTAAGTAGGAATGGGGTGGAGCCTGATAGTTTGCATTGCATTTTTAACAAGTTACCGCAGGGAGTGGGCTGGAGAATGGGGGAGGGTGGTCGGGATGTTGGTGCTGCTTGTCCAGAAATCATACTTTGAGAGTCAGCCATTGCCTTAGACATAGAGAAATGTGTGAATATGTGAAGTAGGAAGCATGTATATAAGAATGCTCAGAACAGCATTATTCATATTAACCCCAAGATAGAAAAAAAGTTCAAGTATCCTCAGTAGTGCAGTAGATACCATTGTGTGTTTACTTATGAAACAAAAAACTAATTCAAATAGCTGAGAAAAAAAAACCACCCTACAGACAGCTCCTGCATCAATATGTATGAATCTCACAAATATATTAGTCATACCTTAGAACCAAGTCACAAAAGATTACATGCAACATGATTCTATTCATAAACAGTTTAAAAAACAAATGTAGTTAACTGTATTGTTTAGGAACACAAATATAGGTACTAGAATTGTAAGTAGAGATACTAGAATTATAAGAAAAATTAAGGGAATCATGATGACAAGAGTGAGTGATAGTGACTACTTCAGGGAGGATAGAAAGTGGATGTGATAGAGGAAGGACAAAAGGGAGACTTTTAAGATAATTGGCAATGCTGTTTCTTACCTTGGGTTGTGGGGTTTGCTTTACAGTTATGCTTTAATGGAACGATGTTTTGCAAATGCTTCTCTACGTAGTTTTATAATAAAAAAGGGAAAGTTTATCTCATTTTAATTTTCATCTCTGATTACTAGTGAGGTTGAGTATATTTTCGTGTGTTAGCCTTTGGGTTTTTTCTTAAATTGTTTGTAGACATGCCATTTGTAGATTATGCTATTTGTTTTAAACTTATTTTTAGGTGTTCTGTTATGGATAGTCTTCTTTGTCCATCATATGTCAAATACTTCCTTCTAGTCCTTTTTTATTTTTATTTTTATTTTTATTTATTTATTTATTTATTTAAGAGGCAGGCTTCCCACTCTGTTGAGGCCCAGGCTGGAGTGCAGTAGTGTGATCATAGCTCACTGCAGCCTCCTGGGCTCAAGTAGTCTTCCAGCCTTAGCCTCCTAAGTAACTGGGACAAATGCACACCACTGTGCTCAACTAATCTGAAAAAAAAAAAATTTTTTTTGTAGAGATGGAGTCTCACTATGTTGCCCAGGCAGGTCTCGAACTCCTGGCTTCAAGTGATCCTCCTGCCTTAGCCTCCCAAAGTGTGGGATTACAGACTTGAGACACTGTTCCTGCCCTAGCCTTTCCTTACAAAGAAGTTTGTTGTTGTTACTGTTTATGTGGTCAGATTTAGCAGTCTTTTCATTTATTTGTTTATTTATTTATGAAATCTTTCCTGGCCGGGGGCAGTGGCTCACGCCTGTAATCCCAGCACTTTGGGAGGCCAACATGGGCAGATTACGAGGTCAAGAGATTGAGACCATCCTGGCCAACATGGTGAAACCCCGTCTCTACTAAAAATACAAAAAGTAGCTGGACGTGGTGATGTGCGCCTGTAGTCCCAGCTACTCGTTAGACTGAGACAGGAGAATTGCTTGAACCTGAGAAGCGGAGGTTGCAGTGAGCCAAGATAGTGTCACTGCACTCCAGCCTGGCGACAGAGTGAGACTCTGCCTCAAAAAAAAAAAAAAAGAAATCTTTCTTATTCAGAGTTAAAAGCATATTCTCTATATTGTCTTCTCATAAATTTAAAAAATTTTGTTTAGGTATTTAAGCAGTCTAGTATTTGTTACATGAAGATATCTTGGGGGAAATTATTTTCCCAACACCATTTGTACGTATGTACACTGTCTTTTTCTCACTTATTTGTAAAGCAACCTCTCATTTCTACCAGATTCCCATGAACCAATTTCTGGACTATTTCTTAACCTGCTTGTCTATAACTGTTTGTCCACATTACTACTTTATATCTTTGGTTTTGGTAATGCCAGTCTCTTTTGTTTATTTGGTGCAAACATATGCTCATTCACTCTTCCATGTGACCATTAGAAGAATTAGATTGTCAGTGTCCTTGAAGTCTCGGTATTTGGTTAAAAAATAGAATTTGGTTGTCAAATTCTGTAAAAAGTAGTATTGGGATTTTCATTGTGATTGCATTAAGTTTATATGTTACTATAGGGACATGTATATTAGAGATTTATAATCACAATGTTGAGTTTTCCAGTTCATGAACATGGTTTTTATCTTAAATTTGTCTAGGTCTCTTTTTTTTCCTTTTTTTTTTTTTTTTAAGATGGACTCTCGCTCTGTCACCCAAGCTGGAGTGCAGTGGCACAATCTTGGCTTCTTGCAACCTCTGCCTCCCAGGTTCAAGCGGTTCTCCTGTCAGCCTCCCTAGTAGCTGGGGCTATAGGTGCACACCACCATGCCTGGCTTATTTTTGTATTTTTAGTAGAGATGAAGTTTCACCATATTGGTCAGGCTAGTCTCAAACTCCTGACCTCAGGTGATCCACCCGCCTCGGCCTCCCAAAGTGCTGGGATTACAGGAGTGAGCCACCGCACCTGGCCCACGTGTTTGTATTTTTAGTAGAGACAGGATTTCACCATGTTCGCCAGGCTGGTCTCAAACTTCTGACCTCAGGTGATCTGCCTGCCTTAGCCTCCCAACGTGTTGGGATTATAGGCATGAGCCCCCACTCCCAGCTCTGTTTTTTTTTCCTTAAAAAAGGTTTGTAGTTTTCTACATAATGTTTTCATCCTTTTGGATGTAGAGGGTTGGTTTTATTTGTGAGAATCTTTTAGTGCTATTGTGAATGAGATGTTTAGAAACATATATATTTTTTTACTGGATATTCATATACAGAAGAATGAAACTGGAACCCCACCTCTCACCCTATACAAAAATCAACTCAAAATGGATCAAAGACCTACCTGTAAGACCCAAAAGTACAAGATGAAACCACAGTGTGGTATCATCTGGCCCCAGTTAGGATGGCTGCTATAAAACTGTTAGAGGAAAACTTGGGGGAATGCAAATCAAAACCACAATGAGGTATCTTCTCACCCCAGTTAGAATGGCTGTTATATAAAAGACAAAAAATTAAAAATGCTGGTGAAGATACAGAGGAAAGAGAACTCTTGCACGCTCTTTTTCTGGGAATGTAAACTAGTACAGCCACTATGGAGAACAGTATGGAGGTTCCTCAGAAAACTACAAATATTAGAGTCAGTTACCTGTGATCCAGCAATCCCACTACTGGCCATTTACCCAAAGAAAAGGAAGTCAGTACATTGAAGAGACATCTGCATTGCCATGTCTATTGCAGTGCACTATTCACAGTAGCCAAGATGTGGAATCAGCTTAGGTGTTCAGCAACAGAAGAGTGGGTAAAGAAAATGTGGTTATTTATCCAAGGGAATGCTATTTGGCCATAAAAAGGAAAAATCCTGTCATTTGCAGCAACATGATTGAAACTGGAGGACATCATGTTAAGTGAAATAAGCCAGCAAGAGAAAGTTAAACCCTGCATGTTCTCAGTCTTATGTGGAAGCTAAAAAGAGTTGATTTCTTTTTTTTTTTGAAACGGAGTCTCGCTCTGTCGCCCAGGCTGGAGTGCAGTGGCCGGATCTCAGCTCACTGCAAGCTCCGCCTCCCGGGTTTACGCCATTCTCCTGCCTCAGCCTCCCGAGTAGCTGGGACTACAGGTGCCCGCCACCTCGCCTGGCTAGTTTTTTGTATTTTTTAGTAGAGACGGGGTTTCACCGTGTTCGCCAGGATGGTCTCGATCTCCTGACCTCGTGATCCGCCCGTCTCGGCCTCCCAAAGTGCTGGGATTACAGGCTTGAGCCACCGCGCCTGGCCTAAAAGAGTTGATTTCATAGAAGTGAAAAGCAGAACAGAGGATACTCGGGCTGGGAATAGTAGGGGTAGAGTGGAAGCTCTGGGAAGATTTATTTATTGATACAAAATTACAACTAGATAGGAGGAATAAGTTCTAGTGTTCTGTAGTAGCATAGGATAACTATAGTTAATAATACATAGTTTCATATAGCTAGGAGGAGGATATTGAATGTTCCCAACACAAAGAAATGACAAATGTTTGAGATGATGGATATGTTAGTTACTGTGTATTACACATCAGTATGTGTACTCTGTAAATATGTACACTTATCAATTAAAATTTAAATTTTCTTATTGGTGGTGGTATATGGGAAATCTGTTGACTCTTTAGTACATGGATGTTATATCTGATTGTTAACAGAACATTTATTACTTAAGTTTGATTGTCCTGGATTGTTAAGTAACACTCATAAGTACAAATAATGATTGTTTTATCTTTTTATTTTCCTATCTTCATTTGTCTTCCCCCCACCCCTTATTCTAAAGCACTGGCTAGGGCCTCCCATGTAAGATTTGATAATTGTAATGATAACAGACATCTTTATTTCTCTTGTCCTCTGTGTTTATAAGTGAGCTTAGTCTATAGCTCTCTGAGCTGTTCCATAGTTTTGGTATCAAGAGCTGCTTCGTTTTCTAGAGTTTTCTGTGATTTTGGCCAGTTTTTATATCAGACCAAAGAAAGTGTTTCTTGAACGTAAGTTCGTTAGGCTTTAAGTAACCTCTGGGCCCATCTTTTTATTTTCAACTTTTCTGAGTGAGTTTTAGATGTAGGTGTTATATACAACATTTGTTCAGGGCTTTGGTTTGTGAGCCAAGTGTCTCTTTAAATTTTTTTAGATAGATGAGCTTATCTCATTTATATTTTGTTGATAAGGCAGTTCTTCCACATTATTGATTATATTTTTCTTTGGGGGCTTTGTCTCTTATGGATATGTGTGTGTTTCCCATCTGATAGTTTTTGATGGTTCATAAATCTTATTCTCTTACTACCTTCATAGATTTAATATCCATTTCTTGATTTGTGAAAATACTCAGGATTATTTTAACTCCTTGCTAATAAAGATAAGAAAACCAGTGCACTTATACCTCCCTTTCCCCAGCTACCATTAACAAAAATTTTTTTCCATCCCTTCATGTGGGATATAAACCTTGTCAATGAAACAAATGCATTATTTTTTACTTTATCCTTAAGTCTCAGAGTTACATGTTTCAATGGGATTAATATTCACCTGTAATTCTTTAAAACCATGACTTCTTGATTTCTGATTCCGCTCTTTTATTGTTTTCATCAGCTCGATTTTTCTGTCAAGTAGTTCTGTTGTTTCTGAAGAATGGCTTCCTTTTTTCTTCTTCAGCCATTTCTTTCTGTTTCCACTGTGGCCTTCATTTCTGAAGTGGTCTTTTTATTACCTTCCATTTTTTTCTTGAACCCTGCTAGCTGACTTTTCATTTCCTCTTTTTTTTGAGACAGAGTCTGGGTCTGTCACCCAGGCTGGAGTGCAGTGTTGTGATCTTGGCTCACTGCAACCTCTGCCTCCTGGGCTTAAGCCATCCTCCCATCTCGGCCTCTCGGTTAGCTGGGACTACAGGCATGTGCTACCACACCTGGCTAATTTTTTGTATTTTTTTTGTAGAGGCAGGGTTTCATCATGTTGGCCAGACTGGTGTCAAATTCACCTTGGCCTCCCAAAGCGCTGGGATTACGGGAGTGAGCCACTGCCTCCTGCCTCATCTCCCATTTCATCTGTTCTTCAATTTAGTTTTTTCAGTCATTTTTTCCCCCCTAAAATGCATTTGTTAGTGATAGATGGGAATATATCAGACAGTTCTTTTGTTTCCTTGACTGACTTTTGGTGTTTATCTGTCTTTGCCTATTATATTTTTTCTGTCATCCCTGCTCCGTTTTATTGGTGGTGTGGAGGGGTGGGATTGTTAACATTTCTCCTCATAGGCCCTTTGCTGGGTTGTTTCTTTTTATTAGTCATCCTTGTTGTCTTTGAGCAGAGTACTTCTATTTGAGGTTGCTCTTTGCTTAAGAATGCTATGGGGGTCGGGCGTAGTGGCTCACGCCTGTAATCCCAGCACTTTGGGAGGCCAAGGTGGGCAGATCACGAGGTCAGGAGGTCGTGACCATCCTGGCTAACATGGTGAAACCCCGTCTCTACTAAAAATACAAAAAATTAGCTGGGCGCGGTGGTGGACGCCTGTAGTCCCAGCTACTCAGGAGGCTGAGGCAGGAGAACGGCATGAACCCTGGAGGCAGAGCTTGCGGTGAGCCGAGATCGCGCCACTGCCCTCCAGCCTGGGTGACAGAGCAAGAATCCGTCTCAAAAAAAAAAAAAAAAAAGTTATGGGGAACAGCAGGGAGAATAAGCCCAAGCAGGCATAACCTTTTCTCAGACATCTTGTCTCAGAAAGCTTGTTCACCAAATCTGTTGTGTTCTCTACCCTGGGAATACATCACTCCTCCATTTTTAATGTCTTTTTTCCCCTTCCTGCCATTTTGGGCCAAGCCCATCATTCAGTCAGGATGAAGACTCCATCCAGGCAGGAGATGGGTAAGGTTTATAGTGAAGTTGGACATCAGATAAATTCCTGTTTGATGATTTGATTTTTAACTTATTCTGCTCAGCTGCCTTTAGCTTTTAACCTTTTATATCTTATGTTCAATAGTTATTCTCAAAAAGGAACTGGTTCCCAACATAAATTTAAAATTAAAAATTATCAGTTCTCTCCTCTAGCAAAGTGTAACCGCTTTTATTTTATGTCATGTGATCTCATGTATTGTTTTGTTCCCTTGATCATTTGGGGGTGGGGAAGTAAAGACAGGGAGGTCTGTGTTTCACTTTAAAAACAAAATCTAAACCAGAAAAGAACTCGTAAAATGTCGTATTTCACGTCCTCTGTGATCTTGCCCTTTCCTACCTCTCTGCCCCTACCCACGTCTATCAACCATCCTTGCTGTGTACTAAATGCTCTAGCACAGTATTTCCTAAAGTTTATATTGTGGATACTGAATATTCAAAGTGTTCTCCCAAAGATGGTTTCCATAGTTTACAATTTTGGGAAATTTTAAATGTTCCTCCTTGTCTAACCTGTTGAGTTTCTAAGCTCAAATGAGGGGGGATACTGTGTTATCTAAATCTTGTTTGATTTCTGTATTTCACATGTTAAAGGATTCATCTAAAAAGTATCTGAATTGATTTGGCAAGCAGGTGATACCCTGTACTATATTATATAGGTCTCCTTTTGGGATTTCATAGTTGGATATTAGCATAGTAATAGTTGAGAAGAACTGTAGTAAAGAAACTTACCTTCGTTTGTTTGTTTGTTTGTTTATTTCACACAGAGTCTTGCTCTGTCATCTAGGCTGGAGTGCAGTGGAACAATCTCGGCTCACTGCAACCTCCACCTCCTGGGCTCAAGCAATTCTCTTGCCTCAGCCTTCCAAGTAGTTGGGATTACAGGTGCGTGCCATCACACCCGACTAATTGTTTTAAAATATTTTTAGTAGAGATGGGGTTTCACCTTGTTGGACAGGCTGGTCTTGAACTCCTGACCTCAAATGATCCACCTGCCTTGGCCTCCGAAAGTGCTGGGATTACAGCATGAGCCGCTGCACCTGGCCTTAACTTTGTCTAAATTAGAATTGTATAAACTTCCTTGGCTATGGAACATTGCTTGTGTGTGGTATATGCTAATATTCTTTGAAACATTTTAGGGAAATGCTGTTTAATACTAATCAAACCCTTGCGTTTTTCAGGATTTTTCCTGTTGTTTTCTGGCCCTTTGTCCTAGAATGCTCTCTTCCTTCATCTTCTCCCCACCACCCAATTTTTTTTTTCCATTGGTTTCTGAGGTGATTGATAACTTGCCCTGCCGAGAGGCATCTGGAAATATTTTGATTGTCATGACTGGAGGATGCTATTTGGGATTTAATGCCCACAGATCAAGGAACACAATGCACTAAAAGTGCTACACAGCAAAGAATTGCCCCACTCTAAATGCCACTTTTACAGTGGCCCTCCATATCTGCAAGTTCTGCATCCTAGAATTCACACAACTGTGGATCAAAAGTATTAGGAAAACAGTAAAAAGTAATACAAATACAAGATAATACAGTATAACAACTATTTATATAACATTTACATTGTATTCATCATTATAAGTAATCTAGAGATGATTAAAGTATATGGAGAGTAAGTTATATACAAATCCCTCCCTTTTTATATAAGAGACTTCAGTATCCAAGGATCATTGTATTGTAGGGGAGAGTCCTGGAACCGATCCCTTGTGGATATGGAGGGATGGCTGTATACTCCTTTGGAGAAAACTGAACTCATCAACTTTTACTCATCCTTTAGAATTTAGTCCTGGTTATCTTTTCCAGAAGCTTTCTCTGAGTACTTTTGTTTTCCCCTCTACCCTACACCCTCTCATTTTCTATGCGTGGTACTCTCATAATATTTTAGGCACATCTTGATTATTTGAAGTAACCACTTTGTAGTGTAGGAGTCTATAACTGTATACCTCCACTGTACTGCGAGTTCAAATCTTTGAGGACAAAGACATTTTGTATCCTTGGTACATGATATATAATTAGTCTTTTAAAAAAATGCATGTTACATGAATACATTAATAAATTAAGTTGTACTTTTAAATCAGAATTGTGGTATGACTCTTAAAAAACTGTTGCTTAGATTGCATTAATAATCTTGTGCAATTGTGGGAAATAATCTCATTTTACTCCCATAATAGAAAAGTAAAATATGCTTCCTTTTGTTTAGATATGGATGACAGATGTTAAAGTAGTGTTTTATTTGGGTTTTGACCTTGCCTGCACATCAGAAGTACCTGGAGAACTTCAGAAGGTACAGATGGCTGGGGCCCTTCCTCAGAGGTTCTGGTTTTTGAGAGTGAGGCCTTGGCATCTGGATTTTTAAAAGCTTCCAAGGTGATTTTTAATCTGAAGTCAAGATTGAAATGTCATTTAGTGAGACACTGATATGTAGCATTTTGGGAAGTCAGTAAACTTAAGAGTGAGAAGTTACTAAGTCATTGAAGAACAGTGAAAGAAGTAGGGATTTTTAGCTTAGGAAAAAAAATGGAGTATGTGAGTTCTCTGAGGGCTATAGGAATGTGTCAGTCTCGCTCACCACTGTATCCTCAACTCTTGGTATGAACCTGAGCACGTAGTAGAGATTTGGTAAATATTTATTGGCTGACAGAAGAATATCTATCATTAGGTATTTAAAAGATAGTCATTGTAGAACTACAGAGATTATCCCCAAAAAAGTTTTATAGTAATATTGTGCCACTTAATTTTATGATTAAAAATAATGAACTGGATATTTAATTCATTTATTATTTCAGTTTATTATTTACTTTGTGCTAGGCACTGAGGATTCCATTTGATTCTCTGGTCAAATCCATGAAGTTTGTATCATTCAAATAATAGGGATATGTCAAGAAACTGACGCTTGGGGGTTAAGTAATTTGCCTAAGGTTACAAAGCTAAGTGACAAGAGCTGGAATTCTTTTTTTTTTTTTGAGACAGAGTCTCGCTTTGTCGCCCAGGCTGGAGTGCAGTGGCACCGTCTTGGCTCACTGCAAGCTCTGCCTCCTGGGTTCACGCCATTCTCCTGCCTCAGCCTCCGAGTAGCTGGGACTACAGGCATGCACCACCACGCCCGGCTAATTTTTTGTATTTTTAGTAGAGACGGGGTTTCACCGTGTTAGCCAGTATGGTCTCGATCTCCTGACCTCGTGATCCGCCCGTCTCGGCCTCCCAAAGTGCTGGGATTACAGGCTTGAGCCACCGCGCCCGGCCAAGAGCTGGAATTCTTAAAGTCTATACTCTTAACTATTATGCCTGACCATAAATCTTCACCACAACCCTAAGAGTTAGATACTGTAATTCCCATTTTGTAGTGGAAATAGGTTTAGAAAGGTTATGCAGCTTGCCTAAGGGCACATTGCTTGAGTGGAAGATTTGGGACTTGGACTCAGACATTGTGACTCTAGAGTCCATGCTGTTAACTACTATGCTGTTAGAGCCCTCTGCTTCCTATCGTATAACGTCCAACCTTGTATTTTCATGAGATTATTAACCACAGTTGACAGCTCATGTTGCTCTCCTTATACCTTTTGGCAGTCCTCACTGACTTTTGACTGATGGTTTGAATTTGGATTACTGTCTTGAATCTCCTTAGTACCCTGGGCTGTGGTAGTCCTAGAAAATAAAACATTTCTTTACTAGGTTCTTTTTCTTGTTCATTTCTTTTTTCTTTTAGTTAGGATTTTAAATTAGAATTTTCATAAACTTGCTTGTATTAATACACTGGTATCTATTAGCTTCAGTTATTTGAGTCAGTAGTCTCCAGACTTAAAAATTTTGTGCTGTATCATTAAAAAAAAAAATTGACCACATTACCCCGGTACATATCTGTTTTATTTACACTATATGTGTACCACTGAAGAAAATGGTAATACTTTATAAAATATGAACTTGTTAAATGAATTTTTTTAACGCTAAGCTAAAAATTATACTAGTTTAAAATTAAGAAGGATGTTTTGGTCTTTAGCTAGTGTTTCAACTTATAACATACCATTAGGCCAAGCTTCATTATAATAGTGTATACAAATTCATATTTTAAGTAACCTGGACAATTTTTTAAAAATAGCCAGTTTCTTGTCAGAGGTTAAGTAACCTGGATAATTTTTTAAAAGCCAGTTTCTTGTCAGAGATTATTAGATTAGGGTTTCTCAACATTGGTGCTGTTGATGTTTTGCAATGGATATGATTCTTGCTTGTGGGGTTTTGATCTGCAGTTGGGTGAATCCTAGGATACAGAACTTGCAGGTATGGAGGGCCACTGTAAAAGTGGCATTTTGGGTGGGGCAATAATACTATGCATGGTAGGAAGTTTAGCAGCTTCCCTGGCCTCTGCTCACAAGATGCCAGTAGTACCCCCCAGTAGAAACATCAAAAATGCCATGAGACATTTCCAAATGTCTTGAGGGGCAAAATTGCTTCTGGTTAAGAACCACTAGATTAGATCATTGTTTTTGTTTTTGTTTTGTTTTGTTTTGTTTTAAAGACAGAGTTTCGCTCTTATTGCCCAGGCTAGAGTGCAATGGCGCAATCTTGGCTCTCTGCAACCTCCACCTCCCGAGTTCAAGCGATTCTCCTGCCACAGCCCCCTGAGTAGCTGAAATTACAGGTGCCCACCACCACACCCTGCTAATTTTGTACTTTTAGTAGAGACAGGGTTTCTCTATGTTCGTCAAGCTGGTCTCAAACTCCCGACCTCAGGTGATCTGCCCACCTGAGCCTCCCAGAGTGCTGGGATTACAGGTGTGAGCCACCGTGCCCGCTAGATCATTGTTTTTATCCTGTATTATGGATGACTAACAGCTTGTACTAGAGTAGGGTAAGTGTTAACTTTGATTTTTTTCGCCTCTAGCAGCAATAATGTTTTCTTCAGTACGAAGTTTAAGTTCTGTTTGTAGGAATTCTTTTAAGTCACTTATCCATTATACAAGGTTTAGTTTAAACTTGGTAACATAATCCATACATTTACTTAAATCAATATATGGGAGTCATAGTATGTCACAATGAGATAAATGCAAGAGGAGAGCCCCTGTCAAGTGTTCTGCCATATGGAATGCCCAGTCTTCAGCAGACCTCTTGACTACATGTGTCACATCTCTGATACTAACCCTAAGTTAGGGTGCCTATGTAAATATTCAATGCCGAGGCCAGGCACAGTGGCTCATGGCTGTCATCCCAGCACTTTGGGAGGCTGAGGTGGATGGATCACAAGGTCAGGAGATCGAGACCATCCTGGCTAAACACAGTGAAACACCATCTCTACTAAAAATATAAAAAATTAGCCAGGCGTGGTGGCATGCGCCTGTAGTCTCAGCTACTTGGGAGGCTGAGGCAGGAGAATCGCTTGAACCCAGGAGGTTACAGTGAGCCGAGATCATGCCACAGCACCGTAGCCTGGGTGACACAGCGAGACTCTGTCTCAAAAAAAAAAAAAAAAAAAAAAAAAAATTAAACAAGCATGGTGGCATGCATCTGTAGTCCCAGCTACTTGGGAGGCCAAGGTGGGAGGATTGCTTGAGCCCAAAAGTTTGAGCCTGTAATGAGCTGTGATCACACCACTGCACTCCAGCCTGGGTACAGAGTGAAACCTTACATCTCAAAAAATAAATATTAAATGCTGACTTTTTCTAATTTTCTAGATGAACACGTTAACTAAAAATGTAGCCTACCTATATCCCCAACAAAGAATTTTCCTATGGGCCTTCAAGTGTATGTGCATACCTATTTTGTAAATGACTTCTTTGGCCATCACCTTGTAACTTACTGTTCAATTTGTGTCACTGCAGCCATATTACTGAAAAGGGAAAAGTAATTTTAGCTCTCTGAACTGACCTCCACCTAACCAAGTCATCAGGTTAACTGATGTTCTCCATTTCAAAAAATATTTGTGGTCAGATTAGGTGTGAATCATATTTAAAGGAAGACTGTTGGTCCTCTATCAAAGATTAGAGAATGAATGTTCATTTTACAGTTTTAAGTTAAAATGTTTAAGGTCAGTGTTTACCGTTGCTCATGATTCCCTGATTTAACTGACCTTTTCAGTTAATTAGCCACTAGGCATAATTACATTGACTGTAGGGGCTTCTTTTGTGCCACACCAGTGTTGGAATTGTGTTGATTTACTTGTGGAGTTGGAACTACAGATTCTCTCAGCAGCCTGCTTACTTATCTGGTTGTCTCAACTTGTAGCTGAATTATTATACAAAGTTTTCAAACTTTCTGTTTTGAAATGGTCATTTACTCAAAACCGTGGCTTCCTCCTTGCTACCTTACAGGGTTGTTGTGAGAGTATTCCTCAGCAGTAGTTCAGACTCTCATTACTTCTTGCCTATAATTGTAGCATGCTTTTAATGGGATTCCCTGCCTCCAGTACCTCTCTGGCTTGTTGGTTAACATAAACATTATTGCCAGATTAAACATCCTGAAATATAATGTCTAATCAGAACAAAAGCCATTTATAACAATAAAAACTACATTAAAAATTACTTATGTCCTGGGCTTAGATGTGGTCTCTGCAATCAGATGTTCATTAAACAAATTATTTAAAAAAATACATACGTACACACACACACGAATTCTGAATTGTGTTATGTGCCAAAAGAAAAAATACGGGGTGATGTGAGAGCTCAGTGAGGATCAAATATAGATTGGCAGGAGGGTGATGAGGAGAGACTTCTTTGAGAAAGTTAGATTTAAACTATCTGAAGAAGCTGTGCTTAGTTTAGAAAAGTGCTAGGCAGAGAGTGTTCCAGGAAGAAGGAATAGCATGTGTGAAGGCTCTGCTCTGCTTCTGAAATTGTGGAAGCTTATTGAGTATGGCATAGAGTGAATAGTGCCTGATGAGGCCGGAGGTAGGCTGGGATGAGATCTTTTCACATCTTGCACTCTATACTAAGAAGTTGAGGTTTTATTCCGAGTGACTGGGAAGCCATTAAAGGGTTTAAGGAAGGGAAGTGTTGTGAATCAGTTATGTGTTTTACAGATTCTACTCTGACTACAGAATGGATGAGACTAGAATGAGAGTTAGAGCAAAAGAAGTGAGGAAACCAGTTAGAATTCCTTTTTAAGTAGTAGGTCAGAGAGAAAGGATGATAATTTTAACTAGAGTCATGACAGTAAACAAGGTAACACATGAAGTGATTATGTCATAGACTATTACCATTACCCTGTGAAGAAAGTATGAGCAGAATAAGATTTAGAATAAACTTATCTAAGCCCATCTAATAAAGGGTGGTGTGAGGAACTGAAACAATGGGTGTTTAAGGACATTTGGTCCTTGTCTCTAAAATAAAATCCAAACTCTGTTGAAGATTTTTCAGCCTACTCTTATTATCTTTATCCTCTCCCAAACTCTTACTCACCTATGCTATAACCATACCAAACTATTGCAGTGAGTATCATGAACATGCCCTGTACCCTGATGCCACTGATGATTGTTTACTATGACTGGAATACTCTTACTCCCCCACACACTTAACAAAACCCTACTCATTGTTTAGGATCCAGATCAAATATGAATGAAGCCTTCCAAATTTGCCTCCAGATTGATACTGCCCATTTATCTTCTTTTAACCATAGTAGTTCTTATTAATATCACATTATAGTATATTATTCAGTAGATTTCTGCGTAACTGATTATGTGCCATGTACTATGTGTAGACATTATGGACATATCCACATGTAAAAATAGACACAGTTGCCACATTTGTGGAATCTACATTCTAACACAGACCTTGAAAGAAATCTGGGCACAAATATGTAACTAAATGTTAATAAGAGGTATGAAGGGATAGTAAAGGGTGCCTGCAGGTTTCTGAAACCCTAATAAGGCCCTTGAGGTCAAAATTATTTTCATAATCCTACTAAGATACTATTTGCCTTTTCATTTTCGTTCTCGTGAGTATATAGTAGTAATAGGATTTATGATATTGCAACAAATTGAATACAGAAGGTGGGAGAATCCAGATATCTTTTGTTAAGACAGACATTAAAGAAATTGGCAAAAAAAAAAAAAAAAAATTAAAAACAGCCACTTTGGGGCCGGGCACGGTGGCTCACACCTGTAATCCCAGCACTCTGGGAGTCCGAGGTGGACAGATCACTTGAAGTCAGGAGTTCAAGACCAGCCTGGCCAACATGATGAAACCCTGTCTCTACCAAAAATACGGTAGCCAGGTGTGGTGGCACACGCCTGTGATCCCTCCCTGTAATCGGAAGACTCAGAGGCAGGAGAATCGCTAAAACTCAGGAGGTGGAGGTTGGAGTGAGCTGAGATCGTGCCATTGCACTCCAGCCTAGGTGACAAGAGCAAGACTGTGTCTCAAAATAAATAAATAAATAAAAATGAATAGGCCACTTTGCCTTCTCATTGTTTTTTGATGTTTTGGAAAATGTGGTTATTTTTTTCATTAAAAAATAGATCACTTTTGTTAATTAGTTGTCTTGTCATTTTAAAGTGAATTTTAAACATTTCTTGGTTATAATTTTTAATGTGGTAAATACTGATAGCAGTAAACTACATAGATAAAACTTTCTAGGGTCCTCCATAATTTTTAAGAATATAAAAGGGCCAAGTGTGGTGGCTAACACCTGTAATCCCAACACTTTGGGAGGCCAATGCAGGAAGATCCAACATAGCAAGACCCTATCTCTACAAAAAATTTAAAAATTAGCCAGGCATGATGGTGTGTGCCTGTAGTCCTGGTTACTTGGGATGCTGAGGTGAGAGAACCACTTGAGCCCAGCCCAGAGTTTGAGATTGTGGGGAGCCATGGTCATGCACTGCATTCTTGCCTGGGCTACAGAGTGAGACCCTACCTCAAAAAAAAAAAAAAAAAAAATTATGTTTATACACACACACACACACACACATACACACACAAATAGATTGTGAAACCAAAATGAGAATCCCTGTAATGGGGATCTTATTTAAATTGGGGGCTTCTAGAGAAGTGAAAGATATCTTATGTCTCTGTTAAACACTTACATTCTAAAAATTAGGAGTGTGGTTTTCTCCATATTTCCAAAAACTACAATTCTTTTTATATAATGAGTTTGTTGGTTGAATCTGATTTTTTTTAAATTTTAATTTAAAAATTTTTTAATTTTTAAAAATATGGAGTGCTTCATGAATTTACATGTCATCCTTAGGCAAGGGCCATGCTAATCTTCTCTGTATTATTCCAATTTTAGTATATGTGCTGCTGAAGCAAGCACCAGATTTTGTTATCAAAGTCTACTGTAGATGCCCGTTCTTTCTTTAATTTGTGGTTTGGTTGAAACCTTTGTTGGAAATACCGTCTTATTTCTGATTGCTGTAGGAAATAGAACTTGATTCAAATTCCTCTTTGGTATGAAGCTGGGAAGATTACTTATCTTGCTAAACCTTACCATTATTTATGTGTAACATGGAATACATTTTATCTTACTGTGGTGTAATGATTTAATTAACTAATGTATGTGACCTGATTAATAAGTGACCAGAACAGAGACGATCCGTAAAATGGTAATTCTTTTTATATTATATACACAGCACATACATACTCGGGTTAGTTTCAGTTAGTGAGCAGAGAGGTCTGTGGATAAATCAGGATATAACAATCATCATTCAAGGACATATTCACCATTCAGTTTATCAGAAGGCAGAAAGCCAGAATGATCTATTGTATGGTTATTCATCTTTAGAAAAAGGAACAGAAAAGGTGGGCTTAGAATATTTTAAATAAGTAGCTCTATATTACAGTGTAGATGATTTAGGGATGGGGTAGAGTTTTATGTGTCTGGCACTGCAAAAGTGCCTCACATTTACTAAATGAATAATATTAATTAACTAGAGATTCTTGAAAACACATTTTTAGAAGCCTTGAAAAAGATATATACTACAGATTAAAGGCCAAGCCTGAGAAAGCTTACATGGCTAACTGGAAAAAAATATAAAGGTACCATAGAGGAAAAACAAAATTGCCCTGTGGGGAGAACATGTGGTGTCATATGGTGTGACTAAATAGGATCCAGTAAGATAAGTCAAGGTAGAGCATCTTGGGAGTGATTCCATGTTCCAAGGTTGAAAAATATTAACTACATTAAAGATAGTAAGCCAGTGAAAGAATCCTCAAGATCCCAGTGCAGAATGTTTGCCAAGAGATAAGAAGATCAACTGCTGCTTTGGTATTCATAGCAGAAAGCCATAGGAAAATTATCCTTTTGATACTCTTTTTTTGAAGAAGATAGGTCCTTTGGTTTTTTTTTTTTTTTTTTTTTTTTGAGATGGAGTTTTGCTCTTGTTTCCTAGCTGGAGAGCAGTGGCGCAATCTCGGCTTACTGCAGCCTCCACCTCCTGGGTTCAAACAATTCTCCTGCCTCAGCCTCCTGAGTAGCTGGGATTACAGGCATGCACCACCATGCCCGGCTAATTTTGTATTTTTAGTAGAGACAGGGTTTCTCCATGTTGGGCAGGTTGGTCTCGAACTCCTGACCTCAGGTGATCCACCCGCCTCGGACCCCCAAAGTGCTGGGATTACAAGTGTGAGTCACTGTGCCCGGCCAAAGATAGGTCCTTTTTAAAGACAGATACTTAGGGCCAGGTGCTGTGGCTCATGCCTGTAATCCCAGCACTTTGGGAGGCTGAGGCAGGTAGATCACCTAAGGTCTGGAGTTCGAGACCAGCCTAACCAACATGGTGAAACCCAGTCTCTACTAAAAATACAAAAATTAGCTGGGCGTGGTGGCATACGCCTGTAGTCCCAGCTACTCGGGCGACTGAGACAGGGGAATTGCTTGAACCCCTGGGAGGCAGAGGTTGCAGTGAGCTGAGATCACACCTTTGCCCTCCAGCCTGTGCGACAGAGCAAGACTCCATCTCAAAAAAAAAAAGATACTTTGATAAAGAAATAATAGTTATTTCTCATTTTATTTCTCATTTGAGATGATCTCAAAGTTGGCTAAAGCGACTCACAGGTTTGGACCTATAAATTGCTTTCATTTTAAATATTAGGTTGGTGCAAAAGTAATTTTGGTTTTTGCCACCCAATAGAGAGGATTGTAGGCATTTTTTTTCTTTGTATAACAACTGTAAAGCATTGCAGGAATTATATGTAGAATAATAGGCATACTTTGTTTTATTATGTTTCATTTTATTGTACTGTACAGATGTGTTTTTTTGTTTTTAACAAATTGAAGATTGGTGGCAACCCTACATGAAGCAAGTCTGTTAGCACCATTTTTCCAACAGCACATGCTCACTTTGTGTCTCTGTGTCACCTTTTAGTAATTCTTGAAATATTTCAAATTTTATCCGTTTTGGTGTTCTGTGATCTTCCATGATACTATTGTAATTGTTTTGGGGTGCCACAAACCACACCCATGTAAGGCAGTGAACTTAATCAGTAAATGATGTGTGTGTTCTCACTGCTCCACTGACTGGCTGTTTCCCCAACTCTTCTCCAGCCTCCCCATGCCCTGAGACACAACAATGTTGAAGTTAGGCCAATTAATAACCCTACAATGGCCTCTAAGTATTCAAGTAAAACCAAGAGTCACGTGTCTCTTGAAATCAAAAGTTAGAAATGATTAAGCTTAGTGAAGAAGGCGTGTCAAAAAGCTATGCCTTTTGTGCCAAACAGCCAGGTTGTAAATGTAAAGGCAGAGTTTTGCAAGGAAACTACAAGTGCTACTCCAGCAAATACGTGAACGATAAGAAAGCAAAACATGCTCATGCCTGTAATCCCAGCACTTTTTAAGAGGCCAAGGTGGGAGGATCACTTGAAGCTAGGAGTTCGAGACCAGCCTGGCCATCATAAGTGAGACCTCATTTCTGTTAATTTTAAAAAAGCAAGCAAGCAGAACAGCCTAATTGCTGATATGGAGAAAGTTTTAGTGATCTGGATAGAAGATC
The DNA here is from genome assembly GCF_047675955.1 of Chlorocebus sabaeus. Lineage (NCBI taxonomy): Eukaryota > Metazoa > Chordata > Mammalia > Primates > Cercopithecidae > Chlorocebus > Chlorocebus sabaeus. The sequence continues at coordinate 113,950,595 of NC_132924.1, read as the reverse complement.
AAACCAGCCGCAACATTCCCTTGAGTCAATGACTGGCTTTAAAGCTTCAAAGGACAGGCTGACTCTGTTATTAGAGGCTAATGCAGCTAGTGACTTTAAGTTGAAGCCAGTGCTCATTTATCATTCCAAAACTCCTAGGGCCCTTTGGAATTCTGCAAAATTTACTCTGTTTGTGCTCTGTAAATGGAACAGTGAAGCCTGGATGACAGCACATTTTTTTACAGCATGATTTACTGATTATTTTAAGCCCACTATTGAGACCCACTGCTCAGAAGAAAAAAAGATCCCTTCCAACATATTACTACTCATTGACAATGTACCTGGTCACCCAGGTGCACTCTGATGATGTACAAGGAAGATTAATGTTCTCTTTTGTTTTCTATGTGTGTGTGCTTTTTTTGTTTTGAGATAGGGTCTCACTCTGTTGCCCAGGCTGGTGTGCAGTGGTGTGATCATAGCTGTCTGCACCCTTGAACTCCTGAGCTCTAGTAATCCTCCTGCCTCAGCTTCCTGAGTAGGTGGGACCACAGGCACGCACCACAATGCTCAGCTAATTTTTTTTTTTTTTTTTTTTAAGATAGAGACGGAGTCTGACTATGTTTCCCAGGCTAGTTTCACAAACTCCTGGTCTCAAATGATCCTCTTGCCTCAGTAATGTTTTTCCCAACCACTAATATAACATTCATTCTGCAGCCCATGGATCAAGGAATAATTTTGACATTCAATTCTTCTTATTTAAGAAGTATCTTTCATTAGGCTATAGCTGCCATAGATAGTTATTCCTCTGATGGATCTGGGTAACATTAATTGAAAACCTTCTGCAAATTATTCACCTTTCTAGATGCCATTAAGAATGTTTGTGATTCATGAGAGGAGGTCAAAATAGCACCAATAATAGGAGTTTGGAAGACGTTGATTCTGATGCTTGTGGATGACTTTGAGGGGTTCAGAACTTCAGTGGTGGATGGAATTGCAGGTGTGGTAGAAATAGCAAAATAACTAGAATTAGAAGTGGAGCCTAGAGATGTGACCGAATTGCTACAATGTCATGGTAAAACTTGAACAAATGAGAAGTTGCTTCTTACAGATGAGCAAAGAAAATGATTTTTTGAGATGGGATTTACTCCTGCTGAAGATGCTGTGAACACTGATAAAATGACAGCAAAATAAATAGAATTTTACGTAAAATTAGTTGATGAAGCACTAGCACAGTTGAGAGGACTGACTCCAAGTTTGAAAGTAGTTCTGCTGTGGTTCAGATGCTATCAGACCATATTGCCTGGTTCAGATAAATCTTTTATGAAAAGAAGTCAATCGGCACAGCAGACTTCATTGTTGTCTTGTTTTGAGAAATTGCCAGTCGGGCGTGGTGGCTCACGCCTGTAATCCCAGCACTTTGGGAGGCCAAGGCAAGCAGATCACCTGAGGTCAGGAGTTCAACACCAGCCTGACCAACCTGGTGAAACCCCGTCTCTACTAAAAATACAAAAATTAGCCAGACGTGGCAGGCACCTGTAATATCCCAGCTACTCAGGAGGCAGAGGCAGGAGAATTGCTTGAACCCAGGAGGCAGAGATTGCAGTGAGCCAAAATTGCACAACTGCACTTCCAGCCTGGGAGACAGAGCAAGACTCCCATCTTAAAAAAAGAAAAAAAGAAATTACCACAGTCACCCTAACCTTTAGCAACCACTGACTTGATCAGGCAGCAGCCATCGACACTGAGGCAAGACCCTCCACCAACACAAAGATGATGACTCACCCAGGTAATTGTTAGTGGTTTTTAACACTATTTTAAAATGAAGATATGTACTTTCTTTTTTTAGAATAATGCTATTGGACATTACTAGACTACATTATAGTCTACACTTTTTTGTTGTTAATTTAAAAATTGTGGGCCGGATGCAGTGGCTCACATCTGTAATCCCAGCACTTTGGGAGGGTGAGGCAGGCAGATCACAAGGTCAAGAGATCAAGACCATCCTGGCCAACATGGTGAAACCCCATCTCTACTGAGAATACAAAAATTAGCTGGGTGTGGTGGCACATGCCTGTAGTAGCAGCTACTCGTGAGGCTGAGGCGGGAGACTCTCTTGAACCCAGGAGGCGGAGGTTGCGGTGAGCCGAGATTGCGCCACTGCACTCCAGCCTGGCAACAGAGCAAGTCCCTGTCTCCAGAAAAAAAAAAAATTTTTTTTTTGGCCAGATGTGGTATTTCACGCCTGTAATCCTGGCTCTTTGGGAGGCCGAGGCAGGCAGATCACTTGAGGTCAAGAGTTCGAAACTAGCCTGACCAACATGGTGAAACCGCGTCTCTCCTAAAAATACGAAAAAATTAGTTGAACTTGGTGGCGCATGCCTGTAATCCCAACTGCTTGGAATGCTAAGGCAGGAGAATCGCTTGAACCCGGGAGGCAGAGGTTGCAGTGAGCTGAGATCGCACCATTGCACTCCAGCCTGGGCGACAGAGCAAGACTCCATCTCAAAGGGAAGAAAAAATGGATATGTATGGTTTTACGTATTTCTGGGGTACGTGTGATATTTTGATATAGGTATACAGTGCGTGATGCTGAAGTCAAGGTGATTGGGATACCTGTCACCTTAAACATTTATCTTTGTGCTGGGAACATTACCGTTCTTCTTTTCTAGCTATTTTGAAATATACAATAAATTGTTAACTATAATATCCCTACTATATCAAATACTAGAACTTATTCTTTCTGTCCAATTGTATGTTTGTACCCATTAACCAACTTCCCTTTCTTCCCTTCTCCCTCCTTTTCTTCCCAGACTCTGATAACCACTACACTACTGTTTACCTCCATGAGATCCTTTATGTATTTTGGATACAGATCCTAATTAAATCCATGACTTGCAGCTATTTTCTTGCATTCTGTAGGGTTTTTTTTTCACTTTCTTGAGAATATCCATTGCACAAAAGGTTTTAATTTTGTTGAAGTACAATTTGTCATTTTTTTGTTGTTGTTGCTCATACTTTTGGTGTCATATCTAAGAATCCGCTGCTAAATCCAAGGTCATTAAGATTTATCCCTATGTTTTCTTCTAGGAGTTTCATTATTTTAGCTGCTATGTCATGTATTCATTTTGAGGGCTTTTAAAACATGGTGTGAGGTAGAGGTGGACTTTTCTAGCTATAAATTGTCCTCTGAGCATTGCTTTTGCTGTATTCCATCAGTTTTGGTATGTGTGTTTTTTGTTTTCATTTGTCTAAAAGTATTTTCTAATTTCTCTTGTGATTTCTTTTTTGATCTTGTATCTATTCAAGAGGGATATTGTGTATAATTTTTTTGTACAATGTTTCATATTAGTGTAAAGGTGATGCTGGCATCATAAAGTGAGTTGGAAATTATTTACTCCTTTTCTGTTTCATGGAAGACATTTTGTAGAGGTAGTCTTAGATCTTCTTTAAATATTTGATAGAACTTACCACTAGAGATTTATTTTTAGAAAGGTTTTTAACTATGAGTTTAATTTCCTTAATAGTTACAAGATCATTCAGATTATCTGTTTTATCTTGTGAGAGTTTTGTTTTTCTTTTGTTTTTGAGGAATTGGTTCATTTTTTTCTAACATTTTGAATTTATGTAGAGTTTTTCATAGTATTAATCTTTAAATGTCTGTGTGTAGGGGAGTCTGTATTTCATTCTTTTTTTATTACTGATATTGTTAATTTGTGTCTTCCCTTTTTGTCAGTTTTGCTAGAGATTTATACATTGTATTGGTCTATTCAACAAACAAGCTTTTGTTTTCATCATTTTTTTTCTGTTTTCAATCTCATGAATTTCTGCTTTTTATTATTTTTGTGTTGCTTTCTTTGGGTTTATTTTTTGTTCTTCATGTTTCTTAAGATAGATTTGCAACTGTTTTTCTTTGCTGATATAACAGTATCAATTTAAGAGCAGGGCTTAGTGGCCCATGCCTGTAATTCCAGCTATTTGGGAGGCTGAGGTGGTAGCATCATTTGAGCCTAGGAGTTTGAAACTAGACTGTGCAACATACAAGACCCCCCCATCTCTTAAAAAAACTGAAAAAAAAAAATAATGGCATAAGCTTAATGATATTAGTTCACTGTAGCACTACTGTAGTTGCATCCCACAGATTTAGTATGTTGTATTTTCATTCAGTTGAATACTGAACTAGCCTTGTGATCCTGGAATTAATCTTATTGTCATGTTTATTATGCCTTTTATAATTGCTGGATTCAATATGCTAATATTTTGCTAATGATTATGAGGAATGTTAGTATGTAGTTTGGGGCTTCCATTTGACCCAAAGATTATTTAGAAATGTGCTGTTTAATTTTCCAGGGTTTAGAGATTTTCCTATTAGCTTTCTGTTTCTAGTTTAATTCTATTATGGTCAGAGAACAAACATTTGTGTTTTTTTTTAAGCTTGTGAAAGTTTGTCTTATGACTCAGAAGAATATGGTCTGTTTTGGTGAGTGTTCCATGTGCATTTGACAAGAACATGTATTCAACTGTTAAGTAGAATGTTATATAAATATCAATCAGATCAGGTGAGTTGATGATGTTCATTTCTTCTATATTACTAATTTTCTGTCTACTAGTTCTATTAAAGGAGTGCTGAAGTCATCAAATATAATTAAGAATTTGTTTTCCTATTTGTAATGTTCTGTAAGTTTTTATTTCATGTTCTTTGAAGCTCCATTATTAGGTGCATATCCATTAGTTATGCTTTCTATTATGTGAATTATATTTGAAGTGAATTACTCATAGATTACATATAGTTGGGTCATTTTTAAAATTCATTCTAACAATCTTGTCTTTTAATTTGTATCTGTAGACTATTTACATTTAATGTAATTTGGGTATGTTTAGATTTGGGTTTATCAGTTTAGTAATTTGTTTTCTCTTAGCTGCTTCTGTTTTCCATTACTGTGTCTTTCCTGCATTCTTTTAGATTGTTTGAACAATTTTTAGCCATTCTGTTTTAATTTACCTGTTGTGGCTTAAAAATTCTTAACTCTCCATATAGTTTTAGTGATCAATGCAGAGATTACATTATAAAAACTTAACATTTTCACCACCTGCTTTAAAATAAATTCATTTATTTTAAGTGGATTATGGTCCACTTAAAGAAATGTTAAAAATACTTGGGTCTCTTTATCCAGTCTCCTCCTTTTATCTTATTGTTAGCTGTATGTTACATTTCCATTAATTGAAAGCTTCATTGGGCAGTGCTGTTGTTTTTACTTTCAACCATTAAACATATTAAAGGAAACTAAGAGGAGAGGGTTAGTGTATTTTTGTCTGCATGTTTACCATTTTCCTTACTCCTCAACGTACTCTTCCTGGTTACCTCCTGGTATCATTTCCCTTCTGTGTGAGAAATTTCTTTTAGCAATTCTTTTAGAACAGGTCTGCTGGTAGCAAATTCTCTTAGTTCCCATTTATCTGAAAATATCTTTGTTTTATGATCATTCTGAAAGATACTTTAACTGGATATAGAATTTTAGCTTGACAGTTTTCTTCTCTTTCAGCACTTTAAAATGTGTAACTTCCTTCTGGCCTTCATGGTTTCTGCTGAAAAACCTGTTGTTATTTGAAGTGGTGTTGCCCTATATTTTATGGATTGTTTGTCTCTGTTTTCAAGATAATTTCTAGGCTAGGTGCAGTGGCTCACACCTGTAATCCCAGCACTTTGGAAGGCCGAGGCAGGTGGATCACCTGAGGTCGGGAGTTCGAGACCAGCCTGGCCAACATAGTGTAATCCTGTCTGTACTAAAAGTACAAAATTTAGCCAAGCATAGTCACGGGCACCTGTAATCCCAGCTTCTGGGGAGGCTGAGGCAGGAAAATCGCTTGAGCCCGGGAGGCAGAGGTTGCAATGAGCTGAGATAACTTTTGCACTGCAGCCTGGGTGACAGAGTACGATGCTATCTCAAAAAATAATAGTAATTTTTTGTGTTTCATTGTCACCACTTTATGAAGTGTGAGAGTGTGAAATTCTATGTATTTATCCATTTTGGGATTCACTGACCTTTTTGAATCTGTAGTTTTATGTCGTTTGTCAGATTTGGGAAGGCTTTTGATATTATTTCTTCAGATATTTTTAATCATCCTATTATTTGCTTTTATAAGTTCACTGACACAGATGTGAGATCTTTTTGTTACTGTCCCATAGATCCCTGATGTATTACTCTATTCTCGAATTGCTATAAAGAAATGCCTGAGACTAGGTAATTTATAAAGAAAAGAGGTTCAGTTGGCTCATGGTTCTGCAGACTGTACAGGAAACATAGCAGATTCTACTTCTGTGGAGGCCCCAGGAAACTTAAAATCATGGTGAAAGGTGTAAAGGGGAAGCAGGCATATCTCTCATGGCTGGAGCAGAAGCAAGAAATGGGGAGGGTGCCACATACTTTTAAATGACCAGATCTTATAAAAACTCACTATCACAATGACAGCACTAAGGGGGATGGTGTTAAGCCATGAGAAACCACTTCCACGATCCAATTATCTCCCACCAGGCCCCACCTCCAGTATCGGGGATTACATTTGAACATGAGATTTGGGCGGGGACCTAGATTCAAACCATATCACCTTGGTTCTGTTCATTTTATTTTAATCCCCGCAGCTACATCAAGTGGAGACCCTGGTTCTCTCCCCGCTCTTAGAATGTTGGCTCTTTTGAAGATGCTATTGTTGCTGCTGCCACCATGGGGTTACTTGAGGGTTAGGGTGAGAAAAGTGAAGGGAAAAAACTGAGACACTATCTTTGAATGTTATTTCTTTTTTTTTCTTTGAGCTAGAACTGGCGAGCTTCCCCCAGAGCTCTCTGTACCCCAGTGCCCCCTTCTGGGTTGACTGAGAGATACTAGAATTTCTTTTAAAAAAATAAACTTTTTAAACTTTTTTTTCTTTGCCCCTTTTTTTTTTCTTTTTTTTACTTTTTTTTCTTTTAAAAGTGAACCTTTTTTTAGGCCACTCGCAGTGGCTCACGCCTGTAATCCCAGCACTTTGGGAGGCCAAGGTGGGCAGATCACAAGGTCAGGAGATCGAGGCCATCCTGGCTAATATGGTGAAACCCCGTCTTTACTGAAAATACAAAAATTAGCTGGGCATGGTGGCACGTGCCTATAATCCCAGCTACCCAGGAGGCTAAGGCAGGTGAATTGCTTGAACCAGGGAGTTGGAGGTTGCAGTGAGTTGAGATCATGCCACTGCACTGCAGCCTGGCGACAGAGCAAGACTCCGTCTCAAAAAAAAAAAAAAAAAAAGTAAACTCACTGATGGTTTTGTAATGATTGAGATCCTTGTCCTCTATCCCAATCTGTCTACTGCTATTTACTTCCAGCATTCTCGATTAGCTGCTCTGTGTGTTCCCTCCAAGTTTTATAGTTGGACTACATCTTTGAAGTGTGTTCCCACCCCCCATAATGTGTGACTACTAATATTTCTGCCCAATTTGTTTGGGTTTTTTTCCCCTTGTTTTTATTTTTATTCTTGGCTTCCTAGGGGTTGCTCCTGTCTTTCCGTAGCTTAATGTCAAACTAAAGATGTGTCAGAGGTTTTGTTTAAATATTTCAAGGCCAGTAAGGTTTCTGTTCTTTCTTTGTGTGTCTATCTGTGTATCAGGGAGCATATTCAAACTTCAGGCCACCATGTTGCCTCACCTGGCTTTTGTTTTCCTTCAGGCTCCTCTGTGTCTCCTGTGTGCATGAACATGCAGAGGCTCAGTCAGTCAAGGATGTGTGCAGTTGTGGGCCCTGTCCAGACTTTGTAGCACATGCTTGCAGTGTCCATTCAATCAGTGGTGTGTAGAAAGTGCATGAAGCCCCCAACTTGCAGTGGAGGTTATCACTTAAATTCACAGTACTCCAAATCAGTTGACAGCACCTTCACACACACAGTCTGTAGCTGAACACATAGCAACAGAGGGAGAGATTGGCCAGTCATCAGAAGAAGGGCTGGCAGCAGCCTCAAGCAAAAATGCCACAGATGGCTGGGCATGGTGGCTCACACCTCTTATTTCAACACTTTCGGAGTCCAAGGTGGGTGGATCACCTGAGGTCGGGAGTTCGAGACCAGCCTGGCCAACATGGTGAAACCCTGTCTGTACTAAAGATACAAAAATTGCCAGGTATGGTGGCGCATGCCTGTAATCCCAACTACCTGGGAGGCTGAGACAGGAGAATCGCTGGAACCTGGGAGGCGGAGGTTGCAGTTAGCTGAGATCGTACCATTGCACTCCAGCCTGGTCGACAAGAGCAGAACTCCGTCTCAAAAAAAAAAAAAAAAAAAAAAAAAAAGCCACAGACTGTGATGTTCTTACTCAGATTCAGCCTTTCAGCCTTTGGCTGAATTCCAGAGCACTGAAATGGTGGTTTTGACGGTTTTGTTCAGCTTTATAGTTGCTTTTGGGGGAGAGGATTTATCAGCGTACTCATTTCATCATGCCAGAAGTAGTAGTATTGATACGATTTTTTATATATATCTTAGAATTTTGAAGATACTGTTCCCTTATTTTCTAGTATACAACAATCTGATTCTTGTTTTTTATTCCTTAGAATTTTATTAGTACTTTCTTGTTTCCTTTTGAGTTTAATTTACCAAGATTTGTTTAATTTTATATCTCTCCAAGGACCCAGGCTGGAGTGCAGTAGTACAGTCATGGCTCACTGCAGCCTCCACCTCCTGGGCTCAAGTGATTCTCCCTCTTTGGCCTCCTAAATAGCTGGGACTACGACACATGCCACCATACCTGGCTAATTTTTTTTTTTTTTTTTTTGGTAGAGATGAAGTCTCGCTATGTTGCCCAGGTTGGTCTCAAGCTCCTGAGCGCAAGCAGTCCTCCCGCCTCAACCTCCCAAAGTGCTGGGCTTATAGGCCTAAACCACCGTGCCCAGCTCTTATTCTTTCTTTGTTGAAAAAAGGAACTTTGGTTCTGAAGACTCTTATTTGCCTTTTGGCTCAAGGAGAAATTCTTAAATTTTATTTGTTATTTCTTCTTTTTTTTAATTCCCATAAAATTTCTCTTAGATGTATGTAGAATAATTTAATCTGTATTCTGTGATATTAACTTTACTCTCATAATTTTAGCTTTCATTTTACTTCATATTTTTAATTTCTTTTTTACTTTTTGTTAAAGTAGCATTTGGACTTTTGCTTTGTCCATTTTGCTAGTTAACTCCTCTTATAGGTTTATTTCAACAAAGATTTTAAATTTCAAGCTTGTTCTGTGCAATTTATTTATTTTGAGATGGAGTTTCACTCTTGTTGCCCAGGCTGGAGTGCAGTGGTGCGATCTCGTTTCACTGCAGCCTCTGCCTTACAGATTCAAATGATTCTCCTGCTTCAGCCTCCCAAGTAGCTGGGACTACAGGCATGTGCCACCACGACCGGCTAATTTTATACTTTTAGTAGAGATGGGATTCACCATGCTGGTCAGGCTAGTCTCGAACTCCTGACCTCAAGTGATCCACCCTCCGCAGCCTCCCAAAGTGCTAGGATTACAGGCATGAGCCACCGTGCCTGACCTCTGTGCAATTTATTATTTTTGTTTTGTTTAATGAGTGCAGCTCATCCATAATAGGACTAGATACAATATAATTTTCTGTGCTCTTCAGTATATTAGCCAGTAGCTGCATGTGGCTGGGAATATGGCCTATGAGACAGAGAAACTAAATTTTATATTTTATTTAATGTTAGTTTATATAAAATTAAATAGCCATACATGTCTAATGACTACTAGATTGTACAGCACAACTCTGCAATTTAAGAATCCTTATACTTTTTGGCTTCAAAATAATTCTGATGCCTTAGTTTATCTCCTCATTCAATTGCATGTCTGTTTTTTATGCTCTTGGTTTTTTTTTAGGTGTCTAAAGGTTAATAAAGGTTAAAAATTATGAATATTGGAAGTTAGAGTAGGTTTCCTCAATACCTAAGTGAGTTTCTTCTGGAGAAAATTAATATTGAATATAAAAATCCATTAATTTCTAGTTCTACTAAGTGAGCCTAGGCAGTCCTTGCTTTAGAGAATATGAGTACTTCTTCTCAATTTGTGTATGTGTGTAGCCTATGTCCCTGTGGTCGCCAGAATTTACTATAATTCTGTCGCTGGCCATAGTGTCCAGACAGAAATCCCTGTAAACTGATTACCCTTTTCCACCAGGTTTAGACCAGATACAAATATTTGGGGGCAAAGACTGAGTTACTCTTTTATTTTTATTTTTTTGTGCGTGAGACGGAGTCTCGCTCTGTCCCTCAGGCTGGAGTAGTGGCGCGATCTTGGCTCACTGCAAGCTCCGCTTCCAGGGTTCACGCCATTCTCCCGCGTCAGCCTCCCGAGTACCTGGGACTACAGGCGCGTGTCACCGTGACCGCCTATATTTTTTTTTTTTTTTAAGTATTTTTAGTAGAGACGGGATTTCACCATGTTAGCCAGGATGGTCTTGATCTCCTGACCTGTGATCTGCCCACCTCAGCCTCCCAAAGTGTTGGAATTACAGGCATGAGCCACTGCGCCCGGCCAGACTGAGTTACTCTTGAACATGTGATTTGCATGTAAACCAAATTTGTTAAAAGTCTTTTTTTTTTTTTTTTTTTTTTTTTTTTAAGTAAGAAAAGGCAGTGGTTTTGATTTGTGATGTCTCTTGTTAAGAGAAGTAAAAGAAAAAAAATTCTTGAAGAAAAGTGAGCCAGAATTACTGCCTAGGGAGCGATAGTCATATAGGTTCACTATGAAGCTTAGAAATGCTCTTTGTGGTTCTGTTTCCTCTTTTGCTTTAGTGTTCAGGAAACCAAAAACTGACAGTAGACTAGTTGGAAGATAGACTAAGGCTTTTTTTTTTTTCCTGGTTAACCTGTCTTAAGGGCAATATAACTAGAGATTTGGAAGTAAAGAGAGCTACCTGCAAAGACTTGAAGTACTAAGATTACCTAGAACCTGAATGCCCTGTGTTACTCTGCAGGTAGGGCATTTTACTGTTATGAAAAGATAAGAACTATTGTAAATAGTCTAAACTAATAATAATGAGTTAAGTATGGAATTGGCGTTTTTCCTTTAAAGTTTTAGCATTTAATTTTGAAATGTTTTAAAAATATTTTTGAAATCTGTTTCTATTTTTGAATTTCTCTTTTAAAAGTCAATCTAAAATAAGTGTGTATATCTTACATGTAAGGAATTATTAACTTCATTTTTTCATAAAAATAATCAGAGTAAGACTTTCAACAGATGTCAGATTAGCTGAAGTTCTCCATCACTATCATGTTTCCCCTGTGACAGGTTTGTAATTTCTGTTAGGGAATGTCATCTAAGTGCTCTGCACCTTGTATTTTCTCCTGCACTCTCATGACAAGAAAAAAACCTTTGATTATTTCTCTTTTCTCTCTATTCACATGTTCACCACTACCTTCCATGTTCAGATGTGATTTACATGCAATGATGATTACTCTTTCATTCCCTTCCCCCTTGTCCTCTTTTATCCTCTTTCTTTCTTTTCTTTTTTGGTTGACCCTGTTTAAATGGGATCTATCAAATATACCAAGTTTCAGTGAAAGTTACTTCCTTGTGTTAAAAGTCATGACTTTCTCTTTTATTTATATACTTAATAACTTTATTATGTATACTTGAATTTTGTTTTAGTGCAGAATCATTTTGTAATCTTTCTGAAGGTGTTTTAAAGTGGCAGTTAATTCCAACATTTGTAATACCAACAATGCAGATAACTTAGTTGAATGGCAACAGCATGAATAGCCTTGATTAAGTTGTACATGTGCAGACAGCTACTGTGTATATCATCCCTGCCATCTGGACAACAGCGATTTTTTTTTCTTCTTTCTTTCTTTTTTTGTTTGAGACAGAGTCTCACTCTGCTGCCCAGACTGGAGTGCAGTGGCATGATTTTGGCTCACTGCAACCTCTGTCTTCCAGGTATAAGCGATTCTCATGCCTCAGCCTCCTAAGTAGCTGGAATTACAGGTACCCGCCACCATGCCTGACTAAATTTTGTATTTTTAATAGAGATAGGATTTTGCCATGTTGGCCAGGTAGGTCTTGAACTCCTGACCTCAAGTGATCTGCCTGCCTTGGCCTCCCAAAGTGATGGGATTGCAGGCATGAGTCACCGCGCCTGGCCAGAAAACAGTGATTTTTTTAAGATGTCATCAATTGTATGGTAGAATCTGAATTCAAAGATGTTAAGAACAGGATGGGGGGAAGGTGTCTCTTAGAACATATGAAAGACATGTTATTTCTGTCAACTTCCAAACTTTTATCTTCAGCCACATCTTTTACTTGATTCCAGATTTGTATATCCAGCTCCTGTTTTACATTTCCACTCTGATTGTTTAATCCATCTCCCAGGATATTTAAAATATAATTTTTAATTCTGCATCCTGTGCCTTGTCCTCTTAACCTCAGTGATCCTTCTTCATTCTTTTTGATTTTTGGCTCTTACATCCTTTGACTTAGGTTATAAACTGTAGAGTCAAGGATGACTCCCTTTTATGATACCTCAGATCTGTTTACCAGCAAATCCTACTGACTGTACCTTTATAATATATTTAGCATCTGACACATCTTACCATCTCTTCCACTATCAGGCTGATAAAAGCCACCATCGTCTTTCAGTTGGCCATCATTTCCCATCTAGTTTCGTGGCATTTACACTATGGTTCATTTCCAGTATAGCAGCCAGAGTAATACTTTAAAAATATAATTGATCATATTGTTTCCTTTTTTTCAAAAGTAACTTCATTGAGATTGAGTTCACCTACCATACAAATCACTTATATAAAGTGTACAGTGCAGAAGTTTTAGTGTATTCAGTGTGCACAACAACCATCACCAAATTTAATTTTAGAATGTTTTCATTAGCCGTAAAAGAAACCCCACACCCATAGCCATTCTTCACCAATCCTTATATTCCCCCCATTTCTAGGCAATCTAATTTCTGTCTCTGTGGATTTTTCTATTGTGGACCATTTTATATACGTGGAATCATACACTGTGTGGTGTTTTGTGACTGCTTCTTTTACTTAGTGTGTTGTTTCCAAGGTTTGGTCATGTTACAGAATATATCAGCATTTTGTTTCTTTTTATTACCAAATAAAATTCCACTGAATGGATATGCGACATTTAATTTATTCATCAGCTGATGAGTGTTTGGACTGTTTTAACTTTTTGGCTATTGTGAATAATGCTGCTATGAACATAACAGCATTGTTGTGTCTTCTCCTGTTGTGGACTACTGTTTCTCTAACAGAATGTATTAATTTTCTTTTGTATAAAAGCCACTCCAAAGCCTGGTGCTTAAAACAACCACTGCTTGGGTCAGTGAGCATGCTATATTCTGCACTGTGCTAACTTTAGCTGTGCTCATTCGTGTCTGTGACCAGTGGTGGTTTTAGGTAGATGGCTAGTCTAGGACGGTCTTGAGTGTACAACTTGGTTCTAGTAGACTAGTCCAGGCCTGTTCTCATAGAAAGGCACGGGTGAGAGAGTGAGCAAGTTCAATTGTATGAGAGGACAAGACTTGCATACTTGCATTTTAAGACTCTCTTTGGGTCATGTTTGCTAGTACTGCATTGCAGGATGTCACAAGAACAAGGAGAAGCCCAGGGGTCAGAGTGGAAAGGGGATTGCAGTGTTACGGGTAAAAGATGTGCCTACAAAGAAGCCATTAATTGGGGGTCATTAATGTGATGTCTGTTGCACATACCAATTGTGCTTCTACCTTAGTGCTTTTTGCATTTGTTTCCTTTCTGTTTGAACTAGTTTTCTCTTACATGCTTACATGCTAAACTTGTTTCACTTCCTTCCTAACTCTATTCATGTATCATCTTATCAATGAGACCTTCAAGTTTTACCATACTACAAAATGAATAGCCACCCAACCCCATCCTGCTCACAGTCTCTGTTTTTCTCTATAACTTTTTATGACCATCTGACATATTCTTTTTTTTTTTTTAGTGCTTATCTTCCCTCAACTGGAATGTATGCTGTATGAGGTTAGGGACTTGAATTACACTGTCTTCATTGCCTAGAACCCTGGCATTCATTAAATGTTTGTTGAATGAAGAAATGAATCTACATTGATCCACTTTTACCTAAATTTGAATTATCTAAAAGTTCTAACCTGGCTTCATGCCACGGCACGTATGAAGTGTCAGCTTCTCTTGATTAATCGAGTACCTAATGATGGAATATTTCTTCTTATGCAGACATAGGCTATGCAGTATATGAGCAATTCTACCACTTACTTAGCTGTCTGACTTGGGCCAAGTTTTTTTTAACCTCCCTGTTTCCTCATCTGTAAAATAGGGGTAATAATAGTCCCAGCCTCATGGAACCTGGCACAAGGTAGGCACTGTATAAGGTTGGTACAATGTGTATTGCATAATATTTTTTATCACCTACTTGTTATTGGAGTATATGGCACAGGGAAAATGGAATTGAAAGCTGGAACAATCTTGTATTATGGAGAAGTTGCAAAATCTTTGAAAACTCTTTTTTTCAGAAGGGACAAAACACATAAAACAAATGAAATAGGTGATTTTTTTTTTTTTTTTATTGAGTGCTTCATAACATTATATCCTTAAAACACTCTCTTATAAAGTGCTCTCTGAAAAATACTGTTCTTTATTTCAGAGTTTACTAAAAAGTACATAAAACTAGCAAGCATACATCTTAACTCTCTGAGAGTCTTATAAGTACCATCCTAGATGCATGGAGAGAAGATAATTCATTACTTACACTAGGTCATGCCTTAGGTCATTAAGACTTAAGTCTGTCATGGAACCCCAGTTGAGAAAGAACAAAAATATAACATCTTGACTAAGGTGGCTACTGCTTCTCTGATCTTAACTATTATTTCTCTAGCCTCAGGTGAGCCTTCTTGAATGTGATTTCATCAATCTCCTCTAAGCTTACCCAGAATATAGAATTTTTAATATTTTTTATAGCCAGCACTTATAAACTACCTGCTTCATGCTAGGTAGTATACTTAGGTGCTAGGAGTAAAACTGATCAAGGGGGGTAGGTTCCAAATTCACAGAGCTCACAGTCCTAACAGGCTGTCATGCCTCAGTTGTTTATTTGTGGCAATGTTTCCCACAGACTTTTAATTTTGGAATGATAGGATGTGGTGCTCTGGAATGGTGTCCCAGTGTTTTGGAGAACTGAGAGTAACTTGGGAAGGCAGGCTACAGTGAGAGAAAGTTATGACCAGGAGTTGTACCAAAATGCAGGAAACATGATATGTATGTTGTTACAGTACATAAAAATATTTACAGTTAAAAGTCCTGAACCTGTACTGCATCTATTGTTTCACATATTTCCCTTCAATTTAAATCCTGCTCCAAATCCTGAAATTCAGTTCAGTCTGTGTGACAGAAATTTGATCTGTTTCATTGAAAACCCATTTGAATAGTAATTGTGAGCAATTGTTGAATTTGTAAATGTTAAGTAAATTTAGTGGATGACTTTGTGGACAGTTTGACGTTATAGACAGTTATTCATGATACTGTTTTCTCTCCTCTCCCCTGCCATCCCTGAAACTTTAGGGTTTAATCTGCTCTTCATTAGCCAGAAAAGAAATGTTTGATCCTCTTACTCAGTTTTAGATTATTTTAGATGATTTCTAAGTTAAACTCTAAGTTAGAATAGTTTCTGCTTATTGATTTCATGAATATCACTTCTCTATTTCTATTTCTCACCTTCTACCAGGCCAAAGGAATTGTGGAACTATGATTAACAAACTCCTAAATCATCAGCCTTTTCCTTAAACCTTGAAAGGGTTCTGTCTATGTAGACACTTGTCTGGCTCCTGATTACAGTTTTACTATTCTCAAGTGAAACTGTTTCGTCACAACCCACATAATTCAGGGTCGAGATACTATTATGAAATGACTGTAAAAATTACTAGTACCTTTGACTCTCTAATTCTTCTCTGTTTTCATTATATGGGCCTGACAAAATGCCGACTACCTGCCTGCACTTAGGCAGTTGAATGTAGTGTTTTAAATGTATACCAGAATCCTCAACAGGGCATCATCAGTGTCTGGCAGTGCAGCTGCTGCTTCACTTTCCGAATTAAGAATGCATTTGCTGGCTCGGCACAGTGGCTTATGTGTGTAATCCCAGCACTTTGGGAGGCCAAGGCAGGTGGATCCCTTGAGGCCAGGAGTTCAAGACCAGGCTGGCCAACATGGTGAAACCCTGTTTCTACTAAAAATATAAAAATTAGCTGGGTGTGGTAGCACATGCCTGTAATTCCAGCTACTTGGGAGACTGAGGCAGGAGAATCGTTTGAGCCCAGGAAGCAAGAGTCTGCAGTGAGCCAAGATCGCACCACTACACTCTGACCTGGACAACAGAATGAGACTGTCTCGGGAAAAAAAAAAAAATGCATTTCCTCCACTCATTGCAAACCTCTCACAGCTCCCACTCCTATCTGTGGAATTCACTTCAAACTTTTACTGAGAAATTAAATGCAGCTCTTGTCATCTTTTCACCACCAATTCTACAGACTTGTCTGCATTGGTCCTCTTGTTCTTCCTTTCATTTGTTATCAAAGACCACTCCTGACAGTCTGATTTCTCTATTTGTGACTTAGATTTCATCTTTTCTGCATCTCTGTCTTCCGTATCATTTTTCTCCCCTCTATTGAATTCCCTTCAGCCACAAACATGCTCTATTATCTCCTAGCCCCAATACATCTGCAAATGTATGTAAATAGGAATGACCAAGTACGTACAGATACACAGTTCCTACCTTTCCTAATGTCTTCTATCCACTATTATATGTTCCTATTCTTATCTAATAAATTTTCTTCACTTAATATTTTTTCCTTCTACCTCAGAGTCTCTTTCTTTTCAGCCATTTTTGATTTCTCTTGTAAATGTTTATGACACCCAGAGCTGAGCCTTCTTAGCCTATACTCCCTTGTAGGTCTGCCTCCCAGTATGCTAGTGACACCCAAATATATCTTCAACCTCATCTCTCCACCAGGGTTCTACACTTGCATAGCCAGCTGCCTGCTTGATCATTTAGTCAGCCTCTCCTGTTGGTGACATAATACTTGATTTTTCTCCCTCATGGCATCACTGTCCACCCATTGCACACATCAACATTTCAGAATCAGCCTTAATTCTTAGTTTTTTCTCACTCCTCCTCCATGTCTAATCCAGTAGCCCTATCTCCACTGTTTCCCACCTTGCTCTAAGCAATCATCTCTTGCTTAACTATGGTTGCTTAACACAACCATAGTCTCAAGTAGTCTTCCTCCCTGCATTCATTCTTGGTCCACCGTAATCCATTCTCCACTAGAGTGATAATTAGATGTACTATAATATATACTGCTCTAGAGTTACATTGTCTAGAATTAAATCCTGACTCTATCATTTACTAGCTGAGTGGCCTTTAGCAATATATTTAACACTTGTGCCACAATATGCTTATCTATAAAATGGGATGGTATATTTATCTATTCCCTGATTGCTGTAAAGGAATACCTGAGGCTGGGTAATTTATAAAGAAAAGAGGTTTAATTGGCTTACGGTTTCACTGGCTGTACAGGAAGCATGATGCTGACATCTGCTCAGCTTCTGAGGAGGCCTCAGGAAACTTACAGTCATGACAGGAAGGCAAAGCAGGAGCAGGTGCGTCTTACATGGCAGGAGCAAGGGGTAGGGGAAGGTGTTAAACACTTTTAAACAATCAGATCTTTTGAGAACTCACTCATCAAAAGGACAGCATCAAGAGGATGGTGCTAAACCATTCATGAAGAATCCACCCCCATAATCTAGTCACCTCCCACCAGGCCCTACCTCCAACGTTGGGGATTATAGTTTGACATGAGATTGGGTGGGGACACAGATCCAAACCATATCAGAAGTAAATTGTTAGTAATTAAAATATAAATCAGATTATGTCACAGGTACCTGTTTTTGAAACTTTAGATTCTCATTGCTCTTAGAATAAAAATAAAACTCTATTTTCCATGGCTTTCAGGACCCTTCATAACCTGGCATCTTGCCTAATTTTTCTGATATCCATCTTGTTTCTACTCTCCCCTTGCTTACCAGATAGCCACAATCACTATCTTTAACTTTCTAGTTGGAAACATGGCTTTTTGTGGGGTATATTTCCTATTATTTTTTATTGTTTTTGGACCAACTTATTCACGTCAGTTTTGTGTTTGTTTTGTTATATATAAAAATAGTGCCTTAAAAAATCAGTTAATTTTTTTTTTTTTTTACCTGGTGAGTCATTTGTTTTATCTTTATAAATGCTGGGACGAGAGGCCTACTCTTTTTTTCCAATTTTGTGAGGGATTGGTAAAATTCCTAGAAGTTTAATTGATAGGTCAAAAGATAGAAGTGTTTTCAGATGGATGATTCCTATTGAAGTAAATTTTTTGAGAACTTAACATGTCCAAAAAGGTTTTCATTTGCCCTCATGCTTGCCTGGATGTAAAATTCCAGATTCATAGTCATTTTTGCCCAGACAGTGAAGACGTTATTCCACTATCTTTTAAAAAATAACAGTTTTATTGAGGCATAATTCATATATCATACTATGTGCAATTTAGTGGTTTTTAATATATTCACAGAGTTGTATAGCCATCGCCGCAGTCCATTGTAGAATATTATCACTCAAAAACGAAACCCCTGGATTTATTAGCAGTCATTCTCTGTTCCCACCAATTCACCCACTCCCGAACTTGAAGTTAACGAGTAATCTACTTTCCGTCTTCATTGTCTTTTAATGTTGCTGATGAAAACTCTGCTGCCAAATTAATTCTAGTTATACGAAGCTTTTAGAGTTTTGAAATTCTGGAATTTAATTATGTAAACTAGGATTTATGTAGAGTTTTGAAATTCTGGAATTTAATTATGTAAACTAGGATTTATGTAGATATTAGTCTTTTAACTCATCTGACTTAGCCTCACTGAGCCCTTTTACTCAGACCATTGGTGTTTTAACTCCAAATATTTTTAGCATTGTCTTTATTTCTTCTATTTTCTTCATTTAGAACTCTTATTAAATGTGTTTTGAACTTCCCAAGTGTATTCTTTATATCTCTTCAACTTTTTACTTGTATCACCCATTTTTTTCTCTCTCTCTTGTTCTCTCTTTTTTAACCTCTCTACCTTCTGGTACATTTCTTTGTATTACATATCACTACTATGATCTTTATCAATACTACTTCTGTTATTTACCCCTTCTCAAATGTTTTCTTAATAATAATATTTCAGTTTTCTCCTTGCCTGTTTATTCTGTTTGTTCATTGTGATCTTTTTCTTTCCTCCCATTGGATATTCATAGTGTCTCGTGATTCTTGTTTTTGAATAAGGACTAAATTGTTAGAAGAACTTTGCAGTTATATAGGTCTAGGATTCTTTTCTAAATGGGAAATGACTACAAGTGTTGTGTATTCACTGACTGGCTTTCCTCCAGGGTGCAGGGATTTTAAGAGGCAGACTTAAGGCCACCCCAGTTACAAAAGTAAGGACAGCTTTAGTATGTTTATTTCTGGAAGGAGCTAGCTAACTTACTTAGTATCCTCCTCCTTCAGTATCTTCCCTCTTTCCCTCTTTCTTCCCACTTTTCCTTTCTACTTCAAGTATATAGGAAAGTGTAGGGAATAATATAATAACTGTGTACCTATTAACTCAGTTTTGTTGAATTGTCTTATATATGCTTCAGATTTTTAGAAACCAAAAAATTATAGACACAGCTATAGCACCTTACAGGCTTACTTTGATACTTTTCCCTGCCCTTTCTGCCTTTTCAGAAGTAACCATTATCCTGAATTTACTGTTTATCGTGCCTATGCACATTTCAAATACTTTTGCTGTGGGTATATATCCACAAACAATCTAGAACATTGATGGCATGTTTTTGTGAACCCTGAAAGAACCAACCCTTTAATACAGATCCTGAGTGGCTAATAGTCCAAATTCAAAATAGAGCCATGCAGTCATTTGCAGACATGTAGAGATCACATGTGTACTCTGCATTCCTGGAATACCTACACACCCAGTAACTTTAGGACTTTCATAGCTGTCTGTTCCTATTTATGCCACCTGAAACACCAGCTACCAGAAAATACCATTTGGCCTTTTGGACCTAACAGATACACTGTGACCTGCCTCAGCCAATCAGAACTGAACAAGTTTGCACCCCTCATTTGTATAGTGGACCAGAGTGGAAACCTGACTGTGAACTTTCTCTGTAAATGACAACCCCTTTTCTTTGTTCTCTCAGAAGCTGCCTTTATTTTGTACCAAGGTACATCTCCACGGTTTGCAAACTGTTTGCTGGAATAAAGCCTGTTTCCTTTTTTAAAAAGAAAATATTTTTCTGTAGATTGTTGACATTTTAAAGTTGTATGTATCCTGAAACTTGCTTTTTCATCAATACTATGTTTTTGTGATGTATTCATGTGATAAATATAGTGCTAGCTTTTTGTTTTGACTTAATATGTGGTATTTTGTTACACAGACATACCGGTTTGCCATTTTTTCTCTCTTAGGGAATATTTGAGTTGGTTCTAGTTTTTTGCTATTACAAACATTGCTGCAGTGAAAATAGCTTGTACATATGTGAATGTAAGTAGCTACATGATAGGATATGCTTATCCTTAGCTTTACTCTAGATACTGCCAATTTACTCTCTAATATTTATATTATACCCCATGTAGAATATGGTAGTGTTTGTTGCTGCATGTACATGATTACCACTCTTTGTATTATTAGGCCCAATTTTTTTGCAATCTCACTGATTTTTCATATGTATGTATGTATTTTTTTGAGACAAGGTCTTGCTCTGTCACCCAAGTTGGAGTGCAGTAATTCATTCCGGTCTCATTGTAGCCTCAAACTTCTGGGCTCAGGCAATCCTCCCACCTCAGCCTCTCCGCCTCCTGGTAGCTGGGAGTACAGGCATGCAGTACCACATCCAACTAATTTTTAAAAATTTTTTCTAGAGATGCAGTCTTGCTATGTTGCACAGGCTGGTCTTGAACTCCTGGCCTCAAGCAATTCTCCCACTTTGCCCTTCCGAAGTGCTGGGGTTACAGGGATGAGCCATTGTACCAGGCCTGGTCTTTCATTGTATTTCTTTGATTACTAATGAGGTCATTTATTTTATGTGTTTATTAGATATTCTGAATTCCCTATAGTGAACTACCTATTCATAAGTATTTTGCCCATCTTCTTTTGGATTAGTTGACCTTTTCCAAAAGGATGGCCACTTACCCTGGCAATATTTATTATATAGTCCATTCTGTTCCCTACTAAATTATAATGCCAACGTGAACCGTATGCTGTGTAAATAAATACCTGTGCCTCTGTTTCTGAGCCCTCTCTTCTGTCCCTTTGGTCGTTCTGTCTGTATGCTAGTATCATTTCTCTGTAAGTCTTGTTTTCCTGGTAACACCAGTCTTACCCTCCTTATTATTCAGAATAGTCAAAGGCTACTACTATACAGTGCTTCCATAAAAATTTTAGAATCAGGCTGTGCACGGTGGCTCACACCTGTTATCCCAGCACTTTGGGAGGCTGAAGTGGGTGGATCACGAGGTCAAGAGATTGAGACCATCCTGGCCAACATGGTGAAATCCCGTCTGTATTAAAAATACAGAAAATTAGCTGGGCATGGTGGCGTGCACCTGTAGTCCCAGCTTCTTGGGAGGCTGAGGCAGGAGAATCACTTGAACCCAGGAGGCGGAGGTTGCAATAAACCAAGATCGTGTCACTGCACTCCAGCCTGGTGACGAAGCGAGACTCCATCTTAAAAAAAAAAAAAAAATTAGAATCAGTTTTTCAAGTTCCATGGAGGAAAAATTATTTTTGGAATTTTGTTTATTTCACTACACTGAATTTATTTGTGGAAAGTTGACATCATTGTAATATTGAAACTTCCCATAAAGGATATTTGTGTAGGTCTTGGTCAAGTGAAGGGGAACACATCTGCATGCACACATGCATGTCATTTGGTGTAATGTGAAATAAGGTTTAGTGGAGAAAAATAAAGTATTAAGGCACACACAATTCCCTAAGGTCTGTTGTCCCCATAAAGATGTGTGCGTTGACCAGACACAACTAGAACAATGTACTGTGTAAAGGGCTCCTATGTAATAATTGGAGCTTTGAGGTTGATGAAATGGCCTTATGAGGACGGGAAAGCCGTCGGTACTCTGTGGCTGATCAGCCTTTTCTTGCATTAAACAAACTCAGACCTGCTGAGCCAGCTTTTTGATAAGCTACCAAAACAGGGGTGGAAACCTCTAGAGTCAACTGAATCTGTTTCTCTTCTTAGTAGTCTTTTGTGCACCTGCACATTATTTTGTTGTTCCTGTCACAAAAGTCTTGGGAATCTTTTGTTAGATTTTTCTTCTAGATTCTTTATAGTGTTGCTATCATGAGAAGCATCTTTCTTTTTATTGACTCTGGCTAATGTGTTAGAATACCATGTAATTTTATGTCCTTGATTTTATATCCAACAAACCTTGCTAAACTCTTCCCTTAGCTTTTATAGTTAATAGGTATTAGCCCTCATGGTTTGTAGATTCTCTTGGATTTTTCTGTAGATAGCATGTTTCCTACAAGTAAGTTTTTTGTCTCTACATTTCTAATTCTTAGGCCTGTCTCTATATATATTTATATAAACACTTATATAAACACTACCTATACTACCAAGATTCAATGATTGTTAACATTTTACTGTATGTATATCTCCTAAGAAAAAGGAAATCATTTGACCAAAATATCATATCTAGGAAGATTAACAACTCCATCATCTTATATCTGATATGTGTTCAGATTTCCGTGGTTGTCCCAAGAATGTCTCTTACAGCTATCTTCCATCCCTAAACTAAGATCCACTTGTGCATGCACTGAATTATTTGTTGTCTTTTAGTAGTAGTTATCTTTTAGTCTTAAACTGGCCACCTACTGTCTTGTTCTCCCATGAAATGATTTATTAAAGAGTCCAGGACAGTTGTCTTAGAATGTGCCACATTTTGGATTAGTCCAATTGCCAACGCTTTGACTTTCAAAGAGAAGAAAAATGTCTTATAGAATATCCCACAATCTATATTTGATTATTTCATTGTAGTAGTTTTAGCATATTTCTCTATTCCCTGTATTTCTTCTAAACTAAAAGTTAAGTTTAAAGGCTTGATTAGATTCAGTTTAAATGTTTTGCATGTATACTTCATGGGTGATGTCTCATGTTGCATCACATCATGAGGCATATGTTGGTTTGTTCCACTATTAATGGTTCTAAGCCACTTGAAGGTATGTTTTCCCCTTCATCTTTAATATGTGGGAAAATACTTTGGCACTATGTAAGTATCCTGTTCTCAATCAGCTTTCCTCCTAATGATTTTAGCATCCTTTGATCCTTTTCTGAACCAATTATTTTATATTAGCTGGCATTCTTTTGTAAAGAAGCATTTCCCTATATCAAGTGGGAATAACTAATTTTTCCTAAAAAGGCAGGATACATGCATAATTTTTTTCATTTAAAGTTCAGTTTTCTAAGGGTGTAATAGTCATCTACAGTGTGAGCAAATGCTCTCCTACCCTTTTAATTGTTATGGAATTATGAAGTTTTTTTGTTTATTTGTTTGTTTTTGCATACCATCTGTTATGGTCAATTACAGTACTTATTTTTTATTTTTTATTTTTGCTGAAAATCTCCAAATTTGGTCAGTAGGAGTCCCTTCAACCTGGTATCTGGCACAAGATGTTCCTAGATCTCTCTTCTTGAATAATAATAGATAGGTTTTGAAATGCTGTAATGTGGGCCCTTTCCCCCATTCATGTAGTCATTGTTTTGTTACTTTTATGTAAATCTAATATGCTTATTTTGTTAAGACCTAATATGCTTATTAATAAACTTATTAAACCTAAATGCTTATTTAGGTTTGCTTTCATGTGTATTAGTCTCTAGATTCTCCATCTATGTTCATTTTCTATGGCTGCAATAATAAATAACAACAAACTTGGTCACTTACACCACCACAAATGTACTCTCTTACATTTCTGGAGGTCAGAAATCCAGAATGAGTGTTTTACTGGGCAAAAATCAAGGTATCAGCAAGACTTTGCTCTCTCTAGAGGGAATAAGGAAAAATCTGATTTCTTGCCTTTTCCTGCTTCTAGACCTGCACTCCTTGTATTTCTTGGCTCATGGCCACCTCCTCCATCTTCAAGGTCAGCAGTGTAGCATCTTCATATCTTTCTCTGCTGAGTTTTTATATCACCTAACCAACTATAATAAAATTCCCCTTTATTTCCCTCTTATAAGTATGCTTGTAGATTACATTTAGGGCTTACCCAGATTTCCAGAATAATCTCCCTGTTTCACAATACTTAATCATGTCTGCAAAGTTCCTTTTGCACATATGATAACATTTACAAGTTCTTCTGGGTCTTGGTATATGTTTAGTTATCTTGGTGGGGGAGCCACTATTTAGCCCTCTCATGCCGTTCTTTCTTTGATACTACTTCTTGATTCAGTTTCCTTTTTCTAGGTTGTTAGTTATTTTCTTCTTGCATCTTAACATCAGTTCATTGTCTTCTTGCTTCTTTTACTGATGTTGAGAAGTGTGCCACCAATCTAACTGGTCTTTTCTTTCCGGTTGACGTTAAGAACTGAATTTTTTTATTTTCACCTGTTTTGGAAAATTTATGGCCAGCTTCTGTTCAGATATCTCCCCTATTCCCTGTTTACCTCCCAGATTAACTCATTCTGTGCTTCATGTCTTTCATATTTTCCATCCATTTATCTCTGCCTTTTGGCTGATTTTCTGAGTCACCTTCTAGTTCTTTAATTCTCTCTTCAGCAGTAATCTGTTTTACATTACCTGAGGTTTTAATTTGGTGACTGTATGATTCAAAACTCAGGTCTTTATAGTTTCTTCATGCTTCCTTCTTATATGTGTTGTCTTTAAGCTTGCTGTTCTTCCAGAGTTATCTTAGTAGAAATTTACTTTTGTGTTTTGGTCTGCAGTTTATTAGCTTTGATTTCTTTGTCAAACTGATTATATTCATTTTCTATTTTTCAGGAATGTTCTGAATTTTTCCAACTAAATGGTTGATGGTTCTGGCCTCCTTGCTTTCAGTACTGTGATTCTTTCAACCATTTTCTTGAAATTTTGGGACCACTTCTGTCTCTTCCTTCCCTCCCTCTGTTCCTCCCCCTACTCTGTTCCTCCCCCAACCCCACCTTTCATAACAATTATTTGTTTCTTGGAATCTTTTAGGCTGGTCCTGTAGTTTTCCCCTTTGACCTATTAAGTATTATGTTACTGGATTCCTAATTAATTATTATTCTTGCTTTTAATATATATATTTTTATGTATACTGTTGTATATGTTTATATATCATATATATGAATTTAAGAGTTTGATGCCTTTCTTCACAGTTTGGATTATTTTATGTTTTGTTTGTTTGTTTGTTTAGAGATAGTCTTGCTCTGTCACCCAAGCTGGAGTATAGTGGCGTGATCTCAGCTCACTGCAACCTCCGCCTCCCAAGTTCAAGAGATTCTCCTGCCTCAGCCTTCCAAGTAGCTGGGAATACAGGCGCACACCCGCACCCAGCTAATTTTTGTACTTTTAGTAGAGAAAGGATTTTGTCTTGTTGGCCAGGCTGCTCTCGAACTCCTGGCCTCTGCCTCCCAAAGTGCTGGGATTATAGGCATGAGCCACTGCACCCGGCCTGTTTTTTTTGTTTTTTTTTTTGGTTTTTTTTTTTGTTTTTAATGTTATCTTTGTTGAGTTTTAACATCTAGGTTTTGCTAGCTTCTTAATTTAGAAGATATTCATGTATATAAGTATATATATATATAAAATCACCTATTACTAATTGTTATTTTAATTACATTTTCTTTAAGGGATGAGGGGAGCCAATGGCTGTAGGTATTTTTTTGTGCCATAACTCACTCCCCTTTATGTCCTTCCGTAGCAGTTTGTCTGCATTTATATTTTAACATGGGCATCTTCTAGGATTTTTTTTTTTTTTTAATTCTCAGCCTTTTTTTTTGGGAGAAGGAGTTTTGCCATTTGTAAAGTCACTAAAAATGATGAATTATTTACTAAGCTTGCTTGGCTATAATAGCTGTGGCCTACTGAAGAGATTAAAACAGGAGAGGAGATCTTTTAGTAACTTTCTTGAAGTTTTTAGTTTTGTTTTTAATTTTTTCATCTCCCTTTTAGGATTGTGGCAACAGATTTTCCTTTTTTTTCCAAGAAGATGTTTTAACTATGTACCTACTGTTAGCTTTTCAGTATCGTATTCTACTTTTTAATATATCTCTATTCTATAAGAGTCATCAAAGTTCTTTCTGTAACTCC
This sequence comes from Chlorocebus sabaeus, assembly GCF_047675955.1. Taxonomy (NCBI): domain Eukaryota; kingdom Metazoa; phylum Chordata; class Mammalia; order Primates; family Cercopithecidae; genus Chlorocebus; species Chlorocebus sabaeus. Next base: position 113,924,238 of record NC_132924.1, on the reverse strand, counting down.
TCTGGAGATTCTGAAAGACTTTTCTCTCCCTCCCAAACTCATTCTTTAAAATTCCAACAAGGGTCACTGTGACTTTTGTTTATTCTTCGGATATAAAATTACTCTTCTTTGGGGAGATAAAAAACCCGACTTCCAGACACTCATGGTCTGGCCTCACTATACCTAACCAATCTTACTTTCTTTTTCTTTTTTTTTCTTTCTTTCTTTTTTTTTTTAGACGGAGTCTTGCTCTTGTCACCCAGGCTGGAGTGCAGTGGCGTGATCTCGGCTCACTGCAACCTCTGCCTCCCGGGTTCCAGTGATTCTCCTGCCTCAGCCTCCTGGGTAGCTGGGATTACAGGTGCACGCCCCCATGCCTGACTAATTTTTGTATTTTTAGTAGAGACGGGGTTTCACCATGTTGGCCATCTGGTCTCGAACTCCTGACCTCAAGTGATCCACCCACCTTGACCTCCCAAAGTGCTGGGATTACAGGTGTGAGCCACCACTGCTGGCCCAATCTTATCATTTTTTTATATCTCAGCAAGAAAATTTTATTCTAATCAACTCATTCTCTTCATTTCTCATCTCTGATTATTTTCCCCCACTTTCTCTCTCCCATCCCTTGGGAGAAATAGTTCTTTATGCTAACTGCATATAAGTTTTTATTGAAAAAAAAAAGGGGGAGTGTGGGTAATATCATCCTGAATTTACTGGACCTAAGAAAGGATCACTGAACTAGGATGACTTGTTTTCTTTCTTACTCTTTTCTGAAACCAGCTTAAATCTTCAGCTTTAATTGAGTACCTATTATGACTAAGACACCAAAATAAGTCATGAGGGGACATAAAAAGAAAATGTTTCTGATCTTAAAGTAGCTAAAGACATGGAAAACATAATCAACTCTGTGTTATCAAATTATGACTTAGAAAACAGTTTTGTCCAGTTGACCAGTGAACACATCATAGAGGGATGCTCTAAGGAAAGATCCATCCTGGGCAATGTGGCAAAACCCCATCTCTACTAAAAATACAAAAATTAGCCAGGTGTGCTGGTGCGCACCTGTAGTCCCAATTACTTGGGAGTCTGGGGTGGAAGGATTGATGCCAGGGAGGCTGAGGCTGCAGTGAACCAAGATTGTGCCACTGCACTCCAGCCTGGGAGACAGAGACGCTGTTTTAAAAATAAATAAAGTATTCATTTGTTTTAAAACAAATATATGTTTGAGTGCTTATTGTATGCTAGGCACTGTTCTAGGCTCTGGGGATAAATCAGAAAAAATAAGACAAAAACCCATACTCTCCTGGACTTTATTCTTTTGGGGAGTGGGGAAGACACACACCACTAACAAAATAAACACATAAAATATATATAGTAAAGTAGTTGCATATTCTATGGAACAAAGAAAATTAACAAAGGGTATAACTGACTCTGTGCCTCTAAGGAATGGGAGGGATAGAGGCTTTCTAAATGAGAAGGTAAGAGAATGCTTCATTGATAAGGTGACACTGGGATAAAGAGATGAATTAACTTGATAAGATAGCAAACCTTATAGAAATCTTAGGGGAAGAGCATTCTAGGCAGAAGGAATAGTAAATTCACAAGTCCTACATTGGGAGTATACATGGCATGTTCAGTGAGGCCAAGTGTGATTGGAGAGGGATGAGTGACGGGAGAACAGTAAGAAATGAAGATAGACAAATAGCAGAGGGCCAGGTCATGGTTTTGGTGATTTTTATTGAGGAAGCCAGTGGAGGGTTTTGAGCAAGAGAATGACATGTGATCTGCAGTTATAGTTCTGTTTTTGAGATGGGGTTCACTCTGTTGCCTAGGTTGGGGTGATGCGATCACGGCTCATTGCAGCCTCAACTTCCCAGGCTCAAGCGATCCTCCCACCTCAGCCTCTGGGACCACAGGCACACACCACCACGTCTGGCTAATTTGTTTTGTTTTGTTTTGTTTTGTTTTGTTTTGTTTTGCTTTGTAGAGACAGGGTCCTACTATGTTGTGATCCTCCTGTCTCAGCCTCCCAAAGTGCTGGGATTGCAGGCATGAGCCACCATGCAGAGCCTGCAGTTATAGTTTTTGAAGAACAGCTACTGTCCCATTCTAGGCATGAAACAGGAGAGGCCATTTCAGAAACTGTTGTAATAAACTAAGAGAGAAATGAAGGTGGCTTAGACCAGGATGGTAGTGGTAGCGAAGGTGACTAATATCTACATATCTTTTGATCTGGAGATGGATTGAGATGGATTGTCAGATGTGAGAAAAGAGTCAAGGATGATGCTGAAGTTTTGGGTTTACTCAAAGAATGGAGCTTATCATTTTTGAGGTAAAGAGACTAGGAAAAACAAGTTTTGTGGGGGTGATGGGGGAGATCAGAAGTTAGTCTTTGAATATGTTAAGTTTGAAATGCTTTTATTAGGTATAATAGTAGACATATTCAGCAGGCAGTTAGGAATCTGGTGTTGAGAGGAAAAGATAGAGTTGGATTTTAAATTTTGGGCATCGTCAGTTCATAGTTGGCATATAAAGATACAAGATTGGATGAGATCACCTAGGGAGTAAGTGTAGCTTGATAAAAGAAGCCATCTAACACTTTTTGGAGATATGAGAAATTAGCAAAGGCATTGTGAAAGAAAATATTGAAATACCTGACTGGAAAAACAATTTGGAACCTCTGTCCTTGCTTCTCAGACTTTAATATGCATATGAATCATTTTGTTAAAGTTCCGTAGATCTGAGATGGAGCTTGAGCTTCGGCTGGGTTTTTTTGTTTTTTTGTTTTTGTTTTTTTTTTGGCAGGTTGTGGGGCGGCGGTAGAAACTGAATCTCACTCTGTTGCCCAGGCTGAAGTGTAGTGGTGCAGTCACGGCTCCCTGCAGCCTCAACCTCCTGGGCTCAGGTAATCCTCCCACATCAGCCTTCTGAGTAGCTGGGACTACAGGCTGGTACCACCATGCCCAGCTAGGGTTTTGCTATGTTGCCCAGGCTGGTTGTGAACTCCTGGGCTCAAGTGATCCGCCTGCCCCGGCCTCCCAAAGTGTTGGGATTACAGATGTGAGCCACTGTGCCAGGCCAGCTTCTGCTGTTCTCACAATCTTTCAGAAGATGCTGCTGCTTCTGGTCTATGGACCACACTTTGAGTAGCAAGACTTTATATGACAAGAGTCATGAAAAACAATTGAAAGACCTTAACATTTGTAGAAGAATAAAGATTAATATCCAGAATAAAGACTATCTATAAATGAATATGGAAAAAAACAACTCAATAGAATAAAAGGGAGTACAGTATAGGAAATTTTCCAAAATCTCAAATGGCCAGTAAGTATAAAAAATGCTCAACTTTGTAAGAAATACAAATTAAAACATGATTGCCTTTTCCCTTTCAGATTGGCAAAAGTTTAGAAGTGTGATTATGCTGGGTGTTGGTGAGATTGTGGGGAAAGGAGTGGACTTATACCCTGCAGATGGGGACTTGACTTGATACATTTCTTCTTTTGGAAGACCATTTGGCATATATATTAAATTTTAAAATAGGTATATCCTTCAATCCTGGAATCCTGTACCTAGATACCAAAAAATAAAACTTGCACCTTTACTCTGAAAAGCAGTTCAGAACTATTTTTTTTTTTTTTTTTTTTTTTTTTTTTTTTTTTTTTTTTTTTTTTGAGGCGGAGTGTAGCTCTGTCGCCCAGGCTGGAGTGCAGTGGCCGGATCTCAGCTCACTGCAAGCTCCGCCTCCCGGGTTCACGCCATTCTCCGGCCTCAGCCTCCCGAGTAGCTGGGACTACAGGCGCCCGCCACCTCGCCCGGCTGGTTTTTTGTATTTTTTAGTAGAGACGGGGTTTCACCGTGTGAACCAGGATGGTCTCGATCTCCTGACCTCGTGATCCGCCCGTCTCGGCCTCCCAAAGTGCTGGGATTACAGGCTTGAGCCACCGCGCCCGGCCCAGAACTATTTTTTGAAGTATTGTTTGATGTTGAGGAAATTGAATAATCTAAATGTCCGTTAGTAAGGAAATTATTAAATAAACCAAGAGATTTGGAACTCTTTTTTTTTTCATTTATTTCCCTGTACATTTAAAAATTGATATCTCACATTTTTTCATTATAACTTTGAATAGTTCAAAAGGCCATAATTTCTACTGTGTATTACTTTGAATAGTTTAAAAGGTCATAATTTCTGCTGTGCATTATATTTATGTTAAATGCATTTTTTGGACAAGCCTTTATGCTGCAGATTTAGATCATTCAACTTAGAAATAGAATCTGCCACATAACCTGATAGCCAGTTCTCACTATCAAACCAGACAAATTGGACTGTTTTTCTTTTTTATCAAGAAAGAAAAAAACCTGATGACTTATTTATCTTAAAACAAATATGCTAATATGTACCTTTTAATAACCACTAAACTTCTGGATTCTAGTCTGGCTGGCTGGATAGATGGGTAAGGCTTGGAGCCTTGCCAGAGATTTGTTTCATTGATAAAATATGGTCCTGCTCTTAATTTTTCCCCCTTTTCTCTCAAGGAATTTCCCCCTTTTAATTGTCTATTTGTTAGGTACTTTGGAATTTTTACATCTCAGAATGATGCATCTCAGTAGTATTTGAGGTGGAAAAGAACTTTGCCTTTTTTTTTATAAAGTGGAAAATAATTATTTTAAAAGAGGAAGTAGGGAAGGAGAACCAGTTCTTAAGCAGATCAATCAGGGAACATACAGATAAAACTTGAGGATCTGCAAATTCTCTTAAAATTGTCTATGCCCACCTAACCCCTGGATACCACTGAAGTTTAGAGACTGTTGAAATAAGCAGTGCAATGCTATGAAATGGATGCTATATAACCATTAGGGGGTAAAATATATGCATATTGATGTGGAGAGACTTCTGAGGCATTATTATTCTGTGAAAAAAGCAAGTGTTAAAAGTATTTTATGTATGGTATTTAATTATATTTGTACATTTCATATACATATGTCTTTATGTTTTTTCCATGAGTAAAGGGAAGACATGGTTTGGTTGCTCACCAAACCATAAACAGAACTTAACCTTTTTGAAAGGGGGCCTGAGAATGTGAGGAAGATGAAGAGAGATTTCGTGGTTTATTCTGAATATTCGTGTATTATTTGAATCTTTTATAGTTGAGAATACGTTGTATTACTAGTGTAGAAAAAAATTTAAAGAAGTTTAATAATAAAAGAAAAACCACTATATTAAATGATCTCGAAGCTCAAAATTTGAGGAACACTGGCAGTTACTGTGATGTAGTTGTCTACGTTAAAATATTTCTAATTCATATCCTAAGTGATTTTTATTTAAATTCTTTTAAAATATTTTTTAGGTGTGGAATATCAAACAAATGATTAAGTTGACACAGGAACATATAGAGGCCCTATTGGACAAATTTGGTGGGGAGCATAATCCACCATCAATATATCTGGAGGTAAGCTTTTGAGTATCATATCTGTAGTAATTTTGAAAAGAAAAAAATGAACTTGTAAAAACATTTGTACTGATAATCTTGATTATTTTGGGGGTGGGATTAGGAATAGATTTGGGAAGAGAGAATTAGCTTTGCCTGTATTATACTTCTTAATCTTGTTTTGTGTCACTTGTTATAATAAACATGTATTTTATAATTTAGAAAACATCAGAACTAAGGGGGAAGTCATATAAATTTCAAGGTATTACTCTGAATTAAATTTTTTTTTTTTTTTTTTTTTTTTGAGACAGAGTCTCGCTCTGTCGCCCAGGCTGGAGTGTAGTGGCACAGTCTCGGCTCACTGCAACCTCCACCTCCCAGCTTCAGGCGATTGTCCTGCCTCAGCTTCCTGAGCAGCTGGGACTACAGGTGCGCACTACCAGGCCCGCCTAATTTTTGTATTTTTAGTAGAGACGGGGTTTTACCATATTGGCCAGGCTGCTGTTGAACTCCTGACTTTGTGATCCACCCACCTCGGCCTCCCAAAGTGCTAGGATTACAGGTGTGAACCACTGTGCCCAGCCAATTTTTTTTTTTTTTTTTTTTTTTTTTTTTTTAAAGAGAAAGCACACAGTTTTGGAGCTCAGCAAACCAGTTACCATATTGGAAAATGGAGCAATTTTGTAAAATATTTTTTCCAGAATGAGTCTCCCCAAAATTGGTTTCTGCTTCCTTATAGGTAAAATTTATAATTTTTAAATAGCTCAACATTGTTTAGGTTTACTGTTTAATAGTGCCTTGAGGTTTGTGTCAAGCCTTGAGCATAATTGTAAATTTATATTCATTAATCCTATGAGTTAGTAGGTGCTGTTGTAATCACAGATGAGCTTTATTAGCATTAGTTTTCTTATGTAGTCAGACTCCACAGCCAACAAGGTGTTACAGAATCTAGGTGGTAAGGCTCTAGAGCCCATACTGCTCACCACTACCCTACACCCCCTTTGTCTATAAAAGCTGGCTCAGCTATCATCACTAGTGATGCAAGGAGATGGAGAACTCTAAATTAGAAATGATCAGGTTGCCATTTGACTCCAAATACCAGAGGTTTTTAAGCACAGATTGAAAGACTTCTAAACTAAATTTCTAACTTAGTTATTTAATTACTTTTTGAAGGGCAAGTTAAGTCTTAAGTATTTTATGAGAAAGTAAGTTTATATTTCTAAAGTAAACTTGGAAGTTGGGAAATAACAGCTAATATGCTGTTTTTTTCTCCTCCTCTTCATATGGCTTATCCCAGATCACACTCCTAGTTAATATCAAAGCTAGGACTAGAATTCTTATTTCTCATTACCAATTAGTGTACTTCCTAATATCCTGTGCTGTCTTCTATACATATATTATTAGGAGGCTGATCAAAGGTGTCATAAGGAAGCAAGTACTCCTAATGAGAATGGCAATTTTTTATTAACCAGAATTAGACAATATAACCAGCAAATTTTCTTCCAACCATTTCTGTGTCTTGGAGACTTTGAACCCATGCTGAGATGTAATTCATTTGCATCAATAACTAGGTCCCACTATATCAGTGAGTCACCGCCCCCTCCTCACATATCTCTTCAGGCTTTTTACTATTTGAAGACTGATCACTAACAACAACAAACCTTAGAGCTTCTTATTCTGTGCCCAGTACTGTGTTAAATGCATTTTATTACTTAATTCATTTTTTATAGTTACTTTGAGCAGGATACTAGGTACTAGATATTTTTGTTATTCCCATTTTACAAGTGAAAAAACAGAGAGAGGTTGAGTAACTTGATTCAGGTGACACTGCTAGTTAGGGGAAGAAGGCAGATGTAAGTCAGAAATCTGTGCTCTCGATCTCTATCTTATTCTACCTTTATCTTGACGTTGTCCCGTCTTCCCCCACCCTCACCTCCCAGACAGCTTTTCTTATTTGGGCTAAATATTTGTATTCCCTTCAGCCATAGCCATTCTTTGTAACATAATTTATGGACCTTTTATTAGATATAGTCTTTTCGGTTGGTTCTTTTAGAATTAGACACACAAAATTGAACTACTTATTAAAATTAAATATGACTAGGACAACATACATCAGAGCATAACTCACAGGTTATATTATTAGCTTGTGGTAAAATAGATTTTTATTCTTGGGGACTTGTGCTATATAGTGTGTGTGTATTATGTGTATGTAGTATGCAAATGTATGCATATATGCGCGTACATACACACACACTGAAGTCGGCAGTATAATATAATGATTACGATGAGCCATGGAGTCATACAGACTCCCATGTTTGAATCCCAACTGTGGCTTAGTTTCTGTACTCAAGATATCCAGCCTTCTTATATCCCACCTCATTAGTAAAGTGGGAATAATATTACACCTTGGGTAATTTAAGGATTAATTGAGTTTATAATTATGAAATAACGTAATTCCTGATACAAATATTAAGAATTCTATAAATAGTTGATTCATCTTGTACTGTTCTAGGCCTTGGGGAATAGCAATTTTCTTTCTTTTTTTCCCCCCCGCCGAGATGGAGTCTCACTGTCTCCCAGGCTGGAGTGCAGTGGCACGATCTCAGCTCACTGCAACCTCCACCTCCTAGGTTCAAGCAATTTTCCTACCTCAGCCTCCCAAATAGCTGGGATTACAGGCATGCACCACCATACCCAGCTAATTTTTGTGTTTTTAATAGAGATGGGATTTCATCATGTTGGCCAGTCTGGTCTCAAACTCCTGACCTCAGGTGATCTGCCCGCCTTGGCCTCTCACAGTGCTGGGATTACAGGCGTGAGCCACCGCGCCTGGCCGGGAATAGCAATTTTTTAAAAAATGGCCAACAATCTCCACCTTTTTAAGCTTGTGTTTTATTGAGGGGAGGGAGATATAGACAATGAACATATAAATGATTTTTAGAACATTGCACTTATCACCATTTTAATTTTTTTATTTTTTGTTGAGATGGAGTCCTTTTGCCCAGGCTGGAGTGCAGTAGCACAATTTCAGCTCACTGAGCCTTCTGTCCTGGGTTCAAGCGATTCTCCTGCCTCAGCCTCCTAAGTAGCTGGGATTACAAGTGTGCGCCATGACTCCTGACTAATTTTTGTATTTTTAGTGGAGACAGGTTTTGGCATGTTGGTCAGACTTGTCTCAAACTCCCGAACTGAAGTCATACACCTGCCTCAGCCTCCCTAAGTGCTAGGATTACAGGCGTGAGCCACTGTGCCTGGCCATCACTATTTCATATACTATGAATGGACTCTCACCAGCCCAAGAGAAAAGACCTGTACATACTGATATTTGAAGGCCCATCAGTGAAGAGCCAGATCTACTCATTACTCACTGAGACTCACCGTTCTGCAGGTTTCTAATCTGCCATTTAAGATTCCTTAACACTTTTTATTTTTTCATTGGGGTAAAATATGCCTAACAAAATTTACCATTTTAACCATTTTTAAGTATATGGTTCTATGGCATTAAGTCCATTCATGTTTTTGTGTAACCTTCACCACCATCCATCTCTAGAAATTTTATCCAAAACTGAAACTCTCTAGCCATTAAACACTAAATCTCTATTTCCTTCTTTCCCTAGTTCCTAACAACCACCATTCTACTTTCTGTCTCTGATCTATGAATTAGACTACTCTGGGAACTTCATATTAATGGAATCATATATTTGTCCTTTTGTGACTGGCTTATTTCATTTAGCTTAATGTCTTTGAGGTTTATCCATGTTGCAACAAGGAAAATGCATATAGCAAATTTTTTTTCCTTTTTAAGGCTGGATAATAATCCATTGTATGTATTTACCACATTTTGATTATCCATTCATCCATCATTGGACACTTGGGTTGCTTCCACGTTTTGGCTATTATCAATAATGCTGTGAACATGGGTGTACGAGTATCTGTTTGAGTTCCTTTTACTTCTTTGGGGTATATACCCAGGAGTAGAATTGCAGGATCACATGTTGATTTTTTGATTATTTTTTCTGGAGTTGCCACACCTTTTTCTGTAGCACCTATCGTATTTTATATTCCTACTGGCATCGCACGGGGTTCTAATTTTTTACATCCTTACCAACACTTACTGTTTTCGGTTAATTAAAAACATAGCCTAGGCCAAGCACGTTGGCTCATACCTGTAATCCCAGCACTTTGGGAGGCCGAGGTGGGTGGATCACAAGGTCAGGAGTTTGAGACCAGCCTGACCAACATGATGAAATCCTGTCTCTACTAAAATATACAAAAATTACAGGTGTGTGTAGTGGTACGTGCCTGTAATCCCAGCAATTCAGGAGGCTGAGGCAGGAGGATCGCTTGAACCCGGGAGAAGAGGTTGCAGTGAGCCAAGATCATGCCACTACACTCCAACCTGGGGGACAGAATGAGACTGCGTCTCAAACAAAACAAAACAAAAAAAAAACATAGCCTAATGTGTGTGAAGTGATACCTTATTATGGTGCTGATTTGCATTTTCCTGATGACTAACAATGTTGAGCCTTTTATTATGTGCTTATTGGCCATTTGTATATCTTTTTTGAGAAATGTCTGATTTAAGTTCTCTGTCCATTTTTTAATTGGATTGTTTGTTTTGTTGTTATTGAGCATAGTTCTTTATATATTCTAAATATCAGTTCTTATTGGATATTTAATTTGCAAACTTTTTCCCATTTTGTGGGTTCACTTTTTGCTCTGCTTATAATTTTTAAGTCCAAATTATCTGTTTTTCTTTTTGTTGCTCGTGCCTTTAATATCATATCCAAGAAATCATCACCAAATCCAGTGTCATGACATTCTTCTCCCAAATACTCTTGCATTTGGGTCTTTGATCCATTTTGAGTTAATTTTTATATATGATGTAAGGTAAGGGTCCAACTTCATTCTTTTGCATATGGATACCCAGTTTTCTCAGCATCATTTGTTGAAAAGACTGAATGGCCTTAGCACCCTTGTCGAAAACCATTTGACTGTATATGCAAGAGTTTATTTTTGTGCTCTCTGTTCCATTGGTCTGTTGTCTGTCTTTATGCTGTCATCTTACTGTTTTGATTATACTACCTTTGTAGTAAGTTTTGAAATCAGGAAATGTGAGTTCTCCAACTTTGTTCTTTTTCAAAATTGTTTTGGCTATTCAGGATCCCTTGAGATTCCATGTGTGTGGTTTTTGTTTTGTTTTGTTTTTTTGAGACGGAGTCTTGCTTTGTCACTTAGGCTGAGTGCAGTGGCATGATATTGGCTCACTGTGACCTCCACCTCCCAGGTTCAAGCAATTCTCCTGCCTCAGCCTACTGAGTAGCTGGGATTACAGGCACCTGCCACCATGCCTAGCTTTTGTATTTTTAGTGGAGATGGGGTTTCACCTTATTGACCAGGCCAGTCTCAAACTCCTGACCTCAAGTGATCCATCTGCCTTCGCTTCCCAAAGTGGTGGGATTACAGGTACAAGCCACTGTGCTCGGCCTCCATGTGAATTTTAAAAAGGATGTTTCTGTTTTTACAAATAGGTCATCAGGATTTTGATAGGGATTGCATTGAATCTGGAGATTGCTTTGGTTGATACTGACATCTTAAGACCTCTTTTTTTTTTTTTTTTTTTTTTTTTTTTTGAGACGGAGTCTCGCTCTGTCACCTAGGCTGGAGTGCAGTGGCCGGATCTCAGCTCACTGCAAGCTCCGCCTCCCAGGTTTACGCCATTCTCCTGCCTCAGCCTCCCAAGTAGCTGGGACTACAGGCGCCCACCACCTCGCCTGGCTAGTTTTTTGTATTTTTTAGTAGAGACGGGGTTTCACCGTGTTCGCCAGGATGATCTCGATCTCCTGACCTCGTGTTCCGCCCGTCTCAGCCTCCCAAAGTACTGGGATTACAAGCTTGAGCCACTGTGCCCGGCCCATCTTAAGACTTCTTAACTCTGAAATATGAATGGACAGTTAAGAATAACCAGATATTTAAAGAAAGCTTTCAACAAGAAAGACAACAGCAGAAATGGTCAACAGAAACTCAGAAATAGTGCAGAAAACAGAAGAAAACTTAAAAATAACTATAATTAACATCAGAGATAAGATCCATTAGTCCAGTCTTGCTTCATAGCAGTACTAAAGAAGCAAAAGTAACAGAGAACAAGAAAGACCTCTTAGAAATTAAAAATACAATAACCAGAAATTTATTTTTATTTTTATTTTTTAAATTTTTAATTCTCAGCCAGGCAAGTTACTTCTGTAGAAGGGTGCACCCTTACAGATGGAGCAATGGTGAGCGCACACTTGGACAAAGGAAGGGAAGGGGTTCTTATCCCTGACGCATGTGGCCCCTGTTGCTGTGTCGTTCCCCTGTTGGCTAGTGTTAGAGCGCACAGGCTAAACTAATTCCGATTAGTAGCCAGAATTTTTTGTTTGTTTGTTTTGACAGAGTCTAGCTCTGTCGCCCAGGCTGGAGTGCAGTGGCATGATCTCAGCTCACTTCAAGCTCAGCCTCCCGGGTTCACACCATTCTCCTGCCTCAGCCTCCCTAGTAGCTGGGACTACAGGCGCCTGCCACCACACCCGGCTAATTTTGTTTTTGTATTTTTAGTAGAGATGGGGTTTCACCATGTTAGCCAGGATGGTCTCGATCCCCTGACCTCGTGATCCGCCCGCCTTGGCCTCCCACAGTGCTGGGATTACAGGTGTGAGCACGGTGGTGCCCGGCCCAGAAATTTTTAAAAATATATGTATATACAGACATATAGGTATGTATATGTGTATATATGAATGTGTTGTGTGTATATAAATAAATGTTGAAAAATAAATATTGGAAGATAAATGTTCTAGAAAGCAGAGTAAAAGCAGAGAGATGGGAAATTTTAGAGGAAACACAAGAAAAATGAAGGAATAAATCCGGTTCCATAAAAATTATAAATGCTTTTAACTGCAAGAAACAGAACCCTTCAAGAATAAGTTTCTGGAACAAATAGGGATTTTCATTTCCTTTCACATAGTAAGAAGCATAGAGGTAAGTTATTGTAAGACTAGTTCTACAGCTCAGTTGTAGGTACTTGGTGGAATCTGTATAGTCCCTTTGGCTTTTCTGTCAAGACCACAGCAGAGTTTTAAGATCTTTCCCTTATACAACTCCTCAAAGCAGAAAGCAGAAAACAGAGAACTTCTCTTATATACTAAGCTCTTGCTAGGAGGAAAATCTTTCTCAAAAATCCTCTATAGCTTCTCCTTTTATCTCATTGACTAGAATGAGGTCACTTATCACCCCTAGATCAGTGACTATGCTTACACTTCCTGAAATAAGAGTCTAATAAGTCAAAAATTTCCAGTGTTCACAATTTTCCCTCAGATTAGTTTGTATGCTGTCAAGTAGAAGTTGTACTATGATTATTTTATTCTATAATGTTTCAACAGAATCCCCCTTTATGTTTCTATAGGAAGATAAATCTTCAATTATTCTTGCTGCTTCTCTTCATTGTAGCAAAACAGAGATATTGGTTACACCACCATCAGAAATCCTCTTGATTTTCTTTTTCCCACTCACTATTTTATTTAAAAGCCATCTTTTCAGTTCTGGATGTTCTGCTGGCAGATAACAGTCAACATTCTGTTGATTCCCTTTATGATAACTACAGTGAAATATGAGATGCAGTACTCTATAAAGAATTTCAAATTTGTCTTCTCAGTCGAGCTTTGGTTCCCTTTTTTCTACCATCATCCAAAGGAAGAAAAATAAGTTTACCCTGAAAAGTTGTTCCCCAGAGTTTCTTCATTTGCTCTCTGTTTCTGTATTCATTTATCCAACAAATTATTGGAATGCCTTCTCTGTGTAAGATGTAATGCTAGATGCTTCTCTAGTAGTAGATTCTTTTTTCTCCTTGATTTATTGGAGCCCAGAGGTGAAGGGATATTGTCTCTGTAATCGCCCTACAGCTGAGTCCTAACTACTTCAGAATTTATGGTTGAATCCTAGAGTCCCCTGTAGACTGATGAAGACAGTAACAGCTCCTGACATTTACTGAGTACTTACTATATATATCAGGTACTAATCATATATTAGTTCATTTAATCTTCAACCTACCCTTTGTGTTACACTTAGGTATTCTCATTTTCATTTTATAAATGAAACAATTCAGGCACAGAGGGGTTTAATAATGTGGCCAAGGTTACACAACTTGTAAATGGTAGCCAAGGTTTGAATCCCAGACATTCTGAATTTACAGCCCATGCATTTAATCACTGTATCATTCTGACAGCCTTTCTGATTTTTAGTCTATGTAGAACCTAGAATAATACAGAGGCATTTTATCAAACCCTGCAGTGAAATGAATACTGGAAGCTGGATGCTTCCTGTGGAATGCAGAACAGTCGATTTATGGGCAGTTTGTAAGATTTCATTGTATCTTGTGAGTAAGAATAATTAGACTAAATTTAATTAACTAAATGATAAAAAATAAATTTTTTATTTCACTGCTTTTTCTCGTTACATTGAAATTAAATAGATCCTTAGATTTTTCCCTTCTATTTTAATTGAGAATAATTCATATACTATATGATTAACTTTTCAAAACTGTGTGATTCAGTGGTTTTTACTATATTCACCATATCTTATTCCAAAACATTTTTATCACTCCCCAGAAGAAACCCTTTATGCATTAGTAGTCATTCCCTGCCTACCCTGAGAACCAGTGATCTACTTTTTGCCTTTATGGATTTGCTGGTTGAAATATTTCATATAAATAGAATTACATTATGTGGCCTTTTGTGACTGGCTGCTTTTACTTAATGTAATGTTTCCAAAGTTTATTTATGTAGTATTATGTCTCAGTACTTCATTTCTTGTTATGGCGGAATATTTCATACACATGTACCACGTTTTGTTTATCCGTTCGTCAACTGATGAACATTTGGACTACTTATATGTTTTGGCTATTATGAATAATGCCACCATGAACTTTCAAGTGCAAGTTTTTATGTAGATACATTTTCAGTTTTCCTGGCTGTATGCCTAGGAGTGGAATTGCTGAGTCTTTTGGTAACTCTGTTTTACACTTTGAGGAACTGCCAGACGGTTTTTCAAAGTTTCTGCACTATTTTATATTCCTAACAGCAATGTATGAGGGTTACAGTTTCTCTCCATCCTCATCAACACTTGTTATTATACATTTGTTTTTTAATTAAAGCCATCTTAGTAGGTGTGAATTGGTATTTCATTTGGTTTTGATTTGCAGTTTCCTAATGACTAATAATATAGAGCATCTTTTCATGTTCTTGTTCGCCATTTGTATATCTTCTTTGGAGAAATGTCTATTCAAATCCTTTGCCCACTTAAAAAAACTGGGTTTGTCTTTTTATTACTGAGTTGTAAGAGTTCTTTAGGCCAGACGTGGTGGCTCACACCTGTAATCCCAGCACTTTGGGAGGCCGAGGCGGGCGGATCGCTTGAGTCCAGGAGTTTGAGACGAGCCTGGGCAACATGGCAAAACCCCGTCTCTACAAAAAATATGAAAATTATCTGGGCATAGTGGTGGATGCCTGTAGCCCCAGCTGCCTGGGAGGCTGAGGTAGGAGGATCACTTGAACCTGGGAGGCAGAGGTTACAGTGAACCGAGATGGCAGAGTCACCCAGGCTGGAATGCAACCTCCGCCTCCCAGGCTCAAGCCATCCTCCCACCTCAGCCTCCCGGGCAACTGGGACTACAGGCGTGCGTCACCATGCCCAGATAGTTTTTGTGTGTTTTGTAGAGATGGGATTTTGCCGTGTTGCCCAGGCTGGTCTCAAACACCTGGACTCAAGCAATCCGCCCACCTCGCCTCCCAAAGTGCTGGGATTACAGGTGTGAGCCACTGCACCTGACTAGGAGTTCTTTATATTTTTTAGATAGTAGATCCATGACTTGCAAATACTTTCTCCCATTCTGTGGTATTTTTTCCCACTCTTTCATTTTTGTCTTTTGAAGTACAAAAGTTTAAATGTGGATGGAATTCCAATTTATCTATTTTCTGTGGTTACTGTGCTTTTGGTGTATCATATATGAGAGATCATTGCCTAATCAAAGGTCAGGATAATTTACTCCTGTGTTTTTTCTTAAGAGTTTTATAATATTGGTTATATAGCCAAAACAGGTTTAGTTGCTTGCTGCCTGCAGAGTCCAATTAATAAGAGCAAAGTCTAGTATAAAGTGACTTTTTTATTCCAATGTTAGCTTAAGGAAAGAAGTACAGGCTTCCTGCCTTAAAGGTACTGCTTCCCTGTTGGAGCAGAAAGTGGGCGCTTTTAAAGAAGGTGCCTACACGGGAGCAGAAATGAGCAGGTGGAAGATCCACATATACCCTTTGGTGCCTTCTCTCTCAGGCAGTCACGTTGGTGGCTTCATGGGCAAAAATACCTCACAGAGGTGGCTGAAAACTCTAGCAGACATACTTTTGGTTGTAGATTAACTGTTACCTCTTGAGGCAACCTCCTGGTGGGTGAGAGTTCCACTCTGGATTGTCTAAGCACATAGTTAGATCAGATCAGCTTGCCCTGTAGGGATTGTCTGGTGAAAAGGAGATAAAAGGTCATAATTGCATTTCTTTTATTCCTTTATGTTTTTCTTTTTTTTCTTTTCTTTTCTTTTCTTTCTTTTTTTTTTTTTTTTGAAACAGAGTCTCATTCTGTCACTCAGATTGGAGTGTAGTGGCATGATCTTGGCTCATTGCAGCCTCTACCTCCTGGGCTCAGGCAATCTTCCCACCTCAGCCTCCTGGGTAGCTGGGACTGTATGTGCATGCCACCATGCCCAGACAAGTTTTTGTATTTTTTGTAGAGATGGAGTTTTACCATGTTGCCCAGGCTAGCCTCAAACTCCTGGGCTCAAGTGATCTGCCTGCCTTGGCTTCCCAAAGTGCTGGGATTACTGGTGTAAGCTACCACCCCTGGTGTATAATTGCATTTCTAAAGAGCTAAGTAGGAAGTGGGGGGGAGGAGGAAAGAAAAAAATAATTTAACTATTTCTTAGAAAAATGGGGGTGCACAATTATGTAATAGGTATATGACCCATTTTGTTTTATTTTTAATTTTTGTGAAGATGGAGTCTATGTTGCCCAGTCAGGTCTTGAACTCCTGGCCTCGAAAAGTGATCCTCCTGCCTTGGATTCCCAAAGTGCTGGGATTACAGGCATGAGCCAACATGCCTGGCCTATTTCGAGTTAGTTTTTGGGTATGTTGTGAGGTAGTAGCCCAACTTCATTCTTCTGCATGTGGATATTCAGTTGTATCGGCACCAGTTGTTGAAAAGACCATTCTTTCTTCATTGAATTGTCTTGCCGACATTGTAAAAAAAAAAATCAATTGACTGTAAATGTTAGATTTTATTTCTTGTTCTACTGAGAAATAATTCACATACTGTATGATTCACTTTTTAAAAGTGTGTAATTCAGTGATTCTTAGTGTATTTACACAATGGGCAACTGTCACCACTATCTGATTCTAAAATATTTTTATCACTCCCAAAAAGAAACCGTTTATGCATTGGAAGTCATTCCCTCCAGCCCCTGACAACCACTGATCTACTTTTTGCCTTTATGGATTTACTAGTTGCACCTTGTTCTGTCCTGTTCTATGTGTGTCCTTATTCCAATATTATTACACTGTCTTGATTACTACAGTTTTATAGTAAATTTTGGAATCAGGAAGTATAAGTCCTCCAACTTCTTTCTTCTTTTATAAGATTATTTTGATAATTTCAAGTCCGTTGTATTTCCATATGAATTTTAAGATCAGCTTGTCAGTTTCTACAAAAAAAAAAAAAAAATTGAGATTTTAATAAGGATTACATTGAATCTGTAGATCAACTTGGGAAGTGTTGTCATTTTATGATATTAAGTCTTCTTAGATTCTTTTTTTTTTTTTTTTTGAGATGGAGTCTTGCTCTTGTTGCCAGGCTGGAGTGCAGTGGTGTGATCTTGACTCACTGCAACCTCTGCCTCCCAGGTTATCAGTTATTACTAATACAAATATTTACTGGATTTTTGCTATGTGATAGTCTCTACAATAATTTGTTTTACTTGTATTATCTCATTTAATCCTCACAAAATTATTTTGAAGTTGAGAAAAATTTGCCATATAAAGAAGAGTATGATAACATATTCTAAAGGAAATAAAGAGAAAGGATACCTCTTCTGGATTTTAGCAAAGAGAGCTTAGAATTAGACTTTTTGAAAAATAAGTAGAGTTTTGATGAGAAGGAATAGGGTTTTTGGAAAATTGTCTCCTGAAGAAGTGGTATCTGGTATCTGCAGCGTCTTGAATAACCAAAAGAATTTTGGTGGTGGTGGTTGTGGTTGAGGTTTGCACATATGTTGGAGTGGCTTGCTCATATTAATAGAGTGAGAAAACAGAGGGAAAGGGAAAAGTAGATGATATGAGAGAAAACTGACGGAATGGTAGACTAAGGCCCTAAACACCCAATGTTAGCCTGAAGTGAGAGTAGAAGAAGAATGGGGAAAGATGTGGAGAATTATGTAGATAAAGAAGTAAACTTTTCGTTTGATGATGTTGATCTTCAGAGTGGATTTGAAGGTAATGTGATTTTCAGAGTGAATTAAAAGTTGAGGGATGAAGTTAAGATCCAGAGAAGAATTCGGAAGGTTAGAATAACTGTTGTGACTATAATATGATGTTAAAAACAAGCATGATTTTCTTGTTTGAAAAACTAGATAGTGTGAAGTAGTGTGAAGGACCAGGCAAATCTAAGTTCCATGAATTGGTCATGGAATCAATTACACTAGTTTTGTTATTTTCTCCACCAGTGTGTGGTAACCTGACAGGAAAAATGGAATAATTGAATGATCAGATTTACCCAAAATTTGTATCTGGCAAACTAGTTGATAAAATAGCAAGAATTAGCCAGAAAATCTAAGACATCACCAATGGCATTGTTGCAATTTTGAGCCACAAAGTATGTGAAGGAAGACAACAGTGGCCAAATCTTAGCAACTGTTTGAGAGATTAATGTTGTTTGAGCAGATTAATATAGTGAGATAGACATTTAAGAAGCTGGGATAAGTATGTGTGCCTCTGGGGTGTGTGAGGTTCTAAATTGAGATCTTTTCATCATTTTTATTTCTTTTGTAAAGACTGTGATGCTTCTTTGGGTCTTGAAGATAGAATGGAAATAAATGCTTTTAGAGGTGAGAGGTTAAGAGAAATCTATGGCAGAGTGTTAAAAGAGTAATTGAAGTTCATACTGAATGTAGCAAGGGTAGTAGATAAAATGAGCCAGAGGCCTTGGTAGATTGCAGCTTTGAGGATGGGGAGAGATGGAATAAGTAGATGTCTTGTACTTAACCAAAGGAAAAGCTATTGATAAATGTGGTGAAGTGATAGTTTATAATCTGTCATGGAGGAATCAGTATACTTTCAAAAATTAAGGCTAACATTTTGGTAAGGAAATATGTTTGGAAAATTGTTCTATTCATTACTTTTCCTAAGGTTTATTTTATATAGTAACTGTACTTGCTCAGGTGACAGTAAATAAGAATATTTTATCCATGCAGGAGGAACCTTTGTGTTCCAGACTGCATTTATGTGATCTTCAAAGAGTAAGAACTGTGTTTGTCTTATTTGTGGTTATAGTCTGAGCCCTAACAGTGCCAAGCACATGTATTAGTATATATTTACTTAATGATTGAAGGCTCAATAAATAGATTGTATTGAGAGAAGTATGCTTAAGTAATTAGGCCTTGGTACTGAAAGCTAAACCAAACTGCAGCTCAGAAAATTTGGAATCTATTTGTTTATAATGCCCTGATCTGCTATGAAACAGTCTAGGTAGGGCAACTAGCAGGCTGTAAACAAAGAAGACCTTTTGATGAAGTTTAAATCTCTTACCTCAACAGCTCTTGTTACTATTCCCTGCCCCCCTTATTTTCTTTGAAATTATGTGGTAAGATGCAGCATAGCAGGGTCCTGTGTCCTTTATTGAAATGAAATTTCTCTTTCATTCTCCTCTACATTTTATAATTCTCTCTTGCTCCCTTATGTTCAGACTTCATAGCATGGCGTTTATACTTTCTACAGTCTAATCCCTTTCACCTTTTCAGCCTTATTGTTTCTCTACCTGTTTTTCATTTAAATTTCTCTTTCTTTTTTTAAGAAAACAAGGATGCTGCTAAAGCTTCATTTAAATTTCACAAACATATATCGATCCTTTGCTATGTCCCAGGTATTATATGACATTGAGCTATACCAATCTAGTTTTTCCTGTGTCTTAAACTTTCTCGCCTGTGTTTCAGAAAAAACAAACTCTTTGTTACAGAATTTTTCCTATATATAGGACTCCCTCCTCCGTACTTTCCTCATCCATCTAAATGCCAACCTTTCAAGGCCGTCCTCCTTCCTCATTATTACCTTGTGTCAAGAATCTTGTTTATTTCTCATGTACAGCAGTTACACAAATAAAAATACAACTATCTCCTACTCCACTGCCCAACGGTAAACTCCTTAAGAGGCGGGAAGGCCATTTTAAAATCTTTCTTCTCCCTTTCATAAATGTTTATAGTATTGCATCTATTTGAGATGATAGGTAGAAATAGTAGAGCATGGTGTGAGTGAGGGGATTACCAATGCCTAAAAGAACTATGGACTTGTATATTCCAATTCGTTCGATGTCATTCTGTCCTTTTAAAATTTGATATCTTGTATGGTTGCTTGACTTTGTAGCCTTTGTCAAATGAAACTTCTAGGAAGATACCTTAATGGATAGTAGCCCCAGAATTTCTTGGCTATAGGGTATAATCCACATTTTCAAATACAATTCTGTTTTTGTTTTTTCACAAGGCTTATGGCTTTGCATACAAGTTCCAATCTCTAAGCAGCATTTGTTGGGGAAAGAAGTCATCGAAGAGCCATACTGAGAAGAATAAACTATTTTAACTGGTAGCTATTTCAGAAAGAATGTGGCAGTTACACATTTTCTAAACTGTATTGAGGAGGTTTTGGTGCTAACAGTGAGATCTGGCTGGTACTGTGTCCTAAATTTTGGGGGTTTTTTGGACAGATCTTCTTTAATACTGAGGTATTATATTATATATACTTTTCAACTTCTTTTTCTGTTGAGAGAGAGAACAAATGGAATTTATATGCCTACAACTTTTCTGGGACAAAATAATTTTTTTAATGGGAGAAACACTTATCCTTGATACAGTGTTTTATGTTAGACGTGGTTTGGAAGGTAAATATAAGTGGACCAGAAAATTGGAAATACTGTGCTTTTTTATTATTCATGGACCGTCTAGATATCCCATATGCATAGGTCACATTTATCAGGTGTAATATAGTGTAGTGTGTAATAACAAAGAATTTATCCATTTAAAGATGAAAGTATTCATTTATAGTATTTCTGGCACTTATTTTGTAATTTGAAACTTAAAACCCTATCAGCTGGTAAAGAGATTATAAGCAAAGGCTAAAATTTTATATTATCTTTTGTTAATGTCAGGGCAAAGTCCAGATTGAATATAAGTCTACTTTATTTTATAGGCCTATGAAGAATACACCAGCAAGCTAGATGCACTCCAACAAAGAGAACAACAGTTATTGGAATCTCTGGGGAACGGAACTGATTTTTCTGTTTCTAGCTCTGCATCAATGGACACCGTTACATCTTCTTCCTCTTCTAGCCTTTCAGTGCTACCTTCATCTCTTTCAGTTTTTCAAAATCCCACAGATGTGTCACGGAGCAACCCCAAGTCACCACAAAAACCTATCGTTAGAGTCTTCCTACCCAACAAACAGAGGACAGTGGTGAGTCAATTTTAATATCACCATTTTGCTGTTTCTTTGTATTTTTCAGACAGATCAGTTGTTGAAAATTAATATATTATTAATACTCAGAGGTCATGCAAATAGAGGCATCCATGTCATGCAGGAATGAAAAAGACATAATTATTTGGTGGCAAAGTCCATATTCCTTAACTGAAATAAATTGTATTGTCTCTGGTGTTGGATTTGACATTTAAACCTGTCTGCCAAACTTGAACCACAGTCGTGTCTAAGCACTAGTTTAAAATAAATCAGAATTTTAAGACTTGAGCTTGTTCGTTATCTAATTTGTGTCAGGTAAGATTCATTCTTCACCCTTGAGAAATCTCCTTTCTGAGTTATATTATCGGATGTTGAACTCTCAGTGTGATTGATATGTTTCCCCTCATCTACTTAACTTTTGGTTGTTGAAAATTAGTATTACCATTGGAACAGCGTACCCTGTAAGTAACATTTAAAGCATTTAAAGAGAATCTGTGGAATTATTGTGGATGGTCTATAATCCTTAAGTGCAACAAATATTGTCAGTAGACTTAATAAGTAACCCATCTGTATACATCACTACTTTTTAAATGTCTGTGGTTACTTTTGACAATTAAAAAAATTTCATTTCCAAATACAACTGAAGTCAACGTTTTTCATTTTTTTCTCTGACATCAGAAATTAAAAGTGCAATTGGTCATTGTTTAATGTTCCAAAAATTCCTTTCTGACTTAAGAAAAAAATGTTATTATAAAGGCATTTTACTCTCAGAAGTTAAGAATTCCTGCATATGAGTTTAGAAAACTAATGGAGTTATAAGTTATCAGCCTGTAAATTTTTATCTTAGGAAATATGGCTTTCTAAAGGCATCGTTTATTGTCAGGGAATAACATGCCTTTTTTCCATGTACAGACAAAAGTTGGTTGTAAAAAATGGACTCTAATTTTTCATTGTACAGAATTACAAATCAATTTATAAAACAAATCCAGTTCTCCTACCCTTTCTCTTCTGTTGGGTAGAATGAAATTAAAATTATTTTTCCCACATTAAGATGGGGAATTACTAAGCATATCTTTCCAGGGATGCCCCATTTAAAGGGGAATGTCAACATATGAATTATCTGTGAATAGATATTCTATCTTTGAAGTAGCCTAACAAAACTGTGGCAAATATCCTATCCCCAGTAGATCTTAAATTAATTCTTCATTGTCTGTATTCATGAGCAGAAAGTA
Organism: Chlorocebus sabaeus; assembly: GCF_047675955.1. NCBI lineage: Eukaryota > Metazoa > Chordata > Mammalia > Primates > Cercopithecidae > Chlorocebus > Chlorocebus sabaeus. Next base: position 113,901,812 of record NC_132924.1, on the reverse strand, counting down.
GGAAATGTGTTCTTCAGTCCTAGGCATTTCCCTTCTCTTCATCATGGTATTCTTGTTCCTTCCAGGTTCCACTAAACTTAGTAATTGTGTGAGTTTCTGTATACAGATGTAAAATTGGGGTTGTTGGAGCCCTTTCAAATTTCTCAGCCTAATGATTAAGTTTAACTAGCCTCCGGCCGGGCGCTGTAGCTTATGCCTGTAATCCCAGCATTTTGGGAGGCCGAGGCAGGCGGATCACGAGGTCAGGAGATGAGACTATCCTGGTTAACACATGGTGAAACCCTGTCTCCACTAAAAATACAAAAAAATTAGCCAGACATAGTGGCGGGCTCCTGTGGTCCCAGCTATTTGGGAGGCTGAGGCAGGATAATGCCGTGAACCTGGGAGGCGGAGCTTGCAGTGAGCCGAGATTGCACCACTGCACTCCGTCCTGGGCGACAGAGCGAAACTCTGTCTCAAAAAAAAAAAAAAAAAAAAGTTTAACTAGCCTCCTCGTATTTATGAGGGAGGACAAGAGAAATTTACAAGTATCCCTAAAGCTTATAATTTCCGTTTTAAAAAGAAATGAAAACAACTGAGACTCTTCAAAGATGTAAAATGATCGTAAATGAATAACTATTGGGCAATTGACTAGGCTTACCTTCATTATTCTGGCTAGGCTTAGCTTAAATAAGTAACTTGTTCCTGTCCATCATACTCCCAGTTTAACAATTCATATTCAATACTCAGAAAAACTGTATATCGTGAACTTAAAAGGTCTTATGAATTGTCAATAAATGGGTTTGTGGTAGTAAACTCTTTCAAGAACATTATTTTGCCATTCTCTCTTTTATCTGAATCTGTTAACCCTTTACTTAACTACCTCTTTTCCTCTCCTTTTCTCCCCTCAATTTTTATTAACATTAACAGTTACTGTTTGAGCATTTGCCATGCTGTGTTCCAAGTTCTGTGCTAAGGACTTTACATATATATTCTCAGCCAAGATAATTCACATTCTAAGTAAAATTGTTTGTGGTAGTGAATGACCACTCCTCCATCAAAATACATACGCTTCTGTTTGTCCTGAACACTCAGGAACAAAGGTTAGTAGAACCTACTAGCAGCAAATGAAATCAAGTATGAAGAATGAGATTATATTTTTTAAAGTGGACTTAGATTTGTAGACCAAGATAGCACACTAAACACTTGCCTTTATATCTTTATTCCTCTCCAGAAATTTCATTGAAATGATAGTAAAGATATGTAAAAAGAATAATAGGATAGGATTTTGTCAGAGAACTAGAAATGTTTAAGAATTCCTGGACGATGGAAACTATATGAGTGGTTACATAAATAAGCCAAAATAGAAAACCAAACAAAATACTAGGAGCTAGAGTCTTACATGAAGGGAGCCATTCTTAGCAAAATCCTGATGACGCAGATAGCATAGTCAGCAGATTACAAAGAAGTGGATTTGCCTGTTGGATAGTCATCAGACTAATTAGTCAAAGGTCTTGCTCTGGAAGGAAGACAAAGTCATGTGTCTTCATAAATCAAGCAGGTGATGTAAATACGAATATTTTGAAGGTGTGTATTAGTTGTGAGTCCTGTGGAGAACCAAAACAAACCAGATTCAACTAAAAACACTGAAATTCTGAATTAAAAAAAATTTTTAAAGGTCCTGGCCTGATATTTTGAGACATCTGATAATGGGTTGCTGAGTCCTGAGTCCCCGATATAGCCTTACATTGCACATGTCCATAGAGATGTGAATGTTGCCTCCTGGAATTGTACAACAAGGGGATCCTGTTAGTTCCTCTTCTGTATATATGGAACAAATAATTTATAGCATTTATTCCATGAAAAAAGCTCTAAAAGTCATTTTCTGAACAAAATTTCTGCCTGGAGAGTTCTGTGTCACTGCTGTGTGTGTTTAAATGGTGGAACTGAACATCAGATGTCTCTGAACCTCAGAGAAATCCAGTGGGGTAAAAAGTAAAGGTTAATCTACCCAGGAGTAAAATAATACTCTGCTTCCGTCTGGAATATACCAGACTTCTCACCTCTGTACCCATTAGTAATCTGTTTGGAAAACAAACTGCTTTCTCCTACTACACAACACATTTTTGTGACTAGATGTGTGGGGGTGTTTACCCCACCAAGCAATCTCCAGTTCTCTGTAGGTAATCAGCTGGGTGTCTCTACCCAGTTGTCTACAATTGTTGTTAAGTCGCCTTCAATTTAACTCAGTTCTGACACTATCTACCCAGGGATAGCATAGACCCCACAGGTTAAGAGCTCAGTCCCACAAGACTGTGCCCTCTTGAGATGCTAGTCACAAGTTCCAGGTTGTGACTTATACTTCTCACCAGCTGGCTATAAATCAAGGATTCCCACATCTTCTAATCTTTTACCATTTGCTAGAATAGCTCAAAAAACTTCGAGAAACACTTACGTTTACTGGTTTGCTATAAAGGATGTTACAAGAGGTAAAAAACAAACAGCCAGATGGAAGAAATGCATAGGGAAAGGTATGTGGGAAGGGATGCAGAGCTTCTGTGCTCTCTTTAGGAGCATCACCTTCCACTGCCTCCAAATGTTCGGCACCCTGGAAGCTCTAGGAACCTTGCATTTCAGTGATTTTTATGGAAGGTTCATCATATAGGTGTGATATTTACTAGGCCAATCTCCAGGACCTCCCACCTTCTCAGAGGTTGGTGGATGGGGCTGAAAGTTCCAGACTTCACATCATGGCTTGGCCTTTCTTTTGACCACCTTCCATTCAGGAACCCACCAAAAGTTACCTCATTAGAACAAAAGATACTCCTATCACTTAGGAAATTCCAAGGGATTCAGAGCTCTGTGTCAAGAGCCAAGGTCGAAGACCAAATATGAGAACAAAAGATGCACCTGGCACCCTGATCACTCAGGAAATTACAAGTTTTAGGAGCTCTGTGCCTGGAACTTGGGTTGAAGGCCAAAGGGTTGAAGACCAAAATATATATTATTATAAACCACAATATCAGAGTTTGTCAACGTAACAAACCACTTGCCATTTGTTGGACCTCTACAACTGTGCAGGAGAAAGTCCCCACCAAATCAATCTACTTTTTATTTTATGAATATGACTGGAACACCAACAGCAACAGAGAAAACTCAAGAAATAAAGCAACTAGAAGATGTAAAAATATTATAGCTCAGGATGTACTTCATTCTCGAAGCCAAATCAATTTGATATGGAAATTGAGTCAGAGGACCACAGAGTTTGAAAATTGAAAGTATGATTGTTGACTTTTGTTAAACAGAAAGGCCAAGTATTAGGATAGCTAGAGTTAATAAGTATTTTGGAAAGTAAAGCTAAAGACATACCTTTTAAGATACACAATAAGGGGGCAAATATGAGAGAAAAGAGACGTGAAGAGAGCAAACGTTCCAACTTCTGTTTAATAAACAAAGAAGCAAACAAAAATAGAGGGAAGATGTATTCACAGACATAATACAAGACAATTTTCCTGTGTTGAACAAAAACCAGCCTTCAGATAGATAGGGGCAACTGACTGTCAACAGGAAAACAAAAACAGAAATTGACCTGGATACTTGCTGTATAATTCGAAAGTTGAAAGAGAACATCTTAAGCCCTTTCAGAAAGATAAACTGGCAATCTACAGAAGAATGAAAATTGGATAGTTTTCTCATTGGCAAACTGAGGGCTAGAAGGCAGTGGATCAGGGCCATTAAAGATCTAATGAAAGTTGATAGCCAAGCTAATATTAAAAGTAAGACACTTTGGGTATCTGGGGACTGAAAATTATTTCAGTAGAATATAATAGGTATCTAGAAATAGATCCCAGATTTTCAGAAAATGTTATTTGAAAAAATGCTTCAATCAGTAAGAAGACAGTACATTATTTAATTTTTGGTGCTGGCATATCTAGAAGAAAACAAAATTGGGCCCACATCTTAGACTGCTTACAAAAGTAAATTCTGTCAGAATCAAGAGATTAAATACAAAAAAAAAAAAAAAATGTAAATCTTTCAAGAAAAATCTAGTAGGCTGAGTAGGCTGCATGTAAAATCTAGGAGTTGAGATCACTATCTTAATCAAAACTTAATTAGCTCAAAAGCTGTAAGAGACAGATTGATTAAATACAACTTCAAAATTATGTATGCTCCCCCACAAAAAAAAAAAAAAATCCTTGACAAAGTCAATAGTCTGTATAAATTTGGAAACAGCATTGGTGCCCAGATAACAACAAGTAAATAGTCTTTTGTATATTCAAAGAACACTTCAAAATTGACAAGAAAAAGACAAAACCCGGTAGAAAAATAGGGAAAAGATATAAATAGGCAGTTCATATAAGATTAAATCCAAATGAACAGTAAAGCACATGAGCACTGTTCAGATGCAGTCAGTTGTGAGTGTGCAAATTAAAACTATGAGATCATTTAATCTGTCTGGCGAAATAGAATTTATTATTGGCAGGGATTTAGTGAGAAAACTCCCTTAGTTAAGGATAGAAATGTGAAGTATCACAGTTTATTGGAAGGCACTTTGATAGTATCTGTCAAAATTTACAAGAGCTGTATCTTCCAAGCCAGTACTCCAACTATTGGGAATTTAGCACACAAAAGCACCAATATATAGGGACGTTTATACAAGGATATTTGTTAAATCATTGTAATGAGAAAAAAATATAGAATGTCATCAGTAGAGAAATGATTGTATAAATCATGGTACAGACACACCATGTAGTACAAAGCAGCCTGTAAAAAGACTTGTACTTGAAGGTTTTTCTGAGAGGTATTATAATTGAGAAAAGGAAAGATGTAGGAAACTGTGACATTACTTACTTATTCTTTATGTGTACCACATTGCGGTATTCTAGTAGGTCTAGAAATATCTCTCTCAACTAGCAATGCTGAATAAAATATGTTTGTTTAAGTGTATAGCTGAGCTTAATAGAAAGAAAAACCTTTAGAGGGTGAAAACAAAAGGGAGTTGAAAAAACCAAAGAAGCATGGGGGCTGATCTGTTAAGGTATTGCTGAACTATAGCCTTCAACAAATGTAACCCACAGTCTGTTTTTATATAGCCTGCAAACTAAGAATGGATTTTACAGTTTTAAATGCTTGAAAAAAATTAAAGGAATAATAGTATTTCATAATCTATGAAAATTACATGAAATTCAAATTTTGGACAGGTACAGTGGCTCATGCCTGTAATCCTAGCACGGGAGGCTGAGGGGAGTGGATCACCTGAGGTCAGGAGTTCTAGATCAGCCTAGCCAACATGGCGAAACCCCCGTCTCTACTAAAAATACAAAATTAGCCGGGTATGGTACCTCATGCCTATAACCCAGCTACTTGGGAGGCTGAGGCAGGTGAATCGCTTGAACCTGGGAGGTGGAGGTTGCAGTGGGCCGAGATTGTGCCATTGCACTCCAGCCTGGGCAACAAAAGCGAAACTCCGTCTCAAAAAAAAAAATTAAAATTAAAATTTCAGTGTCCATAGGTAAAATGTTACTGGAACACAACAATGCTAATCTGTTTACATGTTGTCTGTGGCTGGTTTCATGCTTTAGCAGTGGTGTTGAGCAGTTGTACATCACGCTGTAATCTACAAAACCTCTGGTTCTTTACGGAAGAAGTTTGCTGACCTCTGCTATAGTGACCTCAAGGCCAGTTTGTCACTCTGTAATAAAGGACGTGAATATCAGTGTGTGGGGATACAACACTGGGCCTTCAGCCTGTGTCACAAAGGTAATTGGAACCCAGATTCTCACATAAAACTGACCCTTTGAAGGACATTACCTTCAGTGAAAGGATGAAATCTATTCACCAGAATACATAAAGGTAACAATAAACTTGACTGTCTTTGACAGTACTCTAAAGTTTCTCCTGTGACTTCTTAACTATGGACCTATTCTAATCATTGTGTGGGATTCAAATTTATACTACCTACATTGTCTAGGAACCCTCAAGCCATGAAGTGGGCATAACAACTGGTCTTGAGTGGTAATAGCACTCAGGCACTGCACAGAAGCAATGCAAACCGTCCCTTGGCCCATCTAGGTCTCGTAGAATTCACAGAGATAATGCTTTACTGACGATCTGAAGATCTCAAGTTATAAGACATGCAAGGAAACAGTCTACCATCAGTGAGTTAGCAGACTTAAAAACAGCAGGGTTAGACTCCTAAGAAAGAACCAAGTAGAGCTTTTAGGTAGTCTTGATTTAAACCTCATCATCTATGAAGTATTCTTGCTTGGATTAGGACTTTCTCCTGTGCCCCTTCCAATTCACTAAAAGTAACCACTATTTCATTTCTATCTTTGTCAGTTACTTTGAAACTTCAAATTGTGTGATGGAAATCAACATACAGAGAAAGAGAAAAAGCAAATATGAAAAGATAATCTTAGAATCTAAGAAAGAATTTGGATGTTAATTGTACCATTTGTTCAGATTTTTCCGTCTGAAATTTTTTTATAATAAGAGTTGGAAAACTTGACATAGAAAAAAAGAAATGTAGAAAGTTCAAAAGAAACAGTTGTCTCTAGGAAAAAAGAGTGAACATACTGATATTCATTTGAGGATGTAGCAAGATAACACTTTAAGTTAAATTTCAGTGTATCAAGTTCGTTACAGCAAATTACAGAGGAAATGTTTAAATGTTATATAGAAATTCAAATATTTATTTAAAAAACTCAGTGAACAAGGTAAAGCTAGATTAAACCCAACCAAAGAATGAGTTAGTGAACTCTGGAAAGCAAAGAGAGCTATAGAAAATATAAAAGAGAGGTTAAGCGATATGAAAAATGGAATGAGCATTATATGTCTCAAAGGAGTTCCAAAAGGTAAGAATAGAAATAAATGAGTAGAGAAAAATTCAAATAAATTAGGGCTAACATTTACAAGTGACATAAATCTAATGATTTAGGAAGCATGCTCTCTGAGTTGGACAAACAATTTGAATCTGATGTAGCCATAATAAATCCAAAGAATATTTTTTTAAAAGCACTCAGGGAAAAAATTATGTGGAAAATAATTATAATTAGTCTGGGAAATTTTTTTTGTGGCAGCCGTAGAAATTAGAAGACACTAGAATAATATACTCAAAGTACTGAGAGGTACCTGTAAATCTCTCAGCTAAGCTAAGCTATAAATCATAAAGTCCTTTCCAGAGAAAGAGTTTACTTTTCATAGGCTCTGCTTGAAGGAATTGTCCAAGAAGGTTTACTGTATAAAGGAAATTGAACTCAGAAGGAATGAAAAGTAAAAATTAAACCTAAAATTTGCAGAAGAAAACACGACAGAAAACTTTTGTGACCTGGGGTTTGGCAAAGATTTCTTAAATATGACACCAGAAGCACAATCTATAATGAACATATTTATTGGATTAATCAAAATGTAAAACTTCTGCTCTTCAAAAGACAGTGTTAAGAGAATAAAAAGAAAAACCATAGATTGATAATCTTTGCAAGCCATATATCTGATCAAGGACATGTAAAATATATAAAGAACTCTGAAAACTCAATAATAAGAAAACAAATGGCCAGGTGTGGAGACTCACTTCTGTAATACCAGCACTTTGGGAGGCTGAGGCAGGTGGATCACGAGGTCAGGAGTTCAAGACCAGCCTGGCCAAGATAGTGAATCCCCGTCTCTACTAAAAATACAAAAATTAGCTGGGCATGCTGGCAGGTGCCTGTAACCCCAGCTGCTCGGGAGGCTGAGGCAGAAAATTGCTTGAACTCGGGAGGCAGAGGTTGCAGTGAGCCGAGATTGTGCCACTGCACTCCTGCCTGGGCAACAGAGCGAGACTCCGTCTCAAAAAAGAAAAGAAAAGAAAAAACAACCCAATTAAAACTGGACAAAGGATTTGAACAATTTCATCAAAGAGATATATGGATGGTAATAAACACATGAGAAGATGATCAACATTAGTCATTAGGAAAATGCAAATTAAATAGGCACATAATACCCTTACATGCCTGCTAGAATGGCTGAAATTAGAGTGGCCACACCAAGTGTTAGTGGGGATGTTAAAGAACTAGAATTTCCACGCACTGCTGATAGGAATGTTTAATTGGTACAACCACTTTGGAATAAAATTTGGCAGTTTTATTTAATGAAACTTTTTCAAAATCCGAACAGTGTTTTTTTTGTTTGTTTGTTTGTTTTCCAGAAATAGAAAATCCTTCCTAAAATTCATACAGTATCTCAAGGAATCCCATATAGCCAAAACAGTCTCCAAATGAAAGTACAAAGTTGGGGGCATCATGTTTCCTGATCTCAAAACTTACTACAAAGTTACAGTAATCAAAACTAAGTGGTACTGGCATACAGACAGATGAGAGTCCTGAGCTAAATCTTCACATTTATGGTCAAATGATCTTTGACAAGGTTCCCAAGACCACTTCATGAAGTAAGGAGAATCTCTTCAGCAAATGGTGTTGGAAACTGAATATCCACATGCAAAAGAAGGAACTAGGACCCTTCCCTTATACCATGTACAAAAAGAATAACCCAAAATGAATCAAAGACTTGAACATAACAGTTAAAGTCATAAAACTTTTACAAGAAAACATAGGAGAAAAGCATCATAGCTTTGGATTTGTCAATGATTATTGGCCGCAATGCCAAAAGCCCAGGGAACATAAGAAAAAATGGAAAAATTGTACTATTATCAGAATTTAAAACTTGTGATCATCAAATGATATAATCAACAGAGTGAAAAGCCAACCTGGAATGGGAGAAATATTTGCAAATCATGTATCTGATAAGGAGTTAATATCCAAAATATAAAGAACTCCTATAGTAGCATACAACCCTGTTTAAAAATGGGCAGAAGACTTGAACAGACATTTCTTTAATGAAGATATCTGGATGGCCACCAGCATATGAAAAGATGCCCAACATTGCTAATTATTAGGAACACGCAAATCAAAACCACAATGAGATACCACCTGACACCCATTAGGATGTCGGCTATCAGACAAAAGAGAAGATAGCAAGAGTTGGCAAGGGTGTGGAGAAATTGTACCCCTGATGCACTCTTGGTGGAAATGTAAAATGGAGGAACTGCTATGGAAAACATACAGAGGTTCCTCAAAAAACTGAAAATAGAATTACCATATAATCCAGCAATTCTCCTTCTGTGTATATACCCAAAATAATTGAAAGCAGGATCTCAAAGAGATATTCGTACACTCATGTTCATAGCAGCATTATTCACTATAGTAGCCAAAGGCAGAAGCAACCCAGATTTCTGCTGATGGAGGAATGGATGAACAAAATATGGTATGTATATACATTGGAATATTCAGCCTTAAAACAGGACATTCTAACACATACTGCAACATGAGTAGATCTCAAGGACATTATGTTAAGTGAAATGAGCCAGTCATAAAATGACAAGTACTGTATGATTCCACTTACTGAAGTACCTAGAGTGTTCAGACTCATAGAGACACAGAGTAGAATGGTGCTTGCCAGGAGCTGGGGGAAGGGGTGCTGGAGAGTTGTTTAATGGTTATAGAGTTTTAGTTTTGCAGGATGAAAAGAGTTCTGGAGATTGGTTGTACAACATTGTGAATGTGCTTAACACTACTAAATTGTACACTTAAAAATGGTTGAAATGTTAAACTTTATGTTAGGTATATTTTACCATAGTTTTGTGAAATAATAATATGGTAGTTATGTAAAACATTAGGCTGGACATGGTGGCTGACACCTGTAATCCCAGTGCTTTGGGAGGTCAAGGCGAGAGAAGCACTTGAGACCAGGAGTTCCATACCAGCCAGGGCAACATAGTGAGACCCCATGTCTACAAAAATTAGCCAGGTGTGGTGGTGTACATCTGTAGTCCTAGCTACCTGGGAGGCTAAGACAGGAGGATCACTTGTGCCCAGGAGTTAAAAGCTACATTGTGCTATGTGCACCATTGCACTCAGCCTGGGTGAAAGAGCAAGACCCTGTCCACCCCCACAAAAAATCAAACGTACATTTAGTATATCACCCAGCCCTTCTACTCCTCCATATTTACCCAAGAGAAAAGTGAGCATATGTTCATTCAAAGATTTGCATACAAATGTTCTTAGTTGCTTTGTCATAGCCCCAAACTGGAAATAACCCAAATGTCCATAAACAGGTGAATGGTTAAATTGTGGTATGTTTATAAAAGGGAATACTACTCAGTAGAAAGGAATGAACTGCTAATGCACACAACATAGATGAAGCTCAAAATAATTATGCTGAGTGAAAGAAGTCAGACAAAAATTGATTACATGTTTAAAAATTCAATTTACATAAAATTCTAGAAAATGCAAACTCTTCTATAGTGACAACAGATTCTTATTTGCCTGGGCACAGTGTTACGGCAGGATGGAAGGTTTACATAGGAGCACAAGGAACCTTTCAGAAAGTGATGGGTATGTTCATTATCTTGAATGTGATGATGGTTGCATGGGCATATATATAATCTCAAAATATATCAAATTGTGTACTCTAAATCATTGCAGTTTATTATATGTCGGTTGTACCTCGATAAATCTGTTTGTTTTTTTTAGTAGCCTTTAAGAAAGCTGATAGTACTGTGGAAATATTATATGAAATAGACGTTGGGAGAAATAATTATTAAATTTTTTTTTCAACTTTTATTTTAGATTCAGGAGGTACATGCGCAGCTTTGTTATCTGGGTATATTGCAAGATGCTGAGGTTTGATCCCATCATCCAAGTACTGAGCATAGTACCCAGTAGGTTTTCAACCTTTACCCTCCCCCCTCTAGTAGCCTCCAGTTTTTGTTATTGCCGTCTTTATGTCCATGAGTACCCAAACTTTAGCTCCTACTTAGAAATGAGAACATTTGGTATTTGGTTTTCTCTTCCTGTGTTAATTTGCTTAGGATAATGGCTTCCAGCTACATCCAGGTTGCTGCAAAGGACATGATTTCATTCATTTTTATGGCTGCATAGTATTTCATGGTGTATATATACATTTTCTTTATGCAAACCACCATTGATGGGCAACCAGATTGATTCCATACCTTTGGTATTGTGAATAGTGCTATATTAAATATGTGATTTTTTTGTAGAATGATTCACTTTGTTTTGGTTGTATACCCAGCAATGAGATTGCTAGATCGAATGGTAGTTCTATTTTAAGTTCTTTGAGAAATTTCCAAACTGCTTTCCACAGTGCCTAATTTGCATTCGCACCAACAGTGTGTAAACTTTCCCTTTTCTCTGCAGCTTTGCCAGCATCTGTTGTTTTTTGCGAGCACTTTGGGAGGTCGAGGTGGGAGGATCACTTGAGGTCAGGAGTTTGAGACCAGCCTGACCAACATGGCGAAACCTCATCTCTACTAAAAATACAAAAAGAGAAATTAGCCAGGCATGGTGGCATGCACCTGTAATCCCAGTTACTCAGGAGGCTGAGGCAGGAGAATTACTTGAACCTGGGAGACAGAGGCTGCAATGAACTGAGATCCCGCCACTGTACTCCAGCCTGGGTGACAGAGCAAGACTCTGTCTAAAAAAAAAAACAAAAAATTCAGAGGCTGGGTGTAGTGGCTTGCGCCTGTAATCCCAACACTTTGGGTGGCCCAGGCAGAAGGATTCCTTGAGCCCAGGAGTTCAAGACCAGGCTGGGCAATGTAACCAGACCCTGTCTCTACAGAAAACTAGCCAGGTGTGCTAGCATGAGTTTGTAGTCCCAGGTACTTGGGAGGCTGAGGCGGGAGAATCCAGGATTTTGAGGCTTCAGTAAGGTATGATTGTGCTGCTGCACTCCAGCCTGAGCAGCTGAGTGAGTCCCTGTCTTAAAAGGAAAAAAGATTTTCTAGATCCTGGAATATATGCAATAACTAAAAATAATAAACATATATGTCCTTTGAGATTTTTATTTTTAATTTTATTTTTTGAGAATGAGTCTTGCCCTGTTGCCCACAGTGGAGTGCAGTGGTGTAATCACAGCTAACTGCAGTCTTGACTTCCCAGGCTCAGGTGATCCTCCCATCTCAGCCCTCAAGTAGCTGAGACCACAGGCATGTGCCGTGCCTAATGTTTAAATTTTTTTGTAGAGATAGGGCCTTGCTGTGTTGCCCAGGCTGATCTCAAACTCTTGGGCTCAAGCAATCCTCCCTCTGTGGCCTCCCAAAGTGCTGGGATTATAGGCATGAACCACTGCACCTGGCCCTGAGATATATTTGAATAAATTGTAAAAGTCTGTTAATTGTGGTTATCAGAGGGATGGGGATATTCCCTGGGACAAGAAAAAGGGACTGACCTTTTACTTTATACTTGATACCCTTATTTCGCATAATGCTAGGATGTCTGTTTTTTATGATTGTTCAGGATAATTATATATTTATTCATGTATTATTGTTTAGGATGGTTATATCTCATTTAGCTGTTTCTTTCTTGATAGATAATTGGGTAATGTTGCAGTATATATTTAAATACATATATCCTGAAACACCATGGGAATATTTTTACTGGGGAAGATAAATACCTTGAAATAATTATTGGGTCATAGAATATAAACACTGAAAACTTTGCGATAACTTAATATAAGAAAAGATTTTGATTCTCAGCAAGTGTATGAGACTTCCTTTTCCCACAAGATCCTGGCCAACATAGAATGTTAACAGAATTTTTAAAGCATTACCAATCTAATAACACTTAAAGTATATTTGACTTGAGTCCTGTGTATATTGTTTGTCTGTATGAAAGTTGTGTTATATGACAAAAAATTAACCAAGAAATATTAGACTCACCTGATTACCCCCAAAGATGGCTTGTGTTCTAAGCCTGTTTAGGTTTATAAGTCAAAATAAAATTTCTTTAAAAAAATTTTGCTTGATGGTTTATTGAGATATAATTCAAAAGCCATACAATTTACCCATTTAAAGTATAAAATGATTTTTGTATATTCACAAAGTTCTGCGGCCGTGATAATCCATTTAAAAATATTTTTTCACCCCAAAAAGAAACACTAAACCCGTTAGCAGTCACTTCCCATTCCTCTCATCCCTATGTAACCACCCATTTGCTCTCCGTCTCTATAGATTTGCCTATTCTCTGGCATTTCATATAAATGAAATCATACAATATGTGTTTGTGACTGACTTCTTTTCCTTAGCATAATGTTTCCAGACTCTATCCACATTGTACCCTGTGTCAGTCCTTCATGCCTTCTTATGGCTCAATAATATTTCATTGGATGTATATACCACATTTTGTTTACACATTTATCAGCTGATGGACATTTGTGGTGTTTCTACTTGTTAGCTATTATGAACATTGCTGCTGTGAACATTCATGTTCAAGGTTTTGTGTGGACATATGATTTCATTTATGCCTCTAGTAACCTTTTAAGAGACTGGCAGAATGTTTTTCAAAATGGCTACACCATTGCACTTTCCCTTGAGCATGAGGGTCCTGTTTTTTTCACATCGCTGCCAAACTTGTTTATTATTTGGCTTTTTTATTATAGCCATCCTAATGGGTATGAAATGGTGTCTCATTTTGGGTTTTATTTGCATTTCCCTTCTATCCTAGGAACGTGAAGCATCTTTGTGTGTGATTGTTGGCTTTTATATATCTTTGTGGAGAAAGGGTTTGCTTTTATAAATAGTTTTACATACAATTCATAGTTAAATACCAATGACCTGAGACAAGAAAAATTACAAAGATTTTTGAACAATGCTCTAATAATAGAAATCGGACAGAAAAGAGAAAGTAGCCAAGATTATTTCCTCTAGAGATGGGAAGATGTACAAGTTCTCCAAGGATCTATGACACTACAGGAGAAAGAAGTGGAGATAACAAGAATAAAACTGAATGCTCTAGGGACACAAAAGGGAAATATTGAAGATAGGTAAGCTATCTTCAGTATCTTCTTTGTTTCTAACTTTATTCCTAGGTAAGCTATCTTCAGTATAAGATAGACTACGTAAGATAGGTAAGCTGTCTTCAGTATAAGGTAGCCTAGGTAAGCTATCTTCAAAATAAGGTAGACTAAATGAAAGGATTGTAATATCAAGAAGTGTGATAGTAGCAAGTCCCTGGATGTGGCCTTTTATATCACTAAATGAAAACCATACTTATAAGTTGTATATAGTGTTGTAAAGAAAGTTGCCTGTTTTAGGTATTTCAAAATTGGTAACTTTGGTTTAACATTTAGAAAATATTGTTCATAAGGTTTTTTAACTTTTTGTTTAGAAAATTTAAAATACTTGGCCGGTGCCGATGTGTTGGCTCATGCCTATAATCCTAGCACTTTGGGAGGCCAAGGCGGGCGGATCACCTGAGGTCAGGAGTTTGAGACCAGCCTGTCCAACATGGTGAAACCCTGTTTCTACTAAAAATATAAAAATTAGCCAGACGTTGTGGTGCACACCTGTAATCCCGCTACTCGGGAGAGTGAAGCAAGAGAATTGCTTGAACCTGGGAGGCAGAGGTTGCAGTGAGCCAAGATCATGCCACTGCACTCCAGGCTGGGCAACAGAGCAAGACTTCATCTCAAAAAAAAAAAAAAATTAAAATACTTATATGGAAAAGTATAAAGGACAATATATTAAACAGCTGTGTTTAGTTACCTACAATGAACAAATACTATTTTTTTGTTATATTTGCTTCATATTATACATAGAAGTACAAATTTAGGTTCCTCTGCCAGTCCCATTCCTCTGCTGAACACCCCTCATCCCATCTTGTCCCCAAAGGGGCAGTCACTATGATAAATGTGAGGTACCTTCAATCATATTTTTATATTTTATTATATATATGTGTTCCATAAGCCAGTGTTTTTGTTTTTTTAATTTGTAAGGTGATATGATACTATATGTATGTAATGGTCAGCATCTCGTCCTTTTTATTCAAAATTATGATTTCAAGGTGTATGTATTTATATGTTGATACATACAGATCTATTTCATTCAATGCTGTTATCAAGTATTCCAGCTTCTTAATATACCACCGTTTATCTTTTTCTCCATTGATGAACATTTAGGTTATATTTGGATTTTTTTGTTATGACAAACAGTGATGTAATAACATTCTTGTGTTAGTCTCTTTGTACACATATAACAAGATGTCACAAACCTGAAAGTGGAATTCCTGGGACAGGGAGTATCATTTGAAGAGACTGTCCTTTCCCCAGTGTATGTTCTTGGCACCTTTGTCAAAAATGAGTTAACTGTAGAAGTATGGAATTATTTCATTGTTCTTTATTCTGTTTCATTGGTCTGTATGTCTGTTTTTATTCCAGTACCATGCTGTTTTGGTTACTATAGCTTTGTAGTATAATTTGAAGTGAGGTAATGTGATTCTTCCAGTTTTGTTCACTTTGCTTAGAATGGCTTTGGCTATTCTGGGCCTTCGGTAGTTCCATATAAATTTTAGGATTATTTTTCTATTTCTGTGAGGAATGTCTTTGGTATTTTCATAGGGATTGCATTGAATGTGTAGATTGCTTTGGGTAGTATGGACATTTTAGCATATTGATTCTTCCAGTGTCTTTCCATTTTTTCATGTGTTCTCTCCAATTTCTTCCATCAGTGTTTTATAGTTTTCATTGTAGAAATCTTTCACTTCTTTGTTTTTAAGTTTAATCCTAGGTATTTTATTTGTAGCTATTGTAAATGGAGTTACTTTCTTGATTTTTGTTTTGGATTGTTTGCTGTTGGCATGTAGAAATGCTGCTGACTTTTTTATATTATTTTTGTATCCTGCAACTTTACTGAATTTGTCAGTTATAATTTTTTTTTGGTAGTCTTTAGACTTTTTCAAATATAGGATCATATTATCCACAAACAAGGATAATTTGACTTATTCTTTCCAATTTGGATGCTCTTTATTTTTTTCTCTTATCCAGTTCCTCTAGCTAGGACTTTCAGTAGTATGTCGAATAACATTGGTGAAAGTGGGCATCCTTGTCTTGTTCCAGGTCTTAGAAGAAAGACTTTCAGGTTTTTTTCATTAATTATGATGCTAGCTGTGGGTCTGTTGTCTGACTGATGAAAAGTCTGAAACAGTACCTAAAACTACTAAATAAATTTTAACATCTATGGGATGATTTTAGTTCTGTGAGAACAGCTTATCTATTTTGGTTTACTCAGTGAGTAGAATAGTGTCTAATACTGAGTAAATGTACTGTAAGTGTTTTTGAAAGAATGAGTCTTTGGGTTTACCATACCCTGGGGTTTGTAAACAAATGTCTGTTGATTGGCATTAATCCTGATGGCATCCAAGGTAAAGGAATGGCAAAGGGAAAAAATAGGGCAATACTGACTGATGCTTCAAAATCATGCCCTAGTTGTGCTATAATCAAGCAAGAAATGTTTATGGAATGGAAAGATTAAGGAAAAGGTATGTTCTTATTTTAGCCAGTTTAGGAATAAAACTAATACCAGAAACTTTAACTTTCACCAGTACAAATAAATAGTTTCAATGGAATATGTCAAAAGTAAAGGGACATCACTAGAGTAAATGCTAGACCTTCCCTCCCCTTTTATTTTTAGCAACAGCAAAGCAGAACTAAGTTCTACAAGTGATAAAAGAGGGTGATCCATTCAATTTCTGTGTAGACAAGAAGAATAATACTTTTTACATATTGGTACAGTTTGTAAAAACACTTTCACTTACTCTCATTTCATCTTCATAGCAACTTGATGAGGATGAATACTATAGGAAGCAGTATTAGCTCAGGTTGATACTTAAATTACTATGTTTAAATTTCAATAAAACAGCTATGGAATCGAGGACATTCTTGGCTCCTAATAAATTATATTCTTTGCCAACAGTGAAAGTGCTTCTCTGTTGCCTGGTAGGTTTTTTCCCCTTAGAATACTAATAAGGTAATTGATTAACTTTCATTTTTATTTTGATTTGATTGGGACAGCAGTTTCGCAGTAAAAGATGTCACCTTTATAAATCCTGTGGTTTCTGGTTCTTGGCCAGTTAAATTCAGCCTGACCAGGAGGCGTGCTTAATTCTAAAATTGCTTTTACCTTCTGAAGTTTTTGTGGTATAGACATCCTTCTTTTTCTACTTTAATGAAAACATGGTATAAGCAGATCATAGCTATCTTTTTTCTTTAAAACAATATTGTAATTAGGCCAGGTGCAGTGACTCATGCCTGTAATCCCAGCACTTTGGGAGGCTGAGGCACACGGATCACTTGAGGTGAGGAGTTTGAGACCAGCCTGATGAACATAGTAAAAGCCCGTCTTTACTAACAGTACAAAAAAATTAGCTGGGCGTGCTGACACATGCCTGTAATCCCAGCTACTCTGGAAGCTGAGGCATGAGAATCACTTGAACCTGTGAAGCGGAGTTTGCAGTGATCCTAGGTCGCATCATTGCACCAGCCTGTGTGATAGAGGGAGACCCTGTCTCAAACAAAAAAAAAGGCTGGGCACAGTGGCTCACGCCTGTAATCCCAGCACTTTGGGAGGTGGAGGCGGGCGGATCATGAGGTCAGGAGATCGAGACCATCCTGGCTAACATGGTGAAACCCCGTCTCTACTAAAAATACAAAAAAAAAAAAAAAAATTAGTCGGGCGTGGTGGCAGACGCCTATAGTCCCAGTTACTTGGGAGTCTGAGGCAGGAGAATGGCATGAACCTGGGAGGTGGAGCTTGCAGTGAGCCTAGAGATTGCGCCACTGCACTCCAGCCTGGGCAACAGAGCGAGACTCCATCTCAAAAAATATATATATATATATAATTGAATTAATAGTGCCAAAAAAGAACTTGGCGTTAAGTTAAATCATAACATCAGAAAGTTATATATTTAAATTTGTATTCAGAATCTGTATATTGGCATGTGTATTCTGTGCCAGTTTATTTAAGATGTTACTGTATCATGAAATTTACTCAAAGCATGTAATAGTCTGCACTGTAAAACAAATTACCAAATTAATGTACTAGCTCAAAGAATTAAACGTATAACAATTTCGATGACCACCTAAATTTTAGAACTATTTTTTTTAACTTTTTAACTATGGAAAATTTTATATATTTATATATATATATTTATATATATATATATTTTTTTCCCTTTGAGATGGAGTGTCATTCTGTCACCCAGGCTGGAGTGCAGTGGCACAGTCTTGGCTCACTACAACCTCTGCCTCCTGGGTTCAAGTGGTTCTCCTGCCTCAGGCTCCCTAGTAGCCAGGATGATAGGAGCCTGCCACCATGCCTGGCTAATTTTTATATTAATAGAGATGGGGTTTCACCATGTTGGCCAGGCTGGTCTCGAACTCCAGACCTCAGGTGATCTGCCTGCCTTGGCCTCCCAAAATGCTGGGATTACAGGCATGAGCCACCATGTCCGGCCAACTATGGAAAAGTTTAGACATACACAAAAGTAGAATAGTATGTGAATCATCGTGAGCTCATTAACAAAAGATAATTTCAATTCACTTTAAAAATTGACGTGAAAGTTTGGACTCATGAATTTTGTTTTGGTCTAAAGTTTCCTTGGCAAATATTCCATGATTCCATTTACTCTGGCTCCTTTTTAAGGTAGGATGCTTTTTTATTTTTTTAAGAGAAAAATTATTGCTCTGACGAGCTAATCAAAGATACTTAATTTTAGATTTTGGAGGAAAGGCATAAACCTAGTTTATTACAAAAATACCTCTTTTAGTTTTCCTCACCTTAAAAGATGAGACAACGTTCCTCCTTTACACAGGTTATACTTTCATATGGTATTTACGTAAAGAAATCTTGTTTTCACCCCAGCCTAAATATACGTCCAATTTTCTCTGCACCTTTCAGCTAACTCTTTTTTAAGGAGGGGTGTGTGTATGTGTGTGTGTGTGTGTGTGCCCGCGCGCGTGCACGCACACACATATACCTGCGTGTATGAATTTTCATGGTTTTTTTTTTTTTTTTTTTTTTTTTTTTTGAGACGGAGTCTCGCTCTGTCGCCCAGGCTGGAGTGCTGTGGCCGGATCTCAGTTCACTGCAAGCTCCGCCTCCCGGGTTTACGCCATTCTCCTGCCTCAGCCTCCCGAGTAGCTGGGACTACAGGCGCCCGCCACCTCGCCCGGCTAGTTTTTTGTATTTTTTAGTAGAGACGGGGTTTCACCGTGTTAGCCAGGATGGTCTCGATCTCCTGACCTCGTGATCCGCCCGTCTCGGCCTCCCAAAGTGCTGGGATTACAGGCTTGAGCCACCGCGCCCGGCCTTCATGGTTTTAAAAATATAGACATAAATACAAATACATTTATTTCCCCACTCTTCATACATAAGATATACTGTATATATCATTCTGTATTTTGTTTTTAATGTTTATGTAGGCCATTGTGGAAATTTTGTTTCCTTACATAATTTTTTTTTTGTATGTGTAACTAGTTCCATTGTATAGATGTACTATAGTTTATTTAACCAGTGATGTGTTTATGGACATTCAGGTTCTTTCTGGACTTTTAATGTACAATTAGTACTGTAGTGAATAATGTTGCAAATACATTATTCTTATATATTGCAGGCATATCTGTAAGATAGATTCCCAGAAGTACGCTTGACTAGGTCAAAGAGAAATTTGCATTTGTGACTTTGATAGATACAAATTTTGCTTTATGGGTCTTGCTTAATTATGAGATGTCTGTTTACCTATAGCTTCGTACTAGTAGAATATGTTATCAAATTTTTGGATTTTTGCCAATCTGATAAATGAAAAATATCTTCACAAATTTGGATTTGCTTTCCTCTGAGTGAGAGTGAATACATTTTCATATGTATGAAAGCCATTTCTGCTTCTCTTTCTGTGACCTGTTTCTCATATCTTTTTCCCTTTTTCTCTTGGTGGTCTTCATCTCAATTTTTCAGGAGCTCTTTGTGTATCAGGAAGCTAACATACCTGCTAAATGAGTTGCAAATATATTTTTCACCATTTGTACGCTTTTTACTTCACTTTTAATATGTTTGTTTTGCCATCCGAAAGGTTTTTTTTAGTTTTATATAGGTGAATTTAATATTTTTTTCCTTTATGACTTGTAGATTTTGCATCAGAGTTGTAAAAGCCTTTGTCATTTGAAGATTTGAAGGTGCCTTGCTTTCTTCTAGTTCTTTTATGGTTTGTTTCACTCTCCTACCCTTCCTCCTTCCAGCATTTAAATATTTGATCCATTTGTAGTTTATTCTGGTATACAATATGAAGTATGGATGAACCTTTTTCTCTAGATTAGTTCCAGTTGTCCCAGCATCAGTTATTTAAAAGTTCATCTTTACCCCATTTCAGATGTTGCCTTTATCTTATTCACACTTCCTTTATGTGTTAGGGTCTATTTTGGTCTTTCTGTTTTGTTCCGTTGATGTCTTCATCTGTTGCACAGGTACTATCATGAAAGAACAAATAGTGTAAAAATTAAGCCTACAAAAGTGGAATTAAGAAGGACTGATAGATGGCTTGCCTTGGTAATAGAGCAGAAAACCAAATTTTTGCCTGTTGATGAAACATATATACAACTTAGGATCAGCATATGTAGAGAAGCATGAGGGAGCATAGCCATATTTGAAGTGCATTCCTGGAGTGCCTGAGGGAAATTACCAAAGAGGCTGAAGGATAGATAACTCTAAGTCATTGGTGGCCTTTTATGAAACATTATGGAATTTGAATTTTGTCTCATAAATAATGGGAAAATTTTAAGCAGACTAGTGAAATGTAAGAGTATATTTTAGAATGGGTTAAATGCTGAGTTCAGTGAACTCAGCGTGGGCTTCAGATTGCACAAACCCTATGAAATTTTGTTTCAGAGAGCACATTTGAGGCTTTCATTAGATTCTCAGAAGTCTTTCTCCTCCTCCCACCCTCTCTCTCACACACACACACACACGGGTGTGTGCATGCACATACATGCACAAAAGTTAAAAATCCCTTCTTAAAAGTAAATTAAAAACAAAGATAAAAAAGAAAAAGAAAAAAAGAATGTCTTCTTTAGAAAGATTTCTGTGGTAACATAGGATAGGATATATTGGATGGGGTTTAAAACTAAAAATCAGTCACCAGTCAGGAAATTTTGGCATTAGGCAGAAGATGAGTGGCACAGGGAAAAGTGAGCTTTCACTTCAGTTCATTATTTCTGAAAGATTACAACCAGTTCTCATTGTTTATAGTAGTTATGTTCTATAAATTCACTACAAACAATTAGTGAACACTGAACCTTGCTCCTAGGGGAAATACAAGGATTATTATTATTTAAATGAGCCAAAAAAAAAAACAAAAAAAACACCCTCTGTATATTGGCCTCTAGGTTGTTTCTTCCATTACAAAAGGTTGAGACCTATTGGCTTAAAAGTGTGCTTGCAGCAAACTAAATTTTTTATACGTCTAATTGTTTTAAACATAATCCTGATAAGCAGATTTTTAGCCACTGAGAGCCTGCCTACTTTGCAGTTCCCACAAAACTACTTTGCAGTCCCCACAAAACTATTTTGTACTCAACATCTATTAGGTATAGATAAGATCAAATCCCAGGGCTGTAAAGATTCCAAGCTGCCGTTGCCCTTTGGAGCTCTTCGATACATAGACTCCCTCCTGGGTTGTCTAGCATTGTCAGCTAGACATATAAGCTCCCTCTCCTATTCCCCTCTCCCCTGAGAGTCCCCTACCCCTCCTCTTCTGGATGATAGCCACTCCGCCTCAGCTTCTGGCCAGTCCTGTTTGGGTAGTGGCCACTCTGCCTTAGCCTCTGGACAGTATGCTTTAAGGACATCCTCTACATGCAGACCTGTCAGTGTCACCCATTAAAGCTATGCATGCTACTGCCACCTCGTGGTCATATCTTTTTCCTTGATCAGACCCCAAATCCCTCAAATTTAAAATGCAGTTAGGTTCCTACCAGCCTCTAGTCACATTTTCATCAATCAGTCAATACATAACCTTGTTTTGTGTGTGTTTCTGTTTAAAGATATATTGCTGATTCATTAACATTGAACTCATGGCTGACATTACTATAACTCATGCCCGAAGGAAGCTGGCCTAACACATGTACTTAGTCTGCCAGGGACGTTACAGCCTTCTTATGCTTACCAGCCCTAAACAGCACTTGAGCACTATGCTTAGAGATTATTTTAAACAGTAGAATCATCAACAAAAAGCACAAAAGTGAGAAAAAAGTGGCACCAAATAGGCTCTGCCCAGGATACTTGTTTATAGTATGAAAATTGAAACAAGAAGGCGAGAGAGAGCTTCACTGTTCGACCTCAGTTGGAGAGGTGCATGCGTTAGATGACTCAAATATCTCACTGCTCTGTGCATGCCTATGAAAGCACTGCAAGTATTGACTTTAGAGTTATAAATAAATTTTAGCAAGTAGAGAGATTTGCAAGTATGGTCTCCACAAGCAGTGAGGATCAACTGTACCAATCCAGTCTCCTCTTTAATACTTACAATGATAAGCCCACTCCCTCGTGACAAACTTTTACCTTGCTGGATAGGTAAAAGTTTAGGTTTTGTTTGTTTGTGGTAATGTCTCACTCTGTCACCCAGGGTGGAATGCAGTGGTATGATTTGGCTCGCCGCAACTTCCACCTCCTGGGTTCAAGTGATTATCGTGCCTCAGCCACCTGAGTAGCTGGGATTATAGGCACCCGCCACTACACCTCGCTACTTTTTGTGTTTTTTTGTAGAGATAATGTTTCACCATGTTGGCCAAGCTGGTCTCGAACTCCTGACCTCAAATGATCCGCTCACCTCAGCCTCGCAAAGTGTTGGGATTGCAGGTGTCAGCCACCGCACCCAACCTGGATAGTTTTAATGGTTATATTGCACTACCTGCTGCATCCTGTTATTTCTGGTCATAGATCCTAATTAGACTTTCTGGACTCTTCCCCTTTCAATATATTATTTGAATTCAGCTGTCTTATATTTACCTTTACCCCCATTTTTTCCCCTCTAGCATAAATATTCCCAGTTTCTTTGGAAGCTTTTGGTTTGCTAAGAACCTTAATTTAAACGAATGGAACTTATTGTTACAAACTAACACTTCCCCTACTTCTTACACCTCCTCCCAATAAAAACTGTATCCTCTGTACTTACACTGCCTCACTTTAATCTACACCTTCAGTTCCAACTTACTCAGATTTGCCTGTGGGGGATGAGGCAAGGCAAAGGCTAGAGATATGGATAACTTTAAATATACAGAAAGATCGCTTTCTTTTTCCCTTTCCCTTTCCCTCCGCCCCCCCCTTCCCATGTAATCTCTGCTTCTTCATATGTTAGCTTCATTCTGTAACAGATTTTCTCAATGTGTGGAGAGTATGTCCACTGAGGGCTCCAGATTTGTATCTTCTACAAATCTACAAAACTACAGTAGAAACAAGGACTTTTCTCATTCAGTGCCCATGTATCAATTTAGGGAAGAACTCAGCTGCTGTTTGGGTCATATATATAGCCCTGGACCAGTTGCTCTTGCCAGGGGTATGGGAAACTGATTAGCCAGCTTCTGTCATCTGTAGTGACATAAAAGTTGTGACCCTTGATTGATAGCTTTTCTAGTACTCTGTGGATTTCTAGAGAAGGGAATATTCCCAGAGGAAACAGGGGCACCAAACAACAAATATCAAGTATACACATTAAATTTTTTTCTTCCCGCTATGTTTAGGGCCAGTAAGATGTCTCTTAAGGACAGTCAGTGTGATTGAAGGGTTATACAGTTTTCAGTTCTGAACAATATTGGATCAAAATTGATTTTGCTTTTAATATTGACATCTATTATTTCGCAGTGATGGATGTACTGTGTTGGTGGGTATATTGTAGCAGATACTGTTACTTTTTATGTGTTTAAAATATTTCATAATTTTAATGAAAATTAATTTTGCTTTAAGTTGGTGAATAATAACACATATTTGCGTTATAATTTTCCTTTAGTATTAAGTTAGCTGTAGAAATGGTGTTGTGTCTGACCTAGTGACCCATTTGACTTTTTAAAGGTGAACTACTAAATTTTTTTAATGATACGAAAAAATGTAATTTGCTCCCTTTACCTCTTATCAATATATTTATGATACCATAGGTACCTGCAAGGTGTGGAGTTACAGTCCGAGACAGTCTAAAGAAAGCACTGATGATGAGAGGTCTAATCCCAGAATGCTGTGCTGTTTACAGAATTCAGGATGGGTATGGTTTGTATGTGACGTGAAATTTTGTTTAAAAAGAAAATCACCCATTAAATTTTGAAGTTTTCTTAGGATCTTTACCCAAACCTAGGGAATTGAAAGTCTACTTTAAGAAAAAGTATTAAATTAATACTAAGCCTGAAGAAATTTTGTAGGCCATATGAGGAGTTAAATTAAATAATTTTATATGACTGTAGTGTTTGTTACTTTGATCAAATGATTTTATTTGGAATTTGAGATTCTTACAATTTTTGAACCATTCAGAGTGTGATTTATTTGGATAATAGACTCTTACCCCCCTCCTTTGTATTTTTAATACAAATTCATAGTTTCACAAAAGGTATATCAAAATTAACATTTTATATTGACCTACTTTTCTTTCAGAAAGTGTCTAACATTGTTCCAAGACCCTCACATTTTGAATCCTCTTTTTAGAAAAAAAAAAAAAAAAGAAAGAAATCATTTTGGGGGCATGTCGTCCCTGTCTCTTGAGTACTCTTTTTCCGTGAATGGATAAATAAGTCCGTACCTGTGATTTTTTTTTTTTTTTTTTTTTGGACCCCAGGAACAATCCATTTTCTGCTGTTGTAGGTCTTTTCTGGAGCTGACTTGAAGAAAAGAGTACATCTCTTTACCCTGCTGTTTGTCCAAGAGTGATACATTTATTTGGGGTAAACTTAAAATTAATTTATTGCCATTTAAATTTCTAACGATGGAATACTAGGGAGCCAAACCTCCCTCACTGTTACTAGCCCCTCGATAACCAATTTTCATATCTTCAGCATGAGGTATATGAATATTTTTAGGTGTAATAACCAAGAAAGGCTTGTGTCTACATTTTTCAGAGAGAAGAAACCAATTGGCTGGGACACTGATATTTCCTGGCTTACTGGAGAAGAATTGCATGTGGAAGTGTTGGAGAATGTTCCACTTACAACACACAACTTTGTATGTATCTTTACATTTTTTTTTGAAATGTCAGAAATGTTCAAATTTTATTGAATGAATTTTTATTTAAGGAATGTGAAATATGGATGAGTAATTTTGGAATTGACATTTTACCTGAGTTGAAATCAGTTGTTTTCTTTAAAAACTTATATTTAAACAAGAGTTTAATTTTAATCTTTATACTCTTTTTAATTTAAAAAAGTAATATGTATGCATTGTTAAAAGAAAATTTTGAATAGTGCAAAAAGTATGTCAAGTAAAAAAAGTGAAAATACCCTCCTAGAGGCCAACATTTGTTTAGATTAACAGATTATTGTTCTGTCTTCCAGACTTTTTTCTGTGTATATAAACATGTGCTTGTACCTGTAAGCCCAAAGTTTTTTCCTTTCTTTTTTTCTCCCTTTCCTTCATTACTTTCTTTTCTTTTCCCTTTCTTAAATCAAAAATGGAGCCATACTATGTGATATTCTTTGCTTTTTTTTTAATTCAACAGGATGTCATGGACATCTTTTCATGTCAGTATACCTAGCTTTATTTTAGTATGGTTATGTAATAATTCATAAGAATAGGAATTCAGTATATTTAACCATTTCTCTATTGATAGACACTTAAGTTTTTGTATTTTAAAAAATCTGTTACATACAGGGCTAAACAGGGTCTTTCTGCATATATCTTGACACACTTGTACACATCCTTGTGTTTCTGAAGGATAGGTTAATGGAAATAGAATGGCTGGGTATTAAACTCTCCTTGAGGCTTCTTTCTTTGTCTGGTTTTTGCATATGCTAGAACCTAGCATAAGCGTAAGTGTCACCAGCATAAGACCCAGAATGTGGGACTTTTCATCTTAGAGATGAAGATCTACATAGAACTTGAGAACCTAGCCTCTAAAATGGCAGGCAGAAGCCAAAAGTTGCCTGTGAGTCAGGAATACATTTCTTTCTTTTCTCTATGTATGGAATTTTGGCCAGAGTTTTTTCTAGGTGGATAGTTACTGCTACCCTTTAGGCGTCAAGTATTTTCCCATGTGTCTTGGTGATTAATCCAGCTGGGCTCTGAAAGCAGATGATTGATTAGATTATTTCATTTGGGGTTTATGCTTTCAAGCCTCCATTAGTAGTGAATAATCAAATCAGATTTGTGTTTCTGTAAGGCATTTTTTTTGGACAAGTGTAAGCTACACCTAATGTCAATCAAACTTTACTGTGCAGCAAATAATTTTAACATGTTGAATTTTAAGTGGATAAATTTTAAGATTTTTATTTAAGTTCTTAAGAATACAAATACAGTTGAGCATACATTTCATAGTGATTACTACTCTGTTTCTTAATAATTCTTCTTAGCTAGCAATTGGATATGAGGAGATAAAAGAAGACCTAAGTTGCTAAGCATGAGAAAATAGCATTAAAGTGATGCCTCAGGAAGGTCTTTGCCACAGAAGGATAGTGAAAGCAAACTGCAGATTGATTCCAGAGTATGGAAGTTGTCACCACCTAGTTGGATACTTGCCAGTAAATTTTTATTGAGAACTTTCCATTTGCCAATACCATATCTTACCTAGGGATATGACAAATGAATAAGATAGTGTCATTGCCTTAGAGTAGAGAGAAGATTTAATAAATTTTCATAAACATTCATAATTACTATGTTTGTATAAAGTTCTGTAGATGCACAGAGATTCCTAACCTGGCTTTTGAGGAGTCAGGAAGGTTTCTCAGAGACAGAAATATCTAAGCTTAGGCCTGATGGATGAGGAAATAAGTATCAAGTAAAGAGTACCCTAAACAGAGGGAACAGCAAGAAAGCATGTTACCTTTGAAAGTTTTGAAAGAAGTTCAGAATGGATGATACAAGGTTGAAGAATGGGTCGTTAACAGTACTGTGGGTAGAATAAGAGTTGTGGGTAGAATAAGCAGAGTCCAGCTCATGAAAATCCTTGTAAGCCGTATTAAAGATTTGGACTTTTCTGTAAAATAATTAGAAATGTAATAGTTGTAAGCATGGGGAGAAATGTGATTAGATTTGTGTGTTAGAATGATTGCTTTGAGTGCCATATAGAGGCAAGAGTAAAAAAGCTGTGTTCCACTTAGAAAGGAAAAGTGTTCTTGGCTGTCTTAGGTTTTGCTTGGCTATTCAAGGAGTACTGCTTATGCCTCATGGTTTCACAGTCAGTTATAAAAGAATCCCTTCAAGATTTCTCTATATCCCAAGAGTCCTTGGGAACTGGGAAGGGAGGAAACAAGATTTGAAACATATATTATGTATCCAGCCCTTCTCCTTTTTCTACAGACACTCAGTGTCTTCCTTCACACAGCCCCACACCTTACAAATTAATGCATGCAAATTGCCAGGACTGTGCCTCTCACTAATTTGCCATACATATTTATGTATACTCAGATACTAGATTAAGTGTAAGTTATGACCCAAAAGAAAGATGTATCTTCCAGTGCTCATCTTTATTGACAAAGGTATACTTACAGATATAGGCTTATATTGCTTAAAATTTATGATCAAATGCATATCCACATGTTTTCTTTCCTTCAGATGTTTTGATCACCTCCTACTTGGTTTGGTAAATAATGGCCACATAAAAAATTTTAAAGATTTTAAAATTTCTTGTATATTCAAAGACAAATGGAAAAATAACACAACTAGAAATAGGCACTTACTTGTTTTATATCCCCTGGAAAGTGATACATAGGAAAAAAGGTGAAGAAAATAAGAGCCACTTTTAAAACTAAATGTCCTCAAAAAGCCAGAATGTATTATGTATCAGGATGAATTTTTTTTTTTTTTTTTTTTTTTTTTTTTTGGAGACAGTGTCTCCGCTCTGTCGCCCAGGCTGGAGTGCAGTGGCGTGATCTCAGCTCACTGCAAGCTCCGCCTCCCAGATTCACGCCATTCTCCTGCCTCAGCCTCCCGAGTAGCTGGGACTACAGGTGTCTGCCACCACGCCGGGTTAATTTTTTGTATTTTTTTTAGTAGAGACGGGGTTTCCCCGTGTTGGCCAGGATGGTCTCTATCTCCTGACCTCGTGATCCGCCCGTCTCAGCCTCCCAAAGTGCTGGGATTACAGGTGTGAGCCACTGCGCCAGGCCAGGATGTAATTTTCTTGAAATATTTTCAATAACTTTCTTTTCTTAATGGAACAGAATGTGTAAATAAGTGTGTATTGAAAATGGAGTTCTGGCTGGGCACAGTGGCTCATGCCTCTAATCCTTTGAGAGGCTGAGGCAGGCAGATCTCTTGAGCCCAAGAGTTCAAGACCAGCCTGGGTAACATGGCAAAACCTCAACTCTACAAAAAAATACAAAAATTAGGTGAGCGTGGTAGTGTGTGCCAATAACCTTGGCTATGCAGCCTGAAGTGTGAGGATAACTTGAGCCTGGGAGGCAGACTTTGCAGTGAGTCATGATTGTGCTACCATACTCCAGCCTGGGCAAAACAGCAAGACCCTATCAAAAATAAATAAAATAAAATGAAAAATAGAATTTTGATGTTGAAATCTATTTAATATATCATTAAAAAATTACATGTAGCAGAATAGATTAGAAAGTTCTAATTCATGTTGTATATAGTAAGGGTAAGTATTGTATGAATACAGTTATATATGGGATCATAATGTAAAATATATTTCTCACTATTGCTTGTGATTAAAACTCTGAAAAACTGGCCGGGCACAGTGGCTCATACCTGTAATCCCAGCACTTTGGGAGGCTAAGGTGGTCAGCTCACAAAGTCAGGGGTTCAAGACCAGCCTGGTCACCATGATAAAATCCTGTCTCATTTGAAAATCTTGTGAGTTGTAACTGGTTTTATACAAAATATCGAATAGTGGAAGTTGTATAATTATAATCATGTAGTTAAAAGTATTAACCCCCCCAAATGAAAAAACCTCTCTCTACTAAAAATACAAAAATAAGCCGGGTGTGGTGATGTGTGCCTGTAGTCCTAGCTACTTGGGAGGCTGAGGCAGGAGAATCACTTGAATCCAGGAGGTGGAGGTTGTAGTGAGTCGAGATTGTGCCACTGCACTCCAGCCTAGGTGACAGCGAGACTCTGTCTCAAAAAAAAAAATCTTTGAAAAACTGAAATGAATTAAGAATATAGAGGCTGAGTGTGTTGGCTCATGTCTGTAACACTCTGGGAGGACAAGGCGGGTGAATCACTTGAGGTCAGGAGTTCGAGACCAGCCTGGCCAACATGGTGAAACTCCATCTCCACCAAAAAGTACAAAAGTTAGCCAGGCATGGTGGTGCATGCCTGTAGTCCCCAGCTACTTGGGAGGCTGAGGCAGGAGAATCACTTGAAACCAGGAGGCAGAGGTTGCAGTGGGCCGAGATCCTGCCACTGTACTCCAACCTGAGCGACAGCGAGACTCCATCTCAAGAATATATAGCAAAGAATAAATAATGAAATAGAAGTCACCCATGCTCTCGCCACTCTGAAATAACTACTGTTAACATTTTAATATTTATTCTTATGTTTTCTTATTATTATATACACTAAATAAATATATTTTAAGCAATTTCTGGCTTTAGTAGGATAGATTCTCCCTAGCGCAGTTCTGTTATGTGACTGATGTTCTACATCATTGCCTTTGACATGGAATTCTTACATGTTGCCTTCTAAGTTTCACCTAGAGAAGTGTTCACAAATAAGTTTATGTGGCCCAAACATTCTGATCCTCTAAGAAATTGCTCATTTGTTAGAAAAAATAGATTTTATTGTCTTTTAGGTGATTTTTCTGTTCATTATTTTTTTTAGTAAGATTAGGAAGAGCTATTTCGATTTTCATATGATTGCTTACTAGTTTTATCTTTTATAAATAATTGTTTGTACATTTTTATCCAAAGTTAACCGTTATGTTTTTGGACCGTAGATCGGGGGTTCTGATTCTGTCAGCTATTTTGTTTTTGTTTTAGCTATTATGTAGATTATAGTCTCTCCCTCCCACCCCCAATTCCACTCTAGAGGAAATCACTGTTAATTTTTAATGGTTTTTGTTTTAAGCTCTTTGGTGGTTATTTTCATCTAAATAAATACAGTTACACATTGCCTAACGACTGGGATATGTTCTGAGAAATGCATCAATGGTGATTTTGTTATGCACTTACACAAGCCTACATGGTATAGCCTAACTGTGCAACTAGGCAATATGGTAGAGCCTGTTGCTTCTAGGTTAATAACCCGTACAGAATGTTACTGTACTGAATGCTATAGGTAACCTTAACGCAATGGCAAGTTTGTGTATCTAAATATAGAAAAGGTACAGTAAAAATACAGTATAAAAGATAAAAAATGGTGTATCTGTGTAGGATACCTACCATGAACAGAGCTTTTAGGACTGGAAATTGCTCTGGTGAGTGAGTGGTGAGTGAATGTGAAGGCGTAGGACATTACTATCTGTTACTGTAGACTTTATGGTAAACATTGTACGCTTAGGCTACACTACAGTTAAAAAAAATTTTCTTTTTAGTAAGTTTATAAAGTAAAAAATCTACAGTAAACTAAGATTTAATTTTTTTAACTTTTTGACTCTTTTGAAATAACAATTTCAAAATATTTAGAAAACATATAGCTATACAAAAATATTTTCCTTATGTGCTTGTTCTATAAGCTTTCTTCTCTTTTTAAAATTTTTAATTTTTCTTTATTACTTTTTAAACTTTTTTGTTAAAAATGAAGACACAACCTGCACACGGTGGCTTATGTTCGTAATCCGAGCACTTTGGGAGGCCTAGGCAGACGTATCACCTGAGGTCAGGAGTTCGAGACCAGCCTGGCCAACTTGGTGCAACCCTTTCTCTACTTAAAAAAAAAAAAGGGAAAATTAGCCAGGCGTGGTGGCACGTGCCTGTGGTCCCAGCTGCTCGGGAGGCTGAGGCAGGAGAATCACTTGAACCCAAGAGGTGGAGGTTGCAGTGAGCCAAGATTGTGCCACAGCACTCCAGCCTGGGCAACAGAGCCAGACTCTGTCACACACAAAAGAAGAAGTCACAAACATACACATTAGCCTAGATCTACACGGGGTCAGGATCTTCAAGGTGTCACTAGGCAATAGGAATTATTCAACTCCATCATAATCTTGTGGGACTACTGTGGTATAAAGTCCATGATTAACTGAAGTGTCATGTGGCACATATGCCATAATTTTAGCCATAATTTCTTGCTTTATTAACTTTAGATATCATATACTGATTACTGATCCTATAAGGAATTAGCTCATTTTTAGTTCTTCCTCTTCCTCCTCTCCCCCAGTGTTTTTATTAGTAGTAGTTTTTTGGTTCTTCTATGGGATGCCTTTGTAACTTTAATATACACCTTTCTTGTTCCATCAACACCAGTCAGCATTTCTTAACCTCCCTCTTTGTATGATAATTAAAGTATACCCTTCTTCTTTTCACCTCTGTTTCCTCCTCCTTTTCATCTCTACTTTTACTTTTATGTTGTCAAGCTTGAAATCAGTTGCCAGCCTTTTACTCATTTCTCATTTTTTAACTTCTGAGTTTTTAAATTAGATACTGGGATGGGAAATAAATATGTGTAGTCCATCTACTATCTTGAACCCCCTGGTTTTCATTTTGTAATAGTATTTTAGTGTGTGAATTTCATGATATAAATATATTACAATTTTATTTTAAACAAGAAAGTAGATATGTCAGTTTCTAGAAAGTTTTCTTGTGAGTTTTTGAAATCTGTATGATTTTTTACCTTGCAGGTACGAAAAACATTTTTCACCTTAGCATTTTGTGACTTTTGTCGAAAGCTGCTTTTCCAAGGTTTCCGCTGTCAAACATGTGGTTATAAATTTCACCAGCGTTGTAGTACAGAGGTTCCACTGATGTGTGTTAATTATGACCAACTTGAGTAAGTAATCCAAAAATATCTCTTCTACCTACCATTTTACACTTAAATTTTTTTAACGTGAAGCTATGATGTTTAAAGTCTGTGAGGGTTTTTTCTTCCGTACAGTTGTTACAGAGAATTTTTTTTTAAGTGTAGTTAGAGAATAATACATAGAATGACCAGTATTTCTCTCCAAAATTGTAATTCTGGTTCAGCTATACAGTTAATTTATATTTTATATTATTATTTAATTAATCAAGACCCCTAACCCATAGAAACCATTTTTGGATAGTTTCTAGGAGGAGAGGGAGAGTTGTTTCAATTAAATTAAGCATTATGATTTTGTACCACAGATCAGGTGGTCTGATTCTGTTAGCTGTTTTGTAAATTATGTTTATATTCTTCCTCTCTCATTCATCCGCATTCAATTCCCTTCCCCCAATTTATTTAAGATGTAAAATTTTTGTATCCAGTACATATCCCTTTCTAAAATTTCTCTTTGCTGTATGCCAGTTTTTCTAATAGATTAGACTGAGTCTATTATCTCTTTTTGTGTCATTGTTGCTGCTGCTGTTAAAGTCTTATTTTTCTTGATCACCTGAGCAAATAAAACTTAACTCTGTACTTTAAGTAAATTTAATGTCACCTAATTTACAGTAGATACTTCTTCTTCTTTAACCATAAAGCATGACTCTTTAACCATAAAGCATGATTTTCATCTTGTAGTATGTAGAAATTTGCTGAATAGAATGATTAGCTTTTGGTTATAAGCATGCCTTTGAAAGCGCAGTATAATTTTTTTTTTAAAAAAAAGCCTTTAGACAAAAATACAACTAATTGAATTTTAACAGTTGTTTCTGAGAAATGAATTTGATCTCAGGTTTTTTTGTTAACTATGTATTTTGGTCTATGAAGCTTCTGGGTTTTGCACAAGTTAGGTTTGTTTTGTTTTGCCTCACAGTTTGCTGTTTGTCTCCAAGTTCTTTGAACACCACCCAATACCACAGGAAGAGGCCTCCTTAGCAGAGACTGCCCTAACATCTGGATCATCCCCTTCCGCACCCACCTCAGACTCTCTTGGGTATGATTTGACTTCTGCTCTTTAGCGACATGCTACTTGAACCACTTCCTTTTGGATCTCCTGTTTAATTAGAAACCTTTCCAATATTTAAATGGTTAAATTAAGGATTTTTTTCCCCCAAATAACTTATCATACCACTCAGATATTTACATGCATTTGGTACAAATAAATGGGATTAAAGCTGACATAGACTACTTCAGAATCAGTCCTGAAAATATCAATATTGGGTATGATTTGACTTCTGCTCTTCGGTGACATACTTCTTGAACTGCTTTCTTTTGGATCTCTTGGTTAATTAGAAACATTTCCAAAATTTAAATGGTTAAACTAAGGATTTTTTCCCCAAATAATTTATTTTATCACACCAGTCAGATATTTACATGCATTTGGTACAAATAAATGGGATTAAAGTTGACATAGACTATTTCAGAATCAGTCCTGCTAAAACCATGCAACAGATCATTTTGAGTCTACAACTTGAGTTCATCTTTTATTAGGTATAGAAGTATATGACTTCCACTTACGAAGAAGCATTGATATATGAGACAATGGCAAACAATGTAAAAAATAGTATATAATTATAATCTACAATTTATGATGGAGTATATTAAACTATGTGATGAGGACATAAATGTTTTCATGTTTACAGAAGGAAGAATAGTGAGAGGAAAACTTAATGAAGAAGGTGGGATTTGAACTAGACTTTAAACAATTACTACAGTCTGAATGGGCCTAGGGAATAGAAGCATGGTGAGAGGGGAATGGAGAAACAACAGACATAAAGGGAATGAGGATGTTAGGTTTAGGAGCTAGTGAAGAAAGGTTTATCTAACTTAAGAAGTACCATGTGTAAAACCAGATTATGGAGAGTCTTGGAATTGAGGCCAGAATTTAGACTTACAGGTCTTTAAGCAGATTACTAACTTGATGAAAATGGCTTTAAAGAAAAAATCAATTAGCAGTGAAATACAGATGGATTGACAGAAAATTTAGGGTGAGGAAGGCCAACCTAGGATATTGTTGGTAGTGAAGACTGAGAGAGGCAATGAAGACAAGTTCAGGTGCTAGAAGTGTGGAAAAGGGATAGATATTCATAAAGCATAAAAGAAAAAAATTAATAGTATTATTAATCAGTTGTGGAGGATAAAGCTGAGAAGTGACTTTAAAAAGAGTGCAAAGGCAACCGGGCGCAGTGGTTCATGCATGTAATCCCAGCACTTTGGGAGGCTGAGGTGGGCAGATCACGAGGTCAGGAGTTTGAGACCAGCCTGGCCAACATGGTG
Organism: Chlorocebus sabaeus; assembly: GCF_047675955.1. Lineage (NCBI taxonomy): Eukaryota > Metazoa > Chordata > Mammalia > Primates > Cercopithecidae > Chlorocebus > Chlorocebus sabaeus. Next base: position 113,867,536 of record NC_132924.1, on the reverse strand, counting down.
AAACCCTGTCTCTACTAAAGATACAAAAAAAAAAAAAAAAAAAATTAGCTGGGCATGATGGCACACACCTGTAATCCCAGCCACTCAGGAGGCTGAGGCAGGAGAATCACTTGAACCTGGGAGGTGGAGGTTGCAGTGAGCCGAGATCACACCAGTGCACTCCAGCCTGGGTGACAGGGCGAGAGTCCATCTCAAAAAAAGAAAAATAATGCAAAGGCATCGTATATTTAAGCTTCATAACAGGAAATAAAAAGGAAGACAATAAAGATGAGTTAAGTGGGTATCAGTTTACTTTGCAACATTTCTCGAACTCCTGGCCTCAGGTGATCTTCCTGCCTCAGCCTTCCAAAATGCTAGAATTACAGGTGTGAGACAGTGCACCTAACTAGCTTTGGAACATCTCTGACACAGGTCTGTGCACTCTTTCACATTGAATTTGGCGCAGCGTTATTTAGGCTGCATCTGGAAGCAAATGCTTTTAAAAAAAAAAAAAAAAAAAGGCCGGGCGTGGTGGCTCACGCCTGTAATCCCAGCACTTTGGGAGGCCAAGGCGGGCAGATCACGAGGTCAGGAGATCAAGACCACCCTGGCTAACACGGTGAAACCCCCGTCTGTACTAAAAATACAAAAACAAAAATAGCCGGGCATGGTGGCGGGCTCCTGTAGTCCCAACTGCTCCAGAGGCTGAGGCAGGAGAATATGAATCCAGGAGGCGGAGCTTGCAGCAAGCCGAGATCGCGCCGCTGCATTCCAGCCTCAGCAACAGAGCGACACTCCGTCTCAGAAAAAAGAAAAAGTCCCCATACAGCATTCTGTTCTAGAATATTCTTGAGATGTTAGGATTAGAAATATTTATTGTCAGTTTTAACCCTGCTTCCTCCCACTCTTCACAATGTAATGTTATTTCTTTAGACTTCTACCTAGAGAAATCTTTTCAAAATCAGTTGACATTTTCAGTACAATTTTGTAATTTTTACAAAACCAGCCTTTTTAGTGATCTCATAGGTTAGAAAATTTTGCAAAAGAATTTTGTGTTAAGCAGTGGCTATACTTACCTATTTGGAACACTGGAAAATGCAGCCATTGTGTTCTCTTGTCAGGTTGTAGCAGTTATCTACTCTAGTGGAGTCGTTTTATTCTTGTTGGCTCTATCATTACTTGTGTGCAGCTGTGTGTTTTTTAGATGGTCAAATCAAAATGTTCCTATTGTTTGGTTGGTTTTTAATTAATCTTTTGGTTATAACATTTTCTCCTGACAGATTCTATAGACCATGATGCCTTTCTAATGCCAGGTCCCAGTTCTGTGAACAGTCACAAAACACCATAATGAAATTAGCTTGGCCTCTCTGAAGGTTTATAATGGTAATGATCCAGGACATTTGCCTTGCAGTGAAGGAATGCTATCTTAAAATTAAGAAACCATTTGCCTGTGCCATGAGTTTTTTATTGGTAACTGAACTGAAATAGATTCTGATCTTGAGCAAATGATAAGAAAGATGTTCAAACTTGTCTATGAGTCATTTTTCTGATGTTTTTATGACATAACTCTATATGGTTGTCTCTGTAAAGATAGAAGGCAATCTTGTTCAGTATCAAAACTCTTTTGCAGTTTGTTACTAGTCCTGATAACAATAATAATGGTCATGAAACAAGTGTAATAATGGATGTAATCAAGAAATACTGGAGAAGTGATACATTGCCCAGTTTTGAGTACAAAGTGAGAGATACCTCCTTTTCTACTTTTTAAAAATGCTGTAGAATGTATAAATTTATGAGAGATCAACATTTAAAATGTACATATCACCAAACCAAAGTTTTCAAAACTTTTTAATATTCTAGATTAAGAATGAGATCTAAACTAACTAGTAATTTGCTGAAGGGTATTTGAATTAAAATTCCTGTTATCCTTAATTTGGTACTGCTTTAATTTGGTACTGTCTTTAATTTGGTACTGCAAGATAGGTACAGGTATCATTGGGAGAAAGCCAGTTTGCTGACTGCCAAGATACTTCATAGGGTATAAGTTACCTTGGTTAGTGGAAAGATTTCCCAGTATGGTAATGTAATTTTATTGATTCCCAGAAATGATGAGATTAGGAGTTATACTGGTTTATATTAACCGAAATCAGAAAAAAAATTGAATCAGGATACCAGGTAACATTTATCAGTGAAAAATATACCTGTTATGTAAATTAGACTTCTTGTATTGTGTGCACCAGCACTCACTCTTCTTTTGGAAGAGATTTATGGGAAATCAAATTATAATCAGAAGACTGTTTTCGTTAAGCATAGAATTAGAACATGGCTCAGATATTCAATGACATCGGAGTATGATCAAGTGTTCCCCTGTACTTGCCCTCAAAGCTAGAGAAGTTGACTTAGTGGACCAAGGCACAACTATTAGATACTAACTACCAAATTGAGTTTCTCTGATTTTGTATAATATGCAGATGTCTTCATTTTTTAATATATGCATTATTTAGATGTGATAGTGAAGTCTCTTAGATTAAATCTAGTTTTTGTTTTTCTTCTGGACCAATGTCCTTTGCATAGTTATTTCTGATTTGTTATCTACTACATGTTTGTCATATTCCTAACTTGGTGAGTTTCAGAAGTGACTTACTGCCATCTCTGCCTATACCAGATGAATTATTACAATAGACTGTCGTATACAATTCTAGTTAATTCATACTTTTCCCAATTTTAAGCCCTGGTTTTGTTTTTTTGGGTTTTTTTTTTTTTTTTTTTTTAAGATGGAGTCTCACTTTGTCACCCAGGTGAGTGCAGAGACGTGATCTTGGCTCACTGCATTCTCTGCCTCCCAGGTTCAAGTGATTCTTGTGCCTCAGCCTTCTGAGTAGCTGGGATTACAGGCCCTTAACACCACACCCAGCTAATTTTTATATTTTTGGTAGAGATGGGGTTTCACCATGTTGGCCAGGTTGGTCTTTAACTCCTTATCCACCTGCTTCGCCCTCCAAAAGTGCTGGGATTACAGGCATGAGCGACCGCACCCAGCCTGCCTTGAGACTTTAAATCAGCCTGTAAATAGTTGCCTTGACAGTCAGTGCCCTTTCTAAAATTTTATTGACTAATGTCATTTTTGCATTCCTTTTCCTGATCCTAAAATTTTCTAGCTATGGACATATATTTGGCTGCCTAAAGCAAAAATAAAGACAGCTCTGTCACAAACCAAAAATTTCTCAATAATCAGAAAAAAGAAAAAGGACCTAGGTGGAACATGCTAGTTTTCCTAAAGGCTTTTTCTTACCTATAATTCTCATTGGGCTGATACCAATTTTTTTTTAAAGTACATAGTATTTTATTATTTGCATATCAATTCTAAGTGGATTCATTTCGTTAATATAAACACATGAAGGCAAAACTTCTTTCCCTATCTTTAATAATGTGCTTCAAAGAAGTAAAATTGTGAACTGGTGTGGTTCAGATTCTGACATGTTTTATTCAGAGGCTGACTTTCACTGTTAGGCTTCCTTTGCTCTTCAAACCTTTATCCCCGGGCACAGTGGCTCAAGCCTGTAATCCCAGCACTTTGGGAGGCCGAGATGGGCGGATCACGAGGTCAGGAGATCGAGACTATCCTGGCTAATACGGTGAAACCCCGTCTCTACTAAAAAATACAAAAAAACTAGCCGGGCAAGGTGGCGGGCGCTGTAGTCCCAGCTACTCGGGAGGCTGAGGCAGGAGAATGGCGTAAACCCGGGAGACGGAGCTTGCAGTGAGCTGAGATCCGGCCACTGCACTCCAGCCTGGGTGACAGAGCGAGACTCCGTCTCAAAAAAAACAAACAAACAAACAAAAAAACCTTTATCCATTCCTTTCCTACTATATATTTTTTCCCATTCCTCATGTCTCATGAAAGTGTCTTTTTATTCCCTCAACATTGTCCTTGTAGCTGTGTCTTAGTAACCAATAAATAATGCTATATATAATAATAATTAATTTGCATAAAATAGGGTGGAATGATTACCAATATGTGAAGAGAGCTTATTGGCACTTAGCCATTCATTGGTCCTGGTGGAGTTAAGTGAGATAGCTTACCTCATCTATCAAGTGACACTCATTTCCCCACTCCTAGGATAACCTTTCTGAGGGGCTAGATCCTTCCAAGTGTTTACAATCTAGGCTCAAAACTTTAGTATTCTCTGTGAGTGCCAGGTTCATTTTAGGGTGAGATATCATAGATTATGTTATTTCGCTACCATACCAAAAAAGGTATGTAACATATTTTGGTGGTTTTCCAAGTAGCATACAAGTGTAACATTTTGGTGGTTTTCCAAATAGCAGTTTTAAAAAATATTTGCTTTAATGGTTAATATATGATTCTCTTGTGTCTTTGTTACCAATAATGGGCATGATAAAAAATCCAGAATATGAGAGATATTGGCATTCTGAGGACCATCTTCTGAATTTGGAAAGGATTTTTCAATATTGTTCTGGATTTTCATTCAACTCCCGTAAAGGAACAAGTACATCATTCAGGTCCTGAAATATGCATGTGTATTCTCAAAATATTTATAATTTCTTAATATGTAAAATTTTCATTTTAGTAAATTCAGATGTCAAGACAAAGTTAGAAAAAAATGGCAAGTTATATTCAGTTATTCTCAGAGCATTTTTATATAACTTTAAAGGTTGAACTTCTTCAGTTGATGGCCACAGGTAATTTCTAGCCATTTGTAAATTTCCCTAGTGTTTTCTGGATAAGAATCAGTGTTCTTATCATTGATAGTTCCTGGAGGGCCTGCTTCAGCAAAGCAGCTTTGGCAGTATTGGATTTTTAAATTAATGCTTTCAAAAGTCATTACTGCTAGGTTTTTAATGCTTTAATGGTTTTGAGAATATAAAAACAAGAAAATCCTTTTATCTTCCTTTTTAAATATTATTATCTTTATATAGTTACTCTGAATCTTATCTTCCAATGACTTCATTTTTCCAGGCCCCAAATTCTCACCAGTCCGTCTCCTTCAAAATCCATTCCAATTCCACAGCCCTTCCGACCAGCAGATGAAGATCATCGAAATCAATTTGGGCAACGAGACCGGTCCTCATCAGCTCCCAATGTGCACATAAACACAATAGAACCTGTCAATATTGATGTAAGTATCCAGCGTTGCTAGAACTAAAAAAAATCAAGTATATATCTTTACCTTTCTGCTGTAATTACAACTTAGATCAGAAATAAGTGCGCTTTTTGTGAATCACAAATCAGAAAAGCCTCTGGTTTCTCTCTGGTGGTATTAAATACTTCACTGACACCAAGTTATACAGTCACTCTGATTTTTTTCCCTTATGATACCATCTCTGTAAAAGTCATCTTCAAATGAAAATGGTTTAAATATCAAAGGACTGATAGAAACCCTTGGCAGAATTGATTAAGTTCTTTAAAACTTTTATAAAAATGATTATGATTGTGCTATAAGAGGTGAATATGAAATTGAGAATTTCAGGCCAGGCATGGTGGCTCATGCCTGTAATCCCAAAACTTTGGGAGGCCAAGATGGGAGGAGTGCTTGACCCAGAAGTTAGAGACCGGCCTGGGCAACATAGTGAGACCCCCATCTCTACCAGAAAGAAAACAAATTAGCCATGCGTGGTGAGGTCTCAGCTGTAGTCTCAGCTACTCAGGAGTCTGAGGTGGGAGGATTGCTTGAGCCCAGGAGGTCAAGGCTGCAGTGAGCTATGATTGCACCCCTGCACTCCAGCCTGAGCAACAGAGTGAGACCCTGTCTCAAAATAAAATAATTTCAATTTGTGCTATTGTAAGCTTGGCATTATGACCAACAAAAAATTCTGTTTTTATTTTTAAATTAGCATATAGTTGGAACTATAAATTTTATTAAATGTTAATATAAAAGAAAAACTATTATAAATTTTTATTTTGTTATTTTAGATAAATTTGCAAATCATACTTTCTTCCCACTTTTTACTAAGAAACTTTTCTCTATTTTTATTGGATTCATTTTAAGTGACTTTTTTCTAGTATTAGTTTTCCTTAATTAGTAAGGTTCACCTCTATCTAGCAAGACCTAAAAACAAAGGAAGAAAGGGGAAAAGGAGAATGTGATATAAGAAATCAAACCATATGTCTAGGTTAGGGTTGTTCTCAGTCTGTCCAAAATTGCAACCACCTTCTCTACTTTGAAAACTACCATCCTTTTAGACTATTTGCTTTTTCTCTGATTGTTACCACTGTTCCCTGGTCTGTTGGGCTTCATTTAGAGTGTCATCTTTATATCTTGCCTTTCATCCTCTCTTATAAGCAGTCAAAAGGTGTCACCTTTTAATGTGCATCACAAACTGGTTTTTACTTATTACTGCTGCCATTTCGGCCCATATTTTTTCACTTGAATTGTATGCTACATTAATCTCCTAAATAGATTTTCTGCCATTGATTCTTCTCTATCCATTTCCATTCTTTCTGCAACTGTCAGAATAATTTTTTTACACCTCTAGCATCATCTGTTCTCTTGTTCCAAAACTTTTAGTGACTTAACATTGATTACAAGATAAAGTGCAAACTCTTTAGCATTTTTATCCATGCTCTATCACTGATGATTCCATTAAAACAATTTACTAATAACTGTGGGCTATGCATTGTGTTAGGCATTGGGAATTATTTTTGAATTAGCACATGGTCTTTGCCCTTAAGGAAGTCACAGGCTAATGGGTGAATCAAACATTTAAATAGATAATTACAAAACATATAATAGTAGTTTAGAGAAGGGGGTTATAAACTCCATCTGGTTGGATCTAGGAGTATTGAGCAGAGAAGGAATAATATTTAAGCCAGATTATGATGAATAAGTAGGAGTACAGTGCATAGGGGGATTTGGAAAGTCATTTGTTAAGGAAATGAAAGGCATAGAAGTGCCTTTACATGGAATGTAATTACTAGTTGATATTTAAGTTTAGGGTCCAGGAGAAGGCTTGGGGAATGGTGGAAGGTGAAACTAGGTAGGTAAAATCTACAGGGAAAAAGCTTTGTATATTACTCTAAAATCTAAAGTAGTCCTAGGGAATCTGAAGAATTTTGAGTGTGAGAGGAAGTGATCAGCTCTATATTGTAGAAAAATCTTTGATGGTAGTGTGGAGGATAGATGAAATGGGAAAAACATAGAGGCAGCACTGTCAATAATGTGGCTTTTGCAGTATTTCAGACAGAAATGATATTTAAACTCAAGTAATAGCATTGGTGATGTGAAAGAGTGTGTTGTGGTGAGGGAGACTATGAATTAGTGAATCAGTGTTGAGTCTTAGGAATCATGTTGAAGATGGCTACTATTTATGAATACTTATATATCAGGTACTATGCTAAGTGCTTTACATAGACTTGCTTATTTCATCCACATAAAAACTCATAGGTTGTGTACCATTATTATCTTTATTTTACTGTTAAGATTTACAGAGGTTAAGAAACATACCCAAGATAACGCCGCTGATAAATTATTGAAGTGGGTTCAAACCTGGCCTTTCCCTCTTATACTTAACCACTATACAGTTTTGTAGTAGAGGAGAGGAGCGAAAAATATGAGAAGTAGAGGATAATGCCAGGTTTCTGGCTTATAGATACTTAGCTTATAGACCGAGTTTCTGGTAAATAGCACCATTTGCTAAATATCAGAGAAAAACAAGGTTTGCAGCAAAAATTTTAGCTTTTTGGAGGGATTTATTGACTTTAAGATGCCTATGGGACTTTCAGATTTAGAAATCCGGTAGCAGTTGGATATAACGACCTTGAGTAGAGATACAGATTTAGGAGTAATTAGCATATTTGTGTCAGTTAAAGCCATGGATGTAAATTACTCAAAGAGCATATGTAAATTGAAAAGGGGAGAAAATGTAACCCTGATAAACATTAACATTGTAGGTGCAGGCAGAGACTCTCTGTCTCCTTTATGGGCTGTCTCTTCCTAAGTCTAGCTCCAGATAACTAAGAAAAAGTGTTGCAGAAGCCAAAGGAAGAAAAGCGATTTCAAGAACACTGAAGTAGTTGGTGTCAGTTGCCATTAAGATTCAAATAAGATAAAGACTGAAATGACTTATCAATTTTGGCAATTGAAATGTCATCTTTACTTCATTGAGTTGTTTTAGAGGGCCAGTAAGAGGAGAAGGCAGCAGGTGAGGAAGTAGGATTAAGTGTTAATTTTGAGAAGCTTGGCTGTGAAGGAATGACAAAAGAGGATAGCTTGATTCAGGGTTGAGGGACAATTTTTTGTTTGTTTTTGGTTGGGTTTTTTTGTTTGTTTTTTGTGTTTTGAGTGGAGTCTCGCTCTGTCACCCAGGCTGGAGTGCAGTCGTGTGATCTCTGCTCACTGCAGCTTCCACCTCCCAGGTTCAAGCAATTCTTCTACCTTAGCCTCTCAAGTAGCTGCGATGCCCAGCTAATTTTTGTATTTTTAGTGGGGTTTCGCCATGTTGACCAGACTGGTCCTGAACTCCTGACCTCAAGTGATCCGCCCACCTCAGTCTCCCAAACTGTTGGGATTACAGGCGTGAGCGACTGCGCCCAGCCAGGAGACAATTGTTTTTAATGTAAGAGACGTTAGTATATTTGTAACTGGAGAAGAAGCAGCCAGTGAAGAGAAATTGAAGATAACAAGAGAGAGAATAATTGATGTAATAAAATTCCTTGAACTTGGAAATTATGTCTCTCAGAGACTATGAAGAATTAAAGATGGACCTAGCCAGCTCTGTAATTCTTTACAGACTGTGTGATGTTGGGCAAATTATTTAATCCTGGAGCCAGTAGTGTTTACCTTCTATAGGGGTTTGAATTGCTTATTATGCCTGGTACATAATAATTCAGAAATTATACCTAATATTAATATGCAAATAGTTATAGATATTAGAGCAGAAAAGTTGTTTGATGGCTTTTGTTTTCTCTATTATGATGAAGGGAAGGGATGTAAGTAAGAGAAGGAACTACAAAAGAGTGGGAAAAAAGTTGAAATATCCAGTTTTCAAATGCTAGAAGAACCTTTGAAACCTAGAATGAGTAGAAAAGATTGTCAAGGAGCTTTAAGAACACATTCGGAATTAAAGAATCTAAGTTTATGTTGTTACTAGCAGTAACTTGTAAGAGCGGAGAAAGCAAAATTTGGTTAATCCATAGTTGTGGGGAGTTTCAGAGCTGATGCAACAAAAGAAGAAAAGGATATGGCCTTTGTCTTGTTTCTTCCATCTAAAAGACTCTTTGCTCTTCTACATGCTTCTCTATCTCTGAAACCCTAACTCAGAGTAAATTCCTTGACTGCTTTACCAGTGACCAAGTCCTATAGTTATCATACATAGCACTAAAAATCTTATTGGCCGCGTGCAGTGGCTCACACCTGTAATCCCAGTACTTTGGGAGGCTGAGGCAGGCGGATCGCCTGAGATCAGGAGTTCAAGACCAGCCTGGCCAACATGATGAAACCCCATCTCTACCAAAAATAAAAAATTAGCCGGGCATAGTGGCAGGCACCTGTAATCCTAGCTACTCGGGAGGCTGAGGCAGGAGAATCGCTTGAACCCAGGAGGTGGAGGTTGCAGTGAGCTAAGATCGTGCCATTGCACTCCAGCCTGGGTGACAAGAGCGAGACTTAATCTCAAAAAAAAAATCTTATCACGCATATCACTTAGTTGGCAATCAACTAAGCAACAAACTTTGGCATCTCTTTTATTATATTCTTACACAATTATTATTAAATTATTTGATTTTCACTTACTTCCATCTTATTTCCAATGTGTGCATCTTACTTCTAATGAGATTGTAAGCTCTCAAGAATGGAAAGTTAATGACATCACTAGGATTTTTATATTTTTTGGTAGCCACATAACTCCTATCACCTTGTTTTCAGGTATGTATTTGATTATTCTGTAGAAAATGTTGAAGGCTTTTTATGATACATTAAACATAATAGAAATACATCTTTAAAGAATTTGTTTTAGCCTCTAAACAAAAAGTTGTCTATTTGCAGAGACTATTTAGAGATATTTGGGGCCATTCAATCCCTCATATTTAAGTTAAACTAAATAAACAGACTAATGGAAGTTCTACCTATCAAGGCCCAAATTGCATTACCCGTAGCGACTGTCCCCACTACCAATGTTGTTATAAAGAGCTATATATATATATACGTTTTTGTTTTTTGTTTTTTCTGTGACAGAGTCTCACTCTGTCACCCGGGCTGGAGTGCAGTGGCATAATCTCAGCTCACTGCAACCTTCACCTCCCAGATTCAAGCAATTCTCCTGCTTCCGCCTCCTGAGTATCCTCGATTACAGGCATGTGCCACCATGCCCAGCTAATTTTTGTATTTTTAGTAGAGATGGTGTTTCACCATGTTGTCCAGGCTGGTTTCGAATTCCTAACCTCGTGATCCACCTGCCTTGATCTCTGAAAGTGCAGGTATTACAGGCTTGAGCCACTGCGCCCGGCACATAAAGAGCTATATTTTAATAATAAAGACAAATTTTAGCCACCAAGCGTGGTGACTCATGCCTGTAATCCCAGCACTTTGGGACACTGAGGTGGACGGATCACCTGAGGTCGGGAGTTCAAGACCAGCCTGGCCAACATGGTGAACCTGTCTCTACTAAAAATACAAAAATTAGCCGGACATGGTGGCGCACGCCTGTAGTCCCAGGTACTCAAGAGGCTGAGGCAGGAGGATCACTTGAACCCAGGAGGCAGAGGTTGCAATGAGCCAAGATCACACCACTGCACGTCATCCTGGGCGAGAAAGCAACTCAGTCTCAAAAAAAAGGGCAAATTTTAGCAAAACCTTTCTTTTTTTTTTTTGAGACAGAGTCTCGCTCTGTCACCCAGGCTGGACTGCAGTGGCGCGATCTCAGCTCACTGCAACCTCCGCCTCCCGGGCTCACACCGTTCTCCTGCCTCAGCCTCCCCAGCAGCTGGGACTAGAGGCACCCACCACTACGCCCGGCTAGTTTTTTTGTATTTTTAGCACAGACAGAGTTTCACTGTGTTTGCCAGGATGGTCTTAATCTCCTGACCTCGTGATCCACCCGCCTCGGCCTCCCAAAGAGCAAAACCTTTCTATGAGCCATTTTGTTTCTTCCCTCTTCTAGTGTGCCCTTATCCATCCGTATTTTTATGATTGTAATCTGTGTACTTTTAATTTTGTATTTTTAAATTACACTGTAAACATGTTTCGTGATTCAAGCTTCATAATTATTTTGATAGCTGCATAATACTTCATTAAATTGATACACCAAAATTTTCTTAACCAAAGTGTGTCAAAATGCCTATAATAGAGAAATAATTATTTCTAACTTTTTAATATGATAGATAATGTTGCACTAAACATCTTTGTGCATATCACTTTTTCTTCTGAATTATTTCCTTAAGAAAAGTTCCCAGAAGTGGAATTACAGGATCAAAGACTATGAACATTTTTATCGCTCTTAATATGCGCCAGTATAATTTTTTTTAAGGATTGATGAAGCCATTTTTTAAAAAATTTATTTATTTCCAAAGTTCAGGGGTACACGTGCAGGATGTGCCGGTTTGTTACATAGCTCAACATGTGCCACAGCGGTTTGCACACAGATTATTCCATTACCTAGGTATGAAGCACAGCATCCGTTAGTTATTCTTTCTGATGCTCTCCCTCTTTTTACCACCCACCCTCCGACAGGCCCCAGTGTGTGTTATTTCCCCCATGTGTCCACTTGTTCTCTTGATTCAGCTCCCACTTACAAGTGAGAAAACGCAGTTTTCTGCTCCTGCATTGGATTGTTGAGGATAATGGAAGCCATTGGTTTTGAATGGCCTGAAATGGATTTCAGCATTTGATTAGGACTAATAATTCTTTCTTTATAGGCTTACATTGACAAGTACTTCAAAATTTAGATTTTATTATGTTCGCTAGATAATTCCAGATTGTTTTGTGTAATAGTTATATATTGTTTTAATTAATAAAATAATTCTTTTAATGGTAGTGGAAAAATCAGTGTTATCACTACTTTCTGATTATATGCTTGCTTGGAATAAATATACATTACTGTTTATTTGTAGGACTTGATTAGAGACCAAGGATTTCGTGGTGATGGAGGTAAGTAGTGATTTCAGTTTTTTTGAAAAATTCGAGGAAACTGCAGTTGCTTTGCTGCTTATCTCCTTTATACTTGCCTCTTACATGAAACAGACACAGAGAAAAATGTGTAGAGAAACCCAAAATTTTTTTGTTTTTCTATAGTATTTGTCATTTATCTCTAATAAAATGTTAACTAATTTATAACATGAGTAGAAAAGATGACTGGACATAAAAGGAAGTCTTAAAATGTACTATCTACATTTTTAAAATATCTTCTGAGATCAGACAAGATCGGACACATTCAGGATGGTATGGCCGTAGACTACAGTTTTAAAATATCTTACCAAGGAAAGATCCTTAATTATTATACCCGCTTTATTAATTTCTAACGGTCTTGAAAGCTATTGTTGATAAATTTCCTTTGTGGGTCTTCACTGATACTTAAAGATTGACCTTAGATAAAACTTTACTTTGCTAAATCATTCTGAAGAGGGGGTTTGTCAGACATTATCAGCCACTTCCCTTCAACTTTCTACAAGTATTTTAAATGTACATTTTAATAGAACAGACCCATAATAGCGAAGCCCATTTTTCCTCTTCTTAGTTCATTAAATACACAAATGAGAAACTGAATTGAGATTTCTAACTGAATTTTCATCTAGTATTCACTCTAGCACATAAGACAACATTACTTAAGAAAATACTTTTTGTAAGCATTACCCTATATGTTTTATAAGAGGTGACATTCGAGACTATCTTGAAGTTTTCTTCCAGGTGGTCCTTTACACTTACCTTCCGTGCTGTCTTCTGTCTAGTAAGGAAGACCTGTAATAACTGCATATCTTGCTTAGAGTTGACCTCTTCACTGTGACCTTCTTTATCTTCAAAATATCTAAGCCCAGACTCAACAATATTTTACATTGAGTAAACATTGTTATAAACCTTCTTTTGTTATGTTTCTGTATACCCGTGAAGCAACCAAAATAATAATAAGCCTGCATTCTATACTCTGGACTTGGTATTGATGATAGCACATAGTTACACAAGCATTTTTTTTTTCCTGTTTGTTATTTCATGAACCTGCCAATTAATGTTGCTGCCAGTTTGACTTTCATATGTCTTAATAGCTGTGGCTTTTGATAATTTTGCCTAATACATCCAGCATTTAAATGTTGCCATCATGTTAGCATCACAAAATTAACTTAGTCATAAACACAGCCTGCTTAGTACCTAAAATCAAATGGCATTTCTTGTCCTTTTCATGAGTCACTTTTTAAAAAATCATTGGGATTATATGAAAATGAGCAGATTTTTGGTCCAGAATTATTTTATGAAGCAGGCTTCGATTCATCTTATTTATTCCCCATGACTTCTTTCATTTCTTCTGTGTGTCTGTCTTCCTGTGTTTGCCTGCCCCTCTCTTTCTCTTCTAACAGCCCCTTTGAACCAGCTGATGCGCTGTCTTCGGAAATACCAATCCCGGACTCCCAGTCCCCTCCTACATTCTGTCCCCAGTGAAATAGTGTTTGATTTTGAGCCTGGCCCAGTGTTCAGAGGTAGTTGGGCTCTTCTTTCTTGTTTTCACCCAAAGCAAACTAAATATAAAACTACAGATGCTGTTTGTGCCTCACCCTCACAGCGTGTGTTTGTAAGCGTGAAAGTTTTCAGTACTAAATTTCTGCTTGGGCTGGCGGGAATGCTCTGAATGTGCTTCTCACACATACTCACTGCCACAAGCTTTCTGTATGCTGTCTGTCATAAATTTTTAAAAGCAAGAAAATCCTGACCTGAGATTTCCATCTTGTTTTTTGTTATTTTATTACTTCCTGGTCTTGATAATTTGTTAAACTTAGTGGGTGGGAATAAATAAGGTGGGTGGGGAAGAGCTTACTGGATTCCTTTGATTTTAATGCATTTAAGTGATTATTCTTGATGGTTTATATTTGTTAATAATTTTTGTGGTTTTTAAGAAAATTGAAGTGTCAGTGGAAACTTCTATTATGAGATTTTATTAGGCTTTTGGCCTTTTTTCAGATTCTGTAATACTAGCTGTATTTTTTGGGTTTTTCTTTCCTCCAATATGGGATGTGTATATTTTTGTCAAAGGTAGGGAGCTGTTAAAAAAGAAAAAAAAAAAAGATTTATAACATATTTTAGATATTTCAGTGTACTTCAGAAATTTGAGGATTTATCCTTTTAATTATGTCCTAATAGAAGAAAGTTTACGGTATAATTTCATTCTCCCATTTCATCTTGCTGTTTTATTTAGTGGTTAAACTGATTTGTAAAAACTTAAGTTGGGCTAGGCGCGGTGGCTCACGCCTGTAGTTCCAGCACTTTGGAAGACCAAGGTGGATGGATCACCTGAGGTCAGGAGTTCGAGACCAGCCTGGTCAATATGGTAAAAACCCGTCTCTACAAAAATACCAAAAAAATTAGCCGGGCATGATGGCGGGTGCCTGTAATCCCAGCTACTTGGGAGGCTGAGGCTGGAGAATCACTTGAACCCAGGAGGCGGAGGTTACAGTGAGCCAAGATTGTACCATTGTACTCCAGGCTGGGCGACAGAGTGAGACTCCATCTGAAAAAAAAAAAAAAGAAAGTCAAAGCTGGGACAGATGTCTTGCTATAAATATTTTTAAAGATTTGTATTTACTGACTCTTGCTAGTTAGTATCTGTTACATATTCTGAATGTAGTAATGGTGCTTTAGATATTTGCTCTCTCAGCCCTGCTGTTTCTCAGAAAATCCATAGAATGGGATGGAAGTCATACAGTAGTGAGTAATACAATTAAGTGATACAATAAAACTACTTAGTAGATCATAACTGTGAAGCCTGGTCAAGCAGTTAAGGCTTTATAATGTTGAAAATTATCAATGGGAGGTAGAAAATGGATTGTGCTCTACTTAATAGACATTCTGGACACCATTTTATTTTAGAAAATTGCATATGAGATCATGAAAATTCTACATGGTGATATAATATGATGTAATAATAGTAAATATTTTCTACAGATTTAACATTTAAATGTGGTTATTGGTATCCTTGTTATCTGAAAGATAGTGACTCTTTTTTTCCTTAAGAGTAGCAGTCATTTTTTAAAAAGAATCTATTTTCTTGAGGTCATTTTGTTGTTCTGTATATAGAACTATTACCTGGACATCTGAGTTCTACTCAGCCGTATTCAGGCCCCAGTAAGATTCACTGCCCTGATCCCTTCTGAACCAGGTGCTACTGTACCTTATCTCAGGATGTTTGCCATGAGAAAGGTATGACCCTGCCAACGGAGATCACTTCCAAAGAGTATACTCCTCAGGCTCACTTGACCTATAGAATATTTGTATTTATAGTAACTCAGCGGAGAGGCCATAGCGCTTACTTACAAAGCTCTCACTTACAAAGGCAGAGATTTTTCAGAAAGTCTTGAGAAATATGCCTGGCTTTATTTATATTAACTTTGTTTTGCAGGTAACAAATAATCTTTGTTTAATAATGTAAGCCTCTAGGAACCAATGATACTGACCAATATCTCTTAAATAGTAGAGCATGTAGTTTAGGATTGTATTTGAGTTTAGTGATTAATATGAATAAGTAGATATTTTCAACATTATGGCCATTATTAGAAAATGTTTCCATTTGGGGATTTCCTTTTTTTTTTATATTGATTGGCTGTTGAGGTAGTATTAAATAATTAATTAAAAGTGTATTTGTTATATAGGCATTTACATTGGTTTTGCTTTTTGATTTTTTCCCATCAAAGAAACAGAAACTTGGGAGTATTTTTAGTATTTCTATCTTGTTTTAGAGAGATTGTTTTTCTCCTAGATTTTGTACCAGTAAACAAAGTATGTATCTATCATCAGATATCTTAAAGGTCTTAAATTGGCCAGAAAACTAAAAGAAATTATAGTTGTAATCACCAAATGAGGCCCCTTTTTTTTTGGCCCATCCTTTCCAAAAGGTCTATATTTAAATATGCACTACATTTTAAAATTAAGTCTAAATATCCCCCAACCTTCTACCCCTGATAAATTAACATACTTGCTCCTCCTTAATGTATACATTTTTCTTATCACTAATTTAGGATCAACCACAGGTTTGTCTGCCACCCCCCCTGCCTCATTACCTGGCTCACTCACTAACGTGAAAGCCTTACAGAAATCTCCAGGACCTCAGCGAGAAAGGAAGTCATCTTCATCCTCAGAAGACAGGAATCGAATGGTAAGAGTATATAATATCTTTTTTTCTCTGTCTTTCTTCTTAGAAGTCATAGCCAAATATAATATTATCCTTTAGATGTATTATGTCCATATGTGACACAGAACTCCCATAATTAAATAAATTTCAGAGCTGATAGTTTTTTGCTTAAAGCTTATTTCCACAGCACTGCTTTTTGCTGTCATCTGTAATATAATTTAGTAGAAGGCAGTTTTGGAAAAGTAATAGTGTTCTGCTTCTAAAATAAGGAAAAAGAGAGAAAACTAGTATTAGAAGGCATGAAAAGGCTGGTCCAGAATTCAGATATCTACCAAAGGACATTCTTCACTATTTAAAAAATAACTTTCTTCTGCAAAATGAATCCACCATGGCACATGTATACCTATGTAACAAACCTGCACATTCTGCACATGTATCCCAGAACTTAAAGTAAAATTTAAAAATAAAATAAAAAACTAATACTTTTTAGCCATAGTATTGTTACTAATTGTTGAATAAGTGGATCTTTTACTCTACCAAAGTACTTTTATATGTTGATTTTTTTTTTTTTTTTTGGAAAGACTGAATTAGATATGATACATAAAGAAATTTAGCACCAATTAAAAAAGAGTAAAACATAAGGTTTTCTTTTATTTGTTTGGTTTGACTTGACTTTTGTACTATTTTTATCAAGAAAACACTTGGTAGACGGGACTCGAGTGATGATTGGGAGATTCCTGATGGGCAGATTACAGTGGGACAAAGAATTGGATCTGGGTCATTTGGAACAGTCTACAAGGGAAAGTGGCATGGTAAGTATGTAATGTGGTGACATTGTGACAAGTCATAATAGGATATGTTTAACAACTTTTATTTTGTAAAAACAATCATCAAAGGAAATATTCACTCTTTGCATCAGTAAACTATATTAGTTTCAGGACTCCTCCAGGAGTTTCTAACAAAAATTATGGGAAATAAAAACCGTTCACAGCAATCAGGACTCCTGTCATTATATTATAGTAGTAATTTTTAAAGGAGAATTCCTCCAGGTTAACTAGTCCTCAAAAGGATTTTTTTTTCTTTTAGAGTCTTTCAGCTGATAATTTTATTTGTATTATAAGTCACAAGTAAACATATTAAAAATGTACTTACTGACTGGGCACAGTGGCTTACGCCTGTAATTCCAGCTCTTTGGGAGGCCGAGGCTGGCAGATCACGAGGTCAGGAGATCAAGACCTTACTGGCCATGGTGAAACCCCATCTCTACTAAAAATACAAAAATTAGCTGGGTATGGTAGTGCGTGCCTGTAGTCTCAGCTACTCGGGAGGCTGAGGCAGGAAAATCACTTGAACCCAGGAGGCAGAGGTTGCAGTGAGCTGAGATCGCACCACTGCACTCTAGCCTGACAACTGTGAGACTTCGTCTCAAAAAAAAAAAAAAATTAACAAAGAAATATAAGTGGCCAGTAAACATATACAAAATGTTTGGCCTCACTAGTTATCAAAGAATTGCACATTCAAAAATAGAAATCATTATTTGCCTCTTAGTTGGACAAAATATTTTTAAATTGGATTATATTTAGAGTAGTGGGTGTATTTTTATCAAAGGTTTAATATTAATGAAAAATGAAAATGAACATGTATCCAACTATTAGAGAACTGGATAAATTTGTACCTTCATATATGATTATATAGGAGTTAAAATGGCATAGTAGAGCTATATTTATTGATACAGAAAGGTGTCTTTGGCATATGAAATTTTACAAAGCAGTATGTATAATATACCATATTATGGAGCTCATGGAAATATATAACATAATTTTTTATATGACAGTATTTTAGGCCACACACAGTGGCTCACACCTGTAATCCCAGCATTTTGGGAGGCCAAGGCAGGTGGATCACCTAAGGTCAGGAGTTCGAGACCAGCCTGGCCAACATGGTGAAACCTCGTCTCTACTAAAAATACAAAAAATTAGCCAGGCTTGGTGGCAGATACCTGTAATCTCAGCTACTCAGGAGGCTGAGGCAGGAGAATTGCTTGAACCTGGGAGGTGGAGGTTGCAGTGAGCCAAGATCCCGCCATTGCACTCCAGTCTGGGTCACAGAGCGAGACTCTGTCTAAAAAAAAAAAGACTGTATTTTAGTATATATCGCCTTAAGCCATCTTTTCACAGGTGTTCATATTCACACTACATTCATGTAAAAGCCTAGTAACATATGTCACTTTTGAGTGACATAATTAAAGGAATTTTTTTATACCTTCAAAATGTCTTTAAACATTTTTTTAAGTGCTATGCA
This sequence comes from Chlorocebus sabaeus, assembly GCF_047675955.1. Lineage (NCBI taxonomy): Eukaryota > Metazoa > Chordata > Mammalia > Primates > Cercopithecidae > Chlorocebus > Chlorocebus sabaeus. The sequence continues at coordinate 113,848,972 of NC_132924.1, read as the reverse complement.
GTATTTTATGATATGAACAATAGAATAAGCACTGTATTACTTTGATAATTGAGAAAAATCAATGTTGATTTAACTTATTAAAATATACATACAGGTTGAGTATCTTTATGTATTTATTTTTGTTTGTTTTGTTTTATTTTGTTTTGTTTTGAGACAAGGTCTCACTCTGTTGCCCAGGCTGGAGTGCAGTGGCACAATCTCGGCTCACTACAATGTCTGCCTCCCAGATTCAAGCAATTCTTCTACCTCAGCCTCCTGAGTAGCTAGGATTACAGGCGCGTACCACCACACCTGGCTAATTTTTGTATTTTGAGTAGAGACAAGGTTTTGCCATGTTGGCCAGGCTGTTCTCAAACTCCTGACCTCAAGTGAGCCACCCACTTTGGCCTTCCAAAGTGCTGGGATTACAGGTGTGAACCAGCGCACCCAGTCAGGTTGGGTATCTTTAATCCAAAATCCAGAACCCAAAGTGCTCCAAAATCTAAGACTTTCTGAGCGCTGACATGATGCTCAAAGGAACTGCTTATTGGAGGATTTCAGATGTTTAGCTTAGGGATGCTAAACTGGTAAGTATAATCAAAGTATTCCAAAATCAGAAAAAAATTGAAATTTGAGACACTTCTGGTTCAAGGCATTTCAGATAAGGGATACTCAGCCTGCGTATAAAAGTACCCATAAATTAGCCAGGCATGGTGGCACGTGCCTGTACTCCCAGCTATTGAGGAGGCTGACGTGGGAGAATGGCTTGAGCCCAGGAGTTCAAGGCTGCAGTGAGCCATGATCATACCACTGCACTCCATCCAGCCTGGGTGACAGAGCAAGACTCTGTCTCTAAAAAAGTGAAATAAGCAGAACATTAATTAGCACTCTAGAAACACACCCCCACAACTATGTCCTCTTCCAGCCAATCACCTCTCTCCCAAGGGTAACCACCATTGTGATCACAACAGGAAGTGCATAGTGTGTGCTCTTTTGTGTCGGCCCCTTTCACTCAACATTGTTTATAAGATTCATCTATATTGTTGTGTGTAGTTGGAGGTCATTCATTCTCTTTATAGTATTTCATTGTGTGACTATAACATGATTTCTTTCATCTATTGCAATTGGATCATTTCTAGTTTGGGGCTTTGATTGATGCTGGTGCTGTAAACATTTTTAGTATATGTCTTTTGGTGAACAGAATTGTGAGACCACAGGGTATGCATATGTCCAGTTGTAGCAATGCTGCCAACAGTGTTACAAAGTAGTTGTACCAATTTCAACACCTACTGGCAGTGTTGAGAGTTACAGCTGTTTCACATAAAGTTTTTTTTTAATTTTAGTGACAATGTTAGTCATTTTACTAATTGAAGTATCATAAGTAATCCATAAATTTGAAAAAAATGTTAACTACTCTGATAAACTTTTATAGTTTCCTACTTTTAAGCAAAATTCCATAGGGCCTGTTAATTGTAGTTTCAACATTACTTGTAGTTTCAATTAGTAAATAAATATTAAGCCTAGTAATATTTAATAATATTATAATAGTAGTAAGTATAATTTAATATTGTCAAATAATTTGGAAAATACCATGGATACTTAATTGATTTCACCAAATTTCCATGGAACAAACAAGGTTGGCTATTTTTTGGATTGATGTTTTGAAATACTAGTACAGGAATATCATTGTTAGTTGAGTGTTTAGCCTTAGAAAACAAATGGAGTTTAGATAGCTAAAGTATAATTTATCTGTGATTTAATAATGGTGTGGAGTTAGGGCTATGATAATTAGTGAAAACACCCAAGAATGTTCTATACTTTTAAATTTTAAAAATTGAAATGACACTTGGAATAACAATTGCCTTTTAGGTGATGTGGCAGTGAAAATGTTGAATGTGACAGCACCTACACCTCAGCAGTTACAAGCCTTCAAAAATGAAGTAGGAGTACTCAGGTGAGCTTGTGTGGATTACCATTTTCCAGAGAAAGAAGTTATTTTTATTAGCTCCTGGTTCCCAGTGGTAGCGACTATTAGCTTTACAGATTTACTCAAAATGGATAAATTTGTAGAAACAGAGTATGTCTGAGTACATTCTTGTCTTTAACCACATTCTTTTAAGTAGTATGCAATGTTATATGGTACAGTTGATAGAATACTTAATCCTAGACAGAATTAATGGAAATATAGTATTCTGATAATATAAATAATAGTTCTGCTTATGAAAATAATGCTCTCCAATGTTTAAGCTTATCAGAATACATTTCAAGATGGTATTTAGTCCTGGGCTCTGGAATTTTAGAAACATTGACAAACTAGAATATGTCCAGTGAGGACCACCTAAATAGGGAAGATTCTAGAGGTGTAACGGGGGAAAATAATCAACAGAACTGAGGATATTTAGTTCAGAGAAGGCTGTTATGTTCAAGAGAGTGCACGGTTATTCCAGAGTGCAGGAAAAAAGTTATTCCAGAGAGCAGACCAGGGAAGCAAGCCAGAGGTGAAAGTTGTAGGAAAATGATTTTGTCTCAACACTTGGAAACTTTATAATACCAGAACCACTTAAATAAAAATAAGAGAGTCAGCTACATACTGAGTGATGAACTTCCCATAGTTGAAGGTATTTAAGCAACCTCTGGTTGCCTGTCAGATATGTTTAAAAAGATATTTTTGCATAAAGTAGGAGGTTAGACTTGGCAATTCCCAGTCTCTTCTAAATTTATCCTTTTGTTGCCTTTTAAAAAAAACAGCTTTTTCTGACAACATTTTACCGATAGGTAGACTACTTTGGTTCTCTTTTGTAAGAATTGCTACAGTTTGTCAACATTTAATATTTACTGTCACGTTTCTTTGTACAGGAAAACACGACACGTGAATATCCTACTCTTCATGGGCTATTCCACAAAGCCACAACTGGCTATTGTTACCCAGTGGTGCGAGGGCTCCAGCTTGTATCACCATCTCCATATCATTGAGACCAAATTTGAGATGATCAAACTTATAGATATTGCACGACAGACTGCACAGGGCATGGAGTAAGTTCCATTCTGTTAAATGTCTTATAAATTATTTTTGAAGACCATTGAGGATGCTTTAAAGGTTGTGGCTGCTATTCTTTTGGATTGCATTTTAAATTACTGTCCAGGAACATAATATAGATGCTAACTAATGGCTAGTAAATAATATGATACTAAAAAAATAAATGTCTTTGTCTAGTGCAGCCTTCAGAACATATATCAAGTATTTGATAATAAATACATGACTGCAAACTTAGGCTCAGCACTCAGTGATTGAGCTAAGCAAGAGAGGTTCAGAAGATAGAAACAGCAAAAACCTACTAAAAAGTTGTTAACGGTTGTTGAAATAAACAGAATGGTTGTTAATTAGTTACTTTTTCAGGTCATTTTCTCTGAGTGCCCATATTTTTTTGTTGCAAAATGGTCAGTTAATAAAGTGAAAAATCTGCATTCTGACCCTTTTTGAGGATTTCAAAGTGAGTTCATATCTGTTGAATTTTGCTATGCAATTTAAAAAGTTATTTTATAAAGTTTATCATAAGCTAATATGGGGAACTGACTTTGAAGGATAAATTTTAAATTTTGTATGCAACTCTTAAGTGCAAATGAATACATAAATTAAAAAGTAAAATTAAATTTTGAAAGCGCTTAGATAAAAATTATAAACTCAGTAAAATATGAATTTGAAAGCTCTGTGAAAAGTTTAAAAATAGATGTGATCTTAATTATTTTGTTTTTTACATATTGCTTTCACTTACATAAATTATTATGTCATTTAATCTTTATAATGTTATGAAGTAGATCTTTTTTCTTTTTACAGATAAGGAAATTGAGGCTTTTAAGTGCCTTGTCTAAGGGCACACATTTAATAAGTGGCACCAAAGATGTTTAACTCAGGATTTCTGACTCCCAATCCAGTATTCTTTCCCTATAACCACTAAGCTACTTTTACATTATAAAATTAGAATAAAAGAGTAAAAGGGTATATATGTACTAACACCTACAACTCTGAGTATTACTCCTAGCAAGTGAGTGTAGAGCCAAGACTCAAAACCAGATCTGGCTCTTAGATCTTCCAACTGTACCACCTTCTCTTTCTCAAAACTTGGCAACATATCTATAATTTAGATTGTTTGCAAGCCTATATTCAGCCAAAATACTTATTACAGCAAATTATTACCTTATTCAGTAACACTCCCACTTGCCCCTAGACTTGAAACAATCTCAACCTTTCAGATAAGTTAGAATCTCTGAATCTGTTCGAATCTAAAGGCTTTTAAAGAATTAAAGTCTTGGCCAGGCATGGTGGCTCACACCTGTAATCCCAGCACTATGGAAGGCCGAGGCAGGCAGATCACCTGAGGCTGGGAGTTCAAGACCAGCCTGACCAACATGGAGAAACCCCGTCTCTACTAAAAATACAAAATTAGCCAGGCTTGGTGGCACATGCCCGTAATCCCAGCTACTTGGGAGGCTAAGGCAGGAGAATTACTTGAACCCGGGAGGCGGAGGTTGCGGTCAGCCAAGAGCACACCATTGCACTCCAGCCTGGGCAACAAGAGCGAAATTCCATCTCAAAAAAAAAAAAAATAGAATTTAAAGTCTTGTGAAGAGCAAGCCATGGGCACAAATTGTAAACATTCAGTGAGAAACAAAACTTATGCTCTTCCCACACCACTGGTCTCTTTGCAGTTTCTTCAGCAGGCCAAGCATGTTCCTTCTTTAGGACCTTTATGTTTGTTACATTCTCTTTAGGATACACATGCCACAAATATCCTTATGTCTCTGTTCATACGTCCCCTTTTAATTGAAACCCTTGCTCACCTTATATAACTAACATGTCCCCACATCACTCTGTCACTCTCTATACCCATAGGCTTGATTTTCTTTATAACGCACAGCTCCATCTGACTTGTTTGTTGTCTTTCATCCCCACTAGAATGCAGGCTGTATGAGAGCAGGGGCTTTTTTTTTCTTCTTCTTCATTATTTTATGCCTAATGCCTAGAATGGGACCTGGCATACTCAGTACATAACTGTCAAATGAAAATGATTACACACAACTGCATATTATTGATAGATTTACCTTTCAGAAGAAAGAGATGCCAAATCCTTCTCACATTGCAACTGAGAAATGTGGCTGGGCATATTGGCTCACACCTATAATCCCAGCACTTTAGAAGGCCAAGGTAGGATGATTGCTTGAGCCTAAGAGTTCAAGACCAGCCAGGAAACATAGGGAGACCCTTGTCTGTAAAAAATAAGAAATTTAGCCAGGTGTGGTGGCACTTGCCTGTAGTCCTAGCTACTCAGTAGGCTGAGGTGGGAGGATCACTTGAGCGCAGGAGTGTGAGGATGCAAGGAGTCGTGATTGTGCCACTGCACTCCAACCTGGGCAACAGAGCAAGACCCTGTCCCGAAACAAACAGGCTGGGTGTAGTGGCTCATTCCTGTAAACCCAGCACTTTGGGAGGCCGAGGTGAGTGGATTAAGACAAGAAGTGACAGTAAAGAAGTACATTATCAAATTGGAATAGTGCTGCAGTCTGAAGAACAGTCAGTGAAGAGGTGATATATTTTGAAAATATCACTTTACAGTTTGAGATTATCAGTGTAAATTTTACAGTCATCTACTCCGAAACACTTTGTGTTTTTAAATAGATCTCACAGTTTAACATGATGCAATGAGTGTACGATAGTATGAACATAGATCATTCCATTCAGTTTATCCTAGATTTTAGTAACTGAAAAAGTATTAATTCCAAGTTTTAAGCCCTCCAGCAGAGTATACTTTTTAGTACCGGTTTAAAATTAACGAAGGAAGATATAGTTTCTTTTCCCTTTTAGTTTTGTCTTGTAAGATGATCAGTTGGCAGTGGGGAAATTAAAGCCAACCTGGTTTATACCATAGAATCCTCAATTCTCAGGAATTGGCAATATCACTGTCTCAGGGGATGAAAGGGTTAAAATGAAAGGCCTGTTTGAAAAGCTGTTATTTCTCTAAATCTGTTCTCTTACTCACCAGGTAACTGCTCCATCCCTATCCTAGCAGTAGACTGGAAGTTAGAGGGGAAAGTAAACATCTCTGGACTGGGAGACCCTAATCTATGTCTAGGACGTGGATATCTTTCCCAAAACATGGGGATTTGATGACTATGTGCTTACTAAATGATGAAGGAAGATTTCCCCAGCCCTCTCTTTTTATTTGATTCCAACATGCTAGCAGCCAAACCTTACTCTTCCTGCAGGAGATTCGAGGAGTCTTGGGTGAATTTGACCAGCTCAAGAGGAAAGACCCAAAGAAAGTGACATCAGAGATTCCACCTAGATTACTGTACAGTTCAAAAGTAGCAAACAAATCTGTATGTTCAAAGCCTCCAAGCAGCTTGTAAGTCCCTCACTTAGTCTGCATAAGAGTATCGCTGGATAACTAGATATTGGTGGGGAAGTCTTACGCAAATAAGGAGACTGTAAAACACATAGAGAAAAATAGGCACTGGGAGAAACACATACAATGCAAGATTCTCTCTCCCCCACCTCATCCCACCTCCAAAAAACCTATGGGTTTTCTCAGAGGGAGAGAAGATAACTTTATATCCATTAAACAGAAACAGAGGTTTTCTAAGGAACATTCATATAACAGCAACAAAATGCTAAAATGTTGACATTTACAGTACACTGGAAATTATATCCTTTGCAGTTATTTAAACATAACTTTCAAATGTTAATTTAAAAGGAGTTATGTAGTTTCTCAGAATCTTTTAAGGGGTGTTTAGCAAAAAAAGTTTTAAAACTATTATTTTAAACACTATATGGTTTAATATTAAATTTCTATATTATGCAACATAATTTAGAAGGGACACTTAGGTAAACTTTTTATAAACCAAGTTACATAAAATGTGTATAATTAATTGGAACACATAACCAGATTGCATCAATGAGTCTTGAAGTGGGTATTCCTGTTTTCTTCTCTACTGTCAATGACTAAAGCACACTATTTTCACTACTTTTTTAAAATTTTGAGACAGAGTCTCCCTCCTCTGTCACCCAGGCTGGACAGGCTGGAGTACAGCGACACAATCTCAGCTCACTGCAACCTCTGCCTCAAGTGATCCTCCCACTTCAGTCTCCCTAGTAGCTGGGACTACAAGGGTGCACCATCATACCCGGCTCATGTTTTTGTATTTTTTGTAGAGACGGAGTTTCACCATGTTGCCCAGGCTGGTCTCAAACTCCTGGGCTCAAGAGAGCCACTGCTTCCACCTCCCACAGTGCTGGGACTACAGATGTAAGCCACCAGGCCTAGCCTATTTTCAGTACATTTGATTGAACTTTGTTGTTGTTGTTGTAGAACAGTCTGTTCTAAGGTATCAGGCTGACAGATGTTAGAACAAACAGAATGGTCCTAGGGGTCATGAACTGGTTCTTCAAGTCCTAACTGTTGCTGCTGATTTTGTAACAGATTTTAACGTATCTTTTGACTTCTGGTCTCCCATTTCAGCCTTATGTTTGGTTCTCTGTTTTAATTTCCCCCTGTATATTCCCATGGATCAAATGACACAGATGGAATTCCTTACATACCTCATTTTTCCTCCCTATTTCCAATATTTGTTCATCTAGAATGCCAACCATAGTTTCATCCTGAGGGCTTTGTTTTGGAATTATCCCAGAAGTTACTCCGAGTTAGAAGCCTGCTTGAATAATTAATATTGCTTCTTAGCTCCCTCCAGCTCTCTTTCTTCCTGTCCCCTGGCTCTACCCTGAGCACAGATGATAATTCTCTGTGGCCATCACAGCCACCTTCTTACTGTGTCTCCTTTCAACTCTTCATGTCTATATCCTCTTCCCTGACCAGCATCATCTCACAAAGGACTGACCAAGCCAGATACAGTCTATAGCTAGACAATAAAGCTATAGGGTATTTAAATAGCCTCTTAATAATGTACTTTTGCAAAGCCTTTATTTCAGAATAGCCTGCCCTGTGTTGAAAGTGATCTTTTCTGACTACTCACCAAAATTAATTCTAAAGTCTCTGGATATAAGCAGAATAGGAACAAACAGATTCATTTTATAAAGTGGTAGGGTTGCAGTTAACTCACAATATAAAACCTTTAATAATTAGAAAAGTTAGGCCAGGCGCGGTGTCTCAAGCCTGTAATCCCAGCACTTTCGGAGGCCGAGACGGGCAGATCACAAGGTCAGGAGATCGAGACTATCCTGGCTAACACGGTGAAACCCCGTCTCTACTAAAAAATACAAAAAAAAACCTAGCCGGGCGAGGTGGCGGGCGCCTGTAGTCCCAGCTACTCGGGAGGCTGAGGCAGGAGAATGGTGTGAACCCGGCAGGCGGAGCTTGCAGTGAGCCGAGATCGCACCACTGCATTCCAGCCTGGGCGACAGAGCGAGACTCCGTCTCAAGAAATAATAATAATAATAATAATAATAATAATAATAATAATAAATAATTAGAAAAGTTAGTCTGGGCACCGTGTCTCACACCTGTAATCCCAGCACTTTGTGAAGCCAAGGCAGGAGTATTGCCTGAGTCCAGGAGTTCAAGACCAGCCTGGATAACACGACAAAACCCTGTCTTAACACAAAATACAAAAATTAGCGGGATGTGGTGGTGTGTGCCTGTGTTCTCAGCTACTTGGGAGGCTGAGGTGGGGGGATCACTTGAGCCCAGGAAGTCGAGGCTGCAGTGAGCCATGATCATGCCACTACACTCCACCCTGGATGACAGAGCAAGACCCTGTCTCAAAAATAAATAAGAATACTTAGAAAATTTGAATCATTAGGACTTTCAAATGTGTCACCTTTATTGGATTACAGAATATATGCAAAAAATGGATAGGTAACATTTTTCCTGTGTGGTTCTGTCTTCCATTTGTACCTCAGTGAAAAACTATTTCTGATTCCTAGGTTTACCTGAAAAGGAGCAGAGCTATTCTAATGGTAGATAATTATAAACTCACTCTGAGGAATAAGGGTTGGTAAAGTATGTTTCATCATCATCTTGTTTTTTGTTTTTTTTGAGATGGAGTCTCACTCTGTCACCCAGGCTGCAGTGCAATGGCACAGTCTTGGCTCACTGAAACCTCCACCTCCCAGGTTCAAGCAATTCTCCTGCCTCAGCCTCCCGAGTACAACTGGGATTACAGACGCCCACCAGCATGCCCTGCTCAATTTGTATTTTTAGTAAACGGGGTTTCACCATGTTGGCCAGGCTGGTTCAGGAGTTCAAGTGATCCGCCTGCCTCGACCTCCCAAAGTGCTGGGATTATAGGTGTGAGTCACTGCACCTGGCCTGTTTTATCATCTTTTCACCTGCCAGTCATTGATTCATCCCAAGGACCCAGGTATCTTAAGAATACTGTTACTAAAGAAATTCCAGGAATGGTCAGTACATCATGCCTTTTTTTTTCTTTCTTTTTTTTTTTTTTTTGCAGGCCTTATAATTTCAGTATAATATTCATGGTATAATTTTGAATTTAACTTTATCAGAAAATTAAGTATTAAATCAAAGAGGCACATAGAAAAAGTTGCAGCCTATTGATATATTTACAGAAGCATTATATTCTCAAAATAAGATGATTAAAAATAATTTGGAGATAAATCCTTACCAATTTACTTTGTTTTAAATAATGATGAGCATGCACCTTTTACTCATAAATGAACCCAGTTGAAGACAGAAGGATTAATTAAAGCTGAAAAAATGGTGAACATGTATTAGTGATTGATAATAATTCTAAGTGACCAAAGAATATTTAATTATAGTGAACATAATTTTCTGGTGGGTAAAAATAATAATAGGGTGCTGATAATAATAATAATCAGAAAATGCAAGGTAAAACAAAAAAGTACCACTTTCCACCCACTGGAATTGGCAAAATGCCTGAGTTCTGATAAGATCAAATGTTCATAGGATTAGAGGAATTGCTTCCCGGGACATTTCTGATGCAACCAACCACCTTAAGGGCGTTCTGGAAGTATCTGTTAAAATAGAAAAATGCTTGTTCTAACCCCAAGAAATATTAGCTTTTGTTCCAAGTCACGTATACGGAAAGAGGTGTATTATAGGAAACCATATAATAGTGAAAAATTGGTCTGGATGCAGTGGCTTATGCATCTAATCCCAGCACTTTGGAAGACTAGGGTAATAGGATCACTTGAGACCAGGAGTTTGAGACCAGCCTGGATGACACTATGAGAGTCTGACTCTACATAAAACTTAAAACATTATTTTAAGGGAATTTTTTTAAAACAGAAAAAGTTATTGCAAAATTGGAAACATGTTCATCAGGAGAAGAATTGATAAATAACATATTGGCACTTATGTGCAGTAGAATCATATATAGTAGTAAAAAATGGATTATATAGGTATCAACATAAAGCTTTAAAATATTGATGTTAAGTGAGAAAAGCAAGCTGCAGCATGAGACCACTTAAAAATTTTTAAGCAGAACATTTTTTATATTTGGGCTTTAAAAAGTGGTATATATGTATGTATGTAAAAGTACTGAAATAAGGATTAGAAAGCAAAGATCAAGTAACATAGTGTTTATCTCCAGGAATCAAGTATAAACTTTGAAAAAAGACTGGAGGTGGCCAAGCGCAGTGGCTCACGCCTGTAATTCCAACACCTTGGGAAGCCGAGGCGAGTGGATCACTTGAGGTCAGGAGTTCGAGACCAGCCTGGCCAACATGGTGAAACACCATCTCTACTAAAAATACAAAAAATTAGCTGGGCGTGGTGGCAGGTGCCTGTAATCCCAGTTACTCTGGAGGCTGAGGCAGCAGTATTGCTTGAACCCGGGAGGCGGAGGTTGCAGTGAGCCAAGGTGGCACCACTGCACTCCAGCCTGGGTGACAGAGGAAGATTCTGTCTCAAAAAAAAAAAAGACTGGAAGTGTTTTAGTCCATTTTCTGTTGCTATAACAATACCTGAGGCTGGGTAATTTATTCTTTTCTGCAAAAAGAAACTTATTTCTCATAGTCCTAGAGGCTGGGAAGTCCAAGGGCATTGGTGCTAACATCTGCTGGGCTTCTGGTGAGGGCTTTCCTACTGCATGGTAACATAGTGGAGAAGCAGAAGGGGAAGTGGGCACATGCAAAAGGGGCAGAACACAAGGGAGGACCTCTCTCTATAACAACCCCCTCTCACAGTAACTGTAGAAGTCATTCCTGGCCAGATGTGGTGGCTCATGCCTGTAATACTAGCATATTGGCAGGCTGAGGAGGGAGGATTGCTTGAGCCCAGGAGTTTGAGACCAGCCTGGGCAACATGGTAAGACCTCATCTCTACAAAAAAAAGTTTTTTAATTAGCCAGGCATGGTAGCACACTCCTGTAGCCCCAGATACTCTGGAGGCTGAGGCAGGAGGATCACTTGAGCCCAGAATTTTGAGGCTACAGTGAGCTGTGGTTGAGTCCACTGCACTCCAACCTGGGTGACAGAGTGAGACCCTGACTCAAAGAAGAAAAGAAGTCAGTGACTCCGGCTTTCAGGAGAGCATCCCTCATGACCCAGACCCAAATGCCTCTTGAAGGTCCCACCAACTCTCAACACCATTACACTGGGGCCAAGCCTCCACATGAGTTTGTGGGGACAAAGCATATTCAAACTGTAGCAGGAGACAAATGTATAAAAGTTGTAATGGGTCTGATTATGGTAAGAATATGAGTGACATTATCCTTTGCTACTGCAGTTTTTTAATATTTCAAAATAAAACATGTTACAAGGAAATATGTAATCATTATAGGAAATTCAGAAAATATTAACATAAATGAAAAGCACCAGTAATCCACCATCAAGAGATAACTGCCATTAATATTTTGATGTGTATTGTGTATCCTTTCAGAGTGATGTGTTTTAATACTATACACAATGGTTTCTTGTTGTTTTAAATCATACTGGGTTTGCTTTTTTTGCTCTTAAATATCTCTACTGGTCAATAAATATTCTGATACCAGCTTTGCTACATACTGTTAACTCACTGTCTCCCCCTTTCCTTTATACCAACTGTGTTCTGTGGGGTTTTTTAAAAATATACTCTAATGTATTTAGCAATGATATGCACTTACTATGTGTCAGACATTCTGTGTACTTTATATACATTACCTCATTTACTCCTCAACAACCCTGTGAAATAGCAGCTTTTATTATATCCTTGTTTTACAGATGAAGAAACCTGGTTGTGGAAGGGGCAAGTAACTTGCCCCAGGTACTTCGGCTCCAGAGTGTATTCCTTTAACCATTAAAGCATGTTGCTTCCCCAACTTATTCAGTCCCTTTGAAAACTCAAGTAGACCCTTAATGTTATAGAGCAGTTATACTTTCAGTTTCCTAGTTCATTCACTGTCGTCTTTTAGACACTGGCATACCTCCTCAAAACCTCATATCCTTAAGCCTCTAAAACCTCTTCTTCAAGAAGTCAGCGATGACATTGCTTGCCATCTCTTTCAGAAAGTTGGAAGTAACCGTTATGACATCTACCCACCTGCCTGCATTCATACCGGTTCTTCTGCCTTATCGCTAGTAAAAGGCAATCCCTCCATTTGTACACTAGATTCCATCCCCTTACCCCTAACCCACAGACATCTTTTGAGTAAATCTCCTATCTTGTTCATCATCAGTTTTTCCTTTCCTACTGAATTGTCTCCTATTTTAAAACATATTTTGGCTGGGTGTGGTGGTTCACACCTGTAATCCCAATACTTTGAGAAGCTGAGGCGGGTGGATTGCTGGAGCTCAGGAGTTCAGGATCAGCCTGGGCAACATAGTGGAACCCATCTCTACCAAAAAATACAAAAATTAGCCAGACGTGGTGGTCTGTGCCTGTGGTCCCAGCTACTGTGGAGGCTGACACAGGAGGATCTCTAGAACCTAGGAAGACAAGGCTGCAGAGAGTTAAGATCATGCCACTGCATTCCAGCTTGGGTGACAGAACAAGACTCTGTCTCAAAAATAAATAAATAAAACATCTTTCACCGAGTGCAGTGGTTCACGCCTGTAATCCCAGCACTTTGGGAACCTGAGGTGGGAAGATCACTTGAGCCCAGGAGTTGGAGACCAGCCTGGGTAACAGAGTGAGTCCTTGTCTCAAAAAACTGAAGTAAAATTTAAAAATAGGCCAGGTGTGGTGGCTCACGCTCGTAATCCAAGCACTTTAGGAGACTGAGGCGGGTGGATCACTTGAGCCCAGGAGTTCGAGACCACCCTAGGCAACATGGCAAAACCCTGTCTCTACAAAAAATACAAGAATTATCCAGATGTGGTGGTGTATGTCGGTGGTCCCAGCTACTTGGGAGGCTGAGGTTGCAATGAGCAGAGATTGTACCACTGCACTACAGCCTGGGCGACAGAGTGAAACCCTGTCTCAAAAAAATAATAATAATAATAATAATAAAACATCTTTCTTATGCACATTTGACAGAATGTTGACAGTTGTGGAATCTACGTGGAAGATGTATGGGTATTCTTTCAGTTTTTCTATATGTTTATTATTTTCATTAAAAAAACTTGTGGGGTCCCTCCCTTAATCCTGCTTCCCTCTTCAGTTATTACTTCCTTCCTCCTCTTCCTTCGACAGTAAAACTTCTCAAAAGACTTATTGGTATTCACTCTCTAATTGCTCTCCTTCCTTTTTGTCTTGGACCCCACTTAAGCCAGGCTTTTGCCCCTGCTGCTCCAGGAAACATCTTTTTTTTTTTTTCCCCTCAAGACAGAGTTTCAGTCTGTCGCTCAGGCTGGAGTACAATGGTGTGATCTTGGCTCACTACAACCTCTGCCTCCCGGGTTCAAGTGATTCTCCTGCCTTAGTCTCCCAAGTAGCTGGGATTATATAGGTGCACACCACCACACATAGCTAATTTTTGTATGTTTAGTAGAGACAGGGTTTCACTATGTTGGCCAGGCTGGTCTGGAACTCCTGACCTCAAGTGGTCTGCCCAATCTCGTCATCCCAAAGTGGATCATGGTTGCCTAGCCAGGAAACAGCATCTTAATACGATAGTTACTGATGGCCTCCATGTTGCTAGATGCAGCAGTAAAATTCTCAGTCCACAGTTTATTTGACCTGTCAGAAACATCTGATACAGTTGATCACTCTTCTTCATGAAACAGGTTCTTAATGCCTTGTTTGTGTTCTTAGTTTCTTGCTGCTCAGAATGTGGTCTGAGTAGCATCTGGACCACCTGGAAGCCTTTTAGAAATGCTAAGTTTTAGATACCACCCTAGACCTGAATCAAAGACTGCATTTTAACAAGATCCCCAAATGATTTGTGTCCAATTAAAGTGTGAGAAACACTGCTTTCAAGCATATTCTCCTGATAACCCTTCTACTCACTCTCTACTCCTCAGCTGGTTCCTCCTCTACTTTGGCGTTTCATGGTTTGACAAGTCATTTAAAATACCTATAATCAGGGCCGGGTGCGGTGGCTCACGCCTCTAATCCCAGCAGTTTGGGAGCCAAGGCAGATGGATCACTTGAGGTCAGGAGTTCAAGACCAGCCTGACCAAAATGGTGAAGCCTCATCTCTACTAAAAATACAAAATTAGCCGGGTGTGGTGGTACATGCCTGTAATCCCAGCTACTTGGGAGGCTGAGGCAGGAGAATCACAGAGGTTGCAGTGAGCCAAGATTGTACCATTGCATTCTAGCCTGGGCGACAAGGGCAAAACTCCGTCTTAAATAAATAAAAAAATAAATAATCTATAATCAGAACCAGCAATACAAAGTATTTTCAAGGATGAAGAACAACTGGAACTCTCATACATTGCTGGTAAAGATTTTAAATGATACAGCCATTTTGGGGATCAGGTTGGCAGTTTCTTTTAAAGTTAAATTTACCATTTGTGCAATTCTAATCCTACCTAATTACCCAAAAGAAATGAAACCATCAGTCACCAACAAAGACTTGTATATGAATACAGCATCTTCTTCATATTTGCCACAAACTAGGAACAACACAATGTCCAATAAGTAAATAGATAGGTTGTGATATACCCATACCCTGTAACACTGCATGCAGCCAGTGTGTGAATCTCAGAATTGTTATGCTGAGCAAAAGAAGCCAGATGATTCTGTTTATGTGAAATTTGAGAAAAGGCAAAATTAATCTGTAGTGACAGAAGTCATTATCAATGGTTGCCGAAGCCTAAGGGGATGTTATTAATTGCAAAAATGTATGAAGAAACTTTCTGGGGTGATGGATATTTTTTATGTTGATTGTGACTGGTCATTACACAAGTGTATGTGTGTGTTGAAACTTTTAAAACTGTTCATGTAAAATGGGTGCATCTTGTATGTAAATTGTACCTCAGTAAATTTCAGTTTTTAAAAGTGAAAAATACCTGATGGCTTACACCTGTAATTCCATCACTTTAGGAGGCCAAGGTGGGAGGATGGCTTGAGCCCAGGAGTTCAAGACCAGCCTGGGCAACATAGTGAGACCCATCTATACAAAACAGTTTTTTAATTATCCAGGCATGGTGGTGCCCACCTGTAGTCCCAGCTACACAAGATGCTGAGTTGGGTAGATCTCTTGAGCCCAGGAGGTTGAGGCTGCAGTGAGCTGTGATGATGCCACTGTACTCCTACCTGGGCAGGAGAGCAACACCCTGTCTCAAAAAAAAAAAAGAAGGAAACTAAGAAATCAGGGTAAAAATAGAATTTAGGCCACTACGGAGCACAACTTTAAAATATGTGAACTTTACCTATTGGAGATGTTAATTATTTTTAAATTGATAAATGATTACTGACTACAGAGAAGTAACAGAATGCCGTTCTCATTAATCTTACTTTCCAGGGTTGTAATAAGGGAGCAGAGGGCATCAAAGTATAAGGAAGACTGTAATTTGACACTGTCAGCACTATCACACCTACCAGTCCAGGTGGTCACCTAAGGAGAGACTCACCTTGCTGCCTAAAGTCTGATGAACCTTTGTAAAATTGTGCAGTATTAGGTGAAAGAGGGCTGACATGCAAATCTCTAAGTAGGTCAGTTCTGTGTTTTACCAATAGTTTAAAATACTTGAAAATAGCAGCAAACTTAAGTGAGAGACACTGGTGGCTTTTACAAATAAGCTAAGCTGATAAATTAGCCAAATGGCATAGCAATATTATCAATAGGCCTTTTAATGATAATCTCCTGTGGTTTTCTAAAGGATAAGATCAAGAGATGTAACATGAATGATAGGATTTGACTGGGTTCATACTGGATGGATGACCATACCTGAAGACAGCAAACTAGAACGAGATTCCTATCCTCAGTCCTCTCTTGAATATAATTACATATTTAGAAGTAACTTATGTGAAGAATTATTAGCATGCTGATCTTTAAAAATCTCCCTTTTTTCAGCTCTCACATAAGACTCTTGAAACAAGAAAATAAAAATAACCTGTGTTTTATTAAAGAAAAATGAAGCAGCCAAGAAAAAACTGATTTTTTTAGTGAAAGCTAAAGTTTTAGTCTGAAATTATAGACCATGTCTACAAAATTAAAAATCCTAAGGCCGGGCATGGTGGCTCAAGCCTGTAATCCCAGCACTTTGGGAGGCTGATGCAGGCAGATCACGAGGTCAAGAGATCAAGCCCATCCTAGCCAACATGGTGAAACTCCATCTCTACTAAAAATACAAAAATTAGCTGGGCATGGTGGCGAGCGCCTGTAGTCCCAGCTAAAGTATAAGATAAGGAAAATATTTTATAGGAGCAATTCAAGGATTTGCTTGAATTGCTGGGATTGTAATTGAATATAATTCTTTTTGTGCCCCCCTTTTTTTTAAATTCTATTTATTGTCATAAATTTTGACCCATTCGCAGGAAGCATGTAATTGAATATATTTTAATTGGACTCGGTAGCATGACTTTGGCTGCCACAACAATCACAATAATGTCTGATTTAATGTTATATGCCCACCATGAGGGAGATTAAGACGAGGATCTCACCATAGTTTGTGTTGGTTAGATCCAATCTGAAGTATTGCTTTTAATTTGGGGCACCACGTTATGCTCTGTAAGAATGTGGAAAAGCTGAATCTTGGATAAGAACTTGAAGTAGTGTGAGAAGAAATTTTACCAGATGATTTTGTAGCTCTAAGATTAAGTGGTTCTGTAGCTGGACACTTTTTCTTCAAGGAATGAGACTGTTAAGAGAAACCTATCAAGAGAATGTGTTGTTCCTTTGGTTGATAGCATGTTTGTTCTTTCCTAGTACTTTTGTAAACCTGTAATGCTCTCCTTAACATCTTACCAAGGAAAGAGGGAGGTCCAATCTAATTATCTTAATTAAGGGATTGAATTCTGTGTCATCTATGGCAAAGTAAAGTTGATATATTCTTGTTCCCTTCCTTACCCCACAAACAGTTATGTGAGATTTTTGTTTTCTGTGTGTTTTTTGTTTGTTTGTTTGTTTGTTTGGCATTTTCCATTGAACTGGGTGGTGCTTAGGAAATTATGTTTTAGTGTCTGCCTCTTTAGAATTATCTGGGGTAGTGATTACTGTGAAACATTACCTTATGTAGGGATTGAGTTGTCTCATCCCATTTCTCTAGCTGGAGAATTAGACTCCCTTTTCCTTCCAGCCTTTCATTCTGCAGACCTGGACTTCTACTCTTTGCTGCTTTTGTTACAGAAGGATTACAGAAAGAGAATTAGTCAATGAGATAAAAATTAAGAAAGCAGTTTATAAGTTATAAAGGATTACACAGGTATAAAGTGGTGTTATTTCAGGTTGTATTTTTATGCAACTTGGCCTATAACAGGTTTATTCTCTACAACTTCTATGCTGGTTATATCACTAGTTCCCCAATTACATTTGTATCTTGTTAATTATCCAGTACTTTCATGGTCAGAAAGTTTCTCTCCTCACTCTCCCCAGTTACATTTCTATCTACTTTATTCTTGCTATATTCCTTCGCATTATATTTGTTGAAAGGATTAACACCATCCCATGGAGAACACCTTTATCTTCCCCTCTTTTAACTTCAGCATGCCTCTCTGTTTTCATATAGTTGAAGCCCATTTGTTTTTGTTTTTAAGTCTTGCAGGAAAAAGAACCTCCTTTCAAAGACCAACACCTTTGCTGTATACTAGATCCCAGGTCTCTCTGAGTGCAGGACCTAGCTCTGCCAACCAACACCATCATCGTTTATCCCCCTTTCTTTCTAATGGAGATAAGATCTCACCATCTTAAAGCTTTGATTGAGGCCCATTTATTTCCACCAGTTTTTAACTTTGTATGTCACTGCAGAATTTTGTAAGCAGTGAGACCTGTAACTGACATCACATTTTCTTTCAATGAAAGAGTGACAATGTGATATAGAATACTGAGCCTAAAGTCCTGACGAGATAATTTTTTTTTTTTTTTTTTTTTTGAGAGGGAGTCTCGCTCTGTCGCCCAGGCTGGAGTGCAGTGGCGCGATCTCGGCTCACTGCAAGCTCCGCCTCCCGGGTTCACGCCATTCTCCTGCCTCAGCCTCCTGAGTAGCTGGGACTACAGGCGCCCGCCGCCGCGCCTGGCTAATTTTTTGTATTTTTAGAGATGGGGTTTCACCGTGGTCTCGATCTCCTGACCTAGTGATCCACCCGCCTCGGCCTCCCAAAGTGCTGGGATTACAGGCGTGAGCCACCGCGCCCGGCTGATAATTTTCAATTGTAGTAAATGCTATGAAGAACATAAACTGTGATATGAAATAGTAATTGGAGAAGGGATTACTTTAGATAAATAGTAATTTGAAATGAAAATTTTATCTAGAAAATACTCTTAAAATTTTGATGTTGGAAGAATGAGGAAGTTTAAATGAAGATGAGAAAGCATAAATAATTGTGGTTATTTGCAAATCTTCCATTTTTAACAGTGTTCATTGCATGATTTTGATTATACCATTTGGATTTTAAATTCTCATTTTAAGGTAAAACTGTCTAATGATCGTTGTCAGATTTCAGAAGTGTCATATATCTGTTCTCTCCAGTATTCAATTAAGAAAAATAACCTTGACTAGCGCATTATATGCATCTTGTTGTAGTTGATTCAATAGACATGTATTGAATACTTACCACACATACCAGGCACTGTTCTAGGCACTGGGTATACAAAGAAATAAACAAGACACAGCCCTTCTGAGACAGGAGGATTGATTGAGCCCAGGAGGTGGAGGTTGCAGTGAGCCAAGGTCATGCCACTACACTCCAGCCTGGGTGATACAGCAAGACTTTGTCTCCAAAAGAAAAAACAAAACGACAACAACACTGCCTTTTACTTCAATGAATGTAGCTAAAGCAGTTTTTAGGGGTAACATAGATGATTTTAAAGTTATCATTGACTCTAAAACAGACCCACTATGGCCATTTTAGAGAAAGTTCGCTCCTCACTAGTTTTAAGAAGATTAAGAGTATATGACAACTACCTTTAAAAATAGTTTTAATTACCAAACTGCATGTTCTAGTTCTAGTAGTTTACATTCCAAATAGAAGTGAACATAGGCACATTGAAAAAACACGTGAATGAAGCCATTATTATGATAATTACTGTATAAGGTGAACAGTGAAAGATCACTTTCAGTTGGGTTAGTCATGGGAAAGCTTCACTCAGGAGTTAGAATTTGTATTCAGTTTTAAAGGATGGATATGAATAGGTGGAAAATAGAACGAAAGCTAACTTGGAGGGTTGGGTGTAGGAGGGGAGCACTGAACGCAGTGGTGGAATTAAGTGTCAAGGTATATTTAAGGGACATGGATAAATAGGCTTGACTGGAGTGAAAGGTTTGTATTGGTAACCAGTAAAAGATAAAGCAAAGTCTTCTAATAGAAAACAAGATTTCGACTGTACCATTATAGTGATATGTTTCCATAATCTTAAATTCATTTATAGTCTATTTTGATATTCTGTGAAGGGTTTATCACAATGTACAGTTTTCAATTGTATCATGATTCTAAATAAGTCTTTACACCCCTAAGTATGTTCTATAGATTTTGAGGCCAGAGTCCTTTAGCCCTACTCAGGTTAAAATGATGTTTTGTTTTTCAGTTACTTACACGCCAAGTCAATCATCCACAGAGACCTCAAGAGTAATAGTATCCTTCCTGAAATTTGTCTGCGAAGTTTGAAAGCATCCTGACTTTTTCTTCTGCACTTTGTCTTCACATTATGTAAAAACAGTTTTCATGCTAAGTTCGATATACTGTAAAGAGAATTAACAAAGAATTATGCATGCGTGTATACGAGAGCAGGGTACCACAGCCTGCTTTTGGTTTCTCGACAACTGAACATTACAAGAAAATCTGTCAGAAGTCTTTACAATAGTAGGATTTTTTTATTGCTTGCTTACATTTTATCAGCACTATAAAACTGATAGTTTTATAACTGTTAGTCCCTTTCAGACCTCTGACCTTGTTCAGTGGTAGTTGAGATATAACTGAAGGCTCTAAATTATATAACAATGAGGTGAGAAAAACATAGTATTTCTTCTTCCCTAAGTGCAGACTAAGATACTGTCTGCAGCATCTTCATTCCAACGAAGAGCCTGTACAGCTTGCCCAGGAGTGCCAAGAGAATATCTGGTCCTACATTGCTAAACTCTAATGGGAAAGTTTCAGGTTCTCCCGTAAACTTAGGAAAGCATCTCACCTCATCCTAGCACATTTCAAGCCCCCAAAATCTTAAAAGCAGGTTGTATAGGCTAAATAGAACTAATCATTGTTTTAGACATACTTACTAACTTTAAGAGGAAAGATGAAGTACTGTGTTTTAAAGAATATTATATTATAGAATTATAGAAATTAGATCTCTTACCTAAAATCTTCATAATGCTTGCTCTGATAGGAAAATGAGATCTACTGTTTTCCTTTACTTACTGCACCTCAGATATATTTCTTCATGAAGACCTCACAGTAAAAATAGGTGATTTTGGTCTAGCTACAGTGAAATCTCGATGGAGTGGGTCCCATCAGTTTGAACAGTTGTCTGGATCCATTTTGTGGATGGTAAGAATTGAGGCTATTTTTCCACTGATTAAATTTTTGGCCCTGAGATGCTGCTGAGTTACTAGAGAGTCATTGAAGGTTTCAACTATAGTATTTTCATAGTCCCCAGTATTCACAGAAATCAATGTTCTTATTTTTCATGTAAATAGATTTTTTAACTTTTTTCTTTACCCTTAAAAAGAGTATTTTGAAACCAATTTCAGTGTATCTCAAACAAAAATATATGTCTTATAAACAGTGTTTCATATTTTATTCAAAATTGTTTAAAGTATTTTGTGTTCAAAATGTTCTGTGTATCCTGTTGAAAAAAAACAGGTATGCAATTTAAGGCAGGTGTGATCTACAGCCGTTATTATGGTTTTGCTAAGAAAACTACTCCTTTTAACAGTGAAGCTGTTTCACAATCTTATTTAAGCTTAATTTGGAAAGTTACTTCCTTTAGACTAGAAAGAGTCTCATAATTATGGGGCAGCTGGAAGAGGAAAGACCAAAAAAAAAAAGAGGTAGATTAACAGCCTTGTGCTGTCTTGCATAGCTCTTTCTTTCTCTTTCTTTCTCCCTGTTTTTTGCTTTGTGAAAAAGAAGAAAGAAAAGTTCTAAAAGAAGGGAACTAAAACTTCTGTGCAGTTGCAGCAAGCTGTGGAAAGCTCAGTCATATGAATCATTCCCTAAAACAGCATTCTTAAAAGGGTCCCTCACAGCATTTTAGAGGGCCCACAAGATCTTCCCTTTGTGAGACAAGATTGTCTTTATATCATTCAGCCAAAACAACACATCGCAACAGATTGAGTGCAAAAGCAAATAGGAGAATCCAGCTGGCTTCTGTTAAGTCAGACATTGAAGAGAATCACAGGCCAGGCATGGTGGCTCAAGCCCATAGTTCCAGCTATTTGGGAGGCTGGGGCAGGAGGATCATTTGATCCTAGAAGTTGACTGGCCTGCTCAACATAGTGAGACCCAATCTCTAAACCATAAAAGGAGGATCATTGTACTACTATTCTTACTAAACTTTTTTTTTGTTTTTGATAATAGTTATTTTTCATTTAAAATGAATGATCTGTGTTAACATCTGCTTGTTATTATTTTAGTAGTTAAATGAATTAATAGTTTAATTTCTCCATTAAATTTTAATAATAAATATCCACAGATACAATCCACATAAAGAAAAGTGCTTTAGTGTCCTCAGTAATTTTTAAGAGTGAAAAAGAGTCCTGAGACCAAAAAGTTTGAAAACCACAGCTCTAAGCTGAATACAGGCTTTCCCAAAAGTCTTAGTGTAATTCTAAGCTTTAAATAACTTAATCTGCACTAAGACTCTCGGGCACCCTACTGGAAACAGAAAAGTTGTAAAGGCTTTCAAAGCCGCAAACTGTATGTAGCAGTCTCCAAAAAGGGAAGTCCAAGGCAGGACTCCCAAGTTTGTCCGAATAAACCTAGAGTTAAATTGAGCTATGATTTCTTATGACAGTAAGTAGAATTAGGGCAAGTGGCAAGGTGGAAGAGTATTCTAGTACCCTAACCTCCTCTAAGTCTCTTGATCTGAAATGTTGAGTTGGACTAGTAGATTTCCAGTGCCCCTTCTGTTTCTAAGATTCAGTGATTAGAGTTAGCTAGATTTTTTTCATCATTTAACATGTTTAACTGTTTTAATTTATAATTGTAAGTGATAGAAAAATTAATAACTATAATCTGATGTCAGGCACCTTTATTAAGGCATACACACCTTGTGAAAACGATGGCATTGTATCCTAAAAGGATGAGGGAAAACAGATTTTAAGTACTGAAATTGCAAAACCTAAAACTATAAACAATAGTCACGTGCTTCTAAAGTATGTTAATTTTTAACTATGTGGGAGAGTTAGGCTCAATCAAGTCTCTAGTTTTGTCCTTACTTTTTCAAAAACCTTAGTTAATACAGTTTGTAGATTATTATACATAAAGTTTTATATTTTCTTACAATTAATTTTTTGTTGATACCTGTATTCTTCCATGCTGAGTTTTAAGACAAGAGAATAATAGCCAACAGCACCCTTCATTGTTAAACCAATCCTGGGTTGATACTGCCCTCAGAAATAAGGAACATTCATATCATAGGAGAGAAGAATTTGGTTATAACTAAGGCTGTGTGGTCCTCTGAATTATATACAATGTTCTTCTCAACTTTGTTTTATTTATATCTTAGGAGAGAGAGAAACCTTTGTGAGAGTTTTTACAAATTAAATCACTAAATTGAAGATTCGTCAGGCATTTCTTAAAATAGGTGACATGCAACTTGTCATCAAACTATCTACCACCAACAGTGTGAGATAAAACTAAATTAAAAGAAAAAAGCAGTTCATCTGATTTCTACTTCATCTCTCACAAAAATTGGTTCAGGCTTTGAAAATTATACCTTTGCCATACCAGCCTCTCAGTATTCTGGCTTGCTCATTACATCACAGTTATATGTGGTTTATTTTGTACTGTATTACTAAAAGCAACTATGAACAAAATGTATGACAAAGCGAAGTAGATCAACTTTCTCCTTCACTTCCATCCTCTCGTGCTCTTCAAGACATCCCACAGATCTTCCATCAGTGGTTCTCAACTTTGGTTGGACATTAGAATCATCTGGGGAGCTTTAAAGACTAATTAATGTTTGGGTCCCACCACCAGATTCTGATATGTTCTGTGATTGGACTGGAGTGTAGTCTGGACGTTGAGGGGTTTAAGGCTCCACGGGTCATTCTCATTTGCAGCTGTTGCTGAGTGCCATTATTGCCTCTCCTTGTGAGATGCCTGCCTTACCCAGACCAATAACCAGGAATTTTGTCCCAGGTCTTTCAGCCATTTTTGCAGAGTTAGTACCACTTTTGCTGTCAAATTGACATTGTCATAAACTTTTCATTAATATACTGCCATTTCGATTCCTTCCAAATGAAACAATACAGAAGACAAGGTGAAAGAATAACTCTTTTAAGCTCATATTTAACCAACTGTTTATTGTATTTCATGTAAATAAGAAACCTAATTGTGCAATACAATGACTGAAATGTGTAAAAATGTAGCAAATAGGATTGTTTCATTGCCCAAGAAGCAGCAGCCAAGAAAAGATTCTTTATACCATCTTTTACTAAATCTACCCGCTGTCTTGCTTTTGTTAATAAAGCATCCATGGCATGTTTATACCATATGCTGATTCCATAGTTTGAAAGGGGATTTGAGTTTATCAGTCTTGAAATTCTACCATTATTTTCTAAGGTGTCCTTAGATGAGAAAAGTTGTTTGTACCAATGGGGAAACTTAAATTCTAGGACAGTTACTACAGTAGTTGTGCTGCTCCTAAGCATCTTATAACCACAAGTCTAGTATTTATTTGCTGAATCAGGAATGGGAAGTGGGAACTGATTCTAATAGGGTAAATCATGGGAAGAATTCAAATGGCAGTGATGGTATTTTGTGCAGAAAGAGATTGCCTAAATAATTATTGAATTATAAAATCTTAGTAATGCAATAACAAAATCTCTGCTAATACTGTCTCTTTCTGAGTTTATAGAGCAGAGGTTTTTTTCTTCATCTTAGTTTTATTTCTTTGACTATTAAGAGAATTGATTACATATTAGACAGATGTTTTAACGGTAAAAGCATTACCCTAGGAATTATAATAGCTTGTTTTTCAGTCTTTGGTCAGTTGAAGTGAAGAATTAACTAGAATATTTTTCTTTGTATATTCTAACAGGCACCAGAAGTCATCAGAATGCAAGATAAAAATCCATACAGCTTTCAGTCAGATGTATATGCATTTGGGATTGTTCTGTATGAATTGATGACTGGACAGTTACCTTATTCAAATATCAATAACAGGGACCAGGTAAATATTTACCACCTCTTGGTGTTTATTTTACCATCTGTATACAAGGCTCCAGGTAGTTGTAGAAAATAAGTGTTAACTTCTGGGTAAGCATGAAGGATAGAACTCTTGATTTTTGTTACCAGTTTTAGAAATCGTTTGTATACTTTTGGCAGTAATAACAACACGTAAGTCCTTTCCTTAGAATATCAGTCATAAATGTTACAATGGAATAAAATTCCTGATTTTCTGACTAGAAACTACAGATACAACAATGGATATTTCTTGACCATAGCACAGTTAGAAGAATGAGCTCTGCTACTGTGGCATCTGGGCATTATACTGTTCACTGTATCACAGTTGTGCTGTCAGAACAGGCACTCAGCTATGAGCTTCTTTATATTAAATTCTTTTAGAATTACTAAGGTTTCTTGAAATCTTTAATTTTTAAAACTAGGTAAATGGAAGGAATCACGCTTTGATTTTTCTATAATGAGAATTCTAGTAGGAGGGTAATTTTTTACTTTTTTCCTTCCTCAGCTCCTGTTCCCTGTCCCTTACCTTCCAAAAGGTACTAACATAGCCTCATGGAGCTCTTAGCCTTTTCTATCTCTGCCTCAGTAAGCTCGCTTAGACTTTTAAAATTGGCCAAGAAAAGTGAATTGTCTTTACTAAAATTACCTTGAATAACTACATTTTAAAAGGTTTGTGAATGTGTGTATAGAGAGATTACAACAGTTACCCTGTTAATATATTAAAAACACTAGTTGACCACATAAACTCTAATTAAAGAATATTTATCCTTTATGCTGTGATTTGCCTCAGAACCACCTGGGAATTTTGTTTAAAAATGGGGATACTGGTGCAGATTCTAATTAAATGGGGAGGAGCCAATCACCTGCATTTTTTTCTGTTTCCCAGGTGATTCCAATACAGACCAAAGTTGAGAATCACCAGTCTAAATAATTTTTTTAAAAAGAGCGCAAACTTTTTAGGTATTTCATCATAACTTCCCAACCTAATGAGATGGTAGTTCTTGTATATAAATGTTACTGCTTCATTTAAGTGATTTGGTCTGTTTTGTCAAGAGCTCAACTCTCTCTTTTTGGTGCTAACTCTGAGTAGCTTTCTCACTTCACCTATTGTGATATCGGAGAAATAATCTCTTAAGTTACCATGTACTTTGTGTGTGTACTTATTGAATCACCATATGCCCCTTACACAACAGTGGTCTTGACTGTGTTTGATGGTTTTTAAAAATGGCTACATTTCTACCCAGTTCATTATAAAACTAAATTTTAGTTGATGTTGGCCTTTCTAACTACTTCATAGCTTTAGAATGTTGAGTCTTAGTTTTGAGTGTGAAACAACATGAGTTTGGATCTGATGTTTTAAGCCTGCATGAAACTTAGATTCAGGATGGACTGAAATTTCAGCTAAAGAACATAATTGAAACATTGTTCTTATTGTACTTGTGATAGATCTGTATCACTGAAATGGTTGATTTGACAGTGGCAGTCGGGGTAGCGAAATGGTCTCTAATTTACAAGCTTTATGTCCTCTGCCTTTTATAGTCTTATTAATTCGATCATACAGCATAACATCCTGCACCATGTTCACTTTTCCTGTACATAATATTTTTCTGGAGGAATTATGGATTTTTAGTTTAGTTTCAGTTGATTTATCATATAGACTACAAATTAATAAAAATTTATGAACCTAAGATCTGGATGAAATTCATTTGTCAGTGAATACGTTTATCTTAATACAGTAATAAAATTGTAATATAGAAACAAGTATTATCTCCAAAATACGGATAAAAGCATCCCAGAGTTCTGCACTCATCCACTTCTTGGCATTTTAGGTGCTTTGTCCTCCATGGGAGTATAATAAATGATGTGGCAAGGGCTTACTCTCCATGAGAGGAATGTGTGACCAACAGAAGGGTAAGGCCTTTACTAGTTAATTCTTTCTAATAGTATAGTTAGAACCTTCTGGAGTTTACTAGTCTGAAACCAAGTTAAGTATTTAATGGAGAAGAAGGAGGTAAAAGAATGATGTCCTCTTACAACTACCCCCATTCTGCTTCATTACCCTCTAGTCTACTTTCATCAAATAGTACTTTCTATGAAACGCCACATTTTGAAGAGTTAACTCTGGCCATCCTCAATGAAGTTGCCCTAGGTATTGTTCCATTCATCCTTTGATTTTTCTTTTGCTGTCTGTAATACTTGGATCTCCATGGCTCTCAGATTAGACTTCTGTTTAAGAATCCAGGAATATTCTTTACTATGCAATGTGAATACCATTCCCCTAGACTCTCATGCCCATAGTCTGAGGTGGCAGATTTTGCCTGTAAATTCAGAGCACAGCTGGTAAAGCAGTGTGATGTAATGGCAGGTCTTGGACTCAGGTAGGTAGACTGGTCTACCTACCTCTCTGGGTATCTTTTTTTTCCTTTTTTCTTTTTTCTTTCTTTCTTTTTTTTCTTTTTCCCCCAAGACGGAGTCTCGCTCTGTTGCCCAGGCTGGAATGCAGTGGCCTGATCTCAGCTCACTGCAACCTCTGCCTCCTGGGTTCAGCGATTCTTCTGTCTCATCCTCCCGAGTAGCTGGGATTACAGGCGTGCACCACTATGCCCAACTAATTTTTTTGTATTTTTGGTAGAGACGGAGGTTTCACCATGCTGGTCAGGCTGGTCTCGAACTCCCGACCTGATGATCTGCCCGCGTTGGCCTCCCAGAGTGCTGGGATTACAGGTGTGAGCCACTGCACCTGGCCTTTTTTCTTTTTTCAGTTACCCCCAAAATAAGGGAATTCAGCTAAAGAATTTCTTCCAGCTTCAAAAATCAGATTCTTTTCTAAAATAGGTATCTTAGCTCTTTGCAAAGTAGTATGCCTTTTTACCTTTATTCACCCTAGTACTAAAAGTCTGGGAGATCACTTTGTCATCCCCCAACTCTTCTTTATCATTCCAACATTCTTCTCTCTAATCACCCTGTTCTTCCCTCCTTCAGTGCATTTTCTCTTGTAAGTTGGGATTTAATAATGTGCTCACTTAAGCTAGGTATATTGACTATACCTTTATGGCTTTCTTTTCTTGGAGCAGAAGTGCTGTGTCTTCTTTGAAGAATAGATAGCATATATCCATTATTTCAAGTGTATTCCAGTTATAATTGCTGCATAACAAACCACCCAGAATGTAGTAGCTTAAAATATGAATCTGTAGGTTGGGCTGTTCTCAGTGAGGAAGGTTCTTACCAGTTTCACACCGTATTGACTAGAGTAGATATACTGGGTGTTAAAAGGATCTACTCGAAAGTGGCTCATTCACATATCTGGCAAGTTGGTGCTAGCTAGAAGCCAGAAGCTCAGTTATTCTCCACATGAGCCTTTCCTTGTGGACCTCTTTTTAGGTCTTCGAGGACCTCTTCATTGGTCTTCCTCACAGCATGGTGGCTAGGTTCTAAGCACAAGATCTGAAGAAACAGGAACTAAGTACTAGTCTCTTATCAACAGGCAAATTATTTTAATAGAAAATGTTTTCAATACCAACTATATACAAAGCACTGTGGAATATAGAAAGATTCAAAATGAATAAAAGAAAACACAGGCTCTGGTCTCTCAATGGCATGTGCAGTCCTGTTGAGGCTGTGCTGGGGGTGATACTGAAAATGAGCAGGCATGAGCTCCAGTAATACCATGGAGTGAATGACAGGGTCGAGACACCAGGAGTACTGAGTGTGGATTGAAAGTATGAAGAATCCGTCCCAGAATTTCAAGCCAAAGTATTGGTTTCGTTGTGTATGTGCCACATGAATCTTCTGTCCATGAATAACATCCAGGAAGAACTTTCCCTTTTTTCTTCTTTCTGTTTCTTCATCAGTCAGCCTCTGCACCCCACCCCAGCAGATACTGAAAGTTGCCTGCTTTGTGCTCTGCACTAACTAAATTCTGTGGGATGTATAAAAACATGAGAATTGTCTTTGATTTTTTTTTTCTCACATTCCTCCTGAAAGACTCTTGAAAAACTATGTATCTCCTTGTATATTTTTTAAGTTGGCATCTAAAAGTTTTTATCTTAAGTTTAAATAATTGCAAAGAATATAATTTCCAGTATATTCTATTAACATTTTAAAATAAGACTACTATCTTAGAGAGAGAGATATATACATATATATATATATCCCTCTTTTTGAAATATGTGCATCAGAATCTAAAAACCATACTGATTTTATGCCTATTAAAAAATACTGAAGCTCTTCATTAATTTCTGGAAGTTTTACATGGTTCCTTTTTTCTCTTCAAACTATTTGTATTGTTTCTTACAGAAGTTCATCCTAATGTAACATTTGTATGTTTTAAAGCCTTTTATTGACTACCTAAGTTACATCTCTGCAATAAAAATATGTATATAAGTTTAAATTTAGAATTTTACAAAATTGTGACTTCAAGCTCTGATTAGTAATTTTTTAAATTCTGAATTACGTCTTTGTTGCAAGTAATATATAACTGATGAAAGTAGCATATAAGTTTTGATATATGGAAACATAGAAGGTAAAATTATATTGGAAATATGTATCTTAATGACATGGGGCTTTTCTTTTCCCTTCAATTAATGTATGTATCTGTGGATAAATACAGCTTTTTTGCTAGGACACTAGATACTAAGACTTAGTATTTATTCTTTCCATATTTCATTTTTAAAGAGGTAAATACTGAGAAATTTTATCTAAATTATAAGAAGATGACAAAGGCAGGAGTTTTGTTGTAACCACATGCAGAGTTTAGTGGTCCCCAAGACCAGCTTCAGGTTTGTTAAAAGGACTCACTGAAAACTCACTGAAAGCTCACTGAAAGCTGCTCAAGACTCACTGACAACTGTTAAATTCACAGTTACAGTTTATTACAATGAAAGAATACAGATTAAAATTAACAAGGGAAGAGACCATAGGACAGAATTCAGGAGCGTTCTTGTTGGAGCTTCCTGTCACCCTCTCCCAATGGAGTTGTGGACAGATCTTCCAGTAGCAATGTATGACAACACACATGGATTGTTGCCAACCAGGGAAGCTCAGCTGAGCCTTGGAGTCTAGAGTTTTTATTGGGATTCAGTCACATAGATATGATTAATCACCTGCGGGGCTGACCTTAGTTTCCAGCTCCTGCAGAGGTCAAGCTGATGCCACATGACCCAGAGCCCTCTATAAATCACATTGTTAGCATAGACTATCTGGCATGGCCCATGGCCCCCAAATAAACAGACACTCTTATCAGGCAGGACATTTTAAGGGCTTAGTGATTACCTCCCAGGAGCCAGGAGCAAAGACTAGCTCTCTCTTTGAGCAGGGTTAATTCTTTACCACATACTATATCACTCAATCATTTGAGCTCATTCCTATAATGTACCAAAATTTACTTAGTAACTTGTCATTAAAAAGGTTTTAAAAGCTCAGCTGACATTTCAATTAATATTTTTGAAAGTAAAGAGTTGAAAACCAACAGACTTGTTTCCCATTCGTTGGAGCCCAGTTCGACACCAGTATTTAGAAATGTCTCTTTGTTGCCCCAGAGGTTTTTACACCCTGGGACAATGTATACTATAGTTAGGTTACATATGCGTAAAAGGTGTGCCTTTTGTAAAGTGGTAGAAGGGCAGTTATAACAGGGAAAATGAGAAAGGAAGATAAGTGTTATGCTTCCACTTGAGTGGTTCTCTGGCAAATCACTTTTTTCAAAGGGGATGCCAGTAAGTTGATAGTTGTAGAAATTAATTCCCTTAAAACGACCATGTTGGCTGGGCATGGTGGCTCATGCCAGTAACCGCAACACTCTGGGAGGCTGAGGCAGGTGGATCACATAAGGTCTGGAGTTCAAGACTAGCCTGGCCAACATGGTGAAACCCCATCTCTACTAAAAAAATACAAACATTAGCTGGGCATGGTGATGTGCACCTATAATCCAGCTACTGGGGAGGCTGAGGCAGGAGAATCTCTTGAACCCAGGAGGGAGAGGTTGCAGTGAGCTGCAATCATACCACTGCACTCCAGCCTGGGCAACAGAGCAAGACTCTGTCTCAAATTAAAAAAAAAAAAAAAAAAAACCGCACCGTGTATATACGTTTGGCAAAGCCTTCCTGTAACCCCAGGGATACTTGACCCTAATTTAAAGACTACGGACATATGACATGGCTAATCAACTAGCAAAAAGTTATCACTCACCTTAATGAATAGTTAACTTAAACATTGAAAACCTCCTGTGTCCACAAGGTTATGTTAAATACTGGAGGTAGTGGTGTTATAGATATTTTTTAAGTTTTTTTTTTTTTTTTTTTGAGACAGTCTCGCTCTGTTGCCCAGGCTGGAGTGCAGTGGCACAATCTCGGCTCACTGCAACCTCTGCCTCTTGGGTTCAAGCAGTTCCTGGCCTCAGCCTCCCACATAGCTGGGACTACAGGCACACGCTGCCACGCCCAGCTAATTTTTATATTTTTAGTAGAGACAGGGTTTCATCATCTTGGCCAGGCTGGTCTTGAACTCCTAGACCTCATGATCCACCCTCCTCGGCCTCCCAAAGTGCTGGGATTACAGGCGTGAGCCACCAAGCCTGGCTTCTTTAAGAATTTTTTTAAAACACATATGTATGAGTCACAGTCTCTCTGCCTGAGCACCTATAGTCTCATTGGAGAACTTAGATAAGAAACATACCACAAAAAGATTAATAACCACACAAGGTAGTAAATGATCATCACAGCTAGTAGTGGGAAGGAGGACCATTATTACTTCTAGGTGTATAAAGAAAGGTGTGATAAGCATGGTTACCTTTCAGTTAGGCCTTGCTTCATCTGGATTTCAGGTAGCTGGCGAAGGGGTGAGGGAGGGCATTACAAGCACAGTAGGAGCAGCGGCAATAAAAAAGTTAAAAGTGGCGTCGTGTTGGGATAGTCTTCTCTACAAATCCTGTTACTTACTTAACTATATTATCTCAGGCAAGTTACTTAATTTATTTGAGCTTTGGATTCCTTATCTGTAAAACGGGGTCAACACCACCCTTGTAGAATTCTTTTTTGAGTATTAAATTAGATGATATCTAGAATCCAAGTGTCCCAAAGTTTTTTGGCCTTTCGGGGCTATCTTTTCCATTGATAGCCAGGTAAGAATACCTGAATTGCTGTCCATACTATATGACTATAGGCACTCCAGATCCTTTCTCTCAACTTTGAAGACCCCTATTCGAAGTGCTTTACATTCTCCTGGCTGTTGCTTATCACCTGTTGCTCCAAGGTATTATTCCAGGTTACTCCCAGGATTCTAAGACTGCTGTCTTCCATTAAAATGATGATGTTTTGATGGCGTAGCTTCAGTAGGGGGCATTGTGAAAGAAAACTGTACTCCCCTCAATTCAGTATCTCTTTCCAAGGTTCATCCTTTAACCTCTACTATATAGAGACCACATTGCAATCAAAGCTTTACTAATGCCTGGCAGTTAAACAAGGGTCATTACAACACCAAACAGGAAATAACACAATATATCAAGCTTGACCGTTTCTAAAATTCATCAGCTCTGCCCTGTAGCGGGGATCTCTTACGGGCTTTCAATCCACTTTACGCTCTACTCTCCACCTGTTGCACCTATGCCCTCTAAGACCAAAAGCCCTTCTCTCAGGCTGTCCTCCCTGAGTCCCAAGACTCCTAATATCTATCCCTGCCTGCCCTCAAAAGAGGCAAAATATTAGGAAATTAAGAAATTAGAAAAAATTATAAATCTCCGAATCCAGAGAAGACAAGCCTTTTTATTTCATTAAACAGATTTTAGCTCCTACTGGCTTCCCCTTCTCTCCTCTGGGGGAGGCTCTGGTTTGTATAACCAGGTGGTCCATTAGCATTTCCACAATAAAAGGGCTTAAGATGCAGATGCCAAAAAAACTGCTAAAATGTTAGCCTTTTTGGTTTTCCCTACACATATGTAAAGGACTTACCACAATATCCAACAACAAGATGTGCTGAATAATTTTTTTTCTTTTTTAAAGTAAAAAAGAGACACTGTCAGATCTGTTTTAGATGGTTACCCTGTGATTGGGAAAATAGACTAGATAAGGAGAGACCAAAAGCAGGGGAGCAATTAGAGAACCTTTGCCACAGTCCAGCAATCGTGAAGATTTGAGCTTGCAACTCCTTTTGTGGGTTCCCTACAATCTATGATGTAGCATTGGTTTTTTAAAATTTTTTATTGAGGTGTAGTACATACATCATAAGCTGTAAATGTACAGCTTATTGTGTTTTCAGTGAATATGAAGTATATTTTTCAGCGTATCTACAAGGTTGAATTATTTCCCTTTTTTTTCTCTCTCCAGATAATTTTTATGGTGGGACGAGGATACCTATCTCCAGATCTCAGTAAGGTACGGAGTAACTGTCCAAAAGCCATGAAGAGATTAATGGCAGAGTGCCTCAAAAAGAAAAGAGATGAAAGACCACTCTTTCCCCAAGTAAGAAAAAGCTTCATGCTATCCAAAAGAACAGACTAACGTTCATAGACAGATTTCTGAGCACTTTTTTGGGCACACAGTCTGTATTTCGTGAGTTTGGATTCTATGTGCAGACTCCAGACAAGTAAACATATTAAGATGGTTTCATGAGGGTTGAGCAGTGGTACACCTAAAAATTTCAGGTCCCAATACAAAATATTCAGAAAGACACTGCATTTGTCCATCAGTTCTCAGACTTCTCGGTCTTTGAATTCTTTTACATGTTTAAAAATTATCGAAGACTGCCCCCGCCCCCGCAAAGAGCTTTTGTTTATGTAAGTTTTAATTACCTTATTACAAATTAAAACTATGTTTTTAAAAATTTATGAATTAAACATAATAAACCAATATCTTAAAAAATATTTAGGAAAAAACAGTTCTATTATCTAAGAGAAAAAAATTAGTGAGGAGTTGCATTGTTTTACTTTTTTTGCAAATCCCTTTGCAAAAAGAAGACAGCTGGATTCTCAGCTTTTGCACTCACATTGCAATATCTCACATCATGTCATCCATAAAAACTCTACTTAACACTTGTAAAACAATGGCAGTAAAAAAGGCAAATGATATCTTACTGTTATTACAAAAATAGTTTTGACCTCATGGATCCGCTGGTGGTCCACAGACCACATTTTGTGAACCACTGCTTTATTTCTTCTTGGTGGTAAACAGATTCAAGCTTTCCTTTAATACTAGGTCTTTTTGAGGGGCATTTCTGCCTGGTGCAGAAAAAAGAAAAGGCAATAAGACAGTTGTCAGCTCAGCCTGCCTTCACCTAATTCTTGATAACTCATTGCTTTTTTTTGTTGTCTTTTTTTCCATGTTGGATAAAGCCTTAAGTTAATAAGTCTTAGAAAGAACTGTAACTAAGGCCAGGCCTGGTGACTCATGCCTGTAATCCCAACATTTTGGGAGGCCAAGGCAGGCAGATCACTTGAGGTCAGGAGTTCGAGACCAGCCTGACCAACATGGCAAAACCCCGTCTCTACTAAAAATACAAAAATTAGCTGGGGATGGTGGCAGGAGCCTGTAATCCCAGCCACTCAGGAGGCTGAGGCATGAGAGTCACCTGAACCCAGGAGGTGGAGATTGCAGTGAGCTAAGGTGACACCACTGCACTCCAGCCAGGGTAACAGAATGAGACTGTCTCAAAAAAAAAAAATCTAAATACCTCAACTAGCTTACAGAGTTTAGCTGTAGTAGATATTGTAATATAAATGCAATGTTTTCTGATACTTAGGGAGCTCCTGATAACACTGGATAAATATGCCTTCATGAATCAGTACAGTTTCAAGTGGGAAGTGCTGTTTCCCATAGTAACCCTGCTACCCTAATTACTGGAGTGTTCATTTATGAACTCTTAGGCCTTCAAATGCACAATCCTAGCTGGGTAACTCAAACAGAAGTCACTGTTACTGGAATGAGATTCACTCATCCTTTATTTTTAAATCTAAAAAACATTCTTCTCTAAAGAATGAAAGAAGGTAAAATTGACAGTTTTTAACAAGTCTCTCAGGGTGTTGCCTAAGAAAAGAAAGGGAAAGCTAAGTGGTTCAGTGGGTAGATATAAGTTTCATTTTTCAGGGTTCAAAGTTACTGTTCCTTTGAGGAAGAGTTTTTATTTTTTTATTTGTTTCTCTAAGTCAGGAAACCTCTGAGTTGAGACTGTCCTGGTGAGAGACCAGTGCTGCTGACCAGCTTCAGCATGACCATCTCCCGTGTTCCCTTTTCACATCATGGTGCTCGGGTTTCTTACTTAGCATGGTTGATTGACATTAATAATGCAAAGTACATCCTTAGGCCTACTTTTAAAATGATATTAAAAGGGGCAAAATGCTTAGCTCATACTTCTAAATATAACATTTCATTAATTACATGGTTTCAAAAACTGAAGTACATATGTGAACTTTCCAGATTATTGGAGGCTGTCCCTTTTAAGTGTTATTTTAAAATTTTTGTTACAGGATATCTTTTCACACCATATTGTTATGTGCCACATAAATTTTAGATGGCTAAAGATCTATATATTTTTAAAAATATAAAATATGAAATCATTTTTATAGTTTTGAGGTAGGAAAGCCTTCCTTAATAGACAAAATTCAGAAGGAAAAAATTAGCAGATGTGAGTACATTAAAAATGTTTAAATTTCTATATAGAAAAATAACATTGAAAGATAGAATAATTGTAGCATATATAACAAAAAGTAAATGTTTATAATATACAAAGGATTCCTTCAAATCAGTAAGTAAAAAACAATAGAAAATGGGCAAAGGGAATATGAACAGGTGATTCACATAATAAATACAAATGGTGAATGAATTTAGGGAAAGGTGTAAAGATGTCCATGGCAGTCAGTAAAATGCAAAGACACACAACAGTGAAATATATTTTAATTTTGCCTCTCAGGTTGGTAATATCCAGCACTGGGAACAATGTTGGGAAGTGAGGAGAAGAGCATTCTTTCTAAAATTTTAAAGGTTTGGTGGGAGGCATCATTTTGGAAGAACTTGGTAGAATCCATAAATTCAAAGTACTTCTAAAAATCTGTGCTATGTAACCTATTTCATAAGTATTGAGATCTATATAAGAATGTTTACTGTAATAAGAAAAAGACACTAAGATTAAGTTAGTTTTGTATTGATGACATAGATATTGGTGAGAGAAAAAGAAAACCAAGACAGAAAACAAAATGTAGTATGATACTCTTTTTTTTTTTTTTTTTTTTTTTAAATAGGCAGAGCCTGTTCTGTTGCCCAGGCTGGAGTGCAGTAATACGATCATAGCCCACTGCAGCCTCAAACTCCTGGGCTCAAGCGATCCTCTCACCTCAGCCTCCTAAGTAGGTGGGACTGCAAGTGCCCATCACCACACCCAGCTAATTTCTTGTGGTGGTGGTGGTGGTGGTGGTGGTTGTAGAGATAGACTCTGACTATGTCGCCCAGGCTGGTCTTGAACTCCTGGGCTCAAGCGATCCTCTGGCCTCAGCCTCCCAAAGTGCTGGCATTACAGGCATGAGCCCCAGTGCCCAGGCTGATAACCACTTTAAAAGGTTGTACAGAGGCCAGGCGCGGTGGCTCACACCTGTAATCCCAGCACTTTGGGAGGCCAAAGCAGGCGGATCACTTGAGGTTGGGAGTTCGAGACCAGCCTGACCAACATGGAGAAACCCTGACTCTATTAAGAATACAAAATTAGCCAGGCATGGTGGCACATGCCTGTGATTCCAGCTACTCGGGAGGCTGGGGTAGGAAAATCGTTTGAACCCAGAAGGTGGAGGTTTTGGTGAGCCGATATTGTGCCATTGCACTCCAGCCTGGGCAACGAGAGTGAAATTCTGTCTCAAAAAAAAAAAAATGTTGTACAGGTGGGCTCTGTTTTCATAGATGTATTTTTATACATAAAAAAGGTACTGAAGAGGCCAGGCGCAGTGACTCACACCTGTAATCCCAGCACTTTGGGAGGCCAAGGTGGGTGGATCACTTGAGGTCAGGAGTTCAAGACCAGCCTGGGCAACATAGTGAAACCTGTCTCTACTAAAAATAAAAATTAGCCGGGCTTGGTGGCACATGCCTGTGATCCCAGCTACTCGGGAGGCTGAGACAGGAGAATCACTTAAACCTGGGAGGCAGAGGTTGTGGTGAGCTGAGATTGTGCCACTGCACTCCAGCCTGGACAATAGAGTGAGACTCAGTCTCAAAAAAAAAACAAAAAAAAACGATACAGAGGAAAGTGTAGACTCCAACAGTAGTTATCCCTGGAGAGCAGGATTTGAGAGCCTTATACTCTTTATACATTTCTTTAGTATTTTAATTCTTATTTGCATGTTATACTTGGAATTTAAAATTTTTTGCAACTGCTTCTTTTTCTTATATTAATCATCATAAAGATTATTTTTTTAAAAATAAAAGTTTAACTTTTAAAAACAATTTTCAGCCAGGTGTGATGGCTGGTGTCTGTAATCCCAGCCCTTTGGGAGGCTGAGGCAGGCAGATCACCTGAGATCAGGAGTTTGAGACCAGCCTGGCCAACTTGGTGAAACCCTGTCTCTACCAGAAATACAAAAATGTAGCTGGGCATAGTGGTGGGCACCTGTAATCCCAGCTACTCGGGAGGCGGAGGCAGGAGAATCGCTTGAACCCAGGAGGCGGAGGTTGCAGTGAGCCGAGACTGTGCCACTGCACTGTAGCCTGGGCAACAAGAGCGAGACTCCCTCTCAAAAAAAAAGAAAAAAAAATTGATATCTCAGGACAATAACAAAAGTAATAATAATAGCTGCTAAAGTTTTACTGAGTGCTTATTATAGGCCAGACATTATGCCAAGCCCTTTAAACACATATTTTGTGATTATGAACATGCATTATCATGCTGTATGCCTTCAAGGATTATAACCTGTTTCTTTGTATCTTAAAATTGTGAATTTCTGCATTTTATGTATTGGGGTCTATTTGTCAAGTTCTCCTCTCTTTGCTCTTGGGTTGTCACCTGTCATTTCTCATGTGCTACTAGCACTCTGGGTCCATGGGGTTCTGCTTTTCATTAGGTGTATGTAAAACATTTCCCATTGCTAGGTTCCTTTAAAGGGCAAGTAGCTGTGATAGTTCTGTTAGGAGACAGTCATATAGTGCTTTACTTATTTATACTCCATCTTCTTCCCAACAGAGACTTGTGGTCTATAACAAAAAGGTGTAAAATTGGTTTTAAATTTCTATTATTTACTGTTTCAAGACTAACAAATGATCTAAAATATAAATAAAAGCTGACTAAGAATTATTCTCCCCATTTAATTTACAGAGATAGTTTCTTCTTAAGAAAAAATACCAGTTCTTTACAAATATTTTCCCAAGCATTTATGACAATACTGAAAACAATGTAAGATTTCAGGTGCTTTCTTGTAAAGTGTGATGGGACTCTTAAAGATTTATACCACACAGATTTTCATTCTTCTTTCTGTTTTTTCTTTTTCTTTTTTTCTTTCTTTTTTTTTTTCTTTTTTCTTTTTTTTTTTTTTCTTTTCTTTTCTTTTTTTTTTTTCTTTTTTTTTCTTTTTTTTTTTTTTTTTTTTTGTAGATTCTCGCCTCTATTGAGCTGCTGGCCCGCTCATTGCCAAAAATTCACCGCAGTGCATCAGAACCCTCCTTGAATCGGGCTGGTTTCCAAACAGAGGATTTTAGTCTATATGCTTGTGCTTCTCCAAAAACACCCATCCAGGCAGGGGGATATGGTGCGTTTCCTGTCCACTGAAATAAATGAATGAGAGAGTTCAGGAGAGTAGCAACAAAAGGAAAATAAATGAACATATGTTTGCTTATATGTTAAATTGAATAAAACATTCTTTTTTTTTTTAAGGTGAACCAAAGAACACTTGTGTGGTTAAAGACTAGATATAATTTTTCCCCAAACTAAAATTTATACTTAACATTGGATTTTTAACATCCAAGGGTTAAAATATATAGACATTGCTAAAAATTGGCAGAGCCTCTTCTAGAGGCTTTACTTTCTGTTCTGGGTTTGTTTCGTTCACTTGGTTATTTTAAGTATTAAACTTCAGTTTCTCATACAACTTTTGTTACCAGCTATCACATGTCCACTAGGGACTCCAGAAGAAGACCGTACCAGTGCCTGTGTTTGCAGGTGAGAAGTTGGCAGTCGGTTAGCCTAGGTTAGATAAGGCAAACTGAGCAGATCTAATTTAGGAAGTCAGTAGAATTTAATAATTATTATTATTAATACTTTTTCTATAACTGTTTCTTTTTATAACAATTTGGAAAATGTGGATGTCCTTTATTTCCTTGAAGCAATAAACTAAGTTTCTTTTTATAAATTTTGAGTGCAGGTGACCAAAAATATTGCTAAGGAGTGGCATGTTTGACATGAGTAAAATGTCTTAACTTTGGATTTTTAGCAGGAAAATGTTATAAATTGGAGTTTCTTTTAAATAGCTTTTTTAAAAAATACATTAAGGATGTCTTGCTCACGTAGAAGTCAAATTTCATTGCAAATGCATTGCTCCCTTCATACCCAATCCCTCCCCTACAAAAAATCTTCACAGAATTCTGTGAGAACTTTTAGGTGTGTTTTTCTTTGAGATACCTCTGGTTGCCAAACACCAGGTAATAGATTTTTTTAAGTTGTTATTAGATTATTCTTACCTCTCATGATGCGTATTTTAGCAATCACTTTATCATTGTGTCTCATGTTCTGTCCTCCTTATATTCTTTGCCCAGCAAGATTCTACTTATGATGAATGAATGCTCTTCTCCTTTTTGCATTCCATGGTATGAAGTATTTGTTAGGGTTCTTTAATACTTATAGATTGTTGTGTAGAAAATGACTGTAATGTGGTGGTCAGTGTATTCTTACTGTGATTCAGAGGGAATCCTTTGTAGAAAGCAACAGCACGTGGTCCTGTCAAAGATCTGGCCATCTCTACTTACTGTCAGCCTCTTAACTATATCTTCACTTACTCAATTTGGTTTTGTCATGATTTTTAAATGTAGCCAATAGTTCAAGGTCCTTCCAGTGAACAGACATCTGTATGAATGCCTCCTTGAGGTCAATAAAGAAGTAAATTGAGAAGACTTTAAATTAATGATAATTTAGTTTTTAAGTGCCCATAAATAAATTTTTGAAACATTTTCTTTGTTTGAATAGTTAGATGTCATCCAGGAAACCACTCAATAATAATTATAGCAAACCTTTAGCCCCTCATTTGGGTAGTTTAAGATAAGTAATGCCATTATGATTTCAGAATTGATTCATGACTTTAGTTAAGAAAATGAAAAGAAACGTTTCTCATATTTAAAAAAAAATGATACTAAGGAATAAAGAAATGTAACTATTGGAAAATATCTAAGTATCTGATTTTTAAGTCCTCCAGTGGCACTAAAAATATGATTATTAGTAATTGTAAAATAGGGTTTTATTCATTCACAAATAGAAGACTACAAGCATGTAACTAACCAAGTTTTTATAAAATTGACTTTATGGAATGCTCCAAAGGTTTGGCCATTTTGAGGCACAAGGTCAAGGGATCTCTTTATTGATAGAGCTCCTTCTAGAATTTCCCAGCATACCTGCCTCACTGTTCTTCCTTTCATTCTTCACTCTCTTTTTCTTCTCGGTGCCATCCTGCCTAGGCTCCCATCGTCTGCATCTGACGCCTTTCCTTTCTTTCTTTACTAGTCTCCTTTGCAATGGGGCATGGCTAAGCTCTGTAGAACCACTCAGAAACTCATTGTTCCATTCTGTAGCCAGTAAAACATGCCTCCAAAGTAACACAGAGTAATTCTACTCTGTCTTTTAAATTAGGTCCACCAGAAATGTTAGTGAAAGGACATTAAAAATGTGACAGGTGACATGTTTAGCTAATACGGATATGGAGAAATAGGAAACAGTGGAATTAAATGTTTCCCTTTCAGGTTTAATTGTATTTGTTCTTGGGTTTTGTTTTATACTGAGTTTTAAATATATTCTCCAAATAAAAACATTATTTTTTCTAACCATATGTAGAGTTAATCTCTTTGACTAAGTAGTTGAAACAAAAGAACATTTGTTCTTTTGTGACTGCTTTTTTCCTAAAACCTGAGCCCTCATATTTTTTTTTAATTAAAGTTGATTTCCTTCTTCAGTAAGGAAACCTTTTTATAAAATTTGTTTTACCTTTTACAAGTTTTACTAATCAGTAATAGGGAAAAAGATTTGTCTTCTTGATTTTAAGTAGTTTCAGGATCACAGGATGTAATCAAATGCTTCCTGTGTAATCAAATGCTTCCTGTGAATAAATAAATTTATTTATTTTCAGGCATTATACTAGCCATTTAATCTTTTTTATTTATTTTCTTCCTGCCTCTTGGTTGGCATATATTAGCCATTTAGATACTAAACTCTAATAGTTAAGCCAATAGTTAAAATTGTCCTCTCTAAAACATTGGCTATTTAATATACCAGCTTAAATGACCTTTCTCGCAAGTGAGTCACTCTTAGTTTAAGAACATTATGTGCCTTTTTAAAAAATACTATGAAATGGTGCTTCATGACAGAAACATTTTATCAGTTATAGTCTTATTTGATTGAAAATTTTTGAGCATTTCTGTAGAACTTTTTACTTTACTAAATATTTCATCTCTCCTGTGACTGTTTTTTCAAAGAATTTAAAAGACCCAATGTGTCTATGCCAGAATGTTTCCCATCCTTTTGAAACTGCCTGGGCCAGGCGTGGTGGCTCATGCTGCAATCCCAGCACTTTTGGAGGCCAAGGTGGGCAGATCGCATGAGCCCAGGAGTTTGAAACAGCCTGGACAACATGGCAAAACTCCATCTCTACAAAAAAATTTAAAAATTAGCCAAGCATAGTGGTGCACGACTGTAGCCCCAGCCACTTGGGAGGCTGACGTAGGAGGATCGCTTGAACCTGGGAGGCGGAGGCTGCTGTGAGCCTTCATCATGCCACTGCACTCCAGCCTGGGCAACAAAGCAAAACCCTGTCTCAAAAAAAGAAAAGAAAAAAAGAAACTGCTTGAAAGTCATGACAAAGAGTGTCAGGAGGGGATTTACTCTGGCTGCAGTTGACTTTCTCCTTAAATGTCAAGTAGTGATTAATTTGGGTAAGAAGTAACCTGTTACATTTTTTATAACATACTTTAAGGAATTTATCAAATTCTGTGTATAATGCCCATTAAAATGTACTCCATTCTGGAATAAAGGGTAATGAGTAATATTTTTAAACTAGTTAATAAAGTCTTTAGCTTTCACATAAACCATGACATTTGAGGTGTCTGAAATCACAGGGTCTTTTTTTATTTTTTCAGTCTTCCCAGTTGTTCTCTGCTGTATTCCTAAATAAAGTTAAATTGAAAATGCATGGCTGGTTGTGGTGGCTCACACCTGTAATCCCAGCACTTTGGGAGGCTGAGGCAGGTAGATCACTTGAGGCCAGTTCGAGACCAGCCTGGCCAACATGGTGAAACCCCGTCTCTACTAAAAATACAAAAAGCTGGGCGTGGTGGTGTGCACCTGTAATCTAGCTGCTTGGGAGGCTAAAGCACAAGAATTGCTTGAACCCAGGAGGCGGAGGTTGCAGTGAGCCAAGACTACACCACTGCACTCCAGCCTGGGTAATAGAGCAAGACTCTCTCAAAAAAAGAAATTGAAAATGCAGCTTAAGTTATCCTCAGCC
Organism: Chlorocebus sabaeus; assembly: GCF_047675955.1. Taxonomy (NCBI): domain Eukaryota; kingdom Metazoa; phylum Chordata; class Mammalia; order Primates; family Cercopithecidae; genus Chlorocebus; species Chlorocebus sabaeus. The sequence continues at coordinate 113,806,465 of NC_132924.1, read as the reverse complement.
TGAAAGAAGGGGAAAGAAAATGCTTCAGTTTGGCCCCAAATTGATTTTTTTTATTTATTAATATACCAAGATATTTTTTAAGACACAGAGTATCGAAGTATTTCACTTCAAATAACTTTACACAACCAGACTTGGCTCTTCAAATAAAATCGGGTAGGAAGTAGAATAGTAGAGATTTCCAGATCGGCAAGAAGGAATCATTAAGAAGAGATACTTTTTCTGAAAGCAGATTCATCACCTGTTACTGCCATGTTTTCCTTAAATTCTCCATGATTTTAGGGACATTTTAAGAGTCTTATTTTATTGATTCCTAAACTATGGATTCTTTTCTTTTTTTCCCCTCAATCCCAAGTGTGACTATAAAAAGGACTGCATTCTGTTGGAAGCAGTAGACTTTCGATAGAGTGATAGTGTTTACTTTGTTCTTTGTGCGGTTGTTTGGTTTTAATTTTTTTTTGGAGACAGAGTCTCACTCTGTCATTCAGTCTGGAGTGTAGTGGTGCAGTACCACCACGCCCTGGTAATTTTTGTTTTTGTTTTTGAGACAGAGTCTCATTCTGTTGCCCAGACTGGAGTGCAGTGGTGTGATCTCAGCTAACTGCAGCCTCTGCCTCCCGGGTTCAAGTGATTCTCCTGCCTCAGCCTCCTGAGTAGCTGGAATTGCAGGTATGTGGCACCACACCTGACTATTTTTTTTTTTTTTTTTTTTCCCCAGTAGAAACAGAGTTTCACCATGTTGGCCAGGCTGGTCTTGAACTCCTGACCTCAGGTGATCCACCTTGGCCTCCCAAAGTGCTGAGATTACAGGCATGAGCCACCTTGCCGGCCTAGTTTTTATTTTTAAGACTAATATTTAAGTTTGTGGAGTATGACACTTCAACAAAATGAAATTTCTAATTATTATAATGAATAGGAAACATTATCTGAAGTTGTGTGTGTGTGTGTGTGTGTGTGTTTTGTTTTGTTTTGTTTTCGAGACAGGGTTTTGTTACTCAGGCTGGAGTGCAGTGGTACAATCCTGGCTCACTGCAGCCTCAACCTGCTGGTCTCAAGTGATCCTCCCACTTCAGCCTCCTAGGTAGCTGGGACTACATGCATTTGCCACCACATCCAACTAATTTTTTTTTAATTTTATTTATTTATTTATTTATTTATTTATTTATTTATTTATTTATTTATTTATTTTTTGTAGAGACAGAGTCTCACTGTGTTGCCCTACCTGGTCTCAAAGTCCTGGGCTCAAGCAGTCCTCCTGCCTCGGCCTCCTGAAGTGCTGGGATTACAGGCGTGAACCACCATGCCCAACCTTAGCTGAAGATTTTTTTAAGTATTTTTTAATGTGGTATATTAAGATTTGGCTTAGATATTATCATTTTCTGATTTTTTTTTATTTAGTAGATTAATTCTAGGCATTTTTATAAAGATTTCTTTTCTGTAAATCTTATGTTTACATTGACCTTGATGAGATTTGGATTCGGCTAGATACATGATTACTCATAAGAATGTTGCAAGTCACTTTAAAGGAACATTAAAACACTAAAAATAGCAGCCTTAAAATTATAAGTACTCAAACTGTAAGCAACAATAGTAAGAATGTTTGTATATTTCTGGAGTGTGTTACCATAATAGCCTCCTATGATTATACTCCAAATGTTTTACTCTAAGGTCTTCGTAATTTAATTTAGCCTTTAAAAAAAAAAAAAAATCAGTGCCAGATTCCCCAAACCTTTTAACTTTAAATATGAGGCAATAATTATTTTACCCCTTCTTGATCTTTGGACTCACAATACCTTAGTTAATTGCTTGTTAAAAGGAATCCATGCATAGAAAGAGGTAGTATGACTATCTACAGTTCATTAGTAGTGGTATTCAGATTGGGAAACTAAGTGTTAATTGTTGAAAGTTGTTTAGGGACTGCTGGGTCTTGGAGTCAGCACCTGGGTTTGCATTCCATCTCTGTAATTTTTTGCATATGATCTCAGGCAAGTTACTTGACCACTCTAAACCCTGGCTTCCTCGTCTATATAATATAGATAATAGCATCTGCCTCACAGTGTTATTATGAGGATTGGATGCAGATGTGTAAGTTTTCAGTGAGGCATCAGGCACTCAGTCAGTCACTAGTACCATCAGCTTACAAAGCTGAGGATTCAGTCATCCAGTCATTAGCAATCTGTTGTTTGTTGGGATGTGCCAACGTTATCTAGCAACCAGTTGGAATCTGATAGCAATCAGAAATTAGACAGGTTATTCCTGGATTACTTAAACGGTATGTTCGTATAAGTGATTGCTTGGATCCTCACCAGAAGCTGCTATTGAAAAATAGTGGTATGGCTGGCCAGGCGCGGTGGCTCACACTTGTAATCCCAGCCCTGTGGGAGGCCGAGGCAGGCGGATCACGAGGTCGGGAGATCAAGACCATCCTGGCTAACACGGTGAAACCCCGTCTCTACTAAAAATACAAAAAAATTAGCCGGGCGTGGTGGCGGGCACCTGTAGTCCCAGCTGCTGGGGAAGCTGAGGCAGGAGAATGGCGTGAACCCGGGAGGAGGAGCTTGCAGTGAGCCGAGATCGCGCCACTGCACTCCAGCCTGGGAGAGAGAGAGAGACTCCGTCTAAAAAAAAAAAAAAGAAAAGAAAAATAGTGGTATGGCTGACTGAATTTTGATAATTGTCAGTTATTAACTCATCCCCAGAAATTATCTATAGTATGTATAACAGGAACTGGCCTTTAGTTACAAGTAGAAACTGTGGACAAAATGGTCAATGAAAAATAATGGCAGCCGGGTGCAGTAACTCACACCTGTAATCCCAACACTTAGGGAGGCCAAGGCAGGCAGATTACCTGGAGTTTGAGACCCAGTCAGGAGTTTGAGACCCAGCCTGGCCAACATGGTGAAACCCCATCTCTACTAAAAATACAAAAATTAGCCAGGCCTGGTGGCGGGTACCTATAATCCCAGCTACTTGGGAGGCTGAGGCAGGAGAATCACTTGAACCCAGGAGGCAAAGGTTGCAGTGAGCCGAGATCGCACCATTGCACTCCAGCCTGGGCAACAAAAGCAAAACTCCATCTCAAAAAAAAAAAAAGAAGAAGAAGAAAGAAAAGAAAAATAATGGCATGAAGCCCCCAAATTCATTAAGCTATAGGAGCATGATATCACAAGGGTACTTTGTGGTTTAAAGAATCCCTTATGCTGATAATTATGTTTGGTGACATGTGCCTGTATTTAATTTTTTGTTAGTTTGAAGGTGAAATTAAATAGAAAATGGGAGGTCTGGATTTTCTCTCTCTGTCAAACGTTTGATGTGAACAAATCATTTGACCTCTTAATTGTATCTTTCGCAAAATGAGGATAACTACTGCCTCTCTTTTCCTAATAGTGGCATTATAATAATATGATAGGTGAAAATGAGTTGATAATTCAGGGGTGGAAGTATTCTACAAATTAACATTACTACTTTACATTCAGTTTCTGAGAAATTTTGTTCATTGGAACTGTTTTCAGCTTGATCAGAACCATGATACATAAAACCCAACTGGGAAACTCTCTGCAGACTTGCTGTTTAATTGATATAGCTGAACCTGTTCCGCATACTATATATGTTGTGTTCTTCCATGGGTTTCAGCCATTTTAGCTTTTAAATTGGCAGTGCTGTTGCTAGACTTGAAATATATAACTAGTCACTTTTCAATGAAGCTCAAATGAGGCTTTTTCTGTGTCTCTAGGTTATTTGAGATGACTTTTTTAAAATTAGCTCTTGTCCTCCCTCTACAGGAGAATTTGCAGCCTTCAAGTAGCCACCATCATGGCAGCATCTGCTCTTATTTCTTAAGTCTTGTGTTCGTACAATTTGTTAACATCAAAACACAGTTCTGTTCCTCAAATCTTTTTTTAAAGATACAAAATTTCCAATGCATAAGCTGATGTGGAACGGAATGGAATTTCCCATCCAACAAAAGAGGAAAGAATGTTTTAGGAACCAGAATTCTCTGCTGCCAATGTTTCTTCAACAAAAATACCACGAGCATACAAGTCTGCCCAGTCCCGGGAAGAAAGAGGAGAGACCCTGAATTCTGACCTTTTGATGGTCAGGCATGATGGAAAGAAACTGCTGCTACAGCTTGGGAGATTTGCTATGGAAAGTCTGCCAGTCAACTTTGCCCTTCTAACCACCAGATCAATTTGTGGCTGATCATCTGATGGGGCAGTTTCAATCACCAAGCATCGTTCTCTTTCCTGTTCTGGAATTTTGTTGTGGAGTTCTTTCTCCTAGTGACCACCAGTTAATTTCTGAGGGATGGAACAAAAATGCAGCTTGCCCTTTCTGTGTGGTGTGTGTTCAGGCCTTGACAAATTTTATCAAAAGGAAACTATTTTATTTAAATGGAGGCTGAGCAGTGAGGAGTAGATGCGTCTTGGTATGGAGGAAAAGGGCATGCTGCATCTTCTTCCTGACCTCCGGGGTCTCTGGCCTTTTGTTTCCTTGCTCACTGAGGTGTCTGCCTAACCAAGCAGGCTAGGTAGTGCTGGCACACATTGCCTTCTTTCTCATTGGGTCCAGCAATGAAGATAAGTGTTTGGGGATTTTTTTTTTTCCTCCACAATGTAGCAAATTCTCAGGAAATACCGTTTATATCTTCCTCCTGTGCTCTTCCAGTCACCAACTACTTATGCGGCTACTTTGTCCAGGGCACAAAATGCCATGGCAGTATCTAACTGAAACCCCACAAAACTGCTTAATAAACAGTTTTGAATGTGAGAAATTTAGATAATTTAAATATAAGGTACAGGTTTTAATTTCTGAGTTTCTTTTATATTTTTATTAAAAAGAAAATAATTTTCAGATTTAATTGAATTGGAAAAAAAATACTTCCCACCAGAATTATATATCCTGAAAATTGTATTTTTGTTATATAAACAACTTTTAAGAAAGATCATTATCCTTTTCTCTACCTAAATATAAGGAATCTTAGCATAATGACAAATATTTATAATTTTTTCAATTAATGGTACTTGCTGGATCCACACTAACATCTTTGCTAATAATCTCATTGTTTCTTCCAACTGATTCCTAACACTACATCCCACATCTTCTTTCTAGTCTTTTATCTAGAATATGCAACAAAATAAAAATGGTGGCGTCTCCATTCATTCTCCTCCTTCCTTTTTTCCCAAGCCTGGTCTTCAAAAGGTTGGGCAGTTTGGCAGCTGAATTCCCAGACAGAGAATAGAGCAATTTTAGGGATATTAGGACTGAGGGAGGGTGTGGAAAACCTGTCATCGGTTGTTTTTATAGAAAGAGCTGGCATTCGTTAAGAACCTAAATCTTTATCTTTGCACAAAGGGAAAATATAACCTAGTTATAGCTTCCATTGGCCTTTGTTAAAGGGTAATATCAATCACAGTCATAGCAAAGAAAGCGGATGTATTAATGGCAAATTAATGGAAAACTTCCCTTATCAGGAATCTAGACTCAGAATTTAGGAACGTAAATCAAATCAGATAGACCAGCCAAGCTATAGCCAAGGACTTGAAAGAAAATAAACAAGACCCCGAATAAATCAAGGAATTAGAAATTGTTATTTAAAATTTTCAGATTGTAACTCCAGGCCCTGCTCTCTGTATTTCAGCCTACTAAAAGCTCACTACCATTAGATTTTTGCTAACATACATGTATTCAGAAGAAAACCTATTGAAATGTTCATTGTCTTGTAAAAGATTGTCCTAGTAAAATGGAAAAGATCCTTAAGTTATTCATCAGTTTGAAAAGCAAATTGTTTTTAAGTTTTACATCAACAAGGCAGTGTCTTACAAAATTCAGAAATTGCAAAGGTGAAAATAATTCACGCTGATTTGAAGAACATCTTCTGTGCATAATAACTGCCTCTCTTGAAAAGCAGTAGCTATTTTTTTCTTTTTAAATATATCTCTAGATGCTTTTAAATGTGGCTGTGTTCCCTTTACCAAGATTGGCTTCAAGTTTCTGCAAGTAGAGAGACCTGGGCTTGAACAAGAGGATGTGTTTCATGTCCTGCCAAGGAGGCAAAACGTGTGCAGCCTGGATCCAGGACTGCCTCCGCGGGACAGGGGCAGTACCATTAGGGAGGAAGCTTAGCATTTCAGTTTCCTAAACAACATTCAGGGTGATACACTTTTTTTCCCTTGCATTTTAGAATAGGCTGGTATCTCATTTGAACAGGGGAGCAGACTTGATCTCAAATGAAGCTGTGCCCAGGAGCCAGGCTCAGTATATTGAGATTTTTATAGAGACCTTTAAAAATAAAATATTTAAACCTCTCTTTTCTTCCTTTTTCTACAAAATAGGTTTTGTCTCTAGTTTACAAATGACATGAAAATAGGTTTTATTTGTGTTTTATCTGCTTTATTTTTTGATGCCTAGACAACAGATAGACTTACTGAGCTCCTAAAAATGAGGAAGAAGTCCTTATTTGTGAAAAGCACTTTATGAGTAATTGTATAGACAGTATGTGGCTGCATCACTGATCATCTTCTAAGGGTGTAACAGTCTGGTCTGTAAAGTGGCTACAGTGCCTTCTGTAGTGTGTTTTATTTTTGGTAGGGAGAGGTAAAGCCTTCTGAAAAATTTGAGAGCAACTATAGAGGACTGTTTGTAACTGTGTAGTATTCCTGATGGACTTTTTTCATCGTTAGAGTCTAGGACCTAGACTTTTGCCACTGAAATAATATTGACCAAAAAAAGTAGTTTATAAAAGGGATTTGTGAATAGAAAATTCAATGTGATCGTTTGTTGTTAATGTGCACCTTAAAAGAAGATTGTGTCTAGCTGTCACATTCTGGTTCCTGAATATCCCACCCCTGACTGTATTTGAGATCTAGTAGGGCATACTGGGGCATTCTAGAAGATAAAATCCCATACAAATGATATGTGCTATATTTATGTTGGTGTTGGAGAAGAAAGAGCAGTATATAAAGAAATAATTCAAGACTGCAGCACTGTCAACCTGAAACTTTGTAAATATTTCGTAGCTTCTGGTTTGGTGCAGTGACAGCACTTTCATCACAGGATGTTACCTTGTATTCGTCAGGTAGAGTGCGAGCTGCTGCACACCCTCCTCAGATCTCACCTGTCCCCACTGTACATCCACCTGCCAGCCGCTTGCAAACCTCATCTCTAGCTTTAGTTTGAAACCACATTGCAGGGTTCAGGTGACCTCTTCAAAAACTACCTCCTCAGAATGAGGTAATGAATAGTTATTTATTTTAAAATATGAAAAGTCAGGAGCTGTAGAACATGACGATGATTTAAGATTTTAACTTTTTTGTGTACTTTATTTGAGCAGTCTCATTTTGTCCTAAAGGGCATTATACATTTAAGCAGTAATACTGTAAAAAAAATGTGTTGCTCAGAATATCTGAATGTTGTTGAAAGTGGTGCCAGAACCAGTTTAGGGGTACGTTTCAGAATCTTAACCTTGAGTCAGTTGCATGAAATTAAATAGCTGTGGTATCACTTCACTAACAGTGATGTAATTTTAATTTTCAGTAGGCTTGGCAAGACAGTACGTCCTCATAATGAGCTTGCTGCAGCTTTGTCACATGCACAGGCATCCATAGAGACTGCCCAGCTGAGAGGGTAGAATGTTACTCTTTTTGCAAGATTCTCTTCTTTGTCCAAGTTGGCATTGTTAGTGCTAGAATACCAGCACCTTGAGACTAGCAGATTCCAGCCATTAGGCTGTACACACCATAGCCAGAGATGGCAGGTTTACTGTGAGTATGAAGAGCAAATAGCTTACAGGTCATGTGTTGAAATGGTGTAAGTGAGGCTCTAGAAAAACACCTTGACAATTTGCCAAATGATCTTACTGTGCCTTCATGATGCAATAAAAAAGCTAAAATTTTAGCAGAAATCAGTGATTTGTGAAGAGAGCAGCCACTCTGGTTTAACTCAGCTGTGTTAATAATTTTTAGAGTGCAATTTAGACTGCATAGGTAAATGCACTAAAGAGTTTATAGCCAAAATCACATTTAACAATGAGAAAACACACAGGTAAATTTTCAGTGAACAAAATTATTTTTTTAAAGCACATAATCCCTAGTATAGTCAGATGTATTTATCACATAGAGCAACTAGGTTGAAAATATAGTTCAGTGACATTTCTAGAGAAACTTTTTCTACTCCCATAGGCTCTTCAAAGCATGGAACTTTTATACAACAGAAATGTTGACAGAAATTTCAAGAAATTGCTGTAGTTTAGGGTTGAAGTACTGTATGATGGGCAGCAATCATGTATTAACTTAGAAGGGGAAATTGAAATACAGGACCGAATTTGGTTTTATCAGTTTCCAGAGTACTGCTGCCAACCTAGACACTGATTTTTCAGAGTTTGAAATGTAAATTTCTTCCCAGGACTTGCTTGCACATGAAGCTGGACTGCCTTAGTCATCCTGTCCCAAAGTGCTGTCAGGGCCAGGGTGGAAGTCTCGAGGCGTCCTTTATGACCTGGCCGTTGGATGTAAAAGAAAACATACTCCATGGTGTGGTTCTTGTATCTTGTTTCATTCCTCACCATTGAAAGAGGAAGTCCATGTATTGTCTCCAGTGCATCCCTGAAATGTTGTACTGGGATGGATTACTGATGCCCATTGGTAGATGAACCCCAGAGGAGGGTTTGTAGCATGTCTGCCCCAGGCAATGATTTGTGGCTTGGCCAGAGGAGAGCGAAGTCACCAGTGTATCTGTGGTCCATGTTGCTAGCTCTAGTAAAATTAAAAATATTGGTAAGATGTTTGTTTTATTAGTACACTAGACAGTAAGCTCTGTTTTGTTGTTTTCAAATAACCTATTTTCACTTTTGTTTAGGCAAAGACATTTAAATTGAAATTCAATTCTAATTTTTGTTAATTGTGGAAAGGGTAATTAACAGTTCCTATCAGGTATTTTTAAGGTAGAAAAGGACAGAAACCCAACACCTAAAATCTTAAATTAAGGTAACAGTGCTTTTAAAAAAAAAAAAAAAGGCATGGGGCAATTAGTCCCCAACTCAATGAGTGATTAAAGTACTTTTATTTAACATCCACAACTTCAACTGTTAGGTTTTATGAATTACTAAATCAGCTTTATTAAAATGTTGACGTTTATGTAGCTGTTTTGAATAATTAGTGACTTGACCAGTTGTGTATGAGGACACAGCCAATGTAAGCCAGTGTATCCATTTTTTAGAGGTGCATTTTTTAAAAATTCTGTAGATGGAAGTGCTCTGAAAACAACTAAAATATGTTTATTCATGTTAGTATCAAAAAATGTTTTGTACAAACCGTCTGCTTCTCCCGGCCGGCCAAGTTCGTTCTCCAGCATCATGACCGCTGGTTCTCACGTACAGCACAGATGCGGGAGAGTTGGCAGAAAATTTATGAAGAGATGCCACAAAGGAAGGGTCTGTTTACAGGGGTGGGATTGGGGGTTTTGATGAAGTTGCTTAGTCCTGGTTTTGTTTTGAAAATTACTGCGTTGCATTTTTGTGTTAAGTTTTTGAACCCACGTGTGTTTTGGTGGAGTATGAGTTGGAAGTAAACAACAAAGCTCACAGAGTAGGCACAGATGTAGAGAACAGAGACCAAAATGGAGTGAGGTGGCAGTAAATCTAGGATAGGGAAAAATTAATGTGAGGGTGGGAAATAAACTGTAATTACCTGAAATCAAATGTAAGAGTGCAATAAGTATGCTTTTTATTCTAAGCTGTGAACGGTTAAGAATCATTCCTTCCTAATACATTTGTGTATGTTCCATAGCTGATTAAAACCAGCTATATCAACATATAATGCCTTTTTATTCATGTTAATGACCAACATAAGTGGCTAGCCTTTATGTCTTATTTATCTTCATGTTATGTTAGTTTACATACAGGGGTGTGTGTGTCTGTGCTGTCCCCTTCTTCCACCTTCGTTTTAAAGTACATCCATGGGTCCTCCATGTTTCCTTTGGCCATGCCACATAGTATAGACTCAGTTTGGCCTTCATGGTATCGCCTGATTTTTGAGGACTGTATCACAGTGATACATATTTGTGGTAATCTCATTTGTTGGTTGTACATCTGATCCTTTCCTCAACACAGCAATTGCTGCTTTTCCTAAGATAGGATCATACAGCTGATCAGGGGAATTGAATTTGATCATTCATCAACATGTGTCTCTCTGAATTTTATTCAGTAGTTGTGATTGCTCTTTGGTTTAGACCAAGAAAAAGGAAATCCCCCCCCTTTTCATGTATTCCTTGGTTTGAGGACATGTCTCCTGTAAGGGAGAGGAAAGGGAGATGCTTCCTGTTTGAACTGCAGTGAATTCACAGTTCCTGTTTCACCACTCCAAACCTTATGGCAACTCACACACACATTCCTCTTTTCTGTTGCTGCCGAAGGTTCGGGTTTAGTACACTTCAGTTCCACTCAAGCATTGAAAAGGTTCTCATGGAGTCTGGGGCGTGCCCAGTGAAAAAATGGGGACTTTTTAATTGTCCACAGACCTCTCTATACCTGCTTTGCAAAAATTACAATGGAGTAACTATTTTTAAAGCTTATTTTTCAATTCATAAAAAAAAAGACATTTATTTTCAGTCAAATGGATGATGTCTCCCTCTTTTTCCCTATTCTCAATGTTCGCTGGAATCTTAGTATTTTTTAATTCTCCCCATACCCACTTACTGATCCTTTGGTTCTCTTTCCTGCTCAGGTCCCTTCATTTGTACTTCGGAGTTTTTCTCATGTAAATTTGTATAACAGAAAATATTGTTCAGTTTGGATAGAAAGCATGGAGAATAAACAAAGATAGCTGAAATTCAGATTGAAGAAATTTATTTCTGTGTAAAGTTATTTAAAAACTCTGTATTATATAAAAGGCAAAAAAAGTTCTATGTACTTGATGTGAATATGCGAATCCTGCTATAATAAAGATTGACTGCATGGAGAAGTCTTCATCAAGACTATTTTTCTAACACGATTACATTCAGTAACAAAAGTAGTCAGCAGTTTTAACAGTTTTTCTAGACAATGGAGAGACGGAGAAATGTACGTTTTGTTTCATACATAATGTTGGTTACTGTTTAGTGGGTAGAAGTTAAAGTAAGTTGTCAAGATTCATGCATGAGACTTTATAGATGCTATACAACTTGTAGTGGCAACAGTCTTGTCAGGTGTTGGTGATGACCCTTAAGTATTTCAGATGTTGTAACCTGATGTATCTTTAGTTCAAATGACTGCTCTCCTCCATGTGATTCAGTTGGAGTATGTGCTGTACTTTAGTAATGTTTAAAGTTTATCTGCAGAAACTCACCTTAGAATTGTATTTTTTCAAACTTTTGACACAGCTTACATTTTCCATAGCAACACAGCACATGCACGCTAACATTTACTTGAAACTATGCACTCACGTTTTCTACTTCATTTTTTTTATGCTGGTTACCTCAGTGAGTTGATTTTGTGCATTTGATTTCATGACCCTCCCCCAAATAAAATTCACTGAAGTCTGAAAAACACCTAGAGTATCTTCAGACAAAATATATCAAATTACTGGGCAAAGTTTCCAGAAAAGAAGTAAACAGTTTTAAAACTCACCTGTGGCCAGACACGGTGGCTCACGCCTGTAATCCCAGCAATTTGGGAGGCCGAGAGGGGTGGATCACCTGAGGTCAGCAGTCAAGACTAGCCTGACCAACATGGTGAAACACTGTCTCTAGTAAAAAAAAAAAAAATACAAAAAACTAGCGGGGTGAGGTGGCGGGCGCCTGTAGTCCCAGCTACTCGGGAGGCTGAGGCAGGAGAATGGCGTAAACCCAGGAGGCGGAGCTTGCAGTGAGCTGAGATCTGGCCACTGCACTCCAGCCTGGGCGACAGAGCGAGACTCCGTCTCAAAAAAAAAAAAAAAAAAAAAGAATATAAAAATTAGACCAGGCACGGTGGCTCATGCCTGTAATCCCAGCACTTTGGGAGGCTGAGGCGGGTGGATCACCTGAGGTCAGGAGTTCCAGACCAGCCTGACCAACATGGAGAAACCCCGTCTCTACTAAAAATACAGAATTATCTGGGCATGGTGGCGCACGCCTGTAATTCCAGCTACTCAGGAGGCTGAGGCAGGAGAATCACTTGAACCCGGGAGGCGGAGGTTGTGGTGAGCCAACCGAAATCATGCCATTGCACTCCAGCCTGGGCAACAAGAGCAAAACTCCATCTAAAAAAAAAAAGAAGAAGAAGCCGGGCATGGTGGCCAGCACCTGTAATCCCAGCTACTCGGGAGGCTGAGGCAGGAGAATCGCTTGAACCTGGGAGGTGGAGGTTGCAGTGAGCCGAGATCGCGCCATTGCACTCCAGCCTGGGCAACAGAGCAAGACTCCATCTCAAAAAAAAAAAAGAAAAAAAACTTCACCTGCAATCCTTATGTCTGAGAATAATATGAAGGAACAGAAAAGCCTCAAGTGGGTTTGTGCCTGAGAAATCTGGTTTCACTCCTCCTCCCAAACAATAAAATGCTATCAAGACTTAAAAGGTTAAGGCAGGAGGATTGCTTGAGCCCGGGAGTTTGAGGCAAGCCAGGGCAATATAACAAGATGCCCACGCTAAAAACAAAAATAAATGTCAAGACTTAATTTCCTATGAACTGCAGTTTTCTCATCTGAAAACTAATTCTATAATATAAACATCGTAGAAATTCATTTTCTAAACCTTCGTGCATGATTACAACAGAGTAGTTGTGGCTTTAAGAACATATTATACCATATATATGAGGTTTTCCTTAAAATTTAGCCCAGAACTGTGGACACTTTGGTTATTAAAAAGTTTTATTTTAAAGAACTCTACCACACTAGCTCTTCTGAAATTTTGTTTTATCAGGGGCTGTGATGATCGGACCTACTGTCTTTTAAAAGAGTTTTATAGTTCTCTTAGACTCAAAATGTTAGGGCAAAAAGTGTTCTTAAAGAACACTGAGTTGGGTTCAGTGGCTCACGCCTACAATCCCAGCACTTTGGGGCTAAAGTGGGAGGATCACTTGAGGCCAGGAGTTCCAGACCAGCCTGGCCAAAAAAAATTTTAATTAGCTGGGCATGGTGGCACGCACCTGTGATCCCAGCTGAGGTGGGAGAAGACTGAGCCTGGGAGGTCAAGGCTGCAGTGAGCTGTGATAGCACCACTGCACTCCAGCCTGGGCGGCAGAGCAACATCCTGTCTCAGAGGGGAAAAAAAAAAACTGGTCCAACTCCTCTCATATCAGTTGCTGAATATGCAGCACTGAATGATAAGACTCTGCTAGGCTTATGTAGCCAGGACCCGAGATCTGTAGCATACATTTTATGTAGGTATATATTACATAGATATAATTTTGTATATTATATCTCGTTATAAGCCATCTCGTTATGATGGCTGTAACAAGATTTGGATAGAAATGAGTGTTGACTCCATGACAGTGAGTTCGTAGCCAGAAATGGATGTTGTGTTAGGCATGCTCCACTTGTCCCTACTGTCGTCATCACCAATCTGGGAAGACACTGCTAGTGTAAACCAAAGGCACCTGCTGAGGCAGGTCCACACACCACCTTAGGGAGCTCCCATTTCCCTGACACTGCACGGTGGTGTCCTGCCATTGCTCCTGGTGAAATGGTTGCAGCAGGTGACAAGGTCAACCTCTTCTATAAAATAGTTCTAGGGGCAATTGGAACCAAGATGACTTCTGTATCTTCCTGTAACATGCATATAACAGCTGTTCCTTCTGTAACACCTCTCGTCTCAGGCGTTATCAGACAGCTAATTGTGGTCCTTTACATTAAAGCTTCCCTAGGAAACTAACAAAGTTACAAAGGTGAGTGCTAAATTTAACACTGACCTCCGTTGCCATTTTAGGCCATACCCTAAAACTAACTTTGAATGTACTCGTAGCTGCCCATCAGGAAGAGAGGAACAGATACCGTAAATGTGTTTGTTTTGCTTCGGCAAATTTTTGACAGAGGGGAGGGGTGGCACTGCCTCTGTTGGAGTATGTTTACAATCTGGCCTATCTGGAAGTTTTTCTATAAAAATCAAACTGGGATTCCAGGGTCACTACACTTAGCTTAGGTCCAATGGTCTAGAAATAACAACTGACTCCATGTAGAGGGTATTTCATTCAGGCCAGGCCTAGTTCTAAGAGCTTTACTTAACTCATTTAACCTTTTTAATCCATTCTACAAATTAGGACATTAAGGTACAGATCAAAGTTAATTTGCCCAAACTCATAGCAAGCAAATGGTAGAACTCCTAGTCAGATGCAGCAAGTCGGACTCCAACAGCCTGAGTTCTGGAAGCATTACGCCAGCTTTTCAAATGTCAGATTGAGACAACGTAGTAGGCTGTAAAATCAGTTAGGAGGTCTCAACTGGCCATTCTTTTAGTATGTAGAATAAAATGAAAATAGTGTGCATAACAGGTAAATACTGTTTTGTGAACTTTTGGTTTAATATGTGTGTACACAAGCCTATTTATACGCTAGGTAACATGAAATTAATTCTTAAACTGTGATCAAAAAGGCTGACCCCATGCTGTGTTGACTCAGATCATCTGACTCTGCCTAGAACAAGATGGCAGGATCTGAATCTCAGGTATGAGCCTGGCAAAGCACCTAACCCATCTATAGCTCAACGTCTTCACCTATAAAGTGGAAATAATAACATGAGGATTTGATAAACTTAAGTGCTAACAACAGTGCCTCACCCATAGTAAGTTTTCACTATTATTTCCTGTAACTGTATATTGCCATCAATCAAATGTTGTACTTAAAATCCTCCTGGGACTCCTCCCACGTATTTTCCCACATGCTATACAGCGGGTGGAAGTCCGTTCCTTTGAGAAGGCTTGGAACAATTCCCTGCATGGCCCACATGTGGAAAAGAAGATTCCAAGATGGCCTCCTTATTCTTTAAACAAAAGAATGCTCTTTTTAGAGTTATCTTTTTAAGTCAAGCAACTGATTTCTAAGGAATGGGGCTAATGAGATTATCCTACTTGAGTTCACTGTTGTAGATTATATTCTTTCCAAAAAAACTTTACTGATATTGGGGAGTGAGCACGTCATGAAGGGTGGGGTGGGGATGAGTGGAGGACAAGAAAAAATGAAACCTAAAAAGTACAAAGAGATCGGATAGTTTTCAAAGTAAAGACCTTAAACATGGCTTCATCAGCTCTGGCAGCTCACACACAGGTGAGTAAACACAAAACCGGGGAAGTGTCCCCAGCACCCCTTGCAACAGGGACACTGAAGCTGTCAGCAGGGGAGGGTGCAACTGTTCCACTTGCTTCAGCTTTTCCTGCCACGGTGCCTGCTCTGTGACATCCAAAGAGAACCAAAGTGGGACTGGAAACCCAGCTACTAGGAAAGCGTATCATACCACACCCCAGCTGAAAAAGCCTGCCAGAGGCTGCTTGCTGCATTCAACCCAAAATCTAAACCTGTGACCCCGATCTGCTCACGAGATCTCGTCCCATCCTCTCCTCACCAGCTGGAGGTGCCCTGGACTTTGTTCCTTAAACACAGGAGTGACTGTGGTCCCATGCGAGACCGTGATTCCTGCCGTTCCTTACTCCCAGAACACTCTTCGCCCTCGTACAACTGATGACTCCTACTTGTTCCATTTTCAGCTCAAATGCCTTCCCTGACCAGTCAGAAGTTCAAGTTGCCTTCTTCACCCATCTCTAGCACCTCACCCAGTGCCATTTCCTCCACAGCATTTAGTAAATCTCACTTGGTTAGTGACTATCCATCTACTCTTTCTAAAATCTGAAGTTCTCTGAGAACAGAACCTTTTCTTCTTTAGTGCCAGATTCTCAATGCCTGGATAGTCAAAAACCTAAACTGTAAAAAAGGGAGTCCATGCACGGTGGCTCACACCTGTAATCTCAGCACTTTGGGAAGCCAAGGCAGGAAGATCACTTGAGGCCTCGAGTTCAAGCAACACAGACTCTCTGTCAACACACACACACATTAGCCACGTGTGGTGGCACACACTTGTAGTCCCAGCTACTGGGGAAGCTGAGGCAGATCACTTGGGCCCAGAGGTCTGAGGCTGCAGTGAGCTAGGATCGCACCACTCCACTCCAGCTGGGGCGACCGAGACAGACCCTGTCTCTACAAAATAGATATATAGATACAGATTTAGACCTGTGGGTAGAGGAGAATTCTGTCCAGTCTCAGAGAGTCGGAAAGTGCTTTGCAACAAATTTTAGAAAAAGTAAAAACTCCTGCTTCACCCTTGTCTTCCGTTCTTCTGGCCCTAAAAACTCCTAGTTAGAAGTATGCCTTAAGAATTGCACAACGGCCCCTCAACACAACTGCCCAGTCCACAGGAGCTACTTCATAAATCGACTGCATTGACCTCTAACCTCTGTCCGCTCAGAGCAAGAATCCACTGCAACGGACAAAGGACAAGAGTTTTCACAGGAACTGCTGACACACAGCGAAGACACCAGCTGAGGCGGCAGCGGCACAGCGTTGCAGCTAAGGGTGAGCTCTGGAGTCCTCACCTGGCTGCCTACCAGCATGTGATACTAAGCAAGTAACTTCATCTCTGAGCCTCGCAGTCTTTATTGAGAAGTGGAGCTAATGCCTATCTATGTCAATGGGGTGCCCAAGAGGATCAGCTGAAAGGCACTAAACCACTTAGCGCAGGAGTTGGAAAAAATAATAATCCATAACGGGTAGTTGCCATTATCAGAAAAATCCAGGCCAGGCGAGGTGGCTCACACTTGTAATCCCAGCACTTTGGGAGGCCGAGGCAGGTCAATCACCGGAGGTCAGGAGTTTGACACCAGCCTGACCAGTATGGTGAAACCCCATCTCTACTAAAAATACAAAAATTAGGCCGGGCGCGGTGGCTCACGCCTATAGTCTCAGCACTTTGGGAGGCCGAGGCGGGCAGATCACTTGAGCTCAGGAGTTCAAGACCAGCCTGGCTAACTCGGTGAAACCCCATCTCTACTAAAAATACCAAAAAATTAGCCGGCCGTGGTGGCGGGCACCTGTAGTCCCAGCTACTCAGGAGGCTGAGGCAGGAGAACGGAGTGAACCCAGGAGGTGGAGGCTGCAGTGAGCCGAGATCGCACCACTGAACTCCAGCGTGACAGAGTGAGACTGTCCCCCGCCCCACTCCCACCACCCCACCTCCCCAAAAAGAAAGATCCATAACTCCATTCTCATTCTTGACCAAGCCACTTTAATTTGTAACTTTGAATATGAAGTCGATAATCCTCGAAATTCTCACCTGGCTCCTGCAGGAAAACGATAGAAAGCTTTAAGTACTTTTATATTCACTAATTCAAATCCATAATTCATTTATTCAGTTATCCAAGTCTTTACTGAGCACTGACCATGCGACAGCCTTGTAGAGGAGAGAAGCAAAA
Source organism: Chlorocebus sabaeus (assembly GCF_047675955.1). Lineage (NCBI taxonomy): Eukaryota > Metazoa > Chordata > Mammalia > Primates > Cercopithecidae > Chlorocebus > Chlorocebus sabaeus. Next base: position 113,789,064 of record NC_132924.1, on the reverse strand, counting down.
TCACCCTTCCTCGCTCGAGGGTTTACAGTTCAGTTATTAAAACAAACTTGCTGGCCAGGCACAGTGGCTCAGGCCTGTAATCCCAAATCACTGGGAGGCTGAGGCAGGTGGATCACTTGAGTCCAGGAGTTTGAGATCAGCCTGGACAACATGGCGAAACCTCATCTCTACAAAATATGCACAAATTAGCCAAGAGTGGTAGTCCCAGCTACTGAGAAGGCTGAGGCGGGAGAATCACTTGAGCTCAGGAGGTTGAGGTCACTGAGCCATGATCACGCCGCTGCACTCTAGCCTGGAGGACAGAATGAGACCCCATCTCACCATAAAATAAAATAATAAAATAAATTAAATTTAAAAAATAAATATAATTAAAATAAAAGCATGTTAAATAAGAACATCTTAACCCCTAGGGGCTTATGGGGAAAGGGAAGTTTCTTAGTACCTCCCTTTTTAAAGAAAAACTCTTGACTTCCTGACCTGGAAAAAGAAAAAGTCATAACCCTTTACTGTTTAAAGAGTTAAATTTTCATATAGTTCTATATAGTAATATTCCCATATGCTGGATCTATTTAAATGTTGAGAGCAGGACACTGTAGTTTTGCAGCTACATACTGTAGGCTCCATCTGTCTTGTTCACCACTGTAGGCCTGTGCTTGGCACAGAATTGGTCTTAATATATCTTTGATCAGTGAATAGATAAATGAAACCCTAAAATTATAACCTAACTTAGGAAAAAAAAAATTTTTTTATTATACAATGGGCCAGGTGTGGTGGCACACGCCTGTAATCCCAGCACTTCGGGAGGCTGAGGCAAGAGAATCATCTGAGCCCAGGAGTTCGAGACCAGCCTGGGCAACATAGTGACACCCGGGTCTCTACGAAATAAAAAATGTAAATAAAATACAACATACAATGAAAAGAAGAAGAGACCAAAGCAAATGTGAAAACTTAAGACAGAAATCAGATACGTGGCCAGGAGCAGTGGCTCACACCTGTAATCCCAGCACTTTGGGAGTCTGAGGCGGGCAGATCACTTGAGGTCAGGAGTTCGAGACCAGCCTGGCCAACGTGGCAAAACCCCGTCTCTACTAAAAATACAAAAATTAGCTGGGTGTGGTGTCGTGTGCCTGTAATCCCAGCTAATCACTTGAACGTGGAAGGCAGAGGTTGCAGTGAGCCAAGATCATGCCACTGCACTACAGCCTGGGCGACAGAGCAACTCTGTCTCCAAAAAAAAAAAAAAAAGCAGATACAGGACCTGGTTATTTCAGCTTCATGCTGTTAGAATATGCAGTTTTTTCAAGTCCATCATAGGCATAAAGTAAAAACTAATGTTTATGAAAAAAGGTAAATATGACATAAAGAAATTTGGAGCACACCCACTTGTACAGAGTGAGTCTAGTCTACATCTTCAGTCTTCATCATCAGGAGGGATACCTAGTTCTTCATCTGTCCACTGGGAAGGATCAGGATACGGAAAGTGACCCTGGTGACAACCATTTAAAAGAAAGAAAAGTCAAGAATTTACATTCCATGCAACTAATTAAATTGTTAAATAAATCTTGGAAAGAAAAAAAAACCAATATGGCTCAGCCGCTGACCACAGGAACAAATTCCACTTCAATTATTCGATGGCCCACCTGTTCTTTAGTTTGTTCATTATATGAGCTCTGACCTGAATTTTAAAAGCCTCCCCATTTGGAGGTACCAGCCTAAGCCAATGGTACGTGTTTGTGATGGAGGGAGGATGGGGGAAGTGGACGCAACAGGTTTCAAAGGTTCCTGACATCCTGGCAGTCCTGGCAAAATATGTTTCCACTTCTCCTAACATGACTGCTGTGAAATGGAGAAGCCTCAGGAGGAGCCTCAGGTGGGCTTTCTCATCTTCAATCCTGATCTAAGGGCTTATCTGGCTGCATCATCATCATCTCAGACCTAACAGCTATATACACTGTACCCACTCTGGACAACTGACCGACAGTGAGGCAGGGGCACCTCAAATATTAAATGTGCTGCTGCCAGTTCACAGACACGCAGGCAGCTCCTTACTGAAGGACAACAGCACAGAGAAGTTCTAAGAGAAATGGGATATGAAGCCACCTGATGCTTCTAAAACTTACATACTGCTTAAGATTTTTTTCCTATCCTGGAAACAAACCCAAATTTACTAAAATTCAAAGTATTCTGGATCAACAAGCACAGATTTCAATGTCTTAAAGGTGTAATTTCCTAAAGAACAATCTGCAAATGTGGTAAAATCTCAGTTGAGGCTAACGATATGTTAGAAAATCACTAACACTAACTTCCCTTCTCAAGACAAATTCACTCATATCCATCCCACCCAAACCTGGCTGCCCTGCGCCTCTGGACAGACTAGAAGACACTCGTCATTTAACGGAATTTAAGTGTGAAATCTAACCTACCAATGAACCGCTAGTTCAGAAGCTAAAAGAATTCATTTCTGGCTGGGCGCGGTGGCTCACCCCTGTGATCCCAACACTTTGGGAGGCCGAGGCAGGTGGATCACTTGAGGTCAGGAGTTTGAGACCAGCCTGGCCAACATGGTGAAACCCTGTCTCTACTAATAACAAAAAAAAATTAGCTGGCGTGGTGGTATACACCTGTAGTCCCAGCTACTCAAGGGACTGAGGTACCAGAGTCACTTGAACCCGGGAGGCAGAGGTTGCAGTGAGCCGAGATTGTGCCACTGCACTCCAGCCTGGTGACAGAGTGAAACTGTCTCAAAAAAAAAGTTAGCTTCTAGTCTCCCTAGGATGGCAACCTAACAGAAACCTTAAGAAATCGACCACCTAAATATATATCCTCGTGTAAAAAAAGGTGAGAAGATAACATGTTTCATTAAGTAACGGGATTCTCACATATACATATGGACAACGTGGTGGCAAAGGGCTATGTCCAGACAGAAGAATGGTCTACAACAGAAAAATAAACCAGTTAAGCTATTAATACATCCTCCCTCCCCCTACCCAAAAAACGACAAGAGCTCTTCTCCTGCACTTACCAGCACGTCTTCTGAGTCATGCCAAAAGCGCCAGAGGATCCAGAACCACATGAATCCACTGTATAACTCGCCCTGGAACACCTGGGATCTGGTCAGCTGGGGGAACTGTCTATACCGGGGCTCGATGTGCACACCCCCACCGGCACTGCAAGACAGAACAACAAGGCTGACAGCGTGCCCGTTCTCAAAGCATTACGTCATCCAGAACTCCTCTGAGTGACATCCTAGAGCCAAAGCTAATGCTTCTCCTCTCCACTGAAATACAGACAGTTAACAATCCCTTGAAATACTCATTTTTTACTACGCTTGCTTCATGTGTAGCAGCAAAAACTGACCAAAACTGACAAGAGGCTCATTTTGGTTTTCAATTAGTGAAGATTCATTATTTTGCACTAGAAATTTGAATGTGTTGATTCTGGGGTGCCAGCCCCAAAGGTTTTAGTTAAGAGACTGTGAACTTGTTAGTAGGTCACTAACTTACTCAGAAAAATAAATTAATTTTGTTTAGCTATCTATCTGAGAGGCAAATTATGTCCTCTGCCTATTACAATCTTTATTAAAAGGCAACCATATGGGAAAGAGGACTCGCAAATCCTATTAAATATGCTAATGGCTCTGAACAAAGAACTTTAAACAGGAAGTTTGATGACGTGTTTCTTTTTACTTCATTTAGACTTCTGACAAGTTGTGGCACAGAGTCCATAAGAGTTATAGTCAATGTATTCAGTTGGAGTATAAATACTACACGTTGCATCTAATTTAAATTATTTGCACCTACTGGGGCTATTCCTAAAACCTATTCAGCAGCCATACATAACGCTAATACACAAAAGTGGATAAAAAATTTTTAAAGAATTCCTATATAAAATATGTTTACCAATTTCATCTAGGTAGGAATCAGCTTATCGACCATATTCTCTTTTGTGCAGCACAGAAATTAGTACCTGTACAAAAAGTGCATTAAAATGTCTTGTCTTCGTAATGCACAGATTCATGAAAAGTACCATGGCAGTGGTTCTTGATACACGATAGCTAGGACTGTTTGTTTTGTTTGTTTGTTTGAGAGAGTCTCACTCTGTCGCCCAGGCTGGAGTGCAGTGGAACAATCTTGGCTCACTGCAACCTCCACCTCCCCGGTTCAAGCAATCCTCCCGCCTCAGCCTCCCATGTAGCTGGGACTACAGGTGTACGCCACCATGCCCAGCTAATTTTAGTATTTTTTAGTAGAGACGGGGTTTTACCATGTTGGCCAGACTGGTCTCGAACTCCTGACCTCAGGTGATCCACCCAGCTTGGCCTCCTGAAGTGCTGGGATTACAAGCGTGAGCCACACTCCCGGCTGTTTTGTTTTTTTAAAGATAGGCTCTGTCGCCCAGGCTAGAGTGCAGTGGCGTGACCTCAGCTCAAGCGATCCTTCTGCTGACTGAGCACCTCCTGGGCTCAAGCAGTCCTCCTGCCTCAGCCTGCCTCCCAAGTAGCTGGGACTACATACCAGTGTACACCCCAGACCTGGCTAATTTTTATGTTTTTTTTAGAGACAGGGTTTCCCTATGTTGCCAGGCTAGTAGACTGTTTTTATCCTCTCCCACTCTAAAAGATAACTGGCAGTTATCGAGTGTTTACCATGTGCCAGATACCACACTAAGCATTTTATAAGTTTTAACTCAGTTTTCATAACCTTACGATAGGGCCTGTAATTATTAATGATTTACCAATGAGGTGCTATGTGATGGCAACGCCCAAGCTCTTGCCCACGAACACACACCATTAACAATTTTCTCCTTTTATTAATCAAAGACATAACTTTTAACTAGAATTCCAGCCAGCATAAAACCAACATTACCACACTGAAATGATAAATTCCATTTTTTTTTCTAAATAGTCATCCAAAATTTAACACTTTTATTTGGAAGCCTCTATTTAGAGTATTGATAACTAGTTATGAATAAGGTGATGTTTTTTTGCAGATGTGTATATATATGTACTTTTTAAGTATCATGTTTAAAAAGGTCCTACCAAATATCACCACTTTACAACTTGAATGACATAGCATACTGTTTCCATAATGTCCTCATATATCAATATTATTTCTTCAGGATCTACCTGTGTATATAGATATTACATTATGTAAATAAACCATGCAGGATCATTCAATGTAGTGTAACATGAGCCTTTTTTTTTTTTTTTTGAGACAGAGTCACGCTCTGCCTCCCAATTCAACCAATTATCCTGCGTCAGCCTCCCAAGTAGCGGGGATTACAGGCATGTGCCACCATGCCCAGCTAATTTTTGTATTTTTAATAGAGACAGGGATTCCTTATGTTGGCCAGGCTGATCTCGAACTCCTGACCTCAGGCCAACAAGATCCTTATTCTTTGATAGCTTTTTGATACAATCTAGGTATAAGTGCCCAGCAGTAAAACTGATTAAAGCAAGATTTGAAGGCCGGGCCCAGTGGCTCACGCCTGAAATCCCAGCACTTTGGGACGCCAAGGCAGGTGGATCACCTGAGGTCGGGAGTTCAAGACCAGCCTGACCAACATGGAGAAACCCTGTCTCTACTAAAAACACAAAATTAGCTGGGCGTGGTGGTACACGCCTGTAATCCCAGCTACTCGGGAGGCTGAAGCAGGAGAATCACCTGAACCTGGGAGGCGGAGATTGCAGTGAGCCGAGATCGTGCCATTGCACTCCAGCCTGGGTAACAAGAGCGAAACTCTGTCTCAAAAAAAAAAAAAAAAAAAAAAAAAGACTTGAGTAATGCCGATGCCAGCATTATAGTTCACACCCATCTCAGAAGCTCCCCACACTTCGTTATTGCTAGAGTGACATGTTGTTTTAATTATAACCTGAAGTAGGGACTGCAAGGTGGAAACCTTTTGGAACAAAGATTTGAAAGACTGCAATTATACCACAGGAACAATGACAACAGTTGCCATGATTAAGGAATGTAAAGACTCAACACCTACTTCACGATGTTATGTTCCAAACCAGGTTGTGAACTGCACTGTGGCAAACTAGATACCCTGAACAACCCTCCAAATTAAACAACTACGCTTCTAGATGAGATTTTTAAGATTTTTACAAACATCACTGACCAGGCACAAAAGGAAGGAATCCACCAAGGGCAAAATCCAAGTAAAAACAAGGCCTGAAAGCTAAGCAATCACTGACGCTGCCTTCACCGGGAGCCCTTGAACCTCCCCCAGCATAGCTACATGAGGTGTGGGGACAAGAGACGCAGCCTGGAGCCCACCAAAGGTGAGAGGGCTAATGATGAGATCGCTGAATAAAGCCGCGGCCCCATATGGTAAAAGGGTGAAGAAGAAATAAACCTTCCATGGACAAGGGAACACGAATTTGTTCTCAGAAGCCAGTCCTCAGGTAGATTTGCACCCAAATTCACACTACCTGCGTTGGGCCTGTGTAGACCAAAAACCCCAAGCCAAGAATTTAATGTGAGCTTGAATTGGGACGGCGCCCTCAAGAGACTAAGAGAAGCAAGATCTCAAAGAAGTTCCAGGGAAAACAAGTTCAAGATCAAAAACCATAAGGGAGTAGGACACTATGTGCAAGTCCTGTAAGAAGGAAAGAGAACAGAGAAGAAACAACATCCAAGGAAATAATGGCTGTTCCAACTTCGAATGTTTGAGAGTCAAGTTTAAAAACAAAAATGCACCATAACTGTTAGTTACATTTTTATTTCTATTTTTTTGAGATGGGGTCTCACTCTGTCACCCAAACTGGAGAGCAGTGGCGCGATCTCGGCTCACTGCAACCTCCGCCTCCTGGGCTCAAGCAATTCTCCTGCCTCAGCCTCCCCAGTAGCTGGAATTACAGGCGCGCACCATCATGCCCAGCTGATTTTTGTGTTTTTAATAGAGATGGGGTTTCACCGTGTTGGCCAGGCTGGTCTGGAACTCCTGACCTCAGGTGATCTGCCTGCCTCAGCCTCCCCAAAGTGCTGGGATTACAGGTGTGAGCCACGGCGCTTGGCCAAAGTTACATTTTTAAAACATAAATCAGACCACATTACTTTCCTGCTTTAAAACTCCAATGGCTCCCCATAATTCTTAGAAGAAAATCCCGAGTCCTCCAAAGCCCTCTCTAATCTGACCCCACACTTGTCCCTGTGACCTGGTCTCTCCCACTCTTCGCCTGCGCTCCACTCCAGCCTGGCCTCCTGCCAACCCTGCAGGCTCCAGCCTCTCCACCTGATGTCTCCTCTGCCCTCTTATGTCCACAGGGCTCTTCCCTTGAGGTCTCTGCATGGTTGACTTCTCATCCCTCAGGTCCCGCTTCAAATCATACTCCCAGGCATCCCCACGCCATCCCCAAATATAATATCCCTTCTCCTCCCACACCACGCACTCTCCACATTAACCCCCAGCTGTATTCTTCTCTTCGTAATCCTTGACAGCACCTAAAAAACGCCCTTCTTTTCTACTTGTGTCTCTCCTGTCCAAAATGTGCGCTTCATTCTCATGTATTCTGCTATATCCTCAGCACCTACACAGGAGCGGGCATAGAGAAGGCGCTCCATAAACACGTACGCACTTAATTATCACCCCTCTGAAATCAGCGTGTGCTACGAACAAGCCAATACCTCAGGGAGGAGCAGCATCCACCCGCCCATCTCCTCACGCAGGACCAAGGGCCGTCGCTCGTGGCTCTCCATCACTGACTTTGCCCAAGTCTCACAGGGCTTTGCCTTCTGCCTACCCGACACCTGCCCCAGCTCCAGATTCTTAATCCATGTGGGACTTCACGCAAGTCACTCCTTTCATTTCCTGGGCCTCAGTTCCTTAATAACAACAGTTGAAGAATACTTGTATGGTCCTTAGCAGGCACCAGCAATTGTTTTAAACACTTTAGTGAGGCCAGGCGCAGGGGCTCACGCCTGTATTCCCAACACTTTGGGAGGCCGAGGCTGGAGGATCACCTGAGCCCAGGAGTTACAGGCTGCAGTGAGCTGGGATCGCGCCACTGCACTCCAGCCTGCGCAACAGTTAGACTCCATCTCTTAAAACAAACACACACACACACACACAACAAAACACGCTTCAGACAACAGTAACTCATTTAGTTCCTTGCAAATGGACGCTAAATGGGTGACAAAACTGTGGCATTAAGAGAATAAGAAACTCTTCCAAGGTTCCGCTGCTGGAGTGTGGCAGAGGTGGGATTTGAACCCAGCCACTGTGGCGCCAGAATCCCGCTTGGAATCACGACCCCACACTGCCTCTTGGTAAAGTGTAGCTGATGATCTAAGGGATCTGGAATCATCCATTACTCTTTTCCAGCCCGGCTCTTACGGAATCTCTGCACACCACTAACTCGGCTTCGGCAGCTGCTCCCGGCCTCGACCCCCAGCCCTCAGCCCTCCGGTCAGCGTCTCGGGACACCGCGCGGGCGGCTCTGCCCGTCACTCTCCTAAACGCCGCAGCTGCCCCAGCGTGGGCTTCCGGCTTTCTTTCCTCTCACCCGACGGCGCTCTCTCTGGGCGGTCGCCTCCACTCCCTGCAGTCGGAGTGATTTTTCAACATTAAAAAGCCGCCACGTGACGTCTCTGATAAAAGGCTGCCGAACCGACTCTACCCTAAATTCCGCAGCCAGGTACCAGGACCCTGGACCGCGCCCTCCCTAGGCCTCACCGCCGCCGCCCTCCGCTTCGCTCCAGCAGCGTCCACAAACGCCGCGCAGGCTGCTTCCTCCGCCTGGACCGCCCGCGCCGGCGCCCACTCGCTCAGCCGGCTCCGCAATCACGCGTGCGTCTCCCGAGGGCAGGCAGCCCCCACGACCAGGACAGCCCCGCACACGGTGTCCCATCTGCCCAACGAAGTCTCTCCCTGTCTCCCTCCGCCCAGCGGGGTCCTTCTCCCCGAGCCGCGGCGTCAGGGGACGGGCGGACTACATGTCCCAGCATGCCTCGGGACGCGGCCTCTCCAGGCGCCCCAGTCAAGGTGAGAGCGTCCCAGAGACCCGCTCTGTCCGCTACAGGCCGGCGAGGCCCCCATCCCCAGCCAGACACTCACTGACGGACTCCACCATCTCCAGCAGTCCGTGCGCGGCCGCTTCTGAAAAGGCGGCCTCCAAAGCGAGCGAAAGACGCCACCCGAGTCAGGGCGGACATGCTCGCCTGCGTCCGCCCCGCAGTCCCCAGCCGCCTCGCCCCCGCCTACTTCACTTCCCCGGCGCCCCGCCTTCCGTGACGTCACGGAGTCGCCCATCTCCAGGAGTGGGGGAGGCGGCAGCTGCTCCCGACCCAAATTAGCTGTGGATCCTTTAGCTGCAGGAAGCCTCTGTCCTGAGAGCAAAGCCCACGCATAGCTTCTGGTTGCTGAGCTGCCCCGTGCCTCCTGAAACAGCTTGTTTGTTGCCCCTCTGATCCTGTAGGGCTCTCCCCCTGTTCTCCTGCCCCTCCTAAAACTGAGTGGTGTATAATTTTTTTTTTTTTTTTTTTTTTTTTTTTTGAGACGAGGCCTTCCTCTGTCGCCCAGGCTGGAATGTAATGACACCATCTCGGCTCACTGCAACCTCTGCCTCCCAGGCTCAAGCGATTCTCTTGCCTCAGCTTCCCGAGTAGCTGGGATTACAGGAGCGCGCCACTGCGCCAGGCTAATTTTTGTATTTTTAGTAGAGATGGGTTTTCACCATGTTTGCCAGGTTGGTCTCGAACTTCTGAGGTTAGGTGATCTGCCCTCCTCAGCCTCCCAAAGTGCTGGGGTTACAGGCGTCAGCCACCGCTCCCGGCGTGAACGTTGTATAAATTAGAGGAGAGCATCCGCTATTTTCTGGATGAAAGTTGACTTTCCAGTCGACATGGAATAGTGTGGCTCTAATACTTAAGCATACTTATTTGTTTTCCAGATATTCGCTAAGAACTCTAAGGGCAAATATCCCTTTCTGCGTTTTGCAGGCCGAATCGTGGCCCTCTTCTGGTTATCAGATGAACACCCTATTTGAACGAATATATTTCAGAAAGTGAGGGAAGGGATGCCAAGCCCTACCACCGAGCGCTCAGCTTCTAAATGCAAATAAGATTCCCATTCAAATTTTAACTAACTGTGAGGACAGACTCTAGGTGACCTAACATACAGCATCTAAGCCCAAATCAAGAAGCTCCTCTGGAGCTGGAAGAAAACAAAGATGAGGAAAAAAGGTTGTTCACAAAATTTTATGTTGACTTAATTCCCTACTCCGAAAGGTTCACTTGATTTCCCCCTCCCTATAGGTTTTGTTGAGACAGAGTCTCACTCTGTCGCCCAGGCCAGAGTTCAGTAGTGCGATCTGGACTCACTGCAACCTCCGCCTCCCGGGTCCAAGCGAGTCTCCTGCCTCAGCCTCCCGATTAGCTGGGGCTACAGGCACCCGCCACCACACCCGGCTAATTTTTGTATTTTTAGTAGAGACAGGGTTTCACCATGTTGGCCAGGCTGGTCTCAAACTCCTGACTTCAGGTAACCTGCCTGCCTCAACCTCCCAAACTGCTGGATAACAGGCATAAGCCACTGCACTGGCCCATGTGCCCCTTTTCTATTGCTGCTGTAACAGCTCCTAGGAACTGAGGCCCTGGGCCCCACACTCCCCAAGCTCACCTGGCATCAGATCCACCCCAGTGAAGCCTGGAGATGCAGCCGCCTTAGGAGAGACCCTGAGCCAGAGGACCCAGCCTACCTGCACCCAGATTTCTGACCCACAGAAACTGGGAGACAATAAATGCTATTGTTTTAAGCCACTATATTTTGGGATGGTTCGTACACAGCAATAGATAATACAGGCCACAAATAGCTTGATTGGATCCACTGGCTTTAAGGCTGTGTTGGCATAGGCTCGGGGAGGAGACTGCTGTCTTTTTGTCCCTCTCCCGCCTCCACACTGTACCTGAATGGGCACTGGCACAAGGGGCTGTGTGACCAGCTGGTGTGCTCTCCCAGCCATCTGGAGCTATCCCAACCCCTCTCTGCCTGCCTTGAACGCCCCCTCAAGAACTGGGAAGGAAAAAATAACATCACCTCCACAGAAAAAACTGCACCAAAGGAATCTCTGTCTACCTAAACCATACTACCCCCTGAAACACAGGAATGAGGAATTTTATCCTGGAGAAGGAAAGAATGGAAGAAACTAGTCCTGTGGTCAGGGCAGGACTTTTGGGGAGCACAAGGGCTTGACTCCATTCGTTGCCTAGTGGTCTCTAAGATGAGCAATATAATCTATGAAGGTGCAGGGATAAAATGTGATTTTACCTTAAAAAAAAAAAAAAGAGAGAGAGAGAGATATTAAGCTTTACAAATATCCCCTCTCCAGGCTGACCCCCAGGCCCCTCCTAGTCTGCCAGCCGGTCACATCAGCTCAGCTCTGAGAAGAAAGCCTGTGGTTGGGCCTGGCGGAGAGGGGCAGGCAGTGGTCACTGCAGGTATGCCCCGGGCACTGCCATGGAGAAGAGGACATACTGGTTATACTAACTCCGTTCCTATTCACCAAAACTAATGCCTGCAAGTGGACAGGCACAGACACTGTGGCAGAGAAACTGTAGTTCCAGACTAGCGTGTGAACCCGGGGCCATGTTAAGGAAGTAACCAAGCTGTTCTGCTCATGTGCCCAGTATGTCAGCCACTTTCATCAGTTTTGTTTTACCTCATAATAAAAGTTAGCAAGGAGTTGGCAAAATCTATTAAAAATTACCAACAAGATAATTTGAAGTACAATGAAATCTGCCCTAAGTGTATATTTATGCTGGCAGGTAGCACCTGCAGGAAATTTATACATAAATTGTGTGTGTGTGTGTGTGTGTGTGTGCGTGCACACACACACTAAGGAGCAATAGGACTTGATGGCATTTTCTAACCTAGATATCAAAGTCTGGGAACTACCAGCAGGACCCACCTGACCAGGGAGTACAGCGGGTCAAGAAAAGAGAAAAACAGGAAAACAAAATAAATTTATTCATCCTCCTACACAGAACATTTTCCCTGAAGGAGAGTGTCCCTGGCACCTGGCCCAGCTTCCACAATGGAATGGATAGGCCCCTTCCCTCCTTTTACTCCCTAATTGGCCCAAAGCTTTTGAACAGACCCTCATACCAAGCGGAGGAAGCCATGATGTGCCTTCTACCACTGGAGGGTCACATTTGAAATTGGTGTCCCAATTTTAAACATCCCAGCTGCCATAGGAGAGGCTCTTGGAAGTGGCCTCCAGCTCTTGACAAGGGCCCACACAGGCCACTGCCCCATCACGGAGGGCACACTGGGCCTGTGAGGAGGAAGGGCCTCGCTGCCTCCAGGATGTCCAGTTTGGGGTCCAGCGAGCGGCCAAGCCCCTCCAACACCATGATGGCAAATACAATGGAGGCAAAGTTGCTCTCAAGCTTTACCTGGAACAGAAAAACAGAACAGTTCATCTCGGAACCTACTGATACAGGGACGTGTGTCCTGGATAATCACCTTGCTGTCCACTCTCAGCCCCCCTCAGACCTGCCCACGGGATGTTTACCATCTACCTGACATTCTGTTCTCTACCGCATCATCTCCCCAACCATCTCATCTACTCGCCCAGCCTCCCATCTACTGGACACACTAAGGAAAAATCTAGGGGTGCAGAATATACTTTTCTAGGTTTGTGTCCATTTGTGCATATGAATGAATGACCAAATGAATCTCTCACACACATCCCAGACACTATACATTTAAATACAAGTCATTCTTCAAAACCTATGGTAACCTGTATGTATGTATGTGTGTATTTTATAGACAGGGTCTCACTGTCACCTAGGCTGGAGTGCACTGGCAAGATCACAGCTCACTGCAGCCTTGAGCCCCTGGACTTAAGGGATCCTTCTGCCTCAGCCTCCTGAGACTGGGACTCTTTTGTAAACAGAGGGTCTTGCAATGTTGACGAGGCTGATCTCGAACTCCTGGCCCCAAGGAATCCTCCCACCTTGGCCGCCCCAAGTGCTGAGATTAGAGGCAGGAGCCACGTCAGCTGGTCTACAATAGCCTTTTTAAGAGACAACACACAGGCTAGGCGCGGTGGCTCATGCCTGTGATCCCAGCACTTTGGGAGGCCAAGGTGAGTGGATCATGAGGTCAGGAGATCGACACCATCCTGGCTAACACAGTGAAACCCTGTCTCTACTAAAAATACAAAAAAATTAGCCAGGCATGGTGGCGGGCACCTGTGGTCCCAGCTACTCAGGAAGCTGAGGCAGGAGAATGGCGTGAACCCAGAAGGTGGAGCTTGCAGTGAGCCGAGATTGCACCACTGCACTCCAGTCTGGGCAAGAGAGTGAAACTGCATCTCAAAAAAATAAAAAACAAATAAGAGACAATACACAATTGACTGCTCAAACAGGGTACAGCTATCCCTTCAGAGCCAGATTAGTAGTAATAGCAATTGACATGGATTATTCAACTGTTCTTCAAAAGTATCATCATTATCCCCATTCTATAGAGAAAGAAGCTGTGGCTCAGAGAGGTTCAATGACTTGCTCAACGCCACTGAGTGAGGAGGAATAGAGCCAGATTTAAACCTAGAAGAACAGGAATCTGCTTTTTAAGTGGACAGAAGGTCAGGAAATGGAAGGTTGAATCATGGGAAATATTCTTTGTTAGAAATTAAAAAGTATTTGTCTCCATTAAGGGCTGGAAGGTTGTCGGGGGTTGGGCTGATCCAGAAGCAGCAGCATGTGGAGCCCAGGAGCAGCTTGTGGAGTTCCAGCCTGGCAGACTGGCCACACAGGCTCCGGTCCGGCTGGGAACCCAGGGCTCCAACACCTCTGGGAATGCTTTCATTCTGAAGCTGGGTGGTGGGTTCTTGGTGTGCATTGGATTCCTTTACCTCTATGTTACTGTCAAATACTTTATTTTTAAAAATTAAGTGCTACCTGAATAGATATGTCTTCTAAGGAAGATATATTATATAAATGGCCAACTGGCATATGTTCAACATCATGAATCAGTAGAGAAATGCAATCAAAACCACAATGAGACATCACCTCACACCCATTAGGATGGCCACGAAAAACAAAACAAAATGACAACTGTTGGTGAGGATGAGAGAAACGACCCCTTCTGGACATATAAAATGGTACAGCTCCTATGGAAGTTCCTCAAAAACTAAAAGCATACCATAGGATCCAGAAAACCCATTTTGGGGTATATGTTTAAAAATTGGAAAGCCAGAATACAATTTATAGACCTTACTGGCTACATTAAACATTTTTAAAACTTTTCTAAAATTTGAAAGTAGGATCTTGGAAAGGTATTTACACATTCATGTTCACTGCAGCATTATTCACTACAACCGAGCAGTGGAAACAACCCAGTGAACATCAACAAAGTAACAGGCCGGGCGCAGCGGCTCACACCTGTCATCCCAGCACTTCGGGAGGCCGAGGCGGGCGCATCACCTGAGGTCAGGAGTTCGAGACCAGCCTGGCCAACATGGCAAAACCCCATCTCTACTAAAAATACAAAAATTAGCTGGGCATGGTGGCGGGTGCCTGTAATCCCAGTTACTTGGGAGGCACGAGAATCGCTTGAACCCAGGAAGCAGAGGTTGCAGTGAGCCAAGATTGCACCACTGCACTCCAGCCTGGGCAAAAGAGTAAGACCCCATCTCAAAAGGAAATCCTGTCACATGTTACAACATAGATGAAACCTGGGGACACTATATTGAGTAAAACAAGCCAATCACAAAAGGACAATATACTGTATAATTCCGCTTATATGAAATATCTAGAGTAGCCAAAATCATGGAAACATAAAATAGCATGGTGGTTCCCAGGCCTGGGTGGAGAGGGGAATGGGGAGCTAGTCAATTTGCACAACACTATACTATGCATCTGGAGAGGGTTGGGGGGTAAATTTTATGTGTTTTTCATCACAATGAAAAATTTGTAAATGTTTTCAAACTTAAGTGCCTAGTGAAGTGCTTAGAATGTAGTAGCTGCCCTAGACCCTCTGTCTGCTCTTCCATCCTAGGAACAGCAGCAGCAAACACTCAAGGCCCCTCACCCACCATGCCCCAAACTATATGGGGAGCAGATGTTCAGAGTGAGCCACGGAGGCAGGAGGACCCAGCAGCAGGCGGGGGCTCGGCCCACGTGGCCACAGGTGAGCTGCTTGGCCTCTCAGCTTTGGTGCCTGCCTCTTGGAACACTGAGGGGATAAATTGGATACTAATAGATGTCATATAGCTAAGCGAGGTACCACAGGGCAAGCAGAGGGGGCCACAGCACAGCCCTGTGAGTACAATCACCACGGCCTCTGTGGGCTGAGAACTGCTGGCACAGGTCAGCGCTGCTGGGTGAAGGGGCTGACGTGAGCCTTTCCGCCCGCTCCAGGCCCCGTGCTCTCAGCTCCCAAGAGTGCACATCCATTCCTGTTCCTCCCTGAGCCACTCGCTAGCAATGGTTGAGGCTCTCCCCTAAGACTAAGGCAACACTTAAGCTGTTTTTACAACAGAACTTTGCCAAAGTTTTAGAAAGCATAAAAAAGTTTTTCACCAGAAACTAAAAACAAATAAAAAACCCCACCAACAAAGCCAACCCACGCTCTGGAGTTAGAGAGACAGGGGTCCAGACTGTGGCTTCGCCATGCACAGGACATGGATAGTTACTTAACCTCTGTCCTCCGTCTCCTGGTGGGGACAAAACCGTGGGGCTCCTACCCGCCTGTGGGACTGAGATTGAGTTGAGGTGTGTGGAAATCACCTGGCCTCTCCCAGATGGTGAGCTTCACACACACACCAGTGGCAGCCCTAACTGCTGCCATCACTCCTGGGGGCCCTAACTGCTCCCGTCAGTCCTGAGGGACCCTTCGGTCTGTATCTCAGTTGAGTCCCAAGCACATGGCTATTGCAGGGCACTGTGGGAGCAGCAGAGCCAGCACCTGGCCTGGGTCCTGGGTCCTATGACAAACCCTGGCTCTGCTGTGAGGTCGACCAGATGAGCTGCCCGCCTGTCCTCCAGCATACCCACTGCAGGATGAAGGGGCCAGAGCAGACACAAAGCTCCTTTCTGGCTCTTACTTCTATGTTATTATTCTTGCCAGCTGCTGCCATTTCCACGTAATGTTTCCTTCTTAGAATGTAGACCCTCAACAGATGCAATGGAAAAGGCCATCTTCCGACAAGGTCCTCCCTTCTCCACCTTCAACACTGCTTGCCCCTGGCCAGCAGCCTTAGTTTAAAGAGTGCCCGAGACTAGGCTCCACGACAAGGCAACAGAGCCAGGGCACAGGCTAAGATGAACCATGAGGCCAGCTCCCTCTAATAGACTGCAGCAGCCAGGCAGGGGCCACAACAGTCCCGCTAGGGTCTCTGAAAGCACCAGGACATGAGGCATGACCCTCCTGAGTGGACCCTGGACCCCAGGACTTCATTCCACCAGGAAAGAGCTAAGCATGACTTACATTAACACAAGCATCAAGAATGTGAACCAAGGAGGGAAAGACATGAAAAGCCAGAGTAGAGGCTGTTTCTACATTTTAAAATACACTTTTCTACATTTAAATGTCACCGATACTTAGACTGCACCGACTTGACAGATACACAGACTAACTGTGCTACAAAGCACTTGTTGCAAATGGCTTGTTACTAAAAATGCCTTCAAAATATATAATAGGCTGGGCGCAGTGGCTCATGCCTGTAATCCCAACACTTTGGGAGGCTGAGAAGGGTGGATCACCTGAGGTCAGGAGTTTGAGACCAGCCTGGCCAACATGGTGAAATCTCGTCTCTACTAAAAATACAAAAATTAGCCAGGCGTGGAGGTGCGTGCCTGTAATCCCAGCTACTCAGGAGACTGAGGCAAGAAACTCACTGGAACCTGGGAAGCAGAGGCTGCAGTCAGCCGAGATTGTGCCACTGCACTCGAGCCTGGGCAACAGAGTGAGACTGTGTCTCAAAAAAAAAAAACAACAACAACAACAACAACAACAACATATAATAGAAGCACTTCCCACTACCCTGTGTCCTCCCCTCCCACCCTGCCCCATCCCACCTTCCCCAGAGACCTCCTCTCTGACTGGCCCTCACCTTGTGAGTCATCAGCAACTTAAAGACACTGGAGAGAAGGCTGGACACATGAAGCTGGAAAAACAAAATAAAGGCTAATGCAGACCACAGAGCCTTCCAGAACCGATTCTTTCCCACCACCCACACACTCTCAGCCCCAGGATCCCACCCCACTCCCCCGCCAGGGCATACATACACCAGTGAGCGCAAAAGGGACCATCTGACAAACTTGGAAAGGACTCCTCCAGCACAAGCCCAACTCCCACCTCAAGACTCGGTCACAGAGGCCTTTGGAGGACAAGCCTTTGAGCCCCACCCACCCCATCCCTGAAGCAACCACAAAAATCACACCTGCCTGTAATCCTAGCACTTTGGGAGGCCAAGGCAGGGGGATCACTTGAGGTCAGGAGTTCGAGACCAGCCTGGCCAACATGGTGAAACCCCATTTCTACTAAAAATATAAAAATTAGCCGGACGTGGTGGCGGATGCCTGTAATCCCAGCTACTCAGGAGCCAGAGGCAGGAGAATTTGCTTGAACCTGGGAGGTGGAGGTTGCAGTGAGCCAAGATCGCACCACTACACTCCAACTTGGGTGACACAGCAAGACACCATCTCAAAAAAATTTAAAAAAAAAATCACACCTGGATAGACTAGATCAGCAGGGCCAGCGTGCCAGTGGCCACTCCTTGTCTGACCCATTCCTATTAATGTGGCCATGAACTTGGGGATAAAACAGTCACATTTGCTAGAACTGTGTGTAAAATACAAAGCAGGCTCTGGCTTGGGTTTAAATAAGGGACATGCGCATTGGGCACATCATTTGGCTGCTTGGAGACCACAGTCCTCCCTCCCTGTGTGCTTGGCTGTCCCCAAATGAACAGTGACCCTGGATGAGGAAGGAGCTGCAGCCTCCTAAGTGGCACTGCGCAAGGAGGCCCCCTTGAGCACCAGGAACTTCATCGGGCCTCCTCATGCCTGGAAGATGTGGGGTGGCTCTTTTTTTGCTTTGACACTCACACCCCTCATAAAGAGGTCTCCCTCAGACCCAGGATCTGCTCTGCCCCAGGCCAGGTATGGACACCCCGGCCCCTGTTCCGCAAGTAACCTGCCCACCTTCTCCAGGGTGATGGTGTTCTTCCTGGCCTGGGTCACCAGCGTGGCCATCTCGGTTTTGAACCCCTCCACGTCCCTGCACTCGCTGGCCCGGGCATGATGCAGGATCAGCTCAGCCACTCTCTGGCCCTGAAAGATGCAACAGAAAAGGGACTTGGAGTGGAGTGAGCATAAAGCTGGATGCGGTGCCCAAGCGTCTCTCTCATCTCAGCAGCTCCACCCTGACTTTTCTGGCATCTTGCTTTTGGCTCTTCCTCCTCGGGCTGTGCCTTTTTCCCTTTGCCCAAACCCACAGGGAGGAATGCCCCCACCCGTGCTGCACTGCACCTCAGTGCTTAACCTTGGCCCAGGGGACACTTTCAAACCAACTTCAGGCCCCAGCTTTGGATTTGCCCTCTCAGAGGCAGGGACTGTCCTGCATTTTGCTGTTTTAATCCCAACATTTAGGGAGGCCGAGGCAGGTGGATCACCTGCGGTCAGGAGTTCAAGGCCAGCCTGACCAACATGGTGAAACCCCATCTCTGCTAAAAATACAAAAATTAGCCAGGCGTGGTGGTAGACGCCTGTAATCCCAGCTACCTGGGAGGCTGAGGCAGGAGAATTACTTGAACCTGAGAGGTAGAGGTTGCAGTGAGCTGAGATTGTGCCACTGCACTCCAGCCCAGGTGACAGAGTGAGATTCCATCTCAAAAAAAAAATTAATTAATTAATTTAAAACAAACAAACAAACAAAAAAAAAAACAGTTCTCTTTTTTCCAGCATTTTTCTTGCTGGAGAGTTCTTTGCCAGCTGGCCAGAGCATCTCCTCACAGTCACCCTCGATGTAGTCCTTTCACTTGACTCTGCAGAGGCCTTGCCGAATGCCTTTTCTCTGAATAATCATTCTCAACCGCTGCAGCCCCTCAGAATTACAGGGGAGGCTGCAAAAACTACTCATGTCCCCACATCGGACGTGCCAGCATGCTGTGCCCCACTTAGAGGCTGTGTTCTCTATGCTGTCGCATCTCACCAGCCTGCCACCTTGAAGCAGGTAGCACACACCAAGGGCAGCCATAATCTGGTCAAGAAGCCAGCATTCCTGGTGACCAGCTGGATGTTTGCTGGAGAAGGACCAGAAATTACTAACACGAAACAGCACTTGTTTATTCCCATGGTCCCAAACCATTTGCCACTCAGAACTGGCCTGATTCGCACCCAACACCTGCTAACAGAAAGCCCCGTAAGGGCAGCCTAGCCTCCTGTCCTCCTGCCTCCCTCCACTCGTTTCCGGCAGGCTGGCAAGTGTGAGCATTGATAAGAATGACTGGGCTAATGAGACCTGTCCTGTGTCAAGACAGAGACATTCCGGCCGGCTGCAGTGGCTCACACCTGTAATCCCAGCACTTTGGGAAGCTGAGGCAGGCGGATCACCTGAGGTCAGGAGTTCGAGATCAGCCTGGCCAACATGGTGAAACCCCATCTCTACTAAAAATACAAAAAGTAGCCAGGCATGGTGGCATGTGCCTGTAATCCCTGCTACTCAGGAGGCATGGCAGGAGAATTGCTTGAATCCAGGAGGTGAAGGTTGCAGTGAGCCGAGATCACGCCACGGCACTCCAGCCTGGGTGACAGAGTGAGACTCTGTCTCAAAAAAAAAAAAAGACAGAGACAGAGGCATTCCCCAGAGTACAAAAGATTTGCCCTCCACCCAGCCTGTAGTCCTAGCTACTCAGGAGGCTGAGATGGGAGGATGGCTTCAGCCCAAGGCAGCCTGCACAATATAGCAAGACCCCATCTCCATTAATTTTTTGAAACTTTAAAATAAAAACAAGGTCTCTCTCTGTCACCCTGGCTGGAGAGCAGTGCAATCCTAGTTCACCACAGCCTTGAACTCCTGAGCGCAAGCGATTCTCTCACCTCAGCCTCCTAAGTAGCTGGGACCACAGGTGCACACCACCAAGCCTGGCTTTTTCTTTTCTTTTTTTTTTTTGAAATGGAGTCTCACTCTTTCACTCCTAAGTAGCTGGGATTACAGGCGCACGCCACCATGCCCGGCTAATTTTGTATTTTTGTAGAGACCATGTTGGCCAGGCCGGACTCGAACTCCTGACCTCAAGTGATCTACCCACCCTGGCCTCCCAAAGTGCTGAGATTACAGGCATGAGCCACTGTGCCTGGCCTATTTTCTTATTTTTTATAGAGACAGGGTCTCACTATGTTGCTCGGGCTGGCCTTGAACTCCTGGGCTCAAGCAATCCTCCCGCCTCAGGCTTCCAAAGTGCTGGGATTACAGGTCTGAGACACCATGCCTCACCAACTTTTTTAATTTAAAAAAATTCACCCCAACTTCTGTGGTCCCAGTGAGTCTCACCTGCCCCATCACCACAGCCATGAAAACTGCCCGGAAATTCCTCAGGTCAGAGGCCTGCAGCTCCGCCACAATGCCAGCATCCAGCAGCACCAGTCGCAGTGGGCACAGGGAAGATGGCACGGCCACCACCAGAGTGTCACAGACGTCCGCCTGCTGCAGCTGCGCCTCCCGACTCGAGGACAGGCTGTCGGCACCCTGGACCAGGATGTTTCCAGGGTGAAGGTCCGCATGCACAAAGTTATCCACAAATATCTGGAAGGAGATCACACTGCTCATGAGTGAGTCACCCCTACAGCACCACCAAGCCATACAGAAAGAAAGTTGCTGGGTGACAATAAATTCCCAGCAATCTATCAGCCACAAAGAGGTGCACGTCCTAAAGACCTTTCTTGTTTAGATGTCAACTCAGAATTTGTACAGGATGAGCTAAGTTAAAGTTTCAAAATAAAAATTATTTTCAAAGCATTTTAAAAAGATTATAAAGGGACTGGTCTCAGTGGCTTTACACCTATAATCCCAGCACTTTGGGAGGCCAATGAAGGAGGGTCACTTGAGCCCAGGAGTTCAAGATTACTCAAGTTCAAGATCACAGCTCAAGAGCTATGATCATGCCACTGCACTCCAGCCTGGGTGACACAGCAGGACCCCATCTTGTAAAAATAAATAAATAAGGCCAGGTGTGTTGGCTCACACCTGTAATCCCAGCACTTTGGGAGGCTGAAGTGGGTGGATCACTTGAGGTCAGGAGTTAAAGACCAGCCTGGCCAACAAGGTGAAACCTTACCTCTACTAAAAATACAAAAATTAGCTGGGCGTGGTGGCTCATGCCTGTAAATCCCAGCTACCAAGTAGAGGCAGGGCAGGAGAATGGCTTGAACCTGGGAGGCAGAGGTTGGAGTGAGCCGAGATCATGCCACTGCACTCCAGTCTGGGCAACAGAGTGAGACTCCATCTCAAAAAATATATAATAAAAATAAATAAAATAAAAAGCCTAAGGCCAAACTGCATTTGAAATGCCTTATTTTTACTTTATGAGTTGAATCATTAATATTCTAACTAAAATAATTAGCTACTTATTAAAGACTTTCGGCCGGGCGCGGTGGCTCATGCCTGTAATCCCAGCACTTTGGGAGGCCGAGGCAGGTGGATCACGAGGTCAGTAGATTGAGACCATCCTGGCTAACATGGTGAAACCCCATCTCTACTAAAAATACAAAAAAAAATTAGCCAGGCACGGTGGCGGGTGCCTGTGGTCCCAGCTACTCGGGAGGCTGAGGCAGGAGAATGTCGTGAACCTGGGAGGCAGAGCTTGCAGTGAGCCAAGATCGCGCCACTGCACTCCAGCCTGGGCGACTGAGCAAGACTCCATCTCAAAAAAAGAAAAAAAAAAATAGATTTTCCCCAAACCTCTATGTTCTTAAAACTCATAGAATTGCATTTCTTTAAAAACAGCTAATAAATCAGACTTTCCCTCCATTACTTCAACCTGTCCACATCAGTGAGGTGTGAGAGCGAGTGCCACTAGCAGCCACATGCACACAGAGCCCTTCTGTGGAGGAGGACACAGTTCTCAGGACATACTGGCATGCAGAATTGGAGGAGCAGGAAGGACACAGCTTTGAACCTGCTAAACTGGACAGCAACCCCCAGGGATTGTGTTGGATTCAGGCATGGCTTGTGGAACAGGAATCAGCCTCCAATAATCAGTCATCTCAGAGGTCAGAGAAACCCCAGCAATCCTTCCACAGGAGATGAGAGGAGAGACCAAGGCAGGAGCAGAACAGCTGCTGGTGGATGGGCTCTCGGGACTGCTTCCAGCTGACACGGGGCCCCAAGCACCGTGGATCCCTCCTCCCTGTAGATCCAGGCCATAGACCCCATCCCTCATGGCGGCAGACCATGAAAGGACTCCTAATCCAGATTGTAGCTTTGGTAGGGACAAGGGAAGCTGCTACCCATGTGAAAATCCTGGGACCTAGGGGGCTGGAACCTGCACACCTGCAGGATATGGTCACCAAAGGCTGGGCTGACCCTCCAGCAAGGCTAGCGCCTCCTAAGTAGGTCACTAATCTTGGCCCTGGTATACTTTTTTTTTCTCTTTCTGAGACTGAGTCTCACTCTGTTGCCCAGGCTAGAGTATAATGGTCTGATCTCAGCTCATTGCAACCTCCACTTCTTGGGTTCAAGCGATTCTCCTGCCTCAGCCTCCCAAGTAGCTGGGACTACAGGCAGGCACCACCACACCTGGCTAATTTTTTGTAGTTTTAGTAGAGACAGGTTTCACCACGTTGGCCAGGCTGGTCTCAACTCCTGACCTCAAGTGATCTGCCCGCCTCAGCCTCCCAAAGTGCTGGGATTACAGGAGTGAGCCATCATGCCTGGCCTGGCCTGGCCTGGTATACTTTTAAAATTTCACTGAGCATAATTTAAGATCTATGCACTTTATAGAACGTTGCTGTAATTCAGTTTGTTTGTTTTTTTTTAAGTTTCTGAATCTTCTGGAACCTTGCCTTCAGCTCCACCCAGGGTCTCATGCCCCGATCCTGACCCCAAAACTGGAGCCCTCTCATCCTCTCTCCTCTCCTGGTGCTGCTTCATGCTGCTTCTCCCCTGGCTACATCCCTCTTGTGCCCCTTGGAGCCCTGTTCCTGTGGACGAAGTCCTCTTGCCACTAGCTTCTAACTGCAACTACTGAATTGAAACCTAGGTGTGCCTCAACAATCCTGCTTCTCCAGGAGCCAGAGGGGTGGGAGCTGCTGACTCCCCATCCCACAGGCCCTGGGATGGAGTGGAGTTGGGGTTGGAGAGGAGTCACCTGAGCCTACCCCTGCAACGGCTCTCAGCCTTCTGCACGTGCGTGCGTGCTGTCAGCCTGCAGGACTCCACCTGTTCTGAGCGACCCTGCTGCAGGGACTCCAAATGTGCCTCCACCCACAGCTCCATCTCTGACTCCTCAATTCATTCTCCAGCTCTCACTACATGCCTGGGTCTTCACTACCATGATTCCTTGCCTCTGAGACCTAGGTATTCTTCCTCCCTATCCAACTCGACCCTGTCGCCCATTCCTGTCATCCATCCCTTCAACCACTGTCCTCCGTCCCAACCACCAGAAAGACCAGACCCCCAACAATCTAAGATCTTCTTCCTTTGGTCCTGCATGGGGGCTGCTAACAATGCTGGGTCACAATTACTACCAATAAAGGCAGCCATAACTAGTGTGGCTTAGGACTCACTATGGCTTCTTAGGAATTTCCACTCCTTTAACCATCATGCAGACCCTATGAGGAAGGCACTTCTTAACCTCTTTTGAAAGATAAGAAGCCTGAGGACAAAGGTTAAGTAACTTGCCCCAGACACTCCTCTCTGCCCCGAGCTAGTAAGCTGGAAGCTGAGATTTGAACTCAAAACAAATCCTGCTCTGGGCTCCCAGCTCCTAACCCCCAGGCTACACTGCAAACAGGCAAAATACCCCTCTGCCTCTCCCACACCAACATGGCTTGCCCCTCCTGACGACCATCCACATTTTCCAAGTAGCTCTTTCTAGTCCCAGGGCAGCAGTTTCAAACCTCTCTATTCTCTTTAAACCTCCTCTCCCACAACCCTCTGCATCCTACTCTCAGCAGAGAACAATGGCCCCTCTTAGTTCACAAGGAAATAGAAAGTTTCCCATGGAAGCACCATCAAATCCTGTCCCTGTGCCTGTAAGTTTCTCCATCCCTCCAGCCCAGGGTTTCTCAGTCTATTGCTGGGGGTGGGGATGGCCGTCCCTGCACTCTGGGGTGATAAGCTCCTGGCTTCTTCCCAACAGGTGCCAGTAGCACCCCTGACCCCCAACTATAACAACCAAGAATGTCTCCAGACATCACCAGGTGTCCCCTGGTAGACAAAACCACCTGTTGTAAACCACGGCTCTGGCCTTTGTGAAACAAAGAATGCCCTCCTGATGCAGCCAGGCCCTTCTTCAGCTGGGGGGCCTTCAGAATCCTCACTGGTAGATACAGGAAAGACAAAACCTACCAAGAGTTCTTAGGAGGTGGAAACACTTGAACATGTTCAAATGTCCAAGAATCAAAATCTACCTTCTGGCTCCCCTGACTCTCGTCTCACCCTCCCGCTCCAACTCCATGAAGCGGACATGAGGTTGTGACATTAGGGCATTCCTCAGCATAAAAACCTCCTATGTCTTTTTATGGTTTTTTGTTTTCGTTTTTGTTTTTTTAGATGGAGCTCTGTCGCCAGGCTGGAGTGCAGTGCCGTGATCTCGGCTCACTGCAATCTCTGCCTCCTGGGTTCAAGCAATTCCCCTGCCTCAGTCTCCCGAGTAGCTGGGACTACCACCACCTCATGGTGGTAGGTTTTGTATTTTTGGTGCTAATTTTTGTATTTTTTTTTTTTTTTTTTTTTTTTTTTTTTGTAGTGACAGGGTTTCGAAATGTTGCTCACGCTGGTCTCAAACCCCTGGGCTCAAGCAATCTCCCCACCTCAGCCTCCTGAAGTGCTGGGATTACAGGCATGAGCCACTGTGCCCAGCCAAAACTCTCCTATGTCCTAATCTGGGCACTGGGATGCTTTGTAAAAATTCACTAAGCATCATTTAAGATCTGAGTACCTTACATTTAAATATTATTGGAACTCAATTTTTTAAAGTTAAGGGCAAAAAGCTTCAAAATGAACTTATCTGCCCTTGGATTAAGTCCAAACTCTTTCATATATTTACTAGACCCTTCGTGATCAGGCCCCTTTCACCTCCTCAGCCTCAGCAATCACTGCTCCTCCTTCAAACTCTCTTGCAAGCCATACTAAGTGCTTTCATCTCTCCAAGGGCATCATGCAGTAGCTCACCCAGGCCTCGGCAAAGGCTGTTCTCTCTGGACAACTCCCTGCCGCCTGTCCTTATGCAGTGACACCTAGACCTTCACACTGCAGCCGAGATGGAGCCACTTCCTGAGTGAATCCCTGGGTTAGCATAAGCCCCTCCAAAATGACCCTTTGGCACCCTGCACCTATCCCTATAAATCAGTGACTTAGTCGTAGCCTGTCTTCCCAAGGAACAGTATGTCATGAGCATTGTAATTGTGTCTATTTTGCTCACTACTGTAATCCCAGCCCTTAATTCAGTGCTTGGCACCTAGCAGGTGCTCAATAAACATGTGCTGAACAAATGAGCAAAGCAGCATTTAAAATATGATATTGTCTCAGCTGTTCGCTAAACTACAGGCAATGCTGGCAGAACTGGGTCATGGTCACCCTTCTGCCCACAGCACACAGAGCCTGAGCCACTGACAAAGTACTTAAGAGGCTGGGCACAGTGGCTCATGCCTGTAATCCCAACACTTTGGGAGGGAGGCCAAGGTGGGAGAATCACTTGAGCCCAGGAGTTCAAGACTCCCCTGGACAACACAGTGAGACCCTGCCCCTACAAAACAATTTTTAAAATTAGCCAGGCTTGGTGGCTCATGTTTGTAGTCCCAGCTACTCAGGAGGCTGAGGAGTGAGGAGGGAGGATCACCTGAGCCCAAGAGGTTGAGGCTGTAGTGCGTGGAGATTTTGCCACTGCACTCCAGCCTGGGCAACAGAACGAGACCCTATCTTAAAAAAGGAAAAAAAAAAGTGCTTCACAGACACCATGGACATATGGCCATTTATGGTAGCCTCCACTCTTTCTAGACCAGACTTTCTCAACCTGGCAGCTTGCTGCTTGGCTCTCCTTCCCACCTAGATAGCCAGAGTCCCAGCCCACTCCCCATCTGCAAGCTGACCACATGCTGGGCCTGAGCCCGCTCCAGCCATGAGCTCACCATCTTCAGGAGCATGTTGATCCCCAGCCGTGCGATCTTCCTCTTCAAGTCCACAGGAATTCCTGCCTGCTGGTAACTGGACACAGGCACACTCTCCTTCAGAAAGACCAGGGAAAGAATAGCTTAATCCCAGCCAGCCTGTGGTGCCGGCTCCTCCTCCCACGTGGCACTACAGCACTGCCTTCTCACTGATTGGGAAGTAACCCAAAGAGTTTTTCCTTTCCTAGAACCCATCTGTCATTCAGCCATGTGCAGTGGCTCACACCTGTAATCCTAGCACCTTGGGAGGCCAACGTGGGTGGATCGCTTGAGCCCGGGGATTCAAGACCAGCCCGGACAACATGGCAAAACCCATCTCTACAAAAAATACAAAAATTAGTCATGCGTGGTGGTGCACAACTGTGGTCCCAGCTACTCAAGAGGCTGAGGTGGAAGAACCACCTCAGCTCGGAAAGTCACAGCTTCAGTGAGCTGAGATTGCGCCACTGCACTCTAGCCTGAGTGACAGGGACTCTGTCTCAAACAAAACAAAACAAAAATCTGTCATCCACACATTGATTTGAACTTCTTTACATTCCCTCCTATAACAGCTATCAGAAGGATGACAAGTCACATAGGTTTACTGGAAAGGAAACTTATCAATCCTGCTACTGAAGATAAGAGATGTGATGTCCTGAAACAATAGGGGCGGGCATCAGAGAATTGGTTTCTGGGCAAGAATCAGCCAGTGGGGATCTGGGCAATATAAGGAGACCCCATCTCTACAAAAAAAAAAAAAAGTAGCCAGGTGTGGTGGCTAACACCTATAATCCTAGCACTTTGGGAAACCAAGGCAGGAGGATCACTTGAACTCGGGAGTTTGAGACCAGCCTAGGCAACGGGGTGAAACCCAGGCTCTACAAAAAAATACAAAAATTAGTCAGACATGGTGGCTCGTGCCTATGGTCCCAGCTACTTGGGAGGCTGAGGTGGAAGGATCACGTGAGCCCAGGAGGTGGAGGCTGCAGTGAGCCGAGATCATGCCACTGTACCACAGCCTGGGCAAGAGAGCAAGACCTTGTCTCAAAAAAAAAAAAATTGTCAAAACAACCCATGGAGATAGATCTTGTTATCCCTAATTAACAAATGAAGGCATCAAAGCCCAGAGAAGTTAAGCAGCTTGCTCAAGTTCACACAGCTAGGAACACTGCGTGGTTCATGTCATGTTCATGAGATTCCCTGAATCTCACATCACCATCTGTAAAGAGGAGGCTGGGCTGGGTGCAGTGGCTCACGCCTGTAATCCCAACACTTTGGGTGGCCAAGGCGGGCAGATCACTTGAGGTCAGGAGTTCAAGACCAGCCTGACCAACGTGGCAAAACTCCATCTCTACTAAAAAATACAAAAATTAGCCAGGTGTGGTGGCACGCACCTGTAATCCCAGCTACTTGGGAGGCTGAGGCACAAGAATCACTTGAACCTGGGAGGCGGAGGTTGCAGTGAACTGAGATCATGCCACTGCACTCTAGCCTGGGCTTCAGAGTGAGACTCTGACTCAAAAAAAAAAAAAGAGAGAGAGAGAGAGAAGGCTGAACTACAGTAGAGGATAGCTAGGGCAAGTGAGATGACACAAGGTTGTTCAGCACTTTCTCTGTGCCCAGCTCCTCATTTTGCATTCAGTGTGTCATTTACTCCTGAGACAATCCTGTAAGGCAGGTCACTAGCTAATAAAACGGGAGAGTAGATTTTCAAATCTAGGAGGTCGGGCCACACCCAGTGCTCTCAGCTACCTCACTACAACACTGCCTCCCTCCTGAGGCCAACACGTCCCAGCTCCTCACAATTTTACCACACAAATCCCATCCTCTCTCCAGACTGAAGCCTTTTTGTGGACTGGAGACGACCCCACTCCAAGTGGCAAGCGAAAGGTATGGCCAGGCAAAGCCACCACTCTTACTTCATACGTTTCCACCAAGACTTCCCTGGTGACAAAGGGGCGCAGAGGGGTGGGGAACTTGACAGCTTTCACATTCTGGAAGTTGACCTGGAAGTGTTCTAGATTCTGAGCTTCATAACGCAGGTCGATCTACAGAGAAATGAACAGAAAGGATAAGGGCTAGTCTGGGCACAGTCACACTGACATCTGCAATGCCAAGGAGCCGGCAAGTCATGAGATCTACCCCACCTTCCCCACCAGCTTGCCCCACAGGACTTGTCCAGAAACTCAGGAGGCAAAATCCATGGGCTACAGCCTGCCCCAACAATCCCAGATCTCTGTGTGAATTCCTGGAGGCTGGAGACAGCAGGTGCCCTGGTGGGCTTTGGGCTGTACGGCTCCTCCGCTACTCTCGCCCTTGCCACCCGTCTGCTTCACACCAGCCCACAGGTCCCTTCTCCGTCTCCCTGGGATCTGGCTTCTCTAGGCCCAGCCCCCAGCCCTCTCTTTCCATGAGGGCCAGCATGCTGTAGCCACTTCCACACAGGGCTCCCCATCTCACAGCAGCTCTCCACCCACCGCATCAACATTGCCACTGCTACTCTCCCCAGCCACCACTCAACAGACCCAAAGGACCAGTTCCAGGTTTATCATCAACCTCTGTGGGCATCCGGGGCTGGTGCTGCTGCTGACCTGGCTCTTCGTGGTGGCTCTTTCTCTGGCACCTGCCCTTCACTCTCCCGGCGTCCCTGCTGCCTCTCACTGTCCTGTCTTGACCGGGTCTCCTGTACCCCCAGGAGCTGATGTCCTTTCTCCTGACTGAAGTCAGCGTGTGTGCCCCCTTGACATCCATCAAGTCCTCAGCCGGTGCCTCCTCTGACAGCACCTTGATCCCCAGGTCAGACCTCAATGCCAGCCTCCAGAGTGACATATCCAATGACACCTGGATGTGGCCCGGTGGGAGCCCAGAGACCCTGAAGCTCAATATCTAAATGGAATTTCCCTTCACCATCCCCACACATTCAGTCACCTTTGAGTCCCCAGATCACGCCTTCTCTCTTCCCGTCCGTGCACAGCAACGGCCCAGTGCCATCAAGTCTGCAGACCTCACCGCCCTCAGATCAGTCCCTCTCCCACAATGCCACTCCCAAGGCACATGCCCTCAGGTCCCGTCACCTGAGCACAAACAGAGGTGCCTCGGGTGTGCTCCTTGACCCATCCTTCCTCTCCGATCCATCACCTGCATGGTGAAGTCTATACTCCTTAGAATGGCATCCAGGTGGGTCATGATTTGGCCCCTACTTCTCTGTCCAAGTCCATCTCTCATGGCACTTTCCCCTTCCTTTTACCACCCAAGACCTGGCCTCACCCAACTCCATAGAGTGCTCGACATCCCAGAGTGGCTAACACCCCCAGCTCTCCTCTGGCTTCTTTACTGCCTCTGATTGGAATGTTATTGCCCCACTTGGTCCAACTGCAAACACCAGTCACCTTTCAATATGCAGCTCAAGCCAAGGACACCAACCACGTCCTCCTCTGAGCCCTGCTGAACCATGCTCAGGTTCAGCCAGGCTCAGGTTCATTGCTTCCAGGGCCTCCCTCAGATACCAGATGGCTCAGTCCCTGACTTAAAATTGCATAGTATTTGCATATAACCTATGCATATCCTCCCACATACTTTACATCATCTCTAGATTATTTATAATACGTAGCACAATCTAAACACTCTGTAAATCATTGTTAAATTGCATTGTTAAGGGAATAATGCAAGAAAAAAAAAGTCTGTACATGTTCAATACAGATGCAACTATCGTATACCTAACTATATTTTTTTATTGAATCCAGGGATACACAACCCATGGACAGAGGGCTAATTGTCTTTCTTTTTTTTTTTAGATGGAGTCTTGCTCTGTTGCCCAGCCTGGAGTGCAAAAGTGTGATCTTGGCTCACTGCAACCTCCGCCTCCTGGGTTCAAGTGATTCTTCTGCCTCAGCCTCTCGAGTAGCTGGGATTACAGGTGTGTGCCACCATGCCTGGCTAATTTTTGTATTTTTAGTAGAGACAGTGTTTCGCCATGTTGGCCAGGCTGGTCTTGAACTCCTGACTTCAAGTGATCCACCTGCCACTGCCTCCCAAAGTGCTAGGATTACAGGTGTGAGCCACTGTGCCTGGCCCTGACTGTCTTTCTTAAGGATAGGAAAGCTCACTTGTTTTCTTTGTTTACCAGCTTCTAATAGAGTTTGGTTTTTGTTTTTTTTTTTAGATGGGGTCTCACTCTGTCACCCAGGCTGGAGTTCAGTGGCGTGATCATGGTTCACTGCAAACTCTGCCTCCCAGATTAAAGCGATTCTCCCACCTCAGCCTCCTGAGTAGCTGGGCTACAGGCAAGCGCCGCCTGGCTAATTTTTTGTATTTTTGGTAGAGATGAGGTTTCACCATGTTGCCCAAACTGGTCTCAAACTCCTAACCTCAAGCAATCCAGGCACCTCAGCCTCCCAAAGTCCTGAGATTATAGGCATGAACCACCGCACCCAGCCCTAACAGAGATTTTAGTCACTATTACATAAACTTATAAATGAATGGAGAGACACTCACACACTATATCCAGACCCACAACTCTAAGGTTTCCAGCCTGGGAATGTGATGGGACTACTGAGAGATGGAGAAAGGCTTAGTAGGAAGAGTTGATTTTTAAGGCAAATGGGGTGTAATTCAGAGACACGAGTTTGAACTGATGTAACGATATGATGTCTGTCAGACTTCTGCAAGGGGAACTAAAACTCCGATGAGTGGAAGGATTGAGAGGAATTAATGCAGAGATGGTTGTTGGAATTGATGCCATTTTCTCTGTTTTAATTTGCTTTTATTATCAAATTACATTGCTCTGTAGCTATGAATGTTTGTGTCCCCCCAAAATTCCTCTGTTGAAATGCTAAGCCCTAAGGTGATGGTATTAGGAGATGGGGTCTTTAGGAGGTGATTAGGTCATGAGAGCAGAGCCTGCATGAATGGATTAGCGCCTTTACACAAGGGACCCAAGACAGACCCCTTACCCCTTCCACCATGTGATGACACAGAAGGTGCCAATTATGAACCAGAAAGTGAGGCCTCACCAGACACCAAATCTGCCGATGCCTTGATCTAGAATTTTCAGCCTCCAGAACCTCGAGAAATACATTTCTGTTGTTTGTAAGCTACTTAGTTTATGGTATTCTGTCCGAACAGACTAAGAGACTTTCTAAACATTAGAATGAATCCCTAGGACTTGAAATCTTAAATCAGAGGCTCTAAACAAAGACTTGGCAGGTTGCTTCTGAAAACCTGCCAATTTCTGCACTACCCAACAAGGAGCCAACAGGTGCCTACGTGGAGCCCCAACTCTCAGTGTGTTTGCTAAGTCTGTATCCTTATACAAATGTCCCAAGGGCCCTGAGCATGAAGGAGGTCCTTGTTGACTCAATTTGCCCTGGAATCAAAGCAGAACAAAGGCACAGTGTGTGACTTTGCTAATTATTTTCTCACTCTGGAGTCAGTGATTATGGCAGAAATAATGCTAGATGCTCTCCACCAGAATCATTTCCTTTTCCTCCCTGGCACAAAGGAAGACTGTGTTTCCCAAGCTCACGGTTAACACTGGGCCCATGCGGTTAAAGCTCTGATCAGTGAACGGGGAAGAAGCGATGTTTGCCACTTCCAGGCCTGGCCACAAAATCTCTTATGTGACCCTGCATGGCCTCTCCCTTCAATCCACACTGACCCCAGATGACACATGTTGAAGGAGGCAGTGCCAAACTTGGGAAGAAATTGAGTCCCCTGAAACTAGGGAGTAGAACTTCCTCTCTTGACCGGGCACGGTGGCTTAGGTCTGTTATCTCAGCACTTTGGAAGGCGGAGGAGGGAGAATGGCTTGAGCCCAGGAGTTCGAGATCAGCCTGGGCAACATGGCAAGACCCTGTCTCTATTTTTAAAATAATAAAATAAAGAGCTCCCTTTCTCTGCCTCAGTTCACCTGCATAGAACTTTGTTTTTTGTTTTTATTTTTCTTTTGAGATGGAGTCTCGCTCTGTCACCCAGGCTGGAGTGCAGTAGCGCGATCTCAGCTCCCTGCAACCTCCATCTCAGGTTCAAGCAATTCTCATGCCTCAGCCTCCTGAGTGGCTGGGATTACAGGCATGCACCACCACGCCCAGCTAATTTTTGTATTTTTAGTAGAGACAGTGTTATACCATATTGGCCAGGTTGATCTCGAACTCCTGGCCTCAAGTGATCAACCCGCCTCAGCCTCCCAAAGTGCTAGGATTACACGCATGAGCCACCACTCTCAGCCAGAACTTTGATATAAGCAAAAAATTAACTCGTTGCATTAAGCCAGTGACATTTGGGTGTTCTCTGTTTTATCAGCTAGTGTTACCAGCTCTAACACATCATATGAGCTATGACATACCGGAAAATAATTCATTCAACATTTACTAAGCAGCAGCTAATGGCAAGAACTATGTTAGGTGCTAGTTACAGCCTAGGGGAGGAGAACTCACCTGTTGGACCATCAGCTTCTCAAATTCCTCCACAATCTCAGGCAAGCTAAGCCACTTGATGCCTGGCAAAAGTCCGAGGACTCGGCTGCCAATCTTCATCAGCAGCAGGTCCATATGCACCTGAGCAAGCAGGCCAGGGTGTAACACCTGTCGGAAAGAGGAACCGTGAGACAGGAGGAGAAATCCGCTGGACACATATTACCCAGCCAGGGCTGGGTCCCACCATCCAAGGAAGAGCCAGGTGGCTTCTCATCAAAGGAAAGAGAATGTGGTCCTGACTTCCAAGCAGCTAGTTCACTCCAGACCCAGTTCATTTTCCTCTATCAGATTATTCACAGCGCCACTTCAAGCCAATAAATGAAACAGCTTGCATGAAATAAGCTCTCAGATATTGGTAAGGCAAATAGAAATAAACGTGGGGGCGATTTGCATGGCGGGTGTTTCTGATCTGAGAAAGCTCAGTGGAGAGGTGAGCTGTGAGCTCTCAGAGCACTTACTTTCACTGCCACGGGGATGAGGTGACCTGGCTCAAGTTGGTGGCCAGGGACCTGAGCCTGAGACACCCCTGCATTTGATCCAACCAGGTCAGCTTTAGGGAGGAGCAGCCTTTCTAGAAACGACTGGTCTGCGAGATTTCCTGGAGGTTTCCGGCCATTTCCAAGGTATCCAAAGAGCTCTCTCAGGCCCCCGACTGCCCCAGCATCTGGGAAGGGCGGCAGACAGGAGGCCCTGCCAAGTCTCTGGACGCTGTCAGTCTCCAGGAAGGCAGTGTTGGCGTATGCTTTGTACACCTGGGCCACGCAGCCTGAGCCCACAGGTTCCCGGTTCTCAAAAGAGAGGATGCTCCCCCAGTCCTCCCCAAAAGCCTGCCGAAGGAAGCGCTCAGTGTGAGCCCACGGGTGGGGGGTCACTCGGACATGCAGCTTGGAAAACTGGGCACAGAAAGCCTCGGAAAACAGATCGCGCCGGGTGCTGGCCCACTGGCCCAGTTTGATGTAGGTTGGGCCTGAGGTCTCCGTGGCTTTCAGAAGCAGGTGGAGCCAGAGGGTGGAGACGCTGGGAGCCAGGTAGGTGAGGGGGTAGAGGAGAAGGAGGGGGAAGAATTTCACCAACAGAGCGCCGGCGCGAAGCCAGAGGCGGAGATGCAGGAAGACGCCGCCCAGAGGTCCCGCTCGGGGGAGGCTCTCACCGAGCCCCGCGCCGGCCGCTGCGCTGCAGCGGACCCTTTGCCGACCCAGGACGTCAGTGGCCCCCTCACCCACGTCCCCGCACACGGAGACGACCTTGGGCAAAGTACCCAGCAGAAGCCAGCAGAGCCTGGCATCGCGAGGGCACTCAGAGGGCCTTAAGAGGCTGAGTCCCTGTCTGAGCTCGAAACACCTCAGGTGCGACAGGCAAACCCTGACGGAGACGCGCCAGGGCGCCACCATCCTCCCGAGGCCCGCGGCCCAAGCAGCCCGCCCTCCACCTCAGGGGCGCCCGCTCAGGCGAGGCTGCGGTGAAGCCGAAGCCCGGCCCTGCACCCGCGGACGGAGCTGCCCATCTGAGCCGGCTCCGCGCCCCGCTCCCGCCCGCACCTCGCCGGGCCTCAGGCCGGAGGCCCGCGCCCCGCCTGACACCCGCCGGCCGCGCCGAGCCGCACGGAAGAGGCTGTCAGACCGCACCAACTGCGGAACGGGAGGAGCCAGGACCCACACGAAGCCAGGCCCCCGGCGCGCGCGACCTGAGCGACGGGGCCGCGCGGGCAGAGGCAGGGGCCGGGCAGCCGCAGGGTCACCGCGCGTCCAGGCGCCAGTGCGAGATAGCTGGGGAGGCGGGCACCAGGCCACGGCGCGGGCGCAGGCGGGGGCCGGGAGGGCGGGGCGCAGCGTTGGGGGCGGAGCGTGGGGGGCGGGAGGCGCGTCGGGGGCGGAGCCTCGGGGGCGGGCGGGGGTGCAGGTGAAGGGAACCGAGGCACCGAGGGCTGTGGTGGAGGGGAGGGGCGCGGGAGATGAGTGGGACGGGTTCGGCCACTGGGTTGAAAGCGCCGTTGCAAAATTACAACAGATGGTGAAAGAGATCTGACCTAACCAACTCCATCTTCCTTCTAACCTCCAAGATGTCCTTGTTCATTCCTGGCCGTAGGCTGAACTAACTTTGGGAGGAACTTAGTTTATACTTTATAGTTTAAAACGAAGACGATAACAGCCCTTTCTTAAAACAAACCTCCTTCTTGCCTGAGGAATAGACTGTCTTTGTAGGACCAACAAATTAACCACAAGATTAGAAAGTATGGTTTAGGAGTCCGGCAGCTGGAGGCTGCAAGATTCTGATCCTCCCTAAACTGCTCATAAGATCAGCGCTCAAGATATTTTGCAGACCCTGCCCTTGATGGATCAACTGACACCTCCCAGATCGATAAACCGGGTCATCTGATCTTGGGCCCCCACTCGGGAACTAACTTAGCGCAAGAGGACAGCTTCCATTCCCTAAGATTTCATCTCTGACCCAACCAGTCAGCACTCTCCACTCATTGGCCTTCCCCCACCCACCAAGTTGTCCTTAAAAACTCTGCTCCCCGAATGCTTGGGGAAACTGACTTGAGTAAGAATAAAACTCCGGTCTCCTGTGCAGCCGGATCTGTGTGAATTACTCCTTCTCTATTGCAATTCCCCTGTCTTGATAAATGGGCTCTGTCTAGGCAGCGGGCAAGGTGAACCCGCTGGGCTGTTACAAGGAGGCCTGCAGGGGCAGAGGGCTGGGTGCTGGGCGGAGAGCAGAGGGTCGGTGACAGAGGCCTGGGCAGCCGGGGTCTTCTGGGAGCGCCCCGGACCCGCCCCTTAAAGAGGACGGCGACCCCAGGCCGAGACCGCCCTGCGCTTGAGTCCTGGGTCCCGGGTAACAAAACGCAAAGGCACCTTCTATGTCCCCCTCCGCACGTCTGTCTCCCCACTGACTTCTTCGTATCTTTCATTATTCCAAAGAGCGTGGCTGAAAAGTATGAAGGCAGGTTCTGAACACAGGTTCGCTTTTCAGCGGGGGTTTGGGGGCGGTGTTGGATGGGGGAATTGGATGCTGTGTCCTCGGCTGCATTAATTCAGCAATTGTGTTGGACCTTGGGGAAAGGCTCCGGAAAGGCCATATTCATTCATTCAACAATACTCATTGAGCCCAGTAAATATTTATTGAGCCCAATATCATATTTGTCGAGCCTCAATAATATGTACTGATCAAGCTAGGTAATGTGCTAGACCCTGGGAAAGTGGACACAAATATCCTGCCTGTACTGGCTGAATAGGTAATGATGGGGACCCAACATGGGAACACGTAAATGTGCAATTTAAATTTTTTTTAAAAAACACCCTCGATAAGAAATCAAAATGTGCAATTTCAAAGTGTGGCAAAGTCATGCAAGAAATAATAGGGCGCGGTGGCTCACGCCTGTAATCCCAGCAATTTGGGAGGCCGAGGCGAGGTGGGGATCACTTGAGGTCAGGCATTCAAGACCAGCCTGGCCAACGTGGTAAAACCTCATCTCTACTAAAAATACAAAAATCAGCTGGGTGTGGTGGTGCACGCCTGTAGTCCCAGCTTACTCAGCAGGCTGAGGCAGGAGAATGGCTTGAATCCAGGAGACGGAGGTTACAGTGAGCCGGGATCGCACCACTGCACTCCAGCCTGGGCGGCAGAGGGCGACTCTGAAAAAAAAAAAAAAACATGAAATAAAAAAATTACCAGGGCCACACAGAGCATGCGGCTACCCTGGAGAGGAAGGGAAGGCCAGAGAAGGCCTTAGAGGAGGGGGTCAAATAAAGCCCTAAACATAGGAGGGAGTTTGGTGTGAGGTTTGGGAGGCGGGGATGTTGTGTAACCTTGAAGTCGGGTGGCCCTGTGACCAAGGGGAGAGGGGTGGAGCTTGGAAATCAGCCCACAGAGACCTCCAAGGGTCCCATGGTACTGCTTCTACAACCATCTTCTCTGTCCTTTGAGATTTTTGCAGCTGCCTGCCTTGAGGGACCACAGTCACCTCTACATATAGACAGGCTTTATCCCCATGTGAGTGAGAGGCTTCCACAGAAATCTGCCCAAGGGTCGGTCTGTGGGCATCATAAGGGGAAGGGGCACTAAGGACAGAGAAGCAAGGGGCTGGGCACGGTGGCTCACGCCTGTAATCCCAGCACTTTGGGAGGCGGAGGCGGGCGGATCACTAGGTCTGGAGATGGAGACCATCCTGGCTAACACGGTGAAACCCCGTCTCTACTAAAAACACACAAAATTAGCCGGGCGTGGTGGTGGATGCCTGTAGTCCCAGCTACTCGGGAGGCTGAGAGAGGAGAATGGAGTGAACCCGAGAGGCGGAGGTTGCAGTGAGGCGCCATCGCACCACTGCACTCCAGCCTGAGCAACAGTGCCAGACTCCGTCTCAAAAAAAAAAAAAAAAAAAAAAGAGAGAGAGAGAGAAGCAAGAACAGGCCTATGCCCCCGGTTCCCACTGCTGGAAGTGTGACAGCCATTCCTTAAGGAGGTCCCAAACTGTGGGACCTAGGCTGTTGCTACAGACAGGAATGGGGGGATGACCAATGGCTCCTCTTGCCTTGATAACTAACAATCCACTCCCCAGAAGTCAAACCTACCACCACTAGTTTGCAATAGCACCAGTCATTAATTGACCCCTTCCCTAACTTCCTCCTGATTTATTTACCCACTATTTAGGACAAAAAAAAAAAAAAAAAAAAGATGTATAGAATATTCTTGTGTGTCTCTGATTCACCAAGGGGTTAATTGAGGACTTAATTTGAAACCAGGGGCCCTAGGTTCTAGCCCCTTTATTAGGAGGTAACAATATGATTCTAGTACTGCTCTCTTCAAAGCACGAAAACAATAACAGCAACAAAACAATATGATTCCAGGTATGTCTCTCTGGACCTTTGTTTCTCCTTAAGCAAAACACTGGGGAGAATTTAATAAGAGCTATCCAAATTCAACTAAAAGCTCCAGGCTGGGCTCAGTGGCTCAGGCTGGCCGTGGTGGCTCAGGCTGGGCTCAGTGGCTCAGGGGCTGGGCACTGTGGCTCAGGCTGGGTGCGGTGGCTCACGCCTGTAATCCCAGCACTTTGGGAGGCCAAGGCAGGTGGATCACCTGAGGTCGGGAGTTCAGGACCAGCCTGACCAACAGGGAGAAACCCCGTCTCCACTAAAAATACAAAATTAGCTGGGCGTGGTGACGTATGCCTGTAATCCCAGCTACTCAGGAGACTGAGGCAGGAGAATTGCTTGAACCCAGGAGGCGGAGGTTGCAATGAGCTGAGATCATGCCATTGCACTCCAGCCTGGGTAACAAGAGGGAAAATCTATCCCCCCTCCCCGACAAAAAAAAGCTCTACAAGTCCTCCAGATGTGCATTTATGATTCTGGGAATTAGTACAATTTTTGTTTGTTTTTTGGGTTTTTTTTTTTTTTTTTTTTTTTTTTTTTTTGAGATGGAGTCTTGCTCTGTCACCCAGGCTGGAGTGCCGTGGCGCAATCTTGGCTCACTGCAAGCTCCACCTACCAGGTTCATGCCATTCTCCTGCCTCAGCCTCCTGAGTAGCTGGGACACAGGCACCTGCCACCATGCCTGGCTAATTTTTTTGTATTTTTAGTACAGATGGGGTTTCACCATGTTACCCAGGATGGTCTCGATCAATTCTGGGAATTAGTACATTTAACAGTAGTTAAGAACGGCAAATTATGGAGCTAAATAGGTATGGCTTCAATTCCTAGTTACTTAACCTCTCTGAGCCTCTGTTCCCCATCTGTAACCACTGGAGGCTGTGGTAAGGAGTAAGCCAGCTGTCTGTGATGTGCTTAGCACCATGATTCAATAAACAGTAGCAAATGTTGTCATTTATATTGTTGGGGGATGCAGAGGACTAGAGAGACAAGTATGGGTAAATATAGGAGGATATTTATTTTAAGGTGAGCACTAGCTCAGTGGATTCACATTTAAAAAGCTGAGCCCCAAACAAAGACAGAGTTTAGCTTATACAGGCTAGTATACAAGAACAAAACAAAGGCAGTAAATTATAAAGTGACAAGTCACGTAATTTATGGCATAACTATTGACTTGGTATAACTTATGGCCTTGTATAGCTAGTGGCCTTCCAGCTGCGTTGAAAGAAAAACAGGAACTTATAAATTTTACTAAATATAAGCATTGGCAAACATAGTCATAACTAATAGTTCAGTACAGGAGAGACAGTAAAGGAATTTTTTTTTTCTTTTAACCTTGCTCGGGGTGTCTCGAGCTTATTTTTGCAGGCTAGGTCACCACAACCTGTCTATAGCCTTGTTTGCAGTAGAGGAAAACTTGTGTTTCTCACTTAACCCTTACTTTTCTTGGAGTGAATAAATGCGGTATTTATTTTTCCTTAAATTTCTGCCTTGGTTTCCCCCTTTGATGCTTTTATAAACAAGATTTTAATAGAAAGCATCCCTATTGTTTGATTTTTTTATGAAAGAGCAGGTCTTCTTTTTTAGGCACAGGCTGATATTCACAGAGCCATTAGCTGAGTGGTAGTTTGCCTAGTTACGATTGCTTTTTATAGTTGATTGGATGCTTTTAATAAGGAGGGATAAGAGGCAAGAGAGTATTAACCAAATTCCTAGTAGGGCTAGAACTACTCCTATTAAGGTTTTGAATCCACTGAAGGAGGAAAACCAACCTCCAAAGAGGGAATTAGAAGTCCACCCCTTCCAAGTTTGGACTGGAACATGGGCCAATTTTTTTATTTTTGCAGTTATTTTCATAATAGTTTTCCCATAGTTATTAATTTTTAGGCAGTAATTAGTTAAACTTTTTACATACTTCTCCTTCCTGGGTTAGGAGGTAGTTTAAAGCTAATCTACTTTGGTAGATAGTATTTTTTATTTTTGTGGCTTGCTGGGCAGTAAATCCAGTGCATTTGCTGTTTCATTAGTGATGATTTTAAGTACTGCCTGCAACCTTATGATGCAGCTAAGCATGTAAATTGGGAT
Organism: Chlorocebus sabaeus; assembly: GCF_047675955.1. Lineage (NCBI taxonomy): Eukaryota > Metazoa > Chordata > Mammalia > Primates > Cercopithecidae > Chlorocebus > Chlorocebus sabaeus. Next base: position 113,749,317 of record NC_132924.1, on the reverse strand, counting down.
GCAGTATCCCCACGACCCATCTTGTGCCTAGCTGGCCCATAGTATTGAATTATTCTTTCGGGGGGCCAATCTGTGTCTTTTTAATGTTATATTTTTATATCTTTTTTTATGTCTATATTTCTTTTGTGGTTTTTTTTTTTTAAATTTTTATTTATAGACAGGATACCCTAAAGTTTTTCTTTGTTGCAGTGGGAGTAAGAAGAAAGATGGCCTAATTGTTCTGAGTACACAAGCCCCTGTCCATTTGGCTGGCAACTGTCGGTAGGCCCTTGGCCCACAGATCCAGTAGAGACCAGAAGGTGCTTGCCAGGTATTTGGAGCTTTAGGCTGATACTAGGTGTGGTTTAGAGAAGAGAAATGAATGAATGGATTTGGATGAGGGGATTTGGAGTTATCTTTGCCCCGCCACAAAGTTTTCCTTAGTGTTTCATTATAATATTGCTGTCCTAAGCAGGTTAGTTCTCCTACCGGGTCTGTAAAAGCCTTTCCCCAGTGAATGACACAGTGTTTTTTGATAACAGAAGTTTTTAGGAGCCAGACGCTTGAACTTATGGGCATCAGTTCGGTGTCAGAGTAAAATTATTTTGTGGCATTAACTTTTTTGCTTCCTAAGGCCATTGGTCTCCCATGTTAGTTCCTCCATAAACATAACATGAGGAAATGCCTAGGCTGCCAGCAATGTTTTCAGCCAGCTGAGCAAACAGGTTTTTGGCTAAAGGACGAGGCTCTGGTAACTTTTGGTCTACATGCTTATAGAATGATTTAAAGACTCAGAACTGTTGCTGGGCCGGACGGGTCCGGGTTTCTGTGTTGATAACATGTAGGTAAGTTGCTGGGTATGTGTGTGTAGACATGTGTGGGGTAACCTGCAGACATATAGGTAGGTTGCTGGGTAGGTGTCTGTGTAGACATATGTGGGGTAACCTGTAGACATATAGGTAGATCTGGCCTTAGAATGGTAAAATTTACAGGATTACAGGTTTTTGTTTTACAATCTGGTTTTACCAGCATTTCGGTTAGGATAATTGGCCTTTGTTGTGTGCTAGGGTGTCATGATATGCAATACCAACAATCTTTTTCTGGGGTCCCAGGGGGACAAGGTGCATACATATTTGTCGTCATTTTTATAGTATCTTTTAAAATGTAGGTTACCACAGACGGGTGAGTCTAGGTATGCTACCTGACAAGCATCAAAATATAGAGAAATAGGCCCTAGGTAAAAGGGAGACACCTTGTTTTGGTTTAAGAGGGGACCATCCTTTGACGCTGCATGGATTTCAAACCATTTACCAGGTGAAAACTTGGGGTCATAACATACATAGATTGGTTATTTCCTGGGTCACAAATTGATTAGGTGGTCTGATTATAAGTACAAGTTCCTAAGCGAGTCCCTGTATGCTCATAATAAGTATGGTACAATAGAGTTTTAGTTATACTGTTTCCTGACCAGGTAGCATGTGTACAGTGGGGACACCCTTCTATAGGTGCTTCTTCTACCATGGTTAAGACAGCAAAACAATGTACAGAATTGTTTTGTAACAATGTACAGAACAGCAAAAGAATGTACAGATTTATATTCAGCAAAGACAGAAGAGGTCTTTTCCTGGGGGAGGAGATTGAGCAGAGCAACAGAACAATAGGAAAATAGTATTACAAGGAAAGCTATTAGTTCTAAGATTTCTAACCACATTTACTTGCTTGATGAGTCCTCAAGCTTCGGCCATGCATAGACTAGTCAGCTTCTGGAGTGACCAGAGCAGGGCGGTCATCTTTAGCAGCAGCGTGGTCTCATCTCAGAATCAGCCGGGTTAGATGATCTGGGTCCTGCTGACTGGTCCACTTGTCCTGAGCTGCTGGTTTTAGCCAACTGTGGTGGATCCAAGGTACAACACTTACAACTTTAACAGCATTGGGAGTGAACAAGATGACAGTATACAGCCCATGCCATTTGGGTCCTAGAGAAGTTGGATTCCACTTTTTAACGCAAACAGAGTCTCCAGGTTTAAAGGGGCGTACTGGGTCTGCCAGCCTTATAGGCATTCTTTCTCTTGCATGGCTATTTCTAATGCCTGCATGTGCTTTCTTAAAGTTAATTTCCCTAGTTCCCGAAGATTACCTTTTATTTGACTTGTGACTGAGGGAGGCCGACCGAACAAAATTTCATAGGGTAAATACCCAGTTTGTTTGATAGGGGTGCACCTGACTCGGAGGAGGACCATAGGCAAGACCTGATCCCGTCTTAGATGAGTTTCTTGGCAATATTTCTTCAGTAGCTGCTTGAGTGTCCGGTTCATGCATTTTACTTTTCCTGAACTTTGTGGCCGATAGGCTGTGTGTAACTCCCATTTTATTTTTAACAGTCTTACTAAATCTTGCATTATTTCAGTTACAAATGCCGGCCCATTGTCTGATCCTGAAGTTAGAGGCAGTCCAAACCTGGAGATAATGTCTTTTTTTTTCTGAGACGGAGTCTCGCTCTGTCGCCCAGGCTGGAGTACAGTGGCGCGATCTCAGCTTCTGAAAGCTCCGCCTCTCAGGTTCATGCCATTCTCCTGTCTCAGCCTCCCAAGTAGCTGGGACTACAAGCACCTGCCAACACGCCCGGCTAATTTTTTTGTATTTTTAGTAGAGACAGGGTTTCACCGTGTTAGCCAGGATGGTCTCAATCTCCTGACCTTGTGATCCGCCCGTCTCGGCCTCCCAAAGTGCTGGGATTACAGGCGTGAGCCACCGTACTTGACTGATAATGTCTTTTAACAGTACTTTAGTCACTTCTTGTGGTTTTTCTGTCCTGGTGGGGAAAGCCTCAACCCATCCTGGAAAGGTGCAAAAAAGCACTGGCATATACTGATAGCCTCCGGCATGAGGCAGTTCGGTAAAGTCTATAAGTAAGTTTTTACAAGGCATGGCTCCTATTTCCTGAATTCCTGGGGGCCATGTGGGCACAGGTTAAACATTGTTTACAGATGGCTCGAGTGATGGCAGAGAGCCGTGGCACATAGAAATGACATTTTAGGCGACAGAGGGAGACTCCGTCTCAAAAAAAGAAAAAAAGAAATGACATTTTAATAACATTTTTAGTGCCTTTTTTTATATGAGTTCCTTGATGAATTTGTTTCACAAACTTATGAGCTAACATCTCCAGAATGACTGACTTTCCACTGAAGAATTTTCACCACCCTCCTTTAATATATTTTCCAGCTTCCTGGGCAAACCAGGCTCTTTCATTTGGAGTATAACGTGGGTCCTCTTGGAAAGGAGGTTCTGGGAGAAGAGGCATAGCTAAGGCTTTCTCTTTAAAATGCCGCATAATCATTGCTGCCTGCTTTGCCCCTCTGCCTTGCCTTTCTGTTTCCTTTGGCTTCTGGCGTCCTTGCCTTTTGGTGCCCTCTGCAGTGCATTACAGTTACTGTTTCTGCAGCCCATGCAGCCTCTAAGAGCTGTAGAATTTTTTCCTTGTACTTTATTTCTTTGCCTCCAGCTGTGAAAAGTCCTCTCTTTTTGTACATGGCTCCATGTGCATGCAATGTAGTAAAAGCATATTTAGAATCAGTGTGAATATTGACTTTTTTTTTTTTTTTTTGAGATGGAGTTTCACTCTTATCGCCCAGGCTGGAGTGCAGTGACGCGATCTCGGCTCACTGCAACCTCCACCTCCTAGGTTCAAGCGATTCCCCTGCCTCAGCCTCCCAAGTAGCTGGGATTGCAGGCATCTGCCACCACGCCCAGCTCATTTTTTGTATTTTTAGTAGAGACGAGTTTTCGCCATGTTGGCCAGGCTGGTCTCGAACTCCTGACCTTGTGATCCGCCCATCTCGGCCTCCCAAAGTGCTGGGATTACAGGCGTGAGCCACTGTGCCCTGCCAACATTGACTTTTTTGTCTTTTGCTAGCAACAGTGCTCTTGTCAGGGTTACTAATTCTGCCTTTTGAGCTAATGTTCCAGTAGGCAGAGACTGAGCTTCTACTACTGAGTCTAACGTTACCACTGCATACCTGGCATGTTGAACCGCTTCTAGCACAAAACTGCTTCCATCCGTGAAGTACTTAATATCTGGATCTCTGAGGGGTTGGTCCCTAAGATCTTTTCAACTAGAGAATACCTCATCTACTGTTTTGACATAGTCATGGAGGGGAGCTCCTGGTTCAACTGGGAGCAGAGTAGCTGGGTTTAAGCTGTTCACTCTTTCTAAAATAATGTACACGTTGTCACATGAAGCCCTTGGTACTGAGTCATCCTCAGGTTTGACAACCAATGGTGTCTTCTTTGATCTGTCAAAGTTATAATTGAGTGCAGCACCCAGATGGTTAGCTGCTGTCCCAGAGTTAATTTACTAGCCTCTTGTACTAACAAGATGGTGGCAGCTAATGCTTTAAAGCAAGGATGCCATCCTAGCACCACAGAGTCCAGCTGTTTGGATAACTATGCCACTGGGCGATGCCATGATCCTATAAGTTGAGTCAGAACCCCTATAGCCATTCCCTTTTGTTCATGAACATACAGAAAGAAAGGCTAGGTTATGTCTGGTAGTCCCAAGGCTGGGGACCGAGTTAAAGCTTCCTCGATCTGTTTGAATGCTATTTCCTGATTAGTTTCCCAAAGGAAGGGCTCTTTTTTCCCCCACTTTGTGGCTTCATATAATGTCTTAGACATCAGTGAAAAATTTGGAATCCAGATGCAGCAGAATTCTGCTGCCCCTAAAAATTCTCTTATTTGACATCAGGTGGTTGGGATTGGAAGCGCACAAATGGCTTGCTTCTGCTCATTGCCAAGCCGGCGTTCCCCATGGCTGACTATGAAACCTAGATATTTAACCTCTGCATGGCAAATGTGGGCTTTTTTTTTTTTTTTTTTTTTTTTCTGAGATGGAGTCTCACTCTGTCGCCCAGGCTGGAGTACTGTGACGTGATCTCAGCTCACTGCAACTTCCACCTTCCGAGTTCAGGCAATTCTCCTCCCTCAGTCTCCTGAGTAGCTGGGATTACTGGCGCCTGTCACCGCACCTGGCTAATTTTTTGTATGTTTAGTAGAGATGGGGGTTTCGCCGTGTTGGCCAGGCTGGTCTTGAACTCCTGACCTTGTGATCCACCCACCTCGGCCTCCCAAAGTGCTGGGATTACAGGCATGAGCCACTGCGCCCGGCCAAATTTGAGCTTTCTTTTTAGGTACGTTTCATAGGAGATGGTTGCTTTTCATAGGAGACGGAGGAGGTCTCGTGTTCCCTGATAACAGTCCTCTCGGATTGGGGCCGCCAAAAGAAGGTCGTCTACTCACTGTAACAAGGCGCAGTTATCATTGGCAGGGTATAGGCTTTGAGATCTGAGGCCAATGCTTCCCCAAAGATTGTGGGAGAGTTTTTAAACCCTTGTGGGAGCCTAGTCCAGGTGAGCTGTGTAGCTTCTTTGTACCATTGAAATGCAAAGATAGGCTGACTCACTGGTACCACGCCATCAGTATGCTTTTCATGCAAGAAAGCATCCTTTAAGTCTAAGACTGTAAACCAGGTAGCACTTGCTGAAATGAGTTCCATTAAAGTATACGGGTTGGATACCGCTGGATGGATGGTTACCGTGGCCCAGTTTATGGCACGTAAGTCCTGCGTTGGTCTGTATTCATCAGACCCCGGTCCTGGCAGTGGCTTTCATACTGGCAAAAGTAGAGCATTCTCGGGCGACTGGCATTGGACTAAAATCCCATGTTTACAGAGCCACTCTAAGTGTTCACAGATGCCCCATACAGCCTTTTGGGTAACTGGGTACTGATGAACCCGAACAGGAGTTGCTCCTGGTTTTAATTCTACTACTACTGGTGCATGATTTACAGCTAACCCAGGTGGGTTGTCCTTAGCCCATACTCCAGGAATTTCTTTAACGAACTGAAATAGTAATTTTTCTTCCTCTTGTGTATGAGGTTGCAATGGTGCCTGCAATTTCTTTGTATAAAGTCTCCACTCCTCAGCCTGCAGGACGGAAAGGGTTAACACCAGGGCCTCTGGGTGAGTCAGATTGAAAGTCATACCTCCCTGCGAGCCAAAGTAATCTGTGTTTGCAGTTTTTGGAGTAGGTCTCACCCTAACAAGGGAACTGGACATTTTGGGAGGTATAGGAATTTATGCTGGACTTCTCATCCTCCTACAACACACCTCCTTGGCCAGCAGAATAGCCTCCTCTCTGAGACTCCAGTAGCCCCTACAATAGTTGTATAGTTTTAGTGGCCCTATGGGTTGAGTTACTACAGAGTGTTCAGCCCCAGTATCTACCATAAAGTCCATCAATTGGCTTCCAACTTTTAATGTGACCATAGGCTCCTGAAGGCCCAATGAGAAGGAGTGTGGTCTGTCCTAGTCCTCATATCTTTCAGCCCCTGCCAGCCCGATCAGATCAGTATCTGGGTCGGCTATGGTGTGGCAGCCCCTGGCTGGTGGCCTCTTTGTCTCACGGCCTTGGTCATTTCTCTCATTGCCTTATGGACATTTACCCTTCCAGTGTCCTTTCTTTTTGCATTGTGCATATTGATACTTCTCTAACCTTGGTCAGCTCTCAAATCCTTGTCTTGGCCTCTTCCACATCCACATCCACATCCTCATCCTCTCACATTGCTAGTCTCTCTCTCCATGAGGGTTGCTGCTAACAGATCGGCTTTCTTTTTAAGCCTCCGATCTGCTTCCTTCTTTGCCTCCTGGTCACGGTTAACATACACTTTGGTGGCTACTTCTTTTTTTTTTTTTTTTTTTTTAATTGAGACAGAGTCTCACTCTGTCACCCAGGCTGGAGTGCAGTGGTGCAATCTTGGCTCACTGCAAGCTCCGCCTCCCAGGTTCACGTTGTTCTCCTGCCTCAGCCTCCCGAGTAGCTGGGACTACCCGGCTGATTTTTTTGTATTTTTATTAGAGACAGGGTTTCACCATGTTAACCAGGATGGTCTCGATCTCCTGACCTCGTGATTCGCCTGCCTCAGCCTCCCAAAGTGCTGGGATTACAGGTGTGAGCCTTTGGTGGCTACTTCTATAAGCTGGGTGGCATTCATGACTGCGAAAGCTTCCAGTTTCTGAAGATTTCACTTTATGTCACCCTGGGCCTGTCCTATAAATGATGTATTTACCATACACTGATTTTCAACAGCCTCAGGGTCAAATGGGGTGGAAAGCCCACATATCTCAGAGTCTTTCATAAAACTGGCTAGGGTTCTCCTCACTTCCCTGAAGCACCCCTGAGATCTTTTCTTACTGACTGCCTTTTTTCCACCATCCCTTAGCCCTTTCAAAAGTGTCTTTCAGTACCTCTGCAAACACTGAAACTGGGTCTCATCTTCTGGGTCCCAGCTGGGATCTTGGTCTGGGAACTGGCTCTGAGCGTATGCCTGAGTATTCACTGTGTCTGCTGATGCGTGGGCTTCTAGCCAGCGGAGAGCTGCCCGGGTTACTTTCCTGTGGTCCTCAGCGTTAAACAGCATGAGAAGAAGCTGCCTGCAGTCTGGCCAGGTTGGATTGTGTGTCAGAAAGATGGACTGCATCAGATCTATAAGAGCTTGGGGCTTCTCTGTATAGGAGGGAGTATGGTGTTTCCAGTTTAAGAGATTAGTGGTTGAAAAGGGCTGATAGATGAAAGTCTGCTGCCCCCCTTGGACTTGGCCTTGGTCATCATAATAAATGGGTCCTCCCGTCTCTCTGAGAGGCATTTGCCTGCTCGAGCACGGCCAGATCTGAGACGCCCTGCTTGACTATCTTGATTTCCTTCCCTGGCCTCTCAAGGCTCTGATTCTTCCCTTTGGGGTGAAACTTGGGGTGTGCTAGCTCCTGAATTTGGTTCCTGGGGAGCTGTTGACCTCAGTAAAGGTGAGTAGGCTGGGACATATGGAGGAGGAATCTCTATTCCCTCTGGTGGCTCCTGCAGAACTGGCCTTTCTTACTCCCTCTGGGACTTCTCCTTTAACTCTGTATCTGCTGGCGAAGTTGCTCTTACTTTCACTTCTGGCTCAGCTTGGGCCACAGGTGTTTTGTAATGAGCTGCTAAACAGGGCTGGATCCAGGCTGGTCTTGTTTGTACTGTATTTAACCATGAGTTAATGTAAGGAAATTGATCTTGATGCCCAGCCTGTCCTCCGACCCCTGTCACCACCCTAAATACACGGCCAATTATTTCCCTGTCTATAATTCCTTCGGTCAGCCATCCAACTCCAAAACAAGGCCATTCTAATTCACAGAGAGTTCTCAACCTTTGGGGGGTCAGCATAACTCCATAATCCCCTGCAAAACCTTTCTTAGAGTTTTGCAACCTGCACTCCAATGGAATGGGTTTTGATGACCTTCCTCCCATATCCTCCCTTTAAGATGCAGCATACTCATTCTTCCTTTTGCCTCAGACCAACCAGACCTTCTCCTATTACAGGAGTTTTCAGACACCACCTGCCTTTGGAGAGGTTCTTATTCCCACCACAACTCTGAGCTGTAGGGCAGCTCCTGTTAGCCACATATAGTTCGCCACTAGTCCAGGTTGGCCCCACACTTCGCCTGGAGCACACAGTTCACGCTAAGAGATCTGTGACTCCCCACGTCACTCCCCACATTGGTTTCTCCCAGAACCGTCTCTCATACACTTTCACACACCTCCCTGCTCCCAGTTCCCGTGTTCCTAATTGGGGTGGTGAGCCACTCTCGCCGCCTCCAGTTTCCTTTTCCTAACCAACTTAGCGAGCCACTCTCACGTCCTGTGTCGGTTGGGGCGTGAGTTTCATCCGAATTGGTGAGCCATTCTTGCCACCCCTAACCCCTGTGGGTCAGACTACCAGTTACACCCTGGGAAGTGATCAGGCGCCCCTTCCGTCCTTATGGGACGGGTCCTGCCTTGGACCCCAATACCTTATCGCAGTTTCTGAAGCATGCTGTTTCTGGAATTGTCCTGTAGCCCCTCTCAGGTTCCGTTGTGCTGCTGGGTAGGGGTGCCGGGTCACAGGAGAGCTAATTTTCCCTCCAGGCTGAAGTTCTCCTGGTGGCGCCTGGGGTCACAGGTCTCCCCTGGCCCATGGCTCCAGCCCCATAGGCAAAGGAGACAGTAGATCTGCCGTCTCCACTCTTCCTGGCTGGCTCACCAAGAAATGTTGCGGAATGCAGAGGACTAGAGAGACAAGTATGGGTGAATATAGGAGGATATTTATTTTAAGCTGCGCACCAGCTCAGTGGATTCACATCCAAAAAGCTGAGCCCCAAACAAAGACAGAGTTTAGCTTATATCAGCTAGTATACAAGAGCAAAACAAAGGCAGTAAATTATACAGTGACAAGCTCATGTAATTTATGGCATAACTATTGACTTGGCGTAACTTGTGGCCTTGTATAGCTAGTTGGCCTTGCAGCTGCATCAAAAGAAAAACAGGAACTTACAAATTTTACTAAATAAACTGGCTGGGTACAGTGGCTCACGCCTGTAATCCCAGCACTTTGGGAGGCTGAGGTGGGGGGATCACGAGGTCAGGAGATCAAGACCATCCTGACTAACACAGTGAAACCCCGTCTCTACTAAAAATACAAAAAAATTAGCTGGGCGTGGTGGCGGGTGCCTGCAGTCCCAGCTACTCAAGAGGCTGAGGCAGGAGAAAGGCGTGAACCCGGGAGGTGGAGCTTGCAGTGAGCCAAGATTGCACCACTGCACTCCAGCCCGGGCGACAGAGTGAGTCTCTGTCTCAAAAAAAAAAACAACAACAAAAAAAAAACAACTTTTACTAAATGTAAGCATTGGCAAACATAGTCATAACTAATAGTTCAGTACAGGAGAGACAGCAAAGGAATTATTTTTTTCTTTTAACCTTGCTGAGGGGTGTCTGGAGCTCATTTTTGCAGGCTAGGTCACCACAACCTGTATATAGCCTTGCTTGCAGTAGAGGAAAACTTATGTTTCTCACTTAACCCTTACTTTTCTTGGAGTGAATAAATGTGGTATTTATTTTTGCTTGAATTTCTGCCTCGATATTATCTAGATAAAGGTTGACCTGTTTCTCTGACTACTTCATAAGACAGGCAAATTTTCACAAATTTAAAGGATACATTGTGGAAGGTCTGACTTAAAATAAGGCCCTTGTGGGCATCCTAGAAATTTATCTAGAATGGTGGCCCTCAAACTTTAGCATCCATCAGAATTAGTTGGAGTGCTGGCCCCACCCCATTGCTGATTTTTGTAAGTCTGGGGTGAGGCCCAAGAATGTGCATTTCTAACAGTTACTATGTGATGCTGATGCTGTTGGTTTGGGGAAAACATTTTGAGAACCATTGACCTTTTAGATAGTCATAGTGGTGAATATGGTGGTGGTGGTGGTGGTGACAGTGGTGGTGGTGAAGATGGTGGTGGTGGTGAAGGTAACGGTGGTGGATGGTAACTGGTGGTGGTGATGGTGGTGACAATGGTGATGGTGGTGGTATTGATGTTGGTGATGGTGGTTATGTTGGTGGTGGTGGTGGTGACAGTGGTAGTGGTGGTGATGGTGATGGTGGTGACAGTGATGGTGGTGACAGTGATGGTGGTGACAGTGATGGTGATGGCATTGATATTGGTAATGATGGTGGTATTGTTGATGGTGGTGTTGATGGTGATAATAGTGGTAGTGGTGGTGATAGTGGTGGTGGTGATGGTGATGACAATGGTGATGGTGGTGGTATTGACGTTGGTAATGGGCGTGGTGGTTATGTTGTTGGTGGTGATGATAATGGTGGTGGTGGTAGTGACGGTGGTGGTGGGGATGGGGATGATGGTGACAGTGATGGTGGTGACAGTGATGACAGTGGTGACGGTAATGGTGATGGCATTGATATTGGTAATGATGGTGATATTGTTGATGTTGGTGGTATTGATGGTGATAATAGTGGTAGTGGTGGTGACAGTGGTGGTAGTGATGGTGATGGTGGTGACAGTGATGGTGGTGACAGTGATGGCAGTGGTGACGGTAATGGTGATGGCATTGATATTGGTAATGATAGTGGTATTGTTGATGTTGGTGGTGGTGATGGCGATAATAGTGGTAGTGGTGGTGACAGTGGTGGTGGTGATGGTTGTGACAGTGATGGTGGTGACAGTGATGGTGGTGACAGTGATGACAGTGGTAATGGTAATGGTGATGGCATTGATATTGGTAATGATAGTGGTATTGTTGATGTTGGTGGTGATGGTGATAATAGTGGTGGTGGTGACAGTGGTGGTGGTGATGGTGGTGACAGTGATGGTGGTGACAGTGATGACAGTGGTGATGGTAATGGTGATGGCATCGATATTGGTAATGATGATGATATTGTTGATGTTGGTGGTGGTGATGGTGATAATAGTGGTAGTGGTGGTGACAGTGGTGGTGGTGATGGTGATGGTTGTGACAGTGATGGTGGTGACAGTGATGGTGGTGACAGTGATGACAGTGGTAATGGTAATGGTGATGGCATTGATATTGGTAATGATAGTGGTATTGTTGATGTTGGTGGTGATGGTGATAATAGTGGTGGTGGTGACAGTGGTGGTGGTGATGGTGGTGACAGTGATGGTGGTGACAGTGATGACAGTGGTAATGGTAATGGTGATGGCATTGATATTGGTAATGATAGTGGTATTGTTGATGTTGGTGGTGATGGTGATAATAGTGGTGGTGGTGACAGTGGTGGTGGTGATGGTGATGACAGTGATGGTGGTGACAGTGATGACAGTGGTGACGGTAATGGTGATGGCATCGATATTGGTAATGATAGTGGTATTGTTGATGTTCGTGGTGGTGATGGTGATAATAGTGGTGGTGGTGATAGTGGTGGTGGTGATGGTGGTGACAGTGATGGTGGTGACAGTGATGACAGTGGTGACGGTAATGGTGATGGCATTGATAGTGGTAATGATGATGATATTGTTGATGGTGGTGGTGGTGATGGTGATAATAGTGGTAGCGGTGGTGACAGTGGGGGGGATGATGGTGATGATGGTGACAGTGATGGTGGCGACAGTGGCAATGGTGGTGGCATTGATATTGGTAGTGGTGGTGACAATGGTGCTGCTGATGGTGTTGGTGGTGACTGGTGCTGGTGGTGCCAAAAGTGGTGGTGATCATAATGACAGTGGTGGTGGTAATGGTGACAGTGATGGTGGCGACCTACAATCTCTGCAGCAATAGGCCCACCATAACCGTCACCACCATCATTACCACCACTGTTACCATCCACCACCATCACCTTCCCCACCATCACCTTCCCCACCATCACCACCACCAAATGACTGGTGGTGGTGGTGGTAGTGACAAAAGTGTAGCATTGTAAAGAGCTAGAGTCAGCTCCCACACAGGTAAAGTTGAGATTATTACTGAGACCCATGTCAGTTAGGAGAATTATGTCATGCATATGAAGGCACCATGGACAGTAAAAAATAAAAAACAGTTATATCACATATGAACCCTAAATCAAAGTTTATCAGGGCAACCATTGAAAATCACAGATGCTGGCTTGGAGTCAACCTGCTGCTCACATGGGTAACTTTATGCAATCCGTTTCAGGATTAGTAACAGGAGGGATGAGATATATTTAGAATATTTAATGAATTAAGAGACTGAATATGCAAAGGGACAATGACCATATATAACTATGCATTTGGAAGTCTAGTGTCATATGTGGTCATTGACCCTTTGCATATTCAGAGGCCGTGACCCGCAACCTCTGCAGCAACTGGGGCAGGAAGCCAAGCCAACCTTCTATGGCAAAGGCCCAGAACGTCAGGACTTGCTCAGTGACTGCCTGCTGCCCTAATTTTCACCGACACTTCCAACCCAGGACCACTCCAAGAAAGCCAAATATCCTCTCCAAACCCATCACATAAGATGCTGCTGCCTGCACCTCCCCCCTGCCAACATCTTCCAGTTAGAGCCCACCTGAAATCTTTCCTTTTTTCCTATAGAAGCCTTTCCCACTAGCATTTGAGTCTCCAGTTATATTTGACTCCCTGCCAAATGCAAGCGATGGTGGCTGACTGGTCTTGGAAAGCACTAAATAAATAGCCTCTGCCTTCCTCATTTGGGTGGCTTTCGTTGATTCCCATTGAATCTTCTCAACAGTGGAAAGCCAGCTAATTTTTAGGTTTCCAGGTGTATGAAATGCTTCTGCTGATGTTGTTAACTCTATTCCCACTAGGTGGCACCATTCACTCGGGAAGAGTAACACACGCTTCCCGGAGGTGCCCAGACCCAGGCGGTAGGCAAGGGAAGGGGAACTCGGCAAAGGCCCATCTGGCTGTGCTTCTCTTTCCACGTGAACCACATGACCGGGTTTAGCAGCTCGCACGTAACATTGCTACCCAGCAGATGTGATGCAGGGCAAGTACTAGTTCAAGGGGAAGAGGGTGGAGGTGGGGGATGGGGCTGGCTCTGGGCTTCCCGGCCTCTGCATTTTAGGCATTGGGGACAGGACGATTCTTCGTTGTGTGTGGAGAGGGAGGCTGTCCTGTGCTTTGGAGGATGTTTAGCAGCATGTCTGGCCTCTACCCACTTGATACCAGAAACACTCCTAGTCTTAGTCCGTTTGAGCTGCTATATAACAAAATACCATGAACTGTGTGGCTTAGAAACAGCAAATATTTATTTCTCACAGTCCTGGAGGCTGAGAAGTCCAGGATCCAGGTGCAGCATGGTTGGGTTCTGGGGAGGGCCTGCTTCTGGGCTGCAGACTGCTGCCTTCTCACTGTGTCCGTGGTGGAAAGAGTGGGAGAGGATGAGAGCGTTCTCTGAGCCTCTTTGATGAGGGCACTAAACCCATTCATGAGGGCTCCATCACTTTGGGGGTTAGGATTTCAACATCTGAATTTTGGAGGCAGACGTTCAGACCATAGCACTTCCCTTTCCCAATTATGACAATAAAATGTCTTCAAACATTGCCAAATGTCAGCCAGGCATGGTGGCCCACACCTGTATTCTCAGCACATTGGGAGACCAAAGTGGGAGGACTGACTGAGCACAGGAGTTTTAGACCAGCTGGGGCAATATAGCAAGACTCCGTCTCTACAAAAAATAAAACACCTGGGCATGGCAATGGGGCACACCCGTAGTCCTAGCTACTCAGGAGGCTTAGGTGGGGGGATGGCTTGAGCCGAGGTGTTTGGTGTTGCAGTGAGCTATGATTGTGCCACTGCACTCCTGCCTGGGGGACAGAGTAAGACCTTGTCTCTTAAAAAAAAAAAAAAAAAAAGAAAGAAAAACTACCAAATGTCCCCTGGAGAAGCAAAGAAGCAAAGTTGTCCCAGCTTGGGAATCACTGGTCTTAGGTCCTTGTGAACAGTTCTCTGCAGAGACCCTTTCAGTACCCCCTGACCTCCTTACCCCTCTTCCCACCGCACACCCACACTTTCTTTAGAACTGAATACAAAAGAAAGGAACGCCCTGCACTTACCTGCTGCAGCTTCAACTTCTTTGTTCCCCCCTGAGCAGGCTGTAAACCAGTGCGTCTTTGGTGGGGACTTGAGCCACCTCCACCAAAAACACCTGGACGGCTGGGCACAGTGGCTCACACACCTGTAATCCTAGAACGCTGGGAGGCCAGACAGAGCAGGAAGATCTCTCAAAACTAGGAGTTCAAGATCAGCCTGGGCAACAGAGTGAGACAACATAGGAGACTCTGTCTCTACAAGCAAACACACGCCTGGAGTGCTTGTAAAACTGCACATTCCTGGGCTGTATCCCAGACCCCTTGCATCAGGATCATTCAGGGAAGGCCAGAATCTGTCCTTTTTCTTCTTCTTTTTCTCTTGTAAACCCAATGGGATTATCAGGCAGATAAAAAGTGTGAGAAAGGCCAGGTGTGGTGGCTCATGCCTGTAATCCCAGCACTTTGGGAGGCTGAGACGAGTGGATCACCTAAGGTCAGGAGTTCGAGACCAGCCTGGCCAACGTGGTGAAATCCCGTCTCTACTAAAACTATACAAAATCACTCAGGCGTGGTGGCGGGCACCTGTAGTCCCAGCTACTCAGGAGGCTGAGGCAAGGGAATTGCTTGAACCGGGGAGGTGGAGGTTGTAGTGAGCTGAGATCGCACCATTGCTCTCCAGCCTGGGCAATAAGAGGGAAACCCTGTTTCAAAAAAAAAAGTATGAGGAGCACTGGCCCTCCCCCCAGGTCCTGCTTGGTGTTTCTGGCCTGCAATTCCTTCCTAAGAGAGTCGGGCCCTGGCATGTGGATTTGGGCCCTGGGCCACCCATATCTACTCCCCAAGCTGGCAGAGGAGAAAAAATCAGAAATAATACTGAAAGAAGCAGGGAAAGGAGGAGGCCGTTGTGTGCGTGTGCCCTGTGGCAATGACCCATCCCTTCCTGGTGAGACCACAGCCTTCTGGCTTTCTCTTTCTCCCTCTTCAGTTGAATTGTCTCCATTACTCCTTATCACGAGAATCTCTCCTCCTCTACTTCCTGCCTTCTGGTTTCCAGGTGGCTAGCTCCAGACACCTTTCTCTCGGTGCCATGGAACTGGCGCTACTGCTACCCACGTGCAGTGCATGTGCTAACCCTGTGTGGCCCAGGCAAGTCCCCTCCCCTCCTGCCTGGAGGGCTTGAGTTGCTCATCTCTGAGGCCACTTCCTGTTCTGACAAGCTATGCCCCCACCATGCTGTGTGCAACTCTGTTGCCCCTGGGCCCTCTTAACTTCTTTATTTTATTTTATTTTTGAGACGGAGTCTCGCTCTGTCACCCAGGCTGGCGTGCAGTGGTGCGATCTTGGCTCACTGCAACCTCCACCTCCTGAATTCAAGCGATTCTCCTGTCTCAGTCTCCTGAGTAGCTGCGATTACAGACACATGCCGCCATACCCAGCTAATTTTTGTATTTTTGGTAGAGATGGGGTTTCGCCATGTTGGCCAGGCTGGTCTCGAACTCCTGATCTCAGGTGATCCGCTCTCAGTCTCCCAAAGTGCTGGGATTACAGGAGCGAGCCACCATGCCCCACCAAGCCCTGTTAACTTCTCTGTTCTAAAGCTTGTCCTGGCCACAAAGCCAAGATGGTGCCGTCCTGGGCTCAGACTGCCTGGGCTCATATCAGCCCCAGTACTCCCTGGCAGTGGCCCTGGGCAAGGCAGCCAACCCCTTTTTGGTTGCTGCTTCATCTCTAGAAGAGGCTAATATTAGAACCTACCTACTAGGTAATCTCTGTAATGCATTAACACTGCCCAGCACATATTCAGGAAAACATAGAGTGAGAATGAGAACAGACCACTGCTCTTGCGCTTTTTTGCCTACATGAGAAGGCTGGGGCTGGGAGGGACCAGACAGCCCCTGTGATCTCCCCAGGAATCTGACACCCAGAGAGGGAAGTTGACTCACCCAAAGTCACACTCCCAGCACGAGCAGTGGTATATCACCTGGCTTGCCTTTAGCCAATCTTTTGTATTTTGATTTGACTTAGTCTGAGAGAGGTAGGAAGGGGATGGATATTAGAGCTTTCAGAATATGTTCTCTCAAGCAAGGTGTGGCCTCTGAGAGGCAGTGCAGTGCTGTACAGTCATTTGGAGGTCTGAAGGCTGACCTTGGGCCTGGGGTGGATCTTGGTAGAGAGAGGGTGATCTGGCAATGAGGAATGAGGACATGGATGTAATGCCTAGCTCATAACCTGGTGTGATTAAAATTTTCTTCTTGGCCAGGCGCAGTGGCTCACACCTGTAATCCCAGCACTTTGGGAGTCCGAGGCAGGTGGATCACGAGGTCAGCAGTTCGAGACCATGCTGGCTAACATGGTGAAACCCCGTCTCTACTAAAAATACAAAAATTAGTTGGGCACGGTGGCACATGCTTGTAGTCCCAGTTACTCGGGAGGCTGAGGCAGGAGAATTGCTTGAACCCAGGAGGCAGAGGCTGCAGTGAGCCAAATCATGCCACTGCACTCCAGCCTGGCCAACAGAGTGAGACTACATCTCAAAAAAAAAAAAAAAACCTGAGGTCAGGAGATCAAGACCAGCCTGGCCAACATGGTGAAACCTCATATCTACTAAAAATACAAAACTTAGCTGGGCATGGTGGTATGCACCTGTAATCCCAGCTACTAGGGAGGCTGAAGCAGGAGAATTGCTTGAACCTGGAAGGCAGAGGTTGTAGTGAGCCGAGATCACACCATCGCACTCCAGCCTGGGTGACAGAGTGAGACTCTGTCTCAAAAAAAAAATAATAAAATAAAGTATTTTCTCCTTTCTTGTTGTTGTTTTTGTTTGTTTTTTGAGACAGGTGAGACAGAGTCCTGTTCTGTTGCCCAGGCTGGAGTGCAGTGATGAGATCATGGCTCACTGTAGCCTCAACCTCCCGGGTGTGTGCCACCACAGCCAGCTAATTTTTTATTTTTTGTAGAAATGGGGATCTCACTATGTTGCCCATGCTGGTCTTGTGCCCCTGGCCTCAAGTGATCATGCTGCCTCGGCCTCCTAAAGTGCTGAGACTACAGGCATGAGCCACTATGTCTGGCATGATTAAAATCTTTAATGAGGGCTGGGCGCGGTGGCTCACACCTGTAATCCCAGCACTTTGGGAGGCCAAGGCAGGCGGATCACGAGGTCAGGAGATCAAGACCATCCTGGCCAACATGGTGAAACCCTCTCTCTACTAAAAATACAAAAATTAGCTGGGCATGGTGGCACGTGCCTGTAATCCCAGCTACTCGGGAGGCTGAGGCAGGAGAATCCCTTGAACCAGGGAGTCAGAGGTTGCAGTGAGCCGAGATCACACCACTGCACTCCAGCCTGGTGAGACAGTGAGACTCTGTTTAAAAAAAAAAAAAAAAAAAAAAAATTCTTTAATGAAGAGTATTACCTCACTCCTTCTCCTGACTCTGAAGAGATTGCCTCGTTGGGCCAGAAAATAGGCAGGGAAGGCTCTCAGAAGCAAGAGGTAGGTGCCTTGCATCCCGTGCACAGAAGTCCATGCAAAAGACTTGGATTCACTGGCCTGACTGTCCTCCTGTATTCTGAAATCACAGTGACCACAAACAGCTACAACAGCTTAAACACAGAAAGCCATGCCTCTAAATCCAAATCACCGCATTCTTGTTCCTTTTTTTTACTGTTCAAATACATCGTCCAAAAGGAGCAGAAAGAATATAAGTATAGAGGGGACTTGGCGTGGCAGGCTTCATATTTGAGACATTGCTTAGTGGTGAATGACCTGGAAAGTTCACACCTTTGTTCTTTGCTTTTTGTCATAAACATGCCAGTCTTTATAAAGTTACAAACACTTTAATTCTTTGTGTGAAAAAAAAGACAGTCCAAAATAAATTAGGGTCATGAAATGAAACAGAAATGGTTCTTATCTCAAAACGGTATGTTGAGATGCTATCTGCCAATGCAGAGATTCTCCCAGATTCCCCATGGTAAGCCGGGAAAGGTCAGCCATCCATGGTAAAAACAAAGACCATCTGCCCCACAGCACCCCTAGTGGGCCTCAACAGCTGCTCATCTTACAGTCCCAGCGAAAGCGGTAGGTGTGAGAGCATCCTGGGAGGACAGAGGGCACAGAGGCATCTCCGCCAAAGACCAGCCCTTTGCAGCCAGGGAGGATGAAAGAGCCCTGGGGCTTCAGTCTGGGCTCTGCACACTCCTGGGTGGCCTCCGCTCCCCCCATCCCTCCCACTCCCATCCCACACCTCCTGGATTGCATCTGATTGGGACCAATAACAAACCAAGCCTGGTTTTGAGGTTTGGGTAGGATGCTTGGCTTGGTTTTGTTTCCTCAGAGAGAGGCAGCCAGCAGGGACTGCAAGGAACTGGCACCCAGCTGTGTCTAGGTGGGAGAATGGGCCGAGGATGGGGTTAGAGACAGAATGAGAGAGCAGGAGGGAGGTGGCCTTCTGTGGAGGAAAGGCATCAGGTGCCAGCAAGAGACTAGAAGGGGAAGCCCGACATCTGTCAGCCCTGACTTAGAGCCTCTCTAAGATGGTCGGTGGGCTCTGAGCCTGCAGGGCTTTGGTCTATGGATGGGAGGGATGCCAAGGCTGTGTACTTTTCCCAGCCCTTAAGATAAGTTCCTTCCTTGCTCTACCTCATCCAAACTTGTCTAAGCACAGACATGTGATTCTTCTCCCCACACCAGCTCTCCAGATGATCAATCAATCAATAAACCTCTTGTCCATCAATCATCTACTGTGTGTATAGCTTTTTTATTTTCTTTTTAAATATAATTCAATTATCATCTTTTTTTTTTTTTTTTTTTTTTTTTTTTTTGAGACAAGGTCTTGCTCTGTCGCCCAGGCCGGAGTGCAGTGGCGCAATCTCTGCTCACTGCAACATCTGCCTCCCAGGTTCAAGTGATTCGCATGCCTCAGCCTCCTGAGTAGCTGAGATTATAGGCGTGCGCCACCACGCCTGGCTAATTTTTTGGTATCTTTAGTAGAGACGGTTTCATCATGTTGTCAGGCTGGTCTTGAACTTATGGGCTCAAGTGATTCACTTGCCTCGGTCTCCCAAAGTGCTGAGACTGAGATTACAAGCATGAGCCACTGAACCCAGCGTAAATATTTCCAGTTTTTTTTCTACAGATGGATTCTGATATGTTGCCCAGGCTGGAGTGCAGTGGCTATCCACAGGTGCGATCCCCCTACAGATTAGCACGCGAGTTTTGACCTGTTCCATTTCTGACCTGGGCCAATTAACCCCTCCTCAGGCAACCTGGCGATCCCTTGCTCCCAGGAGGTCACCATATTGATGCTGAATTTAATGCAGACACTGGATTGGCAAAGTACACCACAACCCAGGACTCCCGGGCTCAAGTGATCCTCCCGCCCCAGCCTCCCATGTATACCTTTCACCTATGCACCTATGCGGTCAGCCAAGATCACACCACTCACTCCAGCCTGGGCAACAAGAGCAAGGCTCCGTCTCAAAAGAAAAAAAAAAAAAAGAAAGAAACCACGGGAAATGGGAAGTACCAAGGGATATGACAAGGCTAGCCCCACCCATCAAGGCAGAAGACAGAGCCTGAGAAAGAGCCTTCAGACACTCTCTCAAATGTTTTCATTTCCACTGAGATTCCTTTTGGATGTAAATGTTGACAGAGCATCATTTTTGTCCCAGGCACTTTGACCAGTCATGGCATTAGGTCCGCCCTGCAACTCTGAACAAGGAAGCATCACTCCTGCCATTTCATGGATGGGAAAACCAAGCCCCAACGGGTTATGTGCTTTATCTGAGGTCCTACAGACCCAGACCTGTCTGGCTCAACCCATGTTCTTTTTGTTACCCCATGAAACCCGTGAGCATCAGCTCTGCCCAGAGCCAGCTCCTCTGGAGGGAGAGTTCTGGATCAAGATCCAATCCATGTCCTCACTGTGGCTCCCTCCTCTGGAAGGTACAGGCAGTGCAGTTCCTTGGGGCATCCCTGACTCAACCCATCCCCTTGAGATCTGGCTCCCCTGCTTGGGTCACTGTGATCCATTCCTTCTTGGCCTCTTGGCTGGCAGGATCTTTCTTCTGTCTCGTCACCACCTGCCTGCCCTCCTAGGTTCGAGCGATTGATTCTCCTGCGTCAGCCTCTAGAGTAGCTGGGATTACAGGTACCTGCCACCATGCCTGGCTAATTTTTGTATTTTTAGTAGAGACAGGGTTTCACCACGTTGGCCAGGCTGGTCTCGAATTCCTGACCTCAGGTGATCTGCCCTCCCTGGCCTCCCAATGTGCTGGGATTACAGCCATAAGCCACCACGTCCTGCCTGGTTTCTTTATTTTTATTTTTATTGGAGGGCAGTCAGAACCTGGAAGAGAGGGTCTGTTCCACCCAAACACTGTCGGAGCAAGAGACAGAGCCGCGGGCCCATTGAATGCACTACTCCCTTGGCTTATGGCTAAGATAAAGCCAGCTCTGTTGCCTGTGTGTGCTGGTAGATGGTCCTGGACCTACAAGGGGTGGGGAGGGAGGGGGAATTGAGCACTGATGCAGGAGAAGAAAAACTGCCTGCCTGCCATTCTTCAACCTTGACGCTCTGTGTTCATGGAGTGGGGGGGAAGGAGATTAGGAAAATAATAATAACCAACAGGAGAGTACCTGTGAGTCCTCCCATGGACCAGGCACCATATTAAAACCTCACAACAGTGCTCTTAGGAGGTCACAGCCATTGCCATTTCCACCCTACAGATGAAGGTTTAAAAAACTGGGATTTAGAGGCTGAGCAACCTGCTGCAAAGCTGAACGTGCCTCTCCAATCAAGGTCTGCGCTCCTCAGCAGGACGCTGGAGGAAAAGGAGGAGAGGAAGGAAGAAATGTTCTTTCTCCTGGGCAGTGGCCCAGGGCTGCTCTGCGTGGAGGAAACAAGGTTACTATTCAGGAGGCTGAAGTGGGGAGTTTGAGGCCAGCCTGGGCAACATAGCAAGACCCTGTCTCAATATAAACAAATTAAAATACATTTTAAAATAAAATAAAAAAGACTGGGCACGGTGACTCATGCTGGTAATCCCGGCACTTTGGGAGGCCAAGGTGAGGGGATCACCGGAGGTCAAGAGTTTGAGACCAGCCTGGTCAACATGGCAAAACCCCATCTCTACTAAAAATACAAAAATTAGCCGGGTGTGGTGGTGTACACCTGCAATACCAGCTACTTGGGAGGCTGAGGCAGGAGAATCACTTGAACCCGGGAGGCAGAGGTTACAATGAGCTGAGATTGCACCACTGCACTCCAGCCTGGGCGACAGAGCAAGACTCTGTCTCAAAATAATAATAATAAATAAAATAAAATAAAATATAAAGAAGCAAGATTAAATACTCAAAAGAGAAATCAACTTGACCCTTTCCTCTCACCCTCACTTTTCCCAACTTGAGGCCAGACATAATCTCCTACCCTAAGCTTCATTCTCCAACATGAAGAGAAGCTGTGGACAGAGAAGGAAGGCAGAGGACGAATATACTGTTGGAGTTGTCAGCACCAGGAACAGGAGAAGAGGGGATGACTGAGAGGCCCCTCCAGGCTCCAACGTGTAGCACCAGCCTTGGAGGGCTATCATGGGCTACCTTGTCTCCCTTCTCCAGGGAGCCAGCAGGGGCAGGGCCACATGGGGAAGGAGGGAGGGGGCCATATGTGGGACACCTGTCATGGTCAGAACCACAGGATGACTCAGCAATGGGAGCAGCCAGCTCTGAGAAGTTGGAGGGCTGGGGGCTGTGAGAGGCAGGCAGGGTTAGAAATACACAAAGGTCATCAGGCTCAGACCCCAGGAACTAAGGCAGGAGTTACTTTCCTAAAACAAGTTAGTGTCTGGAAGTCAAAGACGAGGGAGTGGAAGGCCAGGCACAGTGGCTCACACCTATATAATATAATCTCAGCACTCTGGGAAGCTGAGGTGGGAGGATCACTGGAGGTCAAGAGTTCGAGACCAGCCTGGCCAACACGGTGAAACCCTGTTTCTACTAAAAATACAAAAATTAGCTGGGCATGATGGCGGACGCCTGTAATCCCAGCCGCATGGGAGGCTGAGGCAGAAGAATCACTTGAACTCGGGAGGCAGAGGCTTCAGTGAGCCAAGACCACACCACTGTACTCTAGCCTAGGTGACAGAGTGAGAATCTGTCTCAAAAAAAAAAAAAAAAAAGGCCACGCGCGCTGGCTCATGCCTATAATCCCAGCACTTTGGGAGGCCAACGCAGGTGGATCATGAGGTCAGGAGTTTTTAAGACCAGCCTAGCCAAGATGGTGAAACCCTGCGACTACTAAAAATACAAGAAAATTACAGGCAGACACCTGTAATCCCAGCTACTCAGGAGGCTGAGGCCAAAGAATTGCTTGAACCCAGGAGGTGGAGGTTGCAGTGAGCCAAGATCGCACCAGTTTGCTTTCTTATATGTTTTGGCAGTCCTGGGAATAATTAACCCTCAAGAAGCCAAGTCTTGGCCAGGCATGATGGCTCACATCTATAATACCAACACTTTGGGAGGCCAAATCATGAGGATCACTTGAGGCCAGGAGTTCAAGATTAGCCGGGGCAACATAGCAAGACCTACAAAAAATAAAAAGCCAACCATGATGGCATACATCTGTAGTCCTAGCTAACTGGGAGGCTGAGGTGGAAGATTACTTGAGCCCAGGAGTTCGAGGCTGCAGTGAGCTATGATCGCACCACTGCATTCCACTGTGGGTGAGAGACTGAGATTGCCTCAATCAATCAATCAGTAAAAAACAAGCCAAGCCTGGGAAGCTGAGGCAGGAGAATGGCGTGAATCTGGGAGGCGGAGCTTGCAGTGAGCTGAGATCGTGCCACTGCACTCCAGCCTGGGCAACAAAGCAAGACTCTGTCTCAAAAAAAAAAAAAAAAAAAAAAAAAAAAAAAAAAGTCAAGCCTCTGATCTTTATTTAGAAAGTGAAAAACTTACTGAATAATGCTTCAACAAACAAAACAATATTTTAAATGCTTACACTTAAAAAAAAAAGCTTGCACTTTGCAAATGTGGGCTCTAAAAGTTGACTATGCTTAGTTAAAATGGGTATGTCATGAGGAGTTTAAGGAACTTCGTAAGCCCTGGAAAAGCTTCAAAGAGTTCCCAGAATGCATAAAACCCTCAGCTGAGAAGAAAACAGCTTTTTTTCCTGTGACTTTGAACAAGTCCCTCAAATCTCAGGCGCCCAGTCTATAGGCACTGCCTGGGCAGTATTACGTCATTACACCCATCTTTTATTTTTCACTGTCTCCCTTCTGCCTTTCTCTCGCGCGCACACTCCTTCTGTGGATTTGTAAGGCTAAGCCTCTCTTCTCTCTTTCCCACTTGCCTGAACTTTAGGCCTCTTTGCTGTCCCGCAGGACCATGGCTCCCAGTCCTTCTGGAAGTCACTAAGCTAAAGACGAGGATGGCCATCCTCTGGTGTGGAGATGGACCTGAAGCCTGCTCCCACCGCGCGCAAATCACCCCGCCAGGCCCCCCTCACTGTCACCAGGGCACTCCTCTGCTCAAAAACGTTCCGTCCCCCACTTGAAATCTGGCCAAGCCTACCTAACAGACCGGATTCACCACTAGTCCTCACTCGGCTGTTTCTGAAATGCCTAGCCTCCGCTTCTGGCCTCCGCTGGTGCTCTTCTCTCCACTCAGAACCCTTTCCTTTCCCCCACTTTCTTCCACCTATGCAAATACTATTAAGTGTTCCCGGCCCGGTCAAAGCTCCAGGGAACTTCCTCGAAGGCCCCAACCCGTATTCCAGACCGTCTTCCCTGCGCCCACGGCATTTCCCTGCAGACTTCTGCTTGGCAGCCCGCATCCTGCAGTCTGTGTCCCTTGACGGTGTCCTGCGTGAGTGCGGGCAGCGGGTCTATGAAGTCACTTCTCTTGGAAGCTTTTCCTGACCTCCTCCCTTCCCGCCCGGTCTGGGAGACCTTCTGCAGGGCGCTTGGCCCTGGGCCCTCTCCGGCCTCCATCACCCTCATCGCCCGTCTCATGACTGTCATTACCCCTGCCCGACGGCAAGCTGCCTGGGGCAAGGGCGGTGCCTGACTTACTGCCCGGGGTGCCCCCGACCCGGGCCCAGTGCCAAGAGTGTGTTAACCGCCTGGAGTGAGCGGGGCCGGGCATGTGGCCGCCGTTCCCTTGGCTTGGACGTCCAGCTCTCAGCCCCGGGCCGGGAGCACCTCGCGAATCCGCCCGGGCCCGGGTGGAAGGGAGCCGGCGCGCGGCGGGCGTCCTCCCAGGAAGGGTTAAGCCACCTCTCCCCCACCCCGAGAGGCGAGGGGGCGAGTCCGGCAGAAGGTCCTGTTTACCGCTGCTCCGCGCGGGGCCGGGCCCTGGGAGAGGGGTTGCCGTGGCAACCGGCCGGGCGCCCGCCAGCTGCGGATTAGCTCACTGGGCCGGGCGGGATGGGTCGGGAGGAGGGGGCGCGCGTCGCGCAGATCGTCGCGGAGCCGCGGGAAGAGAAGGCAGGGGCAGCGGGCGAGCCTGCGCTGGGCCGGCCGAGGGAGGGAAGCGAGCCGCTGGGGCCGGGGGCGGCGGGGACCCCACGGGAGCGCGCGCGGCGGGGACCCCCAGGGGCTTGCGGGCGGCCGGGGGAGGCTCGGCGGACAAAGGGGCGGAGGGCGGAGAGCCATGGCCTCCCCGGCCCCCGCCGCCGCCCGCCCCCGAGCCGTGCCGCCAGCCGTCCTGGCCCGCCCCGGAGCCCCCCAGATACGCCCCAGAGCCCGCGTAGCCGCCGCCCGCGGGAAGGTAGGGCCGGGCCGGGTCCGGGGGTGCAGGGTCGAGCTGGGGAGGGAAAGGGAACGGAGGAGGGGACGCGCGGGGGAGGGAGGAAACGGCTCGCGCGACCCGAGCCCTGACGGGGGAAGTGGCTCTGCAGACGGGAGTCTGAGTTCCCGCCTGGTCCCGGGACTTGTGCAGAGCGCGATCCAGGCGTCCCTTCCGGGCTCTGGCTGACTCCCAGGGCTGAGCCCGGACGCCGCCGTCCCGCGCGCCTCGGGGACCTGCAGAAAGCCTGCAGACCCCCGCCCTGCGTTGTGCTGGGTCCCTCGGGGCGCGAGTGCGAGTGTGAGTGTGTGCGCGTGTGTCCGCGCGTGTTTGTGTCTGTGTGAGTGTGTGTACGCGCGCTTGTCTGTGTGTGTGCGCGCGCGGGTCTGTGTGTGTGTGTGCGAGTGTGTGCGCGCGCTTGTGTGTCTGTGTGTGCGAGTGTGTGTGAGTGTGTGCGTGCGCGTGCAAGCGCAGGGCATCGAGGCGGCTGAGCAGCTGGGCTCCCCTCACCGCGGTCAGCATTTGCAGTCTTGGGAAAGCAAGAAGGTAAAGATGATTGAATGGTCTTACTTCTTCCACTTTGTCCCCAAGGGTGGAGTTGGGAGCAGATGGAGCCCAGGGGAAGTCTGGACACAGTCGTATTAGGAGGGTCACAGAGAGCTGGGTGAGACCACGGAGCAAAGTCAGACCTCAGCCGTGGAATCTTGTTATGGGGGGCCTGGGACGGGAAGCAGGAAGCTGGTCAGGGCTCTCCAGGGGCGTAAATTGGGCAAGGGAAGTGCAGTGACCCTGCCTTAACCAGCTGGTGCTGACTTCCAGCTGCTGTTCAGATGCGATTCAGGAATGTGACTTCCCCAAGGTTCCAAATGACATCGGACAGTAATGGGCTGGGGGTAACAGAGTTGTAATAGGCGTGCTACAGTAATCTTGTTAGTAAACTCTTACACCCTCTGCGGTTACCACATAAAAGAAGAGAAAGAAATCCCTTCTCCTTACATCATCAAATATCAGATACCAAAAGAGTGGAGTAGAAAGTCTTTGGGTGGGCAGTGTGGGAGGGAGCAGAACTCTGAGAGGAGTGTGTGTGAGTGTGTGTGTGTGTCAGAGACGGTTTCTGAGGCCTGGTAATGAAAAGGCTGGCGGGAGGCTGGCCTCCAGTCCTTTTGTTTGTTTTTTATTTTTATTTTTTTGAGTCAGAGTCTTGCTCTGTCACCCAGGCTGGAGTGCAGTGGCCCGGTCTCAGCCCACTGCAACCTCCGCCCCCTGGGTTCAAGCAATTCTCCTGTCTCAGCTTCTTGAGTAGCTGGGATTACAGGCGCCCACCACCACGTCCAGCTAATTTTTGTATTTTTAGTAGAGACGGAGTTTCACCATGTTGGCCAGGCTGGTCTCAAACTCCTGACCCCGGGTGATCTGCCCGCCTTGGCCTCACAAAGTGCTGGGATTACAGGCATGAGCCATTGTGCCTGGCCTCCAGTCCTTTCATTCTGGAAGATTAATAAAATTGTGTGTCAAGTATTCTATTCATCCCCTTAAACAGCTCTGTGTGCAAGGCATGCATGCTAGACATCAGTGGCACAGCGAGGAATGAGACGTCCCCCTTCCTTCGAGGAACGCCATCCTAGCTGGGTAGTCAAACAAAAAAGTAAAACCAGTCCTGGCCCAGCCTGGCTGTGAGGGTTGCATGGCGTAGAGCTAGGGCAGCCCAGAGAGGAGTCGCTGCAGGGAAGCCCCACAGATAGGTGATGCTTGGGCTAAGCCCTGAAAACCACCTCACCAAGGAAACAGCAGGGAAGGTTGTTTCAGGCTGAAAGGACAGAATGTACAAAGTCACCAAGAGGGTCTAGGAGAGGCCAGTGAGGGGAATTCAGCGTGGCTGCGGGTTGCAGGATGTGAGTGCATGCTAGGGAGAGGTGAGGCGGGGGCTGTCAGGGCAGAGGCACAGGGAAGGAAGGATCTGCCAGAAGGAGGCAGGAGTATGCACTGAAGCAAGAGTGATGCGCTCCTTCTGGTTGTTGGTTGGGGAGGCCTGGAGGAGGAGGAAGAGACCAAGACTTTTTGCAACACCCAGGCCAGAATTACTGAGGAGCAGGAGAAGCTGAAAGGATGCCAGGATCAAGAGGCAGGACCTGATGACTGGTTTGGGCAGAGTGTGATAACTTAGACTAAAAGCAAGTATGTACAGAAATGCTCAGGAGAAAACAAAGCAAAGCAAAAGGAATGTGGACCTTCGGAGTGGCCTGCATTTAGCAGATTACAACACTTGGATAACGCATTTGGCTGTAAGTTTTCTGGCAGCTTAGGGACAAACAAAAATACACTGGGTTGCATAGTTTGGGATTTTGGACAACAGAAACCATACAAATTAATTCTCAGAACAAAACTTTTCCTGGAATTGAACTCAGCTGGGAATTTATCATGTGGAACTTTATGTAAAGACTGAAGAGTGACGTAGAAAAAAAAATCCTCGTTGCTGGTGTTACAAAAGATGGGAAGATAAAACTCCCCATTACTGCCTTCCTCTGCCATCCTGTTATGTCTAGAGGAGTGAACTGCACTTCTGTGAGGACTGGGTGTCATCTCAGGGTATGGGGCCAGGGGAATCCTATACAGAGGACACAGTGGTACGTCAAGTGCAGGAAGAGCTGACGCCCATCTCCATGAATGTAGAGAGCAAGGCGTCTGGGGTGCTCAACCATGAAGGGAAGGAGGCTCATCATAGTATAGCCCAGAGAGGGGTGGACTGAGACTCTGGTCTGCAGAAGGGGACAGGTAGGGCATAGCATGTTGGAAGGGCCAGCATCCAGGAATCCTGGCCCCCGGGGAAACAGGCAGGGAGAGTGCACACAGCATTGTAGAATTCCATTCATATGGGCAAGTCCACTTCCCAGGGCAGTCCTGGTCATTCTGCCTCCAGACTTGATGTAGATCCTGCCTCTAAAGGGGTAGGAAAAGGGTGGGACTCAGGAGACCAGAGATCCTCTTCAGGAGACCAGAGAGGCCCAGGAGGGTGGAAATCTTGTTTGCTACAACATAAGGAACTTGCAGAGAAACCAGGAGTGGGAGCTGAGAACTGTGAGGTCCTGCAGACTCAGGCACAGATTTCCTGGCCAGGCTCTTCTCTTTGGTTTCTGCAGAAGGCAGAGAACCTGCAGAATCTATGTCCATACATTGCTAATATACCCTGTGAACTTTAAACTATTTCTTGCCAACTATAGCTGTCTTAAAATTAACATTCAGTAGGGGTAGGATTCTACCCCTCCAGTTAAATTTCTTAACATTTTTAATCTTGGGTTGTGCATTAGAATATACATTTAAATGCTAGGGAGGAGAGTTTGAGACCAGCCTGAGCAACATGGCAAGACCCCATCTCTATAAAAAATAAAAGAAATTGGCCAGGTGCAGTGGCCCACGCCTGTAATCCCAACACTTTGGGAGGCTGAGGCAGGCAGATCACTGGAGATCAGGAGTTTGAGACCAGCCTGGCCAACCCCATCTCTACTAAAAATACAAAAATTAGCCAGTCGTGGTGGCACATGCCTGTAATCCCAGCTACTTGGGAGGCTGAGGCAGGAGAATCGCTTGAATCCAGGAGGCGGAGGTTGCGTGAGCCAAGATTGCATCACTACATTCCAGCCTGGGCGACAAAGCAAGACTCCATCTCAAAAATAAATAAATAAAAGAAATTAACTACACACGGTGGCACATACCTGTAGTCCCAGCTACTCGGAAGACTGAGGCGGGAGGATCACTTGAGCCCAGGGAGGTTGAGGCTGCAGTGAGCATGATTGTGCCACTTCACTCCAGCTTAGGCGACAGTGAGGCCCTGTGTCTGGGAAAAAAAAAAAAAAAAAAAGGCTGGGGAGGCAGATTTAAAAACAACTGATACTTAGGTCAATTAAAATCTCTGAGAGTAGGCCCTGGCATCAGTATTTTTTTTAAGATCCCCAGATGATTTTATGATACAGCTGAGGTTGAGACTGGCTGCTCTAACACTCACTTATAGAGAGCCCATCACAGGGCGGGATAGAAACTCAGATTCCAAAAGATCCTGGGTGGGGCACATGGGATGCCTCGCAGGTCCTCAAAAGTGGACAAGGCTGGCCTTGCTTGTTCCTGGCGTTCCGCACAGTCTCCTGGACTCCTGGTCTCGCTGCTTCTCCCCCAAGGTCTGTCTTTACCAGCCCTCTGTTCCTTCTGGCAGTCACCTTGCTGAAGACTGGGGGTTAGGAGTTGCTTCCCTGGAGCTGCCCTGGATTGCTCTTTCTTGGAGAGATTTTAGTGAGACTGGTTTTCCACGGGTTCACTGTGTAGCCCGCTTCGGGCCGTGACTCCTCACTGTCCTCATCACTGCCTCTCTGCCCACACGCATTGTTGCTTGTTACCCCAGGAGCCTGGCCCTGGGCACTGGCTGTCAGCTTCGTGTGTCCAAGCCTAAACCCTTCTTCTGCCACCTGAACCAGATGGCCTCCACTTATACCCCAGACTCTCTTGAAATTCCCTGTGCTGGTTACTCAGGGGGAAGAGCGCCAGGTCCTGCTGCCCCTTTTAGTGATAGGAGGCAAGCACTTCCTGGAACTAGGGCAAGCGATGAGCTAAGTTCTCTACTTTTCATATGCAAAAGACAGCGACATGCTTGGAAGCCGGAGTCAGACTCTCCTTTACTCTGGCCTTAAAATCAATGGCTGACGTGGGCAAAAGTTTATTCCGTCAGCCCTCTGTTTGCCAGCTGGGCCTAGAATTGCCACTCTAGCTTCAGCTGCTCTTTGGCACGTTCGTCCCTGGCTTGCAGTTCAGAGGGGCTAAAGAACAGATAAGCCCGAGACCCACTCTTCCAACTGGTTGAAATACGGGAAACCAAGTGATCGTTTTTTCCCCTGGTCTTGGGGAAGGAAGGGGTGAGTCACCCTTGCAGCAAGCTTAGGGAAGAGGTTAGCTTCCCTCAGTGGAAGGAACCAGGAGGTCATAAGCATCCCTTCAGAAGGAAATGAAAGCAGGGATCATTGGCTGGAGAGTGGGGCCAGTACAGGGAGCCGTGACCTTGGCTGTGACCCCTCCTCCCAGGATCCCCAGGCCTTCCACACACTGCGGATCTTATCTGAAGGGCTTGTCAGACCACTTCAAGCAGAGTGCCAAATGCATTTCCTTTTGTTGTTTTGTCTTCTAAAAAAGTACACTTAAAAATTGTAGGTTTACTTATAAACTTTATATGTAATATATGAAAGTTATATTTGTCATAAAACATTTATTTATTTATTATTTATTTATTTTTAGACAGGGTCTTGCTCTGTTACCCAGGCTAGAGTGCAGTGATGTAATGATGGCTCACTGCAGCTTCCACCTCCCGGGCTCAAGTGATCCTGCTGCCTTAGCCTCTTGAGTAGCTGGGACTATAGGTGCGCACCACCGTACCTGGCTAATTTTTGTATTTTTAGGAGAGACAGAGTTTCCCCATGTTGCCCAGGCTGTTCTCAAACTCCTGGACTTAAGCAATCCACCTGCCTTGGCCTTCCGAAGTGCTGGGACTACAGGCATGAGCCACTGCACTTGGTCAAAAATTTTTTTTTTTTTTTTTTTTTGAGACGGAGTCTTGCTCTGTTACGCAGGCTGGAGTTCAGTGCCGTGATCTTGGCTCACTACAACCTCCACCTCCTGGGTTCAAGCAATTCTCCTGCCTCAGCCTCCCAAGTAGCTGCACTGGAGTGCAGTGGTGTGATCTCAGCTCACAGCAACCTCTGCCTCCCAGGTTCAAGTAATTCTCCTGCCTCAGCCTCCCAAGTAGCTGGGACTACAGGCGCCCACCACCTCGCCTGGCTAGTTTTTGTATTTTTTAGTAGAGAGGGGGTTTCACCATGTTCGCCAGGCTAGTTTGGAACTCCTGACCTCAAGTGATCTGCAGGCCTCAGCCTCCCAAGTAGCTGCACTGGAGTGCAGTGGTGTGATCTCAGCTCACAGCAACCTCTGCCTCCCAGGTTCAAGTAATTCTCCTGCCTCAGCCTCCCAAGTAGCTGGGACTACAGGCGCCCACCACCTCGCCTGGCTAGTTTTTGTATTTTTTAGTAGAGAGGGGGTTTCACCATGTTCGCCAGGCTAGTTTGGAACTCCTGACCTCAAGTGATCTGCAGGCCTCGACCTCCCAAAGTGTTGGAATTACAGGCGTGAGCCACCACGCCTGGCCAAAAATTTTAAATTTCTAATTTTAATATGTTTTCTTTTAAAAGTTAACAAAACTCAAAATATAATACATTGCCTCCGTGCATGTGCCATAGTATGAATTTTAATGTTCATATTAACTTAAATAGAAATTTATAAAATATTCAGGGCAAAACCAGTGTGGGAACAATTGGGTTAAGGAACAGACAGCTACTATATCTTATTATTGTTTTAGAAGGGAGTATTAGAATCTCATTTTCAAAATAACCATCACTTGGCACAAATAGATTCAATAAGTATGTGGCTTTGAAATATATTTTAGGCCGGGCGCGGTGGCTCACGCCTGTAATCCCAGCACTGTGGGAGGCCGAGGCGGGCGGATCACAAGGTCAAGAGATTGAGACCATTCTGGCTAACACGGTGAACCCCGTCTCTACTAAAAATACAAAAAATTAGCTGGGCGTGGCAGCATGCGCCTGTAGTCCCAGCTACTTGGGAGGCTAAGGCAAGAGAATGGCGTGAGCCCAGGAGGTGGAGCTTGCAGTGAGCCGAGATCACACCACTGCACTCCAGCCTGGGCAACAGAGCAAGATTCTGTCTCAAAAAAATAAAAAAAGAAAAAAAAAGAAATCTATTTGAATCTCGCAATTCCACTTTTAAGAATTTATCTTAGGAAAATATTGGAACAAGGGCTGTAGAGTATTTGTGGCAGCATTGTTGGTAGTAGCTGAGCCTGGAGGCTGAAGTGGGAGATCACTTGAGCCTGGCGGCGGAGATTGCAGTGAGTCAAGATCACGCCACTGCACTCCAGCCTGGGCGACAGAAGTCTCAAAAAAATCTTTATAGATTGTCTTCCATGTTGTCTCAGTTTTGTCTCTTGCTGTTGGTTTCATGTTTCCATAACCTTGATGGCACATCACCACAATTCCACATGTTGTGTAGGTTGAAACCTAGGATGGGTGGACTAAGTGACACAGCACAGCCAACCCAGCAAAGCAATTTCAAGGGCCTTTCTTTCTCTCCCTTACACTCCCTCACTTATCAGAAGAAAAGACGCAATAATGGTCAAATTTGATTCAGCACTAAATTCTCTGCAAGTTCATGGTAGGTAAAAGATAGGGTAACCATATACACAAAGTGGGACAGTAGAGAAAGTAAAAAGCGTGCATTAGGCCAGGCGCGGTGGCTCACACCTATAATTCTAGCACGTTGGGAGGCCGAGGCGGGTGGATCACGTGAGGTCAGGAGTTTGAGACCAGCCTGGCCAAACCCCATCTCTATAAAAAGTACAAAAATTAGGGCTGGGCGTGGTGGCTCATGCCTGTAATCCTAGCACTTTGGGAGGCAGACCGGATCAGTTGAGGTCAGGAGTTGGAGATCAGCCAGGCCAATGAAACCCTGTCTCTACTAAAAATACAAGAATTAGCCAGGTGTGGAGGCGGGCGCCTGTAGTCCCAGCTACTCAGGAGGCCGAGGCAGGAGAATCACTTGAACCTGGGAAGCAGAGGTTGCAGTGAGCCAAGATTGCATCACTGCACTCCAGTCTGGGTCACAAGAGCTAAACTCCTCAAAAAACAAAACAAAACAAACAAAACAAACAAACATAAAAACACTAAAAATAAGTTGTTAATTGATATACAATAGGCTTAACCTGGACTGGTCCCTGCAAACTGCACCTTGTGGCCACGCTGGAAAAGGCTGAGAGTTGGATATGCTCATTCATTCTCCTTGCTGGGACAGGTGTGTTAACCCAGCCAGAGGTGATTTGGTACCACCCCTCTGTCTATCTCCCACCACCTTTCTTATCCACATCTAGAGTTGAGGCTTGAGTTTAGGGAAGGGGAGGAGGCCAGGTGGGTAGTCCAAGGTTGCATATGAACTTCCTTCTTGCTCCCATTCAGTGAATCAGAGGAGACAGATTCTATTTTCACTGCCTCTCCCAGCTCACCATGGAAAAATAATAACTGCCTATCTTCTTCCATCAAACTTTAAAGCGTTAAAACAGGACACTTCTATAATTTTATTTGGGCATTTCATGTGCCTGGGAAATACAGGCTAAACCTCCCCAGATGACCAAGCAGAGGCATTTGTAAGGGATCATACAGCAAATCACAATTCAGACTGACCCAGCATGGTCCAGGGTGAAGTTGGTTGGGGAAGAAGCCATATGCTCTGGTTTGGTTACTAGACAGAAATAATGGGACAGCCTAAGACATAGAACGTGCGTCCCCCGAGCTTGGAGTGAGACTAGTCTCTCAGCCACAGATTTGGTCGGGGTGGTGACCACAAAGATGGAAAGGAACTTCCCAAACCAGCTTGCCTCATGCTCTGGGATCTGCAGCCAGGGCAATGTCTCCAGCACCCTGGCGTCTCAGAGGGATTCTCTACTTAATGCTCTGAGCTGCAGATGAGATTTGTTCAGATTTGTCATGAAGTGTGTGGTCATCCAACCTCAAATACAACTCCCTGGCATCTTGTGGTGACTGTCATCTGTCATCTGTGCCATTTCATCATCTGTATTTGTGACAATCAACAAACATACACAACCTTACAGGATATCAGAAGGGGACCAGTACCCTCTGTTTACTCTCCCGCTGACTGATGCATCTAATGGGGTGGAAAAAAGAGAAGAGAGAGCTTCTTAATCCCTCTCAAAGCAACCAGACTTGAAGTTTCCAGCACTGCAGAGAGCCAGGAGAGCCTCTTACTCCAGGCTCTTCCTTCCCTTGAGCATAGGACAGCCAAGATTCCTGGTCTGGTATGGAACTGAGAGAGATGGGTAAGCGGGCTAAGAGGCTGCTTCCGGGTACACACCCAACCCCGAGATTCAGACTGCCAGTTTGTCAGGAGAAAGCGAGAAAGAGAATGCTCCTTTTGGGAGCAAGAAAGCAGCAGAACAAATGCAGGAGTCCCATGAGGCAGATCCACATGTTCCTTCCCCACACCCCGGAAATCTGGCTTCTACTCCTAACCATCTGCTGAAACCACATCTCAGGTTACTAATGGTTCATCTGTGGCCAGTTCCCTGTTCTCGTGCTTCTTTATCTCGCTAATGCACTTGACACACCCCTGACCCTTCCTTCTTGAAACCCAAGTCAAGGTGAATGTAAAATGCGTGCAGTGATGTATCTGCGCCACTTGTCAAAATACTGAAATGCTGCTATTCTGGTTGATAAATAGGGTGTCCCACACTCCCAGAACCATTAACTCTCCCCCTGCCAAGAGCTGGCCATTAAAGGGTTAACAGTAAGGCCATAGCTTGTTGGGCTCCTGCACACTTTTGTTATAATTTTGTTGTGTGTTTTTTGTTTTTTTGTGTTTTTTTTCCTTTTTTTTTTGAGACAGAGTCTCACTCTGTTGCCCAGGCTGGAGAGCAGTGGCATGATCTTGGCTCACTGTAACCTCCATCTCCCAGGTTCAAGTGTTTCTCCTGCCTCAGCCTCCCGAGTAGCTGAGATTACAGGTGTGTGCCACCATTCCTGGCTAATTTTTTGTATTTTTTTTTTTTTTTGGTAGAAATGGGCTTTCACCATGTTAGTCAGTTTGGTCTCGAACTCCTGACCTCAAATGATCAGCCCGCCTTGGCCTCCCAAAGTGCTGGGATTACAGGTGTGAGCCCGTCCTGTTAGATATTTTGAATAATACTGCCTCAGTGTAGAAACCATACTGTTTTGGTTGTTTTAATTGTCTTTCAAAAAAGAGATAGTCACTGATTCCTCCTGTTCTTATTCAACGGGTATTTATACAACACTCACAGTAGACCAAAATCTCGGTTAGGCATTGTAGGGAATAAAAAGAAGCCGGTGTGTGTGTTCTGCCATTAGAACTCCCTGTCTAGTTGGAAGGCCCAGGTAAAGAAACATACAAAGAGCCTGGGCAACATGGTGAAACCCGGTCTTTAAGAAAAATACAAAAATTAGCTAGGCATGGTGGTACATGCCTGTGGTCCCAGTCACTCAGGAGGCTGAGGTGGGAGGATCACTTGAGCACAAGAGGTAGAGGCTGCAGTGAGCTGTGATGGTGCCACTGCACTCCAGCCAGGGTGACAGAGTGAGACCCTGTCTTAAAAAAAAAAAAAAAGACCTGGCATGGTGGCTCACTTGAGGTCAGGAGTTCAAGACCAGCCTGGCCAACATGGTGAAACCCCGTCTCCACTAAAAATACAAAAATTAGTCAGGCATGATAGCAGGCACTTGTAATCCCAGCTACTCGGGAGGCTAAGGCAGGAGAATTGCCTGAACCCAGGAGGTGGAGGTTGCAGTAAGCTGATATGGCATCACTGAACTCCAGCCTGGCTGACAGAACGAGACTCCATCTCAAAAAAACAAGAAAGAAAGAAACATAAAAGACATCATATAGAGAGTGAAGTAACAAGAGCACCATAAGAGCAACCCATGCCTCACTTGCTCACTACCTTCTCCTTCACTGTCTCCCTCGGCTCATCATGCTCAGTTTCATCGCTCCCTCCCAAACTGGACCTCTGAGTGGTGCTTTATACAGACCGTTAGCTCATTACCTCTCACTGCCTCTTGCATGTACTACTCTCACCTTAATGTGTCCAAAAGAAAACATATTTTCATTACATTCTGTGGCCTCCTTATTTCCCTGGCTTAGCAAACCTTCACTCCTCTTATTTCAAAACATCCCAACGTCTAGCCTGCTGCCGGGTCTGTCTGCTCCCTGGCTCCCGCATGAGTCCCGGGCTCCCGTCCTAGCAAGCGGTCTTCATGCTGGGCAGACTTCGCCTTGTTCTTTACTCCATGCGCTGGCCTCCTCAGGAGCACTTTCCCTTCCCCAACTCTCGGAATCCAGTGGAGTCTTTCTTGGCCACCAGGCGCGACCTCTTTGAAGCAGTCCCTGGCTCCCCTTTCATTGCCCTCCTCCAAATTTCTCCTGTTTATATTTGTTTCGTAACATTTGCCCCCTTAGTTCAAAAGTATTCCTCCACCCAGTCTGATGTCGCTCCTGCACACCTCTGCGGTTAATTTTGAATACTGCCTTTCACCCTAGACACCACTCTGTTTTGGTTGTCCTGTCTTTGGAAAAATAGATCTTCATGGATTCCTCTTGAGTTTTCTGTGAGTTTCATTAAGGGCATGTCAGGCATTCTCTAAACCAACCTTGTCTTTCTGTTTTGAACAATTGCAATCCTTTATTGCCATTTGGTTGATAGGGTTTATATCTTTTGTCTCTAGCTTGAGGGCAGGGACCATTTTTTATACTTGTGTATTGCCAACAGCACCTCAAAGAGAACTGACTCCAGCTTGCTGATTAATCATATTGATTAGTTTTAAATCGATCAATGCTGGCTCAGATTAACTAAATGAAATTATAGGCCAGGTGCGGTGGCTCACGCCTGCAATCCCAGCACTTTGGGAGGCCAAGGCAGGTGGATCATTTGAGGTCAGGAGTTCAAGACCAGCCTGACCAACGTGGTGAAACCCCGTCTCTACTAAAAATACAAAAAAATTAGTCGGGCGTGGTGGTATGTGCCTGTAGTTCCAGCTACTCGGGAGGCTGAGGCAGGAGAATTGCTTGAACCTGGGAGGCAGAGGTTGCTATAAGCTGAGATCGCGCCATTGCACTCCAGCCTGGGTGACAGAGCAAGACTCTGCCTCGAAAAAAATAAATAAATAAACAGAGAGAAGAAAAAGAAATTTTAGGCCAAAGGGGATTATCTGTATCTTGAAAGTTAGCTAAATAAAAATGAACACATTTCCAGTCATTGCACAACTTCTGAGTACAAAACACCAGGCACAGATAGTAAACAAACAGAAGTAGGGTCTCAGGTCAGTCAGAGCAGGCTGCTCTGGTCGGTGACCTCCGCCTTACTTTCACAGTTGGCACCATAGCCAGTGCAACAAGTCACTGTGCACCCTGACTTCTGCTGCAAAGGAAAGGGGAGCAGGTCACCTTCTAATTCCAAAACCAGCTTTTCAGATTATAACAGCACTTATATGTTGAAGAGTAGTTTAGAGCATACCCACACTTGCAAACAAATGAGACTTCGTGAGCAGCCCTGCAGGTGAGTTGAGGACATGGTGTTATTACTAATTCATTAAGAATTAATGCATGCTGGCTGGGCACAGTGGTTTACACCTGTAATCCCAGCACTTTGGGAGGCCGAAGCTGTCAGATCACTTGAGGTCAAGTTCGAGACAAGCCTGGCCAACATGGTGAAACCCCATCTCTACTAAAAATACAAAAATTAGTTGGGCATGGTGGTGCACACCTATAGTTCCAGCTACTCAGGAGGCTGAGGCAGGAAAATTGCTTGAACCACTCCAGCCTGGAGGACAAGAGCAAAACACTGTCTCAAAAAAAAAAAAAAAGAATGAATGCGTGCTGGGCATGGTGGCTCACACCTATAATCCCAGCAGTTTAGGATGCTGAGGTAGGAAGATTGCATGAGCCCAGGAGTTAGAGACCAGCCTGGGCTACAAATCGAGACCCTGTTTCTATGTCTCTACAAAAAAAAAATAGCCAACTGTGGTTGTGCACTCCTGTGGTCCCAGCTAATTGGGCGGCTGAGGCAGGAGGACTGCTTGAACTCGGGAGTTTGAGGCTGCAGTGAACTGTGATTGCACCACTGCACTCATCCTGGGTGACAGAGTAAGACCCCATCTCAAAGAAAAAAAAAAGAAAAAATTAAAAATAAAAACAGGCCAGGTGCAGTGGCTCACACCTGTAATCCCAGCACTTAGGGAGGCCAAGGCAGGCAGATCACACGAGGCCAGGAGTTCGAGACCGGCCTGGCCAACATGGTGAAACCCCATCTCCACCAAAAATACAAAAAAATTAGCCAGGCATGGTGGTGTGCACCTGTAGTTCCAGCTACTCGGGAGGCTGAGGCACAAGAGTTGCTTGAACTCTGGAGGTGGAGCTTGCAGTGAGCCGAGATTGTGCCACTGTACTCCAACCTGGGCAACAGAGCAAGAGTCCATCTCAAAAAACTAAACTAAAAATAAATATAAATTTAAAGCAATATATTAGAGCATTATTACTTATTAGTATTATTTGACAGGGTTAAGTTCACCTTAGAATAATGGAAGACATTTACCAAGCGCTTTTTCTGGGCTATGCACTGTGCTGAATGCTTTACAGGTGCAGTTTCATCTAATCCTTACCAGTTGTTTAAAGTAAGTGCTACCATTATCACCACTTTACAGAGGCGAGAACTAAGGCTTAGAAAAGCAACTTGATCAAGGTCCCGCAGCTCTCCAAGTTCACTGGAATTTAAACCTGGGTCTGTCTGATTTCAAACCCTTTGCTTTTAATCCTAATGATAAACCCTTTCTCAAGCTTTTTCTCAGAACCCGGGAGCAGCTGCAGGAGTAGCCTCAGCTCCATTCTCTTGTGCTGGCCCCAAGCAAGGGGATGGGAGATGACGTCTCCCTCTAAGATTGCTGCCTTTTGTCCAAATGTGCTGGCCGGGAGCCAGGCCTGGAAACTCTCTGCTCATGGAAAGAAAGAACAGAAGCCAGCAAAAGAGGGTGGGAAGAGTCTGAGGGGAGGAAAGGAAGAGGAGGACAGGAAGGCAAGAGGGAGAAAGGAGGTGGGAAAGAGGATTCTGTGGGTAGCACAGCTGGAGAGGGAGATGTTATGCCAGGAAGCAAGCGAACGAACGTGACCTTCGGGTGCATTCCATCCAAGTGGGCTGTTCAGTGGTGCAGCGTGAGCCTCCAGCCCTGGGAGGCACAGATCCTGGAGCTGTCCAGGTGCTCAGAGACCAGGACAGATCACACCGGGTGGTCCTTCCTCCCATTCTCAGGATTACTGTCCGGTGAGGTCAGATCACAATCAACAGCAGGAAAGCCTTCAGAGGGAAAATAAGCCACAAAATGGCAGCCCGAGGGCTGCCTCTGGAAGTGGAGGAGCTGGCCAGGCAGGGCCTCAGTGTCACGGACTGCATGGTGTGCAGGGGACGGAGAAGGGGAAGGGAGGAGACTGGGTGGTGGGTACTTTGAATAAAATCAAATCATAACTTTCCCAAGTTCCTACTCTGGATTGAGGAGTGGAAGGCCCATACCCTGCCCCCAAGGTGCACATGTAGGCGTTAGGCGCCTGGACGCTGGAGTCAGACACCCTGACACATGCAGCACCCATGCAGCCTTGGGAAAAGTTAATCCCTCCAGGCGTTAATTTCCACATCTGAGAAGGGGAGGCGATAGTAAGCTTACTGTGAGCCTTAAACTAAATGACCTGGGTAAAATCTTGCTTAGGGAATAGTAAGTGCTCAATTAGTATCGGCTGTTCATTGATCATTGCAGCTTAATTTGAGGTGTCAAAACATAATGTGAAACCTTCAATAAAAAATGTATAAATAGCATTTGAAGCCAACCATAGAAGACATAACACAAGGTTATATATATTTAGTTAGAACATCAACTTTTTCTTCTTGTCTTATAAAATAAAAGAAGAGAAAGCATTCAGTAGGAGCCCATGGCTAATTTTTTTTGTTTGTTTTCTTTTTTTTGTTGTTTGTTTTTGTTGTTGTTGTTTTTGAGGCGGAGTCTCACTCTGCCAGAGCGTGATCTCCGCTCACTGCAAACACTGCCTCCTGCGTTCAAGCGATTCTCCTGCCTTGGCGTCCAGAGAAGCTAGATTTACAAGCGCACACCACCACGTCCAGCTAATTTTTTTGTATTTTTAATAGAGACAGGGTTTCACCATGTTGGCCAGGCTAGTCTCGAACTCCTGACCTCAAGTGATCCGCCCTCCTCAGTCTCCCAAAGTGCTGAGATTACAGGCATGAGCCACCGTGCCCAGCCTGTTTTTTGTTTTTTTTTTTTGAGAAGGAGTATCGTTCTGTCGCCTAGGCTGGAATGCAGTGGCGCAATCTCGGCCCACTGTGACCTCTGTATCGTGGGCTCAAGTGGTTCTCCTGCCTCAGCCTCCAGACTAGCTTGGATTATAGGCATGTGCCACCATGCCCAGCTAATTTTTGTATTTTTAGTAGAGGCAAGGTTTCACCGTGTTAGCCAGGCTGGTCTCCAACTCCTGACCTCAGGTGATCCTCTTGCCTCGGCCTCCCAAGTGGTGGGATTACAGGCATGAGCCACTGTGCCCGGCCTCATGGCTAATGTTATCTGGTAGCTATAAGGCAAATGTGTTTTATTTTTTGTTGTTTTTAAAAAAATCTCCAGGCTAGGCATGGTGGTGCACGCCTGTCATTCCAGCTACTTGGGAGGCAGAAGCAGGAAGATTGCTGGACATAAGGTCAAAGCTGTATTCACAAGACTGCACTCCAGCCTCGGCAACAGAGAGAGATTTCTCAAAAAGCAAAAAAAAAAAAAAAATCTCTCAACAGCCTGAAAATAACAAAGAACATTTCTCACTTCTAAAAAAAAAAAAAAATAGTCACCAGAAACACGAACTTCACAAATCTCTCTGGGTTTCTAAAGAAGTGGCTCTTCAGCTCAGAAAAAAAAAGAAAAAAAAGAGAAGAAATGCCTTCAAGAACATGGAACATGTAACTAGCAGATCCAGGTTCTCCTGTGATAGCTTCTCCGTGGAAACCTGAGTCCCCTGAGGCAATGGAAAAGGAGGGTGAGGGGGTGAATGAGCCCCAGGCAGGGTAACAGGAGCCCTAGGTTCTGATTCTACCTCTGCCACCGTGTGGCCAGGTGACAGGCTAGGTGAGCCACAAAAGCCCTGGGCCACAGTGTTGTCACCTGCAGCCCTGGCATCCCACCTGTCCCCTCCCTGTGTCGGTGTTGAGGAGCCTCTCCGTGCCAGGGGCTTTTCCAACATCATTACTTTTTTTTTTTTTTTTTTTTTTTGCCTTTCCTCCTTGAATTTCCTCACTAGACTGGGACCTCTGAGAAGCACTGTCATATACCGGCTGGGTTCCCAGTAACCCACTGGGTCACAAGGAGAGAACTGCTGAGGCCAGGAGGAGGATGTGGAAGGCTGGGTCAACCAGCGCAGGCGTCACTCCCAACAGGGTCCTGGGAGAGGGGGCTCAGCATTTCCTGAAGGCAGATGACTCCATAAATAGACCGGGAGCTGGGAAAAGGATTCGATCATCCGATTCCTCCTGTCAGCTCAGCTCCTCCTTCTGCTCATCCGGACTCCGCAGCCTCTCGTACATGTTTTTCACTCACATATGGCCCTGCCGGGGCATTAGGGGTGGAAACAGGGATGTGAGATAGACTTTTCTCCTAGATTGTAGATCCAAACAAGAACTGAAGAAGGTGTACCTGCCATTATTTATTTTTAATTTCCCACGGAAACTTCTCCTTTGTCCATGTCAGTATAAGGCCAGAGTTTTTTCAGTGGGGTTTTACTGGAAGGAAGGAAGTGCGCGAGGAAGAAAATTGTACACCTTCTGATACCGTGGCCTATTTAACTTCAGGGGTTCAGCAGATCTTCCTGTTGTGACACTTTCCATTTGCTCTTTTTTTTTTTTTTTAGACAGAGTCTTGCTCTGTCACCCAGGTTGGAATGCAGTGGTGTGATCTTGGCTCACTGCAACCTCTGCCTCCCGGGTGCAAGTGATTCTCCTGCCTCAGACTCCCGAATAGCTGGAATTACAGGCGCCCACCACCATGCGTGGCTAATTTTTGTATTTTTAGTAGAGGCGGGGTTTCACCAAGTTGACCAGGCTGAACTCGAACTCCTGACCTTGCAATCCTCCCGCCTCGGCCTCCCAAAGTGCTGGGATTACAGGTGTGAGCCACTGCACCCAGCCCTCCATACACCCTTTAGGTCCTCAGAAAGATTAGGTCTCCTGACAACACCCTTACTAAGACTTCAGATGTTCCTAGCACCTTCAGTGTCATGAGAGTCTCCTCTGAGAGGGAAAGGCACTTTTTTTTTTTTTTTTTTTTTTGGAGCTAGAGCCTTGCTCTGTTGCCCAGGTTGGAGTGTGGTGGCATGATCTTGGCTCGCTGTAACCTCTGCCTCCCAGGTTCAAGCAATCCTTCTGCATCAGCCTCCCAAGTAGCTGGGATTGCAGGCACCTGCCACCACACCTGGCTAATTTTTGTTTTGCCATTTTGGTCTCGAACTCCTGAGTTCAGGTAATCTGTCCGCCTCAGCCTCCCAAAGTGCTGGGATTACAGGCGTGAACCACTGCACCCAGCCAGAGAGGGACTTCTTGAGGGCTGCTTTTGTGACCTCCATAATGCAGAGAACGATCAGTTCACACCAAACTTCCTGGGCCAGTCTAGAGGCAAACCTAATGAGGGCTTTAGTTTACTTAGCAGCCAAAGTTTAGTCAGCTCCAGCCATGTGGATACAGATCGTGTTTAAAACAGTCATAGGGGCCTGGCGTGATGGCTCATGCCTGTAATCCCAGCACTTTGGAAGGCCAAGGTGGGCAGATCCCTTGAGTCCAGAAGTTCTAGACCAGCCTGGGCAACATAGCAAGACCCCATCTCCACAAAAAAGAAGAAGGACAAGGTATTCAGTGCCCTCCTGGAGGTGGATGGTTGGGGCTGCGACAGGGAGTTGAATTGTCTCTTGGACCTGGGCATGCTTACTTCAGTACGCTGGGGTTGTAAAATTCTGTGTTCTTTTATATTCACGAGCACTGAAAGCTCCTGATGGCTGGATAGCACTCATTTAAGCTGAGCCTCCAAAAGATCATTTTAACAGTCTGAGGAGGAGGGGATGTGAAACCTTGGTGAATTTGTATAAAGAGTATATAAACTTTCTGTACTATTCTTGCAACTGTTCTGTAAACTTGAAATTGTTTCAAAATTAATTTTTTTTTTTTTTTGAGATGGAGTCTCGCTCTGTCACCCAGGCTGAAGTGCAGCAGCACAATCTTCGCTCACTGGAACCTCTGCCTCTCGGGTTCAAGCGATTCTCTTGCCTCAACCCGCTTAGTAGCTGAGATTACAGGCATGTGCCACCACGCCTGGTTAATTTTTGTATTTTTAGTAGAGATGGTTTCACCGTGTTGGCCAGGCTGGTCTCGAACTCCTGGCTTCAAGTGAGCTGCCCATCTTGGCCTCCCAAAGTGCTGGGATTACAGGCATGAGCTACCGCGCCCGGCCCAAAATTTAAAAATTTAAAGGTCATTATGCTTCTGGTATCATCTTGACAACAGCTTTCAGAAAGTCTACACAGGTTGTGTTCACAGATTCTGCCTTGGTTTGTGTGTTGCTTGACCCCTGCAAAGAGATCCTAAAAATCGTTTGGGCGTCTCCTCCTTATGGAAACAGTGTTGCTTTTCATTCAGTGGTTGGTACTTCCTTAAATATTAGTCATTCTGAGATTATGCAAATATCTGTGCCTTCCAGCCACGTACCCGAAATGAAATCCAGCCCAATCTTCAAGCCTAACTCAGGGCTGCTCTTCCACAAATGGCGTTCACTTTCACCTGTTTTGCTTATGTTACTGTGTTTTGTACTGGAGACATTCATGTGCATCTTATTTCCTGTGTGAGAATGGAAACTGT
This sequence comes from Chlorocebus sabaeus, assembly GCF_047675955.1. Lineage (NCBI taxonomy): Eukaryota > Metazoa > Chordata > Mammalia > Primates > Cercopithecidae > Chlorocebus > Chlorocebus sabaeus. The sequence goes on along the minus strand of NC_132924.1, from coordinate 113,705,607 downwards.
CAGAGGGCAAATTAATCTATTTTACATTTCTCCCAGGTGTCACTCTGTTCCCTGAGAGAAGCAGGCACAACTATTGCAAGAATGAATTACATGACTATAACAGGCCCTTTGTATTTGTGAGTTCCGCATCTGAGGATTCAATCAACCACAGACTGAAAATACTCAGAAAAAACAATTCCAGAATGTGTTACGTTGCAGATGTGTACAATGTAGTTATGCCTAGGGTGTCTGCATTTGTACTGAACGTGTACAGACTATTTTTCTCTTGTCATTATTTCTTAAACAATACCGTATAGCAACTATTTACATAGCATTTAGGTTATATTAGGTATTATAAGTAATCTAGAAATGATTTAAATACGTGGAAGGGCCAGGCCTGCTGGTGGCTCACATCTGTAATCCCAGCACTTTGGGAGGCCAAGCTGGGAGGGTTGCTTGAGGCCAGGAGTTCAAGACCAGTCTGGGCAACATAGCAAGACCCTGTCGCTACAAAACTTTTTTTTTTAGTTAGCTGAGCCTAGTGGCTCACACGTGTAGTCCCAGCTACTCAGGAGGCTGAGGTGGGAGGATCACTTGAGCCTAGGAGGTTGAGGCTGCAGTGAGCCATGATGCCACCACTGTACTCCAGCCCAGCCACAGAGCGAGACCTTGTGTCTTAAAAAAATTTTTTTAGTCGGGCGTGGTGGCTGATACCTGTAATCCCAGCACTTTGGGAGGCCGACGTGGGCGGATCATGAGGTCAGGAGATCGAGACCATCCTGGCCAACATGGTGAAACCCCGTCTCTACTAGAAATACAAAAATTAGCTGGGCGTGGCAGGGTGTGCCTGTAATCCTAGCTACTTGGGAGGCTGAGGCAGGAGAATCACTTGAAGCCAGGAGGTGGAGGTTGCGGTGAGCCGAAATCGTGCCACTGCACTCCAACCTGGGTGACAGAGCGAGACTCCATCTCAAATAATAATAATAATAATTTTTAAATTAAGAATATGGGAGGATGTGCATAGGTTATATCCAAATACTTTGCCATTAGCATCCATGAATGTTGGTATCTGAGTGACATCCTGGAACCAATCCCCCGAGGATACCAAGGGATGACTGTATTTCCCTTTAGCCATTGGTTTCCACATAATCACTCTGGACCCATTGAAACATCTGTACTGGGATGTGGTTACGGTAGAACAGGATCTAAATCTTGGTTGTCTCTAAGGGAAAGGAGCTAATGAGAATAAAGTATCACTTAGCCTTCCCTTCAGGAAATACAATGGCAAAGCAAAACAGGTGCGGAGTGATGAACTCACCTGAGCTGGATGCCCTGCAGCTGTGGTCGTGGCTGCAAGGCAGCTGTGGGGCTTGCTGGGCGCCGCAGAGCAGACCCAGACACCCACAGACAACAGCAGCACTTATATGCCTCCCTCCCCTGCTGTATTTGTAACAGCAACTATAATACATGCTCATTATAGAAAATTTGGAAACCTAGGGGGTTGGGTTTTGTTGTTAAAAATATAGATATTAGAGAATGGAAAAAAAAAATCAAAGTTTCTTACCCAATGGCAGCTACTGTTACTCCCTCATTAAATTTACTTCCAGTCATTTTCTTTTGTGTGCAGTTTTGAATAGTAATAAATTCCTCCTCCCCCGCCCCTTTTAAACATTGTTTCATTCATTTTGGACACAAGCTTTTGGATTCTGTTTCTTTTGGCTAACACTACAACATGAACGTTTTTTCCATTTAATAATAGTCTTTTTAGCTTCAGTTTAAAATTTTCTTTTTTTATTTTTTTGAGACAGAGTCTTGCTCTGTCGCTCAGGCTGGAGTGCAGTGTCGCAATCTTGGCTTGACGCAACCTCCGCCTCCTGGGTTCAAGCGATTCTGTTGCCTCAGCCTCCTGAGTAGCTGGGACTACAGGCACCCACCACCATGCCCGCCTTATGTTTTTGGTATTTTTAATAGAGATGGGTTTCACTATGTCGGCCAGGCTGTTTTTGAACTCCTGACCTCAGGTGATCCACCAGCCTTGGCCTTCCAAAGTGCTGGGGTTACAGGTGTGAGTCACTACACCCAGCCTAAAATTTTCTTTTTAAATAATAGCTTGATTGAGATACTTGATTGAGATATAATTCATATGCCTTACAATTCACCCATTTAAAGTGTATAGTTTAATGTGTGCACATTTAAAATGTACAGTTTTGGCTGGGCGTGGTGGCTCACACCTGTAATCCTAGCACTTTGGGAGGCCAAGGCAGGCAGATCACTTGAGGTCAGGAGTTCAAGAGCAGCCTGGCCAACATGGCAAAACCCTGTCTCTACTAAAAATACAAAAATTAGCTGGGCATGGTAGTGTACACTTGCAATCCCAGCTAGTCCGGAGGCCGAGGCAGGAAAATCTCTCGAACCCGGAAAGCAGAGATTGCAGTGAGCTGAGATTGCGCTACTGCACACCAACCTGGGCAACAGAGTGAGACTCCATCTCAAAATAAATAAATAAATAAAGTGCAGAGTTTTTAGTGTATTCATGGAGTTGTGCAACCCCTCACCACCAGCAATTTTAGAACACCACCTGAGAACAGAGAACAATTTTAGGCCTACCTGAGAACAGAGAGAAGGAAGAGCAAGTTTAAATATTTAGAAGTTGAAGTAAGTTGGAACCTGACTCCTCCCTGTTGGTGATCTGTAATACACAAAAGGAAGTGTACTTTTTTATTCAAAAAATATATTTATCTGAATTCAGACTGTTAAACCATACTTTACCTGTATTAGCATATTTCATAACTTTTGTAACTCATGCTTTAATGATTTATGGCAAACTCATACTAGCCTTGATCAGAGAGGTGACCCTAGCAGTTATTGAGCATTAACTCTGGAGGACTGTTGCCACTGAAACTTTCTACACACTGTAATGTAGTGTTCCTATCCAAGGTGGCCACTAAATTGCACTTCTATTTTCACCCTCTAGAGAATGGTAAAAAAGCATGATTTGCAAATATTGTCAAGTCCAAAGTGTGTTTCTATCCTACTAAGGTAGCCAAATGCATCTCTATATGTTAGAATGTTCTGCAGATGTGAAAAAACCCTTCCTAGGTTTATGAAAGTGAGAATGATCTGCATCTTTAGCTGCCTCTGGCATCCAGCACATCACAGAGTGTGGTCAGTCCAGTCTGCAGTCTCAGGCTGCCCAAGCCACAGATTCCCAGTGACTTCATTTGTCAAACAAACTGACAGGTGTTGGCCAAGAAAATATTGATCAAGTTGGATTTTTGTTTTTTGTTTTTTTGGTTTTTTTTGAGAAGGTCTCGCTCTGTCACCCAGGCTGGAGTATAGTGGCGCGATCTCGACTCACTGCAACCTCTGCCTCCCAGGTTCAAGCGATTCTCCTCTCTCAGCCTCCCAAGTAGCTGGGATTACAGGCGCCCACCACAACGCCCAGATAATTTTTGTATTTTTGTAGAGACAGGGTTTCACCATGTTGGCCAGGTGGTCTCGAACTCCTGACCTCAAGTGATCCACCCACCTCAGCCTCCCATAAGTGCTGGGATTACAGGCATGAGCCACAGCGCCCGGCCTTCAAGTTGTTAAAAGAAAGTATTAGTGTCAATGACTGAGTATTTATAATGACAGAAATTCCTGAAATTACTCCGGTGATGCTCCTGGTCCTGAAGCCTCCTTTAGAGTACAGGGGAGCCTTGATATTGAAGGCTATGGAGGGAAGAACCAGCAGAGCAGCGTCTCCGAGCACCAGCATCTGGGTTCGAGGAAAAGGTGCATGCACTTTGTGCCGGTAACACCTGCATCAGATTCCCAAGATGCTCTGAAACAGAAGTATTTACTGGAGTAAAATACTGCCTTGCAGGCCACACGCAGTGGCTCACACCTGTAATCCCAGCATTTAGGGAGGCCAAGGCGGGCGGATCACCTGAGGATGGGAGTTCGAGACCATTCTGGCCAACATGGTGAAACCCCATCTCTACTAAAACTACAAAACTTAGCTGGATGTGGTGGCACACGCCAGGAATCCCAGCTACTCAGGAGGCTGAGGCACGAGAATCGCTTGAACCCAGGTGGCAGAGGTTGCAGTGAGCTGAGATGGTACCACTGCACTCCAGCCTGGGCGACAGAGCAAGACTTTGTCTCAAAAAAATTAATTAATTAATTTTTTAAAATACCACCTTACAAAGGAGAGGGCAAAATAGAGTATTTCTTATGCTGACTGACAATGCAAGTGACATGAAAATAAACCCCAGGATTCAACTCTAGACCAGCAACTCTTACTACTATGCCTGTGAACTCTCTGGGAAACTTACAAATGTAAATTCCTACATCCTACTCTGGCAGTCGGCTTCGTTTGGTCTAGAGTGGGTCCGGGACTCCTCACGTTTAGTAATTGTCCCTGCCGATTCTTTATTTTAAATAATGGCTTTATTGGGATATGATTCACATACCATAAAATTCACTCCATTAAAGCGTACAATTTAGTGGTTTCTAGTATACTGTGTTGTGCAACAACCACCACTCTATAATTTTAGAACATTTCCATCATCCTGCCCCCAAAATTCATACCTATTAGCAGTCACTTCTCACTTCCCCGCCTCACTTAGCCCCTGGCAACCACTAATCTACTTTTTGTATCTGTGGATTGGCCCATTGTGTGTGTGTGTGTGTGTGTGTGTGTGTGTGTGTGGGCGTGACGGAGTCTCTTGTTCTGTTGCCCAGGCTGGAGTGCAGTGGCGTGATCTCGGCTCACTGCAACCTCCACTCCTGGGTTCAAGTGATTCTCCCGCCTCAGCCTCTAGCTTAGATTACAGGCACCGGCCACCACACCCGGCTAATTTTTATATTTTTAGTACAGGTGGGGTTTCACCATTTTGGCCAGGCAGGTCTTGAACTCCTGAGCTCACCTTAGCCTCTCAAAGTGCTGGGATTACAGGCGTGAGCCACCACACACGGCCAGGATTGGCCTATTCTGAAATTTCTTGAGAATTGCATTACACAATGTATGATCTCTTGTCAGTGGCTTCTCTCACTTACCACAATGTTTTCAGGGTTCATCCATGTTGTAACGTGTATCTCAACTTCATTCCTTTTTATGGCTGAATACTATTCCATTGTATGTGTGGAACACTTTTGTTTATCCAGTTATTTGCTGGTGGACACATTAAGCATAAGAAAAATGATATGTAGGCCTGGGTTCAGTGGCTCACACCTGTAATCCTAGCACTTTGGGAGGCCAAGGTGTGTGGATCACTTGAGCTCAGGAGTTCAAGACCCGCCTGGCCAACATGGCAAAACCCCGAAACCCTGTCTCTACAAAAAAAACCACAAAAAAACAAAAAACAAACAAAAAAGCCGGACAGGGTGGCGCGCTCTTGCCTGAGTCACAGCTAGTTGAGGGGCTGAGGCAGGAGGATTACTTGAACCAGGAAGGTCGAGACTGCAGTCAGCCAAGTTGTGCTACTGCACTCCAGCCTGGATGACAGAGTGAGACTCCATCTCAAAAAAGAAAAAAAAAATGCAGAACTAGAAATGGGCAGACTTTGGTTGTTAGCAGAGAAGTTGTACCTTTGGTACTGCCTCCATCTATCTGGTGTGGTGCTCTAAGGGCTTGATGTACGGTGCTTTTGTGCAGGGCACAGTTTAAGCATTTGGTCCAAGAAGGATGCAGTCCACAGTTTCACCAAATTTGTACCCAGGTGTTCTGAGGCAGCACACTGCCTTTGGCTTCTCTTATTCCTCATCTGCTTCAGATTCTTCTATCTTCTGTCTTCTTCCAAATGCAAAAATATTGGTTTGGTTCTGACAATATAACGAATCAGATAAATAAATAAAGTTATGTATAGGCCTAGAGCAACCCATTTTAAATTTTTTAAAACCTTTTCATTGGCTGGGTGCAGTGGCTCACGCCTGTAATCCCAACACTTTCGAAGGGCAAAGCAGGAGGAGTGCTTGAGGCCAGGAATTTGAGACCAGCCTGGGTAACATGGTGAAACCCTGTCCCAACAAAAAATATGGAAATTAGCCAG